>NC_080671.1:382244457-382931118 GCF_030247195.1 Topomyia yanbarensis | reverse complement strand
TGGCCATCTACGTTATTGATCATACTATAATCATACACGGAAAGCCAGAAATCAGCTCTACTGCTAAATCCAATTTCTGTTTTTGAATTAGTTGAATTTAACAACAAAACTGTAAAACCAGCAAATTGTTTAGTTAAAATTAAACTTATATTTTTCTAAAAAAGATTCTTGTTTTTAAGAGAAAGTTTTAGCTGAGTGAAATCCGAGACACACTCCAGTGAAATGAAAAATAGAAATAAAATTCGCAATTTTAACTGCGCTTGAAGTTGAATTCAGGATATAAAACAGCATTTTCGAATAAAGCGATGAAAAATGCTATTTTGTTATTTTTGAGCGCTATAGATTTGCTGTCAGAATTTAGCACGAGGAGTAACAAGAACCTCTAGTGAATTTATCAACCAAAAATACTGTTAAAAAGCAGACAAGTTTTCGCCCAAGTCAAATTCAGTTGGACGCTTAAAATAATTTTGTTTTGGTTGGTGTAGTGGAAAGTTTGTTTACGAAATGTTTTCTGAATAAATGTTGTTCAGTTCCAGTGCAAAAATAGAAATAACTCATGGAACCTAGTGAAAAAGTAATTACTATATTGCATTATCCAGGAAAAGTGTAACTTGCGTTTCAGTTGAAAATCGTGTTAAGGTTTGATTTCTCTTTTGAAGGTGTAAAATAACACAAAATGTGAAAAATGTCGAATCACAATGAAACCGCCTATTATAAGGTAATTCAACTGCAAAACTCCTTCTGTTATAAATTCTCTATACCAATCATTTTTTTGCTGTTCATATTGGATCTTGGATTGCTATAGCACAATGCTCGTTGAACTCTTTTTCGTTACCTAAAATTGATAAAACTCACCATGCAAAAGCGTTCATTGAAATTATTTTGGATTAGGGTGCCTTCAATGAGTTGTAGTAGGTTCATTAGAATTCATTGGCATTGTGCATTTATTGTAGGTACTTTTAGGATAGAGGACAATTATTCATTTGGAATTCATCTGATATCAAATTACCAGTCTGACCAACCCAATTTTCCGATCACATTAGGCCAAAATGCATCCCAAGTCGTTGAAATTAATTTTGTTTGACGCAGCAGCAATTGTACATAAATTTAATATCGAAAATTTTGGCCGTTTTGTTGATTCGCGGTAAACTTTATGAGCAAATAACTCTATGAGCAAATAACTCTATGAGAACAATAACTCTATGAGCAAAGTTAGTAGGTACAACTTAATTTTAAGGTTATTACCAAATAATTAAAATTTCTGATTTCCGACCCTTTTTATGCACCTACAACACTGATTTCGAAAAATATTTAAAAACATTTCAGTTACGCGGGGTAAACGTCACTGCAAGAGAAAATCTTCCTATGTGCACACTTGAAAGTTTGTTCAATAAATAGCAAACAGTTAAACGCTGCTGTCGTGCTGGCTATTATCAGAATAGGCACTATTAGCCAATTACGAAGAAGATCAAATCGGCCGCCAGTATGGCACGTAAAAAACTGAATAATCAACACTATTCATACGCATATGGCTAACACACTAAAGGGATGTTGTGTCTGAATCTTGATTTACTATTGATTTACGTTGTTTGATCTCTGCGAACCAGTATATCCGCATAGATCCCTAAAAAGAGTGAAGTACCATTTACATGATCTGTCAGCGGTACAGTGTTCATATCGACACTCCCTCGCAAGATCAAGGACACGTAATGTTATGGCGTACGAAACGAGAACGCTCTTGAGAAATGCCTTCAATTTATTTTGACAGAAAGCTGGCGTAGCTTTAATGTTATGTTCCGTTGACATATCATGCGAAACGTACTTAACTAGTGAATGTAGGCCACAAACCTTCTACACGGCATGTGACGTAGGACGACCCACTCCACTGCACACAATTTGTCTAACCTGATTCGAAAGCTACACCAGGTTTTTTTAAACGCCGTTTACCGTTTTCCACACTTTCCCAAAGCGCATTTCGAAGTGTTGATTTGACGCAGGTACTACGCATTTGATGTAGATTGAGTCATATGCTTCGCCAATGGAATTGATCATACTCCTTCGTGGTTGTTTTGAAAGCACATATCATTTCATATCCAGACCTCATTAGTTGTCCTATCGAAAAATTCGTGTCGACAGAGATCATAACCAAGGGTTGTACCAACTTAGGACATGCTATTATTTTCTGGTGTAAGAAACTGCCTTTTGCTGCCCCTTTCAGGGAAATCGAATGTTCCTCTGGGTGTTCCCACCGTAACAAGATATGAAGTTCAACAAGTTGAAAACGCAATCCACTGCATCAACATCTGTCCTAAGTGGTTTTTAATCTTCGTGCGATAGCTTTTTAGTTCAGGCATATTCTTGAAAGAAACCGTCCATGCAAAACACCTCTATACAAACATATTCGTAACGTCCTCCACGGAAGTTCATTGATATCGTTTGGCAAACTGATAGCCACAGGTGAGATGAATTATAAAAATTGGAGCATCACCCGTCGAATTAACGCTTCCTATCCAGACAAATTATAATCAGGCAATGCACAATTGGGGAATGTATTTGTATGTAACTTACGAAATTTCGTCAACTATACGGTATCCACTTAGACATCCGTTTGGATAAATTTCTGTTTAATACTATTTAAATTTTATCCGTAATAAGGAAACCGAAAGAGCCAACCTTCTGTGATTCACTTTCCATTCCATTCAGAGATGGCAGAAATAGTGATGTCTTTTTTTACTCGATTAACGCAAATAATCGATTAATTTCTAAAATAATCGAAAAATCAATAATCGATTACAAGCTTTCGGTATAATCCAGTAGCTGCTATCAATTAATCGAGAGCATAATTAATGAAGGGTGGCATTGAAAATGAAAGTCGCATGGGAAAAAAATATGACCAGACTTCTCCAAATTTTTCAAAATGTGTCGAGTGACCTTTTTTTTTGGTTGACAATCTAGGATTTACTAAGTAATCGATTATTGATTTCAATTGATTATCTTGGTCGATTAATCGAATGAATTAATCAAGCTCTCAAAAATTATTCGATTAACGGATAATCGATTATTCGCAAAAATCAGACATCACTAGGCAGGAACATCGCAGTAAAGTTCAGCCGGAAATGAACTGGAATTCTGGCTGGTTCCAGTTCGTAATCCGGCTCCAGTGACAAAACCGATTCTAACTAGAATCGGTTGTGTCACTGGAGCCAGATTACGAACTGGAACCAGCCAGAATTCCGGTTAACTTTCGGCTGAGCTTAACTGGGATAGCGCATCCGAGTTGGCAAATAACCCCCCGTTAGCCAGCAACTTGCCCTTTTTGACTGGGATTGAGCAGACCAATCGTGCAAAGTAAATAAACATTACTCATGCCAAAGAGAATAGGGAAAGAGACGAAGAGTGAAAATCAGTCAAAACGGCAACACTCCCTTTATGATGATTTTAACACTAGAATTTTGGCAACCGCTTCCACAGGCAGCACTTTAAATGACTCCAATTATATTTTGAAAACAAACCGTACGTCGATCGTTGGATTTGTTTATCAAAAGATGTGCATTTCGAAACAAAGAGATGAAATAATTCTAAAGCTTGTTTTTACTCATACATATACTCTAGAATGCACCTTACTATCATGATTTGACTAAATTCTGACGAAAATTAAAGTTTCTTTTTTGATGAATGTACAATACTTATCTCTTCCAAATCAGACATGAGTAATGTTTATTTACTTTGTTTGATTGGTCTACTCAATGAGGTGGCTTCACACTATTCGTCTCTCTACCTATTCTCTCTGAGTAAACCCATAATTCTATTTTTCTCTCCGCGTGTCTTTATATATAAAACATCGTCTTTGGTCCCGACCATACCGGAACCGGTTCGAAACAGGGAGAATAAATAAAGAGACGAATAGTGTGAAGCCAAAAATACAATATTGAGCAGACCAATCGAGAAAAGTAAATAAACATTACTCATTCCTGATTTACAAGCGGCAAGCATTGTACATTCATAAAAAAAAGAAACTAATTTTCGTCTGAATTTAGTCAAATCGTGGTGCATTGTAGGGTATATGTATAAATTGAGAACAAAGTTTACAACTAATTTGCCTCATTGATTCGAAATGCACATCATTTGTAAAACAAATCAAACGATCACCATACGGTTCGTTTTCGAAATATAATTGGAGTCATTTAAAGTGCTGCCTGTGGAAGCGGTTGTCTAAATGAGTGTTGAAATCACCGTAAAGGGTGTGTTGTCGTTTTAACAGATTTTCACTATTTGTCTTTCTTTGGACAAAACCAGATTATGGCTCAATCGGTTTCGGAATCGGTTGTTGAATTCGAGCTGAAATCCATTCATGTTTCCAGATGAATTTACCAGATGGTTCAAGCGACATGCCTGTTACGACGCGTACTCAGCTTCTCGCTTTGGTCCAGCACTGTGAACCCCGTTTTTTATTACTCTATCAAAAAGAAAAATAAGGTATGTTGTTTAGCGGATCTTGTGTACTAGTCATGGGATAATCAATGGGTAAAAATATATATATTAAAAGGTGTTCTAACGGATTCGTTCCAGGTGATGGTTACAAAATCGGCAGAGCATCCCCCTGTTTACGAGTGGTTAGACTAGAAAGTTGACATTGATTATGTTGGATAATTTTGTTTACTTTTCTAGAACACTACTTCCGATAAGGATCTTTGGTTGGCGACATTCATCAGATAAGTATATTTATTTTTGTACCGAAAATAGCAAATTTCTTTGTTTTGTGTTTTAGATATCTGCATATTTGATCTACTGAGGATGTTTTTTTCGTTGTGAAGTTATCACCATTTATGCAGATCAGATTTACAGAACAACAGACTTTTCCTCAGCAGTACATATTAAATCAAAATTTCTTGATTTAGGAACATGAAGGTAAGTTTTCTGTTTGTATCCAAGATGAAGAAAACAAGAAGGTGGTATTTTCTAATAGTTTAATTTTCAGATTCTACTTATATATGTGCTGATAATGGTACTTGGCTCGTTCTTGGCTCTACATTATTATTGGGAGTCGAGGGATGTATAAGTACCCAGGCTGTCGACAATTTCGCACTGAAATTTTTCACACCGGTAATAAGTTCATCGCTCTTGGTGACAAATACAGGCAGTAAACGCCGTAAATCGTGCAACAAGAATCCCTCACATGTTATTGGCATCCAAAGTTGAAGATGCACATACAGTTAATACGAGTACAATCACTAAGTGCTTATGGTCGAGAAAGTACATTGCATTACAGCGGTGCTATTTTATATTCACTAGGATGTAAGTGCATGAATTCAGGTATAGTGTGGGGCAATGGAAATGCAGGGTAAACAAATAAAATAATTCAAATCTGCAATTAACGCACAATGGAAAGGATTTCAATACCTTTCAACCGTTTCTCAGTTAGGAAAAGTTAGGAATAATATTGTTGTGGAATTAGTACAATGGATTTATCATATTTACCTAATGATACTATTTCTTTCGAGAGTCAAACGTAACAATTACTAAACACTTCTGTATGCCATATATTACATGAGAAAAAACAAATTAGTCGGTAAGCTTCAAATTGATTATTATTGCTAAGCAAACGAGATGCAATAACAAAACAGATTAGATAAACAATTTTTTTTATTCGTAAACAGAAAGCCTTAATTCCTTAGTTGAATCCAATAAAAATAATACTGAATGCAACAAAAACTTTGTTCAAATCAACCATCGATATTAGTAGAATTTAGCGTTAACCATTACTGATTTTAAGAAACTTCCTTTGAAATTAACAATTAATATTAGCTGAAATCAACAAAAAACATTGCTGAACAAACCAGGTCTTTTGTTGAAATTAACAATTTTTATTAGTTGAAGTTAACAAAATCTCTTGCTGAATTCAGCAAAAATTATAGTTGAGAAGCTGGAGAATGTGTCTCCGCTAAAAGTGACAGCATCTTTTTCGCTCCAAATCAACAGAAAAAATAGAAATTCCAACTAGCATTTTAGCTTTATTCAGGAGGATCGAGAACAACTAATCGAAATCAGCAAATTGAGAATTTGCTTAGTTGTCCTAAATAATAACTAATTCAATTCAGTAAATCAACTAAGGTTTTCGCATCTGAGCTGAATTTTGGTTCTCCGTGTACAATTGGTTTAATATGCAATTTCAACAGGCTTTGATCAATCACGGGAAACTCTCGGGCGGTCAACTGAGCTAAGCTGTCCGTCACTGCTGGATATCATTCCCTCAGAACTCGAGAAATCTGCAATAGATTCAAACATTTCTTGTCTTTGGTGCGGAAAAAGATCAAAATGTCCCGGTTGCGGAGGGTTGGTTCAATTTCACTCGGGGAGACGATTTTATTTCTACATCTATCTCACATTGAGGAATTATTAGGGGAAGTCATTTTTGCACGGAACTATTGCCCAGTGAAAGTTGGTATTGGAGACAAGAATTGGAAATGTAATATTATTGCGCTACTTAACTTGTATATATAATGGTACCTAGGCGGGTTACTAAAAAGAAACACTGCTGTTTCACTGCTCTACTGGTCGAATAGCGATAAGCGCTCAAAACACAAAACAAGGGAGAAAATGCTGAAACCTCGACAAGGCGGAGAATGCGCAAGGTAACCTTGACAGCGGATTAGCACTATTCTTCTAACGTTACACTATACGGACTGAAAAGATCGATCTATCGGTTCGAGAGTCACCAAACGAATGACTTTTTGTTATCAGCATTGTGATTGCACAATAGCCAGCAATAAGAATAGCTGATGATCCACACCTTTTTTGATTGGGGCACTCCAAATGCTCTAAAAAAGTCATTTTAATGCTGGAGGATTGTTCCGAACCTCAGAAGTGTTTTGAAATAAAAACGTTATGAAAATGAACGGCTCAAAATGTGAAACAATGTCAAAAGAGGTTCATATACCAACGAATTTACAAATCGAGATTTCCTGTAGCACTTGTTCCTGATCAACTGATTTGCATCCTGTTCCAGATTTATTTCGTTGAAACCTCTTCAACTTTAGTGGAATAACTCAGCTCTGGCTTCAATGCCGTGTATGTAGCTGTGTCGCAAAATGTTATCTGTATATCTATGCGTAACGGTTGAGGTAGTAGAACGTATCTAGTTCTATGTAAAAGGAAATGAAGAAAACTGGAGTGATGTGTTATTTATGTTGAGCTGAATTTTCCTGTTCTCATGGAATGTAAAGTGAACGAGGATAGAAATACAATTCAGCTTTCAACTGAAATTGAATTTGAACTGAAAATAGCTGAATGAATTTGCTGCACCAAACCATTGAAGGACGAGTCAATCAACTGAAAAAACAGTAATAATAGTAAGATACTTTACCTAACTACTAGCTAACTATAACTGTAGAATAAAGAAATTTAACACCAATTTTTCATTGATTTGGTTAGGTATTATTTTTCAACCTCTTCCCCTAGGAAATTCTGCATTGATTAAAATTACGACCAATGATACTATTTATGATTACAAGTGATACGGGCTTATGAAAACCGGTAATTTGATAACCATATCGGTAGTATTTGGTTAATTTTGAATTATAGTAACTTCGCTTCAAGCTTCAGAAACTGATTGAAGTAAACAATTAGAGCAAATCCGTATTCTGTGGCTATAAAAGACCTAGAACTAAAAATACTGAGAATGTAGATCACTGTTGTAAATTTAGTAAAGAAGAATCTTGAATATTATTATTATTAGTTCAGGAACGTTAATGTGATTATAACATTATCATAAGACTAGAAGTTCATCATCGCGGAGAGTTGAAACAAGGTATTTCAACTCTGCTAGGTCGAGAAGTAAAGCTTGATCCACAATTTACAGTATATACAATGCAACGATGAAAAGGAACACATACAATCCATAACAGTTAACTGTAAAACTACACAATTATGATATTGTCATGAACCAACATCGCTTAATATCCTATTTATACTAATTTTAAAAATATAACGAAAACTTACATTTACGCATTTTTTGTTGTGTTTTCCGTAAATACTCAACCATTCATTTAACCGTTATGTGTCCGACGTGGTACCTGGGTACCTTTTTAGGTTTCAATTATTGAAACTCCCATGTTTCATCCATAGCTGAAAATTGAAACATCTTAGAACTTCACTAAGTCAAGCTTTTGGGTTAATAATATTGTTGATACAGTAAGGGGATCGAGGAGGGGCTCCTGATTTTTTTTACTACGTTATAGGCCGACGTGGGTACCCGGGTACCCACAAAACTGAAATGCCAATAATTAAGATAATTTCCAACCGATTTTGATACTTTTGGGTGTTTTGGATTCAGGAACTCATCCATTTTTGGACTTGGTAAAAATGAACCGGGTTACTTTATTATGTTCCCGGGAATCCGGATTCCCGGAAGCAGATTCCAGTGCTATTTGTGAACTTCAATGGAATACTAGCAATATGGGTATCAAAATTCTTGGAATTGCATCAGCAGGCTGTATCTCGTAGTTTTGAAACCATTTGGTGATTTGACCCCGGAACGGACATTCCGGAGCAGGTTCCCGTGGGGCCGTGAGTGGCCATTCCATTCCAATTCCATTCTTCAAATTTCCTTAGGGTTCCGCAACAATAAATCACAGACTTTCGTAACAATTTGAAGAGTTTTGATACTCATATTGCTAGGACATTATTAAAATTTACAAATCATACCCTAGTACTGGAACATTACTCCGGAAAATCCGGATTACCAAAAACCATATCTATTCCTTCGTTTCTATTTTACAGAATTAAAAAGTGGATGAGTTTCTGAATCCAGAACATCTAAAAGTGTCCAAATCAGTTCAAGGAAGCCATAGTTATGAGCATTTCAATTTGTGGGTACCCGGGTACCCTCGTTGGCCTGTTAAAGGTGTTTTTTGTTGGACACATAACGGTTAACATCGTTGGCGTGTATAAGAGGATTTGCGGGCACGATATAAATAAAACAAATGCATTATGTTGAGTCTCTAACGCTACTGCTTCGCTAGTAATGGCACTGTTTCAACTCTCCTTGGTTTCCCCTACTGTCTGTACCAAATTATCACTACAAATGAAAATAAGAAAGATAATTCAATTGTCCACAACGTTATTGAAGACTGCAAGTCAATCCAGCTTTGTGAGAAAAAGATATTGAGGGGGTGGGGGCGGTGGTTTAAGGCTTTCAACACTTTTTTGTGATTTTTTTTTACAAATTTGGGTGAAGCGAATTAATCAAAACTGTTGTTCCTTATAATGTACCATTTCAATAACATTCTTCAATGTTTTCATGCAAAAATAAGCGACTTAACGACAAAGCTTTTTGTAGAAAATTTCTGGAAAAATACGATTTGCGGTGTTAAATGCCATTCCAAAAACTACTACCGATTTATTTCAAATTTTGCATACACATTCTAGGTAAAAATACCGAACTTCTACGTTGAGTTTTTAAGATGATTTTTCGATTAAGGGGTGTTTTTTACTCAGAAAATAGCGAAATTTTTCGAGGAAGATAGAAATCTTTATTTCAAATGAGTAAAAAGCACCCTAGGTATTTTTTCTCCATAGAATGTGTATGAAAAATTCGAAATAAATTAGTAGTTTTTGAATGGCGTTGATACCGCAAATCGTGTTTTTTCCAGAGATGTTCTGCTTGAAAAAATTACAGAATGTTATTGAAACGATGCATTATAATATACAAAAGCTTTGGTGAATTCGCTTCACCCAAAATTCTAAAAAATCGCAAAGCAAGTGAATTTTTCTTGCAGAATCATGTTAAAAATATTGTGTAAAAATTTGGTTGTGGATATCAAAATACTTTGCGAGATATTACAAGTATAAATTTAAAACAAGGCAATTTTACTCTAAACGCCCAGTGATAGGCCTGTTATAATTGAAATATCTCGTAAAATACTTCTAACATTTGCAGAATGGGCCAGGCGACGTCAGATTTACAACTAAAATTATTTTTTTTTGCATTCTTTAGCTAAAAATCATTGACACAATTTTTTTGCTTGCTTTGGCTGAATATAATAGTTTTTTAAGTTTGAGTTTTTGAACTTTATAAAATATTTTTATAAATTTTATAAAATTACGTTTTTCAATCACTGATAACTCAGAAACTATTAGATTTGTGGGAAAAAACATTAAACAATAAAAGTTGCGTTATCGCATGATCTCACCGATTTTTTTTGGGAATATTTATTTTTGTTATGCAACTTCTGCAAATGTTAGAAAATGTTTTTTAAGCTGAACCAAAATTCTTTTTTTAGCTTTTTAAAAATGATTTATAATTTAATCGAGAAGATTGCATCGCAACGCAAACGTGCTATTCGTAGATTGCACACTAACGATTACCATGTTGCCTATAGGTAGTTTAACTCATCTTGCTTGTGAGACAAATGACCGGGAATGAACTTTGTCTCTTTTGAGTTCAGTAGGGGAGACCGGGGCTAGTTGGCGGTGTTTTCAGTTTTCATTTTTTACCGCTTTGATTTAGGTAGATCTTGTAAAAATGAGCATGAGGACAACATCCCTGAATTTTATTGAAGTGTTCGGTACATTGTCTTTGCTTTTATATACACAAATACGCGGAAAACCCGTCAACTAACCCCGGTCACGGGGTAAATTGGCGGTATGTATGTGTACGCCAGAAAATATGCAATCCAATAGAGATTTACTTACTTCAGAGGTTCTAATGGACCGTGTTGAATGTCTTTCTAATAAAACTGTATATTAACCAACGTTTGCCATTATATTTCAGTGTCAACAATACCCCGGCATTTTGACTTCGACGCCGACTCCGTATTAGAAAGCAAATTTGAGAAATTCTTCAGGCTTGGCCGAAGTAAATGCCGCCTGCGTTGCCGAGAGACATAAGAACGTGATTTTCTTACTTTGAAGTGAATTCCAGATAATTTTTTTTTGATGATTTTTTGCACTATAAATAGTACCGCCAACTTGCCCCGTGTGTGTCACCGCCAACTTACCCTAACCACATCTATCTATCTATCTATCTATCTATCTATCTATCTATCTATCTATCTATCTATCTATCTATCTATCTATCTATCTATCTATCTATCTATCTATCTATCTATCTATCTATCTATCTATCTATCTATCTATCTATCTATCTATCTATCTATCTATCTATCTATCTATCTATCTATCTATCTATCTATCTATCTATCTATCTATCTATCTATCTATCTATATAAAAGTCAATGTTTGTATGTATATGATTTATAGACTCACAAACGGCTTAATCGATTGCCGTAAAAATTTATACATAGTAGGCATTTGTTATGGAGCGTGTTTGTGTGCTATTGGTTGGGGATTATCTGTCTGCAGATGGCGCTTCGGAACAAATTGTGTTTTTCTCCTATTTCGTTGAAAGTCGCAGCAACGCACGATGGGTATTAGCTAGTATTTTATAAAAAGCTATTTAAAAATTAACTTTTCTTTGTGGATAGGTATAATATCTATACGGATATTGGAAGCTCTTTTCACGCACTATCGAAAAATATAATCATTCTTGGAGTAGATTAAAAATCACCTTAAATAACACAAAATGTTCAAAATTATGAAAATTTACTTTGTATGCTCAAAAACACATTATCTCCCACAACTTCTACAAAACAAAATGTTTTGCAACTAAAACACATAGGATAATGTGTTTCACATTACTTCAGGTACACAACGAGAAGCAGCTCAATATGTCTAATAGAAACGGAGAAAAGGGGATTCCGCCAACTTACCCTAAACGCCAACTAGCGCCGGACTCCCCTAACCCAATGGCATGAGAATCGTCATTACCGATCACGACCATCTTCACCGATACTTAGGATAGGGTAGGAAATGTTGATGTAATACCTACTTAAGAAAGACCCTCGACTCAGCGACGCTTCCATAGATATTACGGAGTTGGATTGGCTTTGCCACAGGCAGGCAATGCGACCACGAAATGAATATGTTTTATGCGGTGGGATGGTTAATCTACGAGTACACCTATACTCAGAGCAAAAAGATATTTGGTTATGTTTTTCTTGTGTTTAAACTCTGCATAGCCGGTCATCGAGAGTCATTTACTTTTTCGCTAAACTATAGTAATTTGAGCTCCAAACAGCCAGCTGTGGGAGTATTGCTAAAACTAAGAACTAGTCTAATATCAATAATCGTTTGAGAATTGGGTAGTAGGACCACAAGATGATCTTACCTATAGCTCGATCGCGATCGATTTCCGAAAATTTAAATGACGCAACTTGAACTCCGGAAAGCCAGCCATCGGGAGTGTTTGCTACTTATTTGTAATGGGAATATTGTTTTTACTTAAAAAAATAACCATTCACTGTACCGAAAGATTCATTTTACATGATGGATGCATTAACAGTGTCACGCGCGAGTTTTTTGTCCCCTTTTCCCTGTCAGCATACGACCACAGATCCTAGCCGATATACACTAATGCCACTCCCGCTCGAAACGAAACTGAGACAGGCTTCAATCTGTCAACCTGTCGAAGTGAATGTATTGACAGCGGTTGGGGATACAACCCAACATAGTCCCGAGTTTAAGCAAAGATGGCATAAGGTATCCTGTACCCCGGATGGCACCGCAGGGAAGTAAGGGATAGGAGTTTTGTATCAGAGGTGAAGAGCGACATAGTTTAGCCTCAATAAAGCGTGGCCAACCTTATAAACTAATCGAGAAGATTGTGTAAAAATTTTAGAATGAAACTCTAAGTATTTTACGAGATATTTCAACTATAACAGGCCTATCACGTTTAGTGTAAAATTACCTTGTTTTAAGTTTATAATTGTAATATCTCGCAAAGATTTCATAAGTTATACAGGGTGTTTGGTTCATGGTTAAGAATCTCTCGGGGGGTGATAGACTGCCATATTTGGAGAAAAAAACTTTTTGTGTAAAAAACTTGTTTGTCTTAAAATACCTCTAACTTTAAAAGTATACTTTGTATTTTAAATGTTTTAGTTCCATTCGAAAGGTGAAAAAATTTCGCATTGAGCCCTCACATGTTTCAGCTAATGAGTTTAAGTAGCCTTTTCAAAGTTAAATTGAAAATTAAACAATTTTAAACGATTTTTCGTTCATTTCTTGAAAATCCTAATAGTTAACCTCATCATTTTAATAATTCAGATTGTTAGTCTTGATGAGCTGCTTAATTCGTTCTTTGACATGATACACTTACCTTTTCTTATTTTCATGATTTTGGGTTATTCAACTTGGATATTTTTATCTCATTTTCACTAGTACCAGCTCTAATTGAAAAATTATGGCACTTATTGTACTTTTTTTCTTTTTATTCGAAAGCCAGGAAAATTTTACAGTGAAAAATGTTTTAATACCTTTCAGTAAAGTGAATTTAGTATTCTTTCAAAAGTAAATTAATTTAAAGTTAGTGCTATTATTAGCATTTTTGTTAATTTTCTTAAAATAGTAAATAATAAACATCACCATTATTATCATGGAAATAATGCATCTCAGCAAGTTCTACAGTTCTTTCTTTGACTCCATTCAATTATCTTCTTTGGTTTCGACGCAAAATCGTTTTTATCACATCGTTTCATATGCAAAAATAACGATTTCGAACCCACTACATTTGCGGCGAGCTCATTCTGTGTTAACTATTAAATAGCAGCAATATGAAAAGAGATATAGACAAAGTGTCTAATAAAAAGTTATAGAGAACATTAAGGGGCATCAAATGAGCAATAGTAACTATAAATTTTGTTGATTAATAATTAGAATAATAAAAAAACTCTCCAAAAAACACAAATTTTGAGCTATTTCGTTAGTAAAAAATCATTTAGTACACTTAACTAAAAGATATTTGTACATACACTGATAGGACATTTTCGCAGCTTTCCAATGAAATCTTGTAAATAACGATATAAATCATATTTTTTTAGATTAGAGTCTCTTAAGCACTTGCAAGTCGGTAATAGTAATGAAATTACAAAGAAATGAGAAGAGATAGAAATATGACGTCCAAGAACAAATTATGAATCGTCCTTAAACCCAACTTTTGGATATTGGATATTGCTATAATCATACTTCATTATTTCTAGAAAATTAGCAAAAACCTCCTCAAAAACACTAATTTTTAACTACTTTACAGCTAAAAGGTAATTAAAACTAATTACTTAAAAGATATGAGAACACCATTCAATAGGAAATTTTCTGACCTTTCGAATGGAACCGAAACATTTAAAATACAAGGTATGCTTTTAAAGTTAGAGGAATTTTAAGACAAATAAGTTTTTTACAAAAAAGTTCAATAACTCTGTAACGGTTGAGATTTAATGGATGTGTAGAACAATTTTTTTCTCCAAATATGGAAGTCTATCACCCCCCGAGAGATTCTTAACCATGAACCAAACACCCTGTATAACAATTTTTTTTTTTTTTTGGCAAGCTCATTTGAAAACGCAATTTTTTTATTTAATATTTTCTCCATATATCGAATCGTTTGCGAGTTATCAGTGATTGAAAAATGTCCAATTTTAATGACTTTAAAAATTCAAAAACTAATAGCTTTAAAAAAATGTGAATTGATTCTCTCTAGAGAATGCAAGAAAAATTTTTGGAAGGAATTAAAATTATGTTACTTTACAGCAGCTATGGATTCAAAACGATAATGTACTGCAAGAAGCATCTGAAATTCAGATAACATGCTACTTTACTGTATGTGCTAATACTTGGTGTTTACCTGGGCGATATTTTATTTCAAAACATTCGTGCCACTCCTGATTTTTTTCTGACTATGATCTTATGACACGGCATTAATCGAAAGAGAAAGTAAACAAAGAGAGATTCTCATTTGCATATAGGAGCATTTCAATGATTCAGTCTTTGTTAACTCTTTAGAATTAATTCAGCGCTAGTAGAAGTGCAGCAAATGGTTACATGTGTGGGCTGTGTTTTAATTTCCCAAAACATTCTGAAACAATCCGCTGGATGATTTTTCTAGCGTTTCATCTGACAACTGCATTTTGTTTGCTTTTCACATTCTTTTCTTATTCCATAAATTCGAGCAGAAATATCATAAATAAATAAAGAACATTATAATATCGAAAGTCTTTGTTTTCTAAATATTTTTTTTCTAAGAGAGGCGCTTAAATTGCCTTTTAAACTTTACGATTTTAGCCAGGGATGCCAGATTTGCAGACAAGTCTGCAAATTCGCAGACTTTTAATTTAAGCTGCAGATTTTTTCGATGACGAAGAAATTTGCAGATTTTCTAGTTTGGTTGCAGATATTTGCAGATTTTTTAGTTTTGTTGCAGATATTTGCAGATTTTTGAATATAAGGCTTTTGGTTACACTAGCTTTCCTGACATTTTCCTAGTTCTTCCCAGACTTTTAAAATTATTATTGCAGACATTTGAAAAAAGTACCTGGCATATCTGATTTTAGCTGATGTTGAGCGCAAACTAAGAAACCAAACACACCTCAAACTGAGTTATTTGTCATTTACAATAGTATTCGAGTATCAGCCTCAGCGACCCTGCTAATTGTATTGATCCTTCCTACATTCTTCCTTCCATTCTTTTGCACCTTTTCGCTGAAGTTATAGTTGTATATCATACAGCCGTCGTCGTGGTTGTCGTTACCTCCCTGCGGCGGCGGTGGCGGCCAAGTTTCCTATGAAGGAGCAGCCATGGAGTGCAACAGAGAAATATTTTCGCAAGTCTTTCCCATTCCTTTCTGGAGGGCACAGTGATCAGTCGTAGTAGGTACGTGAGCGCGCGCGCAAGAGCCTATCTGTCGGGGAGTGGGCCTATATTAGTCATTAGGTGGTCGGTGATGGGAATGTGAAATAAAGCGCTGCGTTTTTTTTTTTGAACGGTCTTTGAACGTGATCAGACGGTTTCGGGGAGACTGGAAACTTGTTTTTAGCCCGTCCAGTATATAGAGCAAAGTGACAGTTTTACCCGTACGCGCAAAATCTCCTATGACGTCAGCTCCGCGGTTGAGGCGTACCAGGTCTATATAGGAATGCAGAGTTGATAGTGTTGATCGCACCGTGCAAGTTACCTAACGCGACAGACACCGACTGTATTTAGAAGCCGGTTTTCCAGATACAGTAAAAGCAATATAAGGTATCGGATATCTTTGGCGTGCTATTGTTTTGTACTTCCTTGAGGGAGCAAAAATGATCGTGATTAAACGATGGTTTTATAGACTGAGTGATTCATGCTTGTGAAGTGTTTTTGACGGTTATTTTCTGTTTCCTATCTTTACCCCGCAGATTCAAAGTGTTTGAGCAAAATGGACGAATCTACGTCGTCCAACAATGACCACATGACCGGTGACGGTTATGCATTCAGGAATGAAATATCGCTCTCCATTGGAGACGAAGATCACAACTCGGGCACCAACAGCACGGCGATTCCTACGCCTTCCCCACGACACATTGAAGTACCGGTGGCGATGGATGACAGTGAGTACACATCGTTGAAGGATAGCAAACAAGAAATGAATGGACTGGATAATCCGGCTTTCGAACCGGAGAAAGACAAACGGCCGCTTAGTTCGTTCGGTCATTCCGGGGAAAAGTCGCTCGGTGCCAGTTCAACGAATGGAAAGTCCAACGGTGAGAAACCTATGGCGGAAGCTGTCAATCTGGAGCTATTGAACATGTCAAAACCAACAAACGGACATCAGAACGGGGCTGAGACTTTGCCAGCCAAAAAGGACACTGAAGTGGACATTGGAGATCCTTATGACGAGTATTTTGTTCCCGTTAACGAACATCGGAAATATATGAGGTAATTTTTGACTGTGTCAATATGTTGCGTGTGTGTGTTTTAAACAGGTTGCTACGAAACAAGGTTTTGTATTTTTCCTATTAATATTGCTACGTCGAGATGTGAAGTTTTGAAAGGAAAAACTTGATTTAAAATAGTTCCTAATTTATTTGTTCACTTACCACATCACCAACGAATCACTACCACGATCACCATTGTACTACCACTGCCACTGCCACTACTACTGCCCATCATAATTGGTTCCTTAAAATGTCTATCGTAAACAATCTAGCGTTTCGTTCCAAAAACCGCGCCAGCAGGGGTACATTCATCATGACCACGGTGTAGACTATACCGGTCACTCGGTCAATGAACCGGCACACGGAACCGTGGACTATAAACAGTGGACCAAGATCACGAGGTACCCCCTTGTTCTTCTCTCTTCCTAGTACTCAGATACAGAGATGTCATTATTAACCGTCATCAATGTTGTGCAAATAGTTACCATAGAACAAACACCTAATATCGTTATGGGTTATGATAGACATGTGTTTAACATCTGCGCTGAAATCTGGATCCAATGTTACTCCGTCGCACTAATCTACATGTTATCACACAATTAGTCGGATATGTCCGGGAAAGGAAATTTCTCACGGAACATATATGCTGAACGGGTCACTACAGGGATAGTCAAAATTAAATTTCATTCTAATCACTAGATCGGCTGGCATCTACGACCAGTAACCGCCGTTCTCTTGTGGGGTGTACCTCGCCACCAATCTACGGCGTCCTGGGAAATCTAACCTTAAAATCCTATGCTTGCTCCTGACAGGTAGTACATCTCATTCGTTAAATAATGCTTGGTGAACCCCTTGGCTTATTACTACAAATTATGCTGCAGCAGGTACGCACCAAATAATAACGCTTCTGGTTGATTTCGGACCTAGAATCAATACGCAAGTACCGCATGCATGCAACTGAAATATATTTATATTACACGGTGCCGTACTAACTCCTCCCCCTCAGACTCTTGGAAAGTGACAATCACATCGTTCTGTTTTGTAAATATCCGATAAACAAAAACTTCACCGCCAATCTGTAAATATCATCTTGTAAAGCGACTGTTCGTAGTGTTGTAGTGTAATGTGTACCCGAGTCATGAAATAACCTTTGTCAATCCATTTTTTAGAGGCGAGAAGCTGTATGTGACCAAGGATAAACGGGACAAGAAAAAGAAGAACTGGCTTTGCTGGCTGCTCGGGCTGGGAGTCCTGTTGGCCGTAATCATCATTGCAATTCTTGCCGGATCCGGTGTGATATTCAATGAAAATCCAACTCCCATCGAGTCTCGACATTTCGGAGATCAAGTTGCCACGGCTGGAGTGTTCGGAGCGGGTAAAACAAACGGAAGTACGAGCACGCAATATCCGGTAACATCAGCTCCTCCCGGTTCTACGGTGCCACCAGTGCCACCGACCACGGAGGAGAACATTGTGTACGTACCGAATACCGTCGAGGGTCAGATCACGCTGACGAATTTGGAGTTTTTGGATGACTATCGGAATCCGAACAGTTCGGCGTACAAGGTGCTAACAGCAGAGCTGGAAGACGAGATTCGCGAGAGTTTGACTGTTTACGGATCGGATGAAGAGCTGTTCGTCAAGATTATGAATTTAAAGTAAGTATGCTAGATGGTATTTAGATTGGGTGTTGTGTTGTTTTAAAATGTTTTGTTTTCTCCTAGACCTGGTTCAGTGGTCGTCGACTACCGTGTTAGCTGGGATAACTCAAGTTCACCACTAACTGTCGATACGATGAAGGAAAGACTGACGAACTACCTCTCCGAAAATCAGGAATATCTATCCACGTACATTGTTCCAGTAAACACCATTCGAGCCGCAAGACTGCCAGATATGTGCTACGCTGGGCCCTCGGTGATGAAGTAGGTGGTTTAGTTTTTGATTTGTGGCACTATTGTTCAAATCCCACATTTCCATTTCAGCTGTGAGTTTGCCTGTAGATTCAACGCTCGTTTGGGAGAATTTGCTTGTATATGTCCTGTCGGAATGCGTTTGAATAACGACGACGGAAAGACCTGCTACACTCCAGTTACTCGAGTTCAGAATGGACCTGTGCCGGTGAGTGAGCCGGAACCGGCAAGTGAACCGGAACCGGCAAGTGAGCCAGAGCCGGCAAGTGAGCCTGAACCGGCAAGTGAGCCGGAGCCGGCAAGTGAGCCAGAACCGGCAAGTAAGCCAGAGCCAGCTAGTGAGCCAGAACCAGCGAGTAAACCGGAACCAACAAGTGAACCGGAACCAGCGAGCGAACCTGAACCAGCAAGTGAACCTGAGCCTTCAAGTTCACCGGAACCAGAACCATCAGGTGAACCTGAGCCTTCGTCGAAGCCCGCTTCATCTTCTAGCGAACCTGAACCAACTAGTGCGCCAGAACCATCCAGTGAACCAGAACCAGCTGTCGAACCCGAACCTGCCAGTGAGCCATCCAGTTCGCCTGAACCGGAGCCGTCCAGTTCGGCTGAACCGGAACCTTCCAGTGAACCATCAAACTCGCACGAAACTACCACCACTAAAAAATCTGAAACTTCCGGAAAACTTTTGAATGAACCTACACCTGAGCCTTCCAGTGAACCAGAACCAACAAGCGAACCGGAACCAGCAAGTGAGCCCGAGCCCGCTAGTGAACCGGAACCCAAGAGTGAACCTGAACCAAAAGGCGAACCCGAGCCTGCCAGTGAACCTGAACCCAAGACCGAACCCGAACCTGCTAGTGAACCAAAATCTTCGACTGAACCGACGAAATCCTCTTCAAACCAGTCCGCTAAACTACGAGTAGCTGATAGTCCTTCTACTCCAGAACCAGAGCCGTCCAGTGAACCGGAACCTAGTAGTGAGCCAGAACCAACAAGTGAGCCAGAACCCAGCAGTGAACCGGAACCTACCGGCGAACCGGAGCCATCAAGTGAACCGAATCCCAAGAGTGAAGTTGAAAAAATTACTGCCATCAACTCCGAATCACCCTCCAGTGAACGACCAGCATCGAGCGGAACCAGCTCCACCGAAGCCTCTTTGGGAAAACTACAGTCCACCACAGAGTACCGCAGTGTTCAACCCGTTTCACATGATCACACCATGCCTGACTTCATGATCGTCGATGAAGAAGCTACGAAGCATTCCACCGGCATGGAACTGATTTCATCGACATCACCCAAAACATCCTCAGAAACACCGGCACCGGTAACGGAAATGATCGTAGATGACACCCCTCATCCGGCTGTTGGAACCTTTCTGATTGCTGGCAGAACTACTAAAACCCCGACCCGTGAGCCCACGAACGTGTTCGATGCACGATCATTGGAAAGCAATGAAAACGAGACTACCGGCAGTTCCGTGTATGCCACATCTAGCCCAATACAGTTGGAACAATGGCGTTCGTCTACCAGCTTTTCCACTTCGACCGAAGCCCTGAAAGAACCACTTGATGACATGTCTCCGTTTTTGCCCAAGATTGAATCGTCCAGTGTAAGAAATCGAGCCACATATGCTGTCACTGAGGCGGTGGTAGAATCGGAAACCGCTCCATCGATTTTGGTCCATGCAGATCAGTCGCCATTCCTGCCGGAAATAGAAAACAATGCTAGCTTGGTTAATCTGCTCCACGAAGGATTGGATCGCCAGGATGGTTTCGACAACGAATCGCAACAGCAGTACCTCGAGGTGTTGCCCCTATCGAAGGAAAGTGATCGTACTGAGTATAAGAAACAGCTGGATGGTGCTGTGACTAAGACAATTTATGTAGCGACCACCATCAGGACGTATATTCCGACTACGGAATCGGAAGAAGACCTGTTGACGGCTGCTAGTTTGCGAAATATTGTCGAACAAACGACCAACAGTGGAGAGGAAGTGATGGCTGGTAGTACAGAGAAAGACGTCGAAGAGACAACTTTTGGAAGGATGAGTTCGACTACCGTTAAGGAAGTTGCTCGGCTCGAGGAAGGAACCACTGAGCATGTTAAAGATTCACCAACACCTACCGGCACGATGGAGGAGATGAGCTCTTCGCGCTCGCTGGAGCTTGCTGAAGAAATCATTACCACGACCGAGCAAGATGTAGATTTGCCGACGACCGCGAAAGCTGTAGAGGAATTGAAGAACGCTCCAAAACAGGACATTGAATTGATTGCTACGAACCAGTCCTCAACGACAGAAGACGAACTGTCGGAGAGTGCAACTACAATGCGAGTTGTAGCGGATTCTACCCTTGCAAAGCTAGAGTTGGCAGAAGAGCGAGAAGCTACCAGCAAACCTGAAGTCGAAGAAGTAACATCGACCGCAACGCAAACGAAGATTGCAGCGGAATCAACAACAGAGAAGGAAGTAGAGGAAACCACAGCTCACCAGTCGACAAAAATAGCGCCCTCGACTACGGAGTCTGTCGCTAGTGGAAAACTGACGGAACTTGTTTCAAACACAACGGTTGAATCGAAGGAACCACTTCCAACGTCGACAGTCAAGGAACTACCAAGTGTAACCGAAGCGACCAGTTCCGTACCAACGGTAGAAGTTACCAAAAGTGACGTTTACGACCGAACGCTGCAAGATTTGGATGAAAACAACGACATATCGGAGAATGACCTCAAAGTACTCCCGTTAGGGAAGAAACCGCCTCCTCCGGGTTCGACAACTCAGGAGATCGCCGCCGGTAGCCAGGATTCCACCTTCGAAACCACTACCGGTCATTTTTTAGGCGAAACGACGTTTCATTCGATTAGATCAGAACGATCCAATGAAACGTCGTTAATCGTGACGAGAAATTCTGAAGAAAAGGACTTTGGCGAGTTGGCTGCGGCTAGTGCTAGCGGAATGTTTACAAAGTGTGCTGTCGGGCAGTTTGAATGCACTAACGGAACTTCTATCAAGGATGGGGGATCGTGCATTCAGAAGTCTGAACGATGTGATTCGGTGGCACATTGCTCTGATAATTCGGATGAGCAGGACTGCGAGCTGTTGGGCTGCCCAGGGCACTTCCAGTGCCGGGATGGATTCTGTCTAGCTCGGCAGCACGTGTGCGACGGTATAGCGCACTGCAACGATGGAAGCGATGAGGTGGACTGTGATCGATGGGAGTGTAATTTCGATGAAATTTCGTGCAATCCAGGAAGTGGTCATGGACCATGTTTACCGGCCCAGTGGAAGTGTGACGGACTGGAGCAGTGCCCGAACGGGTTGGACGAATCGAATTGTCCGGATACGTGTACAAATGATGAATACTTTTGCGTGAGGCAGCGAAAGTGTATTCCGGAGGCGTGGAGATGCGATGGGAAGGCGGACTGCATTGACGACGAGGATGAACGACTGTGTGACTGCCCGATGGACAATTTCCGGTGTAATACAGGGGGTTGCGTTCCCATCGGGAATGTGTGCGATGGTCAGCCGCAGTGTCCAGATCTATCCGATGAGTGGGGCTGTTACAGTGTGGAGGGTGGGCAGTTGAAGGTTCGCGTAGAATCTCAACAGCTGAAGCCGGTTTGTGGAGATGGCTGGACGAAGGACCTTTCCGACACTGTTTGCGCTGGGTTGGGCTTCTCGGAAGCCAAGTCATTCTCGATCTCAAACGAATCTAGCGGGCATTCGTTCTATCGATATGGAAATCTCAGTAGTGGAAGTTTGCTGCAGAACCTCGCCTTGTCGATGAACTGCTCCTCCGGTCTGGTTAATGTTGAATGTGAAAAATACCGTGAGTTGAACGGGTTGGGTGTTGGAGTTGGAACAGTCTGTTGACGATTGCTTTCTTTCTGCAGGTTGCGGCCGCGAGAGCATCACGCCCACGTGGGAACAGCGGATAGCTGGAGGAGTTCAGTCCGACCCGAACCAGCTGCCAAGTTTGGCACTAGTCTATAGCAATAATGCAGCGATCAGGTGTACTGCTAACATAGGTAGGTTAAACAAATAATTAATTTTTTGGGTTTTTGACGTAAGAGCCAAAAACCTTTGTTAAGATTTTTTCGTGGTATCTAACGGAGAAAACAGATCGGGTTAAACGAAAGCAATTATGTGAAAAAAATTCCCCCGGAGGCAGAATTCGAGCCCGCAACCTTTGGGACTCCGGTCCAACGCACAAACCCTAATGCTAGTCGCAAACAACAACTCTTTGCAGAAAGATACGGCGAGTCGCCAGAGTCTCGCGGTTTTCGTGCACATACAGACGAATACTGCTACATGAGCGACCGAAAATAAAAATCGCAAGGATAGAACATGCTTCGTAAAACCCGTTTCAAATATATTAGAATATAAAACCCGGATATAAACTTCAAGCATAAAAATCGGACTGGGACTTTCGTTTGTAAGAGTCGGATAAAAAAACCTTCAGTGAAAAAACCGGAAAATAATATATCCGATTCTTACAAAGTAGTTTTTGTTAGCCGAATTTTAATCTTGAACATCAAGATATACGGATGCTCCTACGAGCGAATTATTTATTTTTAACCGGTTTTTATACTGGAGGTTCATCCTTGCCGAGTTTTACGGGTGAGAACTTTTTAAACGATTTTTATACTGAAGAATTTCTGTCCGATTTTAATAATTGAAGTTTATTTCCGATTTTTATATTCTAATATCTTTGAAACGGGTTTTGCGAAGCATGTACTATCCTTGCGACTTTTATTTTCGGTCGCTCACATAAGCCTTCATTGCCGTATAACAGGGCCGAAATGATCGACTCCCGTTCGTGAGAATGGCCTTGATGCCGTTACACGCGCTGCGGGCGGCTCACCCATGAGCTGCTGAATAGGTCTTGGATTAGCTCTGAGGCAACGTTGGCACCGATAAATTATTTGCCGAGCTATACTGCGGCATTCCAATGGCCAATACTGAAGTCTGACCGTGTCAAGAAGAAACTGCGGTCCTGCGCGAAGCAACTTCTTTTTTTTTTTTTTTATTTCAATTATAGAGGTTTTAACCTTAAGGTCATTCGCCTCTTCGGGTTAGAAAAATCTCTTAGGAAAAATTTCTAACCCTATGTGCGGGGTCGGGACTCGAACCCAGGTGCGCTGCGTACAAGGCAATGGATTTACCAATACGCTACGCCCACTCCCCAAGCAACTTCTTGTGAAAATGCTCTGGTAACACTCTTTGATACCGCTTCATGCATCGAAAACGCCTTCCATTCCTTCGGGAATGCTTCCTGCTGAATACGTCCTATTAACGTGTGCTCTGCCTCTTCCAACTCCTTCAATGTAGTTGCATCTTCTTCAATTGAAACCAGTACGCTGTACTTCTCATCAAATTTGTTTAATTGAAAGAACTTAATATCGTGTTAGACGCCGAACTCCTCCTGTTGTCTCGCACATGGAACTGCTGAGCGACGCATTTCCCTTTGTACGTCATCAACGCTTGCCATTATTGGTTGCTTTGGCCATGAATCTAGCCCTGTCTGGAACCATGGTGGGCCCTCCCACCACAGCTTACTGCAGTGCTGGATCTGCTCTGAAGTTAATCCGCGCGAAATCAAGTCTGCCGGATTTTGGGTTCCTGGAACGTGCTGCCAGATATACGTCTCGGCGGTTCCTCTTCGTCACTCGTTTGGCAACGAATGTAGTTCATGTCGTGGATACTGCCTTGAGCCATTGGAGAACGCAGGTGGAGTCCGTCCAGAAAAAACAAACTGCTGCACGTCCATCTTAATGGCCTTATAAATCGTCCCCGAAAGCTGAGCCGCCATCAATGCTCCACACAGGTCCAAGCGTGGAATGGATTGGCATTTCAACGGTGCTACCTTAGATTTGAGCGACAGTAATACGACTCTACCATCTCCTCGCATACTCCATGTGCTCGCTCGGATGCATCTGAGACGAAGTGTAGCTCTATGGTAACTGTCTTAGATTTTATACCGCAGCGGTCGATTCTCAGACTGTTTAGTAGAGGCAACTCTCCATTCTGTGTCAATCTTTTATGGCAGCGGACTATCCCAGTCTAAGGTCCTTCCATTGCCATCCTATAGACACCACAGTAGCTGCATGAAAACCTTTGCAGTTGTGATTACTGCTCCTACCAGGCCCAACGGATCGTTTTGACATATTACCGGCGGAGTCTAATTTCTGTATTTTAAACCGGAACATTAGGACATCATCAACAGGAAGCCACACCAGTCCTAGGGTTCGTTTTTCGGGATCGGGATCTAGCTTGACTTCTTTCGCTTGCATTATCGCCAGATTTTCTTCTGGTATGCCCTGCAATACTATCGGCAGTTGGAAGCCCACTTTCTCAGACGGAATCTGTCTTAATCAATCATCTCGTCCAGCTGGATTCGTAGCTCCAACGCTGCTTCAGTGTCGTCGGCTCCAGTCAAAACTTCGTCCATGTAGTCGTCTTCGATTGCCACCCTTGCTGCTAGAGGGTGTTGTGCTTGTTCCTCCATAGCCAATTGCTTCAGAATTTTGGTTGCAAGGAACGGGACAGGCTTGGTTCCATAGGTAACCGTAGTTAATTCGAAGATACCGGCACTATCGACACGCCACAGAATTCATTGAAGAGGCATGTAACCTTAAACCATCTGGATTTGCCGAAACATCTTCTACCGCTTTTACTGCCTGATTCGGCTCCGTAGAATAATTGAGTGGAGATCATCCTGAACAACCGGTCCCACTAATAGTACATCGTTTAGAGATGTTCCCGAGGAAGTTTTGCAAGATGCATCAAAGACGACTCTGACCTTGGTTGTGGTGCTTTCCTGTTTGACCACTGGATGATGAGGTAAGTAGCAGCGTGTGCCTTTCTCACCTCGTGCCACCGATAACCTTCCCATATGGCCTAGCTCCAGGTATTCCGCCATGAACTGGTTGTACTGCTTCCTGAGCTCGGAATTCTTCGACAGTCTGCGTTCCAAAGCTTCTAGGTGCCGGAATCCGTGCCTCTTGACTCGCCCACCCTTGCCAGTGCGACTTCGTCCCTTGGTAGCGAGACTGTGTATCGGCCATCCGATCCCCTTCGTACAGTTCTAGCATACTACTCCTCGCAGCGTGCTTCCTCAGGCGAATTAATAGAATCGAACTCCACACAGGACCAGACACTAGTCAATATTTCCTTCAGACCGACTGCCATATTGCAGGTTTAACCCTTTCATGCCCAACTTTTTTCTAATGCATGTAGGGTTTCAAAACTATTTTTCCTTTAAAACGGTGGGGTCAAGAAACTCGAAAAACCCTTTTTCATAAAGGTAGGTGCGTTCCTTGCAGTGCTAGGAGCTGCTCAATTTTTACCTTCCAATGCTTACTACAATTCTCCTAGAATATTTACAATAGTCCAACTGCGTGGAAAACGTAGCCAAAAATAGTCTAAATTGATAAATTTTATCAGTTTTCACTAATATTGCAACATAACGAAGTTATATGAAATATTCATTTTCCGTCGTCAACGTAAACGGTCCCTGGCAGCACTGCTGCATCGGAGTTCAATCAGACTAATTGCAATAACTTCAGTTCAAGAGCTGATCCTTGTAACTGTTAATACTCAAATGAAAGCCAATAGTCACATTTATTAGCCTTACTTGTTTTTGTGAGCAAATCTTGCCTTAATCAAAAGTTATAGCTGTTTAAAAACGTTGTTGTCCACAAACAACATGGGCATGAATGGGTTAACGTTGGGTTTCCTGCGAGCTTTCAACCGTACCAGCTACTACCTATCCAAATACCAGCCCGGTTAGAGTAGGAAGGCCCTTGCTTAACTGGACTTCATTCCCCGTGTGGAAGAATGCGAAGAAGTACTGGATCCCATGCAAAAAATCAACCGCCTTGGACTTGATAAAACGCTGGCTCCGCTAGCTCCACGCCAGTTGGGATTTCCCATCCCGTCATTTCCACGTTGGCTATCGAACGATTTGCTGTGACGCTCGGTAGCAGAAGAAACACCATCTTCCACGAGAAAGTAGATACTAGCTATTTGACTGTTGTGGTCACCTTATGCTTGACCTTGGTATTGGATTGCCCAATCCCGTACATAGCCACGTCAAACCACCGCAGCTAAACGCTCATCAGTTGACGTAACCACTCGGTCATGAAATTGCATTCAGAACCCGAATCCAGTAGAACCCTTGCCTGATAAAAACCTCCTTGATCTCCTCCACTATGACGATGGCCATAACGAGTAATATGAGGTACGCTGACAAGACATGTTGGATAAAACAGCCGATGCTAGCTATTTTGGTACTAGATTCCCCTCCCCTGGAATTGCCGGAGCTGTTTGTTCCCTCAGCGGTTGACTCCTTGCCGTTTTCGCTACCGTTTCGCTTGCCCTTGCGACACACATAGAAGAATAATCCGCAGCCATATGACCCTTCCGGAAACAATTGCGACATAAGGAGTAGTTGCGGAGCAGCTTATCACGAGCGGATACGGCTAGACATTGGACAGCTGGACATTGATAAGGGGAGTGAGATTTCGAACACGCAATGCACCGTTATCCTGTGTTTTGTGCGACACTTTGGCTAGAGTGTGCTACAAATGGCTTCCTTTGCGATTGCTACACGAAAACTTTAGGTTCAACGGATCTAGTTGGCAATGCTCCAAGTACTCTGATCCCTCTTTACAAAAATTCGGTCAAAGCATTCACCGTATCCTGCTCCTTGGTGGATAAATGTTCATCCCAAGCTCTCCTGGATCCACTGTCTAGACGCGAAGCTAATATGTCTAGCAGTAGGAGACCCTTGTAGTCGGCGGGTTGTACCAGTTGATCAAGAGTCTGAACAACATGCTTGAATCCCTCAAGCAACGACTGCAATTCGTTGAACAACTCCTTGATCAGGTTAAGCACCTTAAACAGCGCTTGAATCTGACGCCGTTTCAGGGGTTTACTATCGTTGTAGCGTTTGGTTAGCGTTTCCCATGCGACCTGATAGTTCGCCCTTGTAATCAACAGCGGGTCAATAACCGCCTTGGCTTCTCCTGACAGACATTCTTTTAGGTAATGAAACTCATCGACATCCGGTAAATCAGCCTTCCAATGACTGAGCGATGTGTACAGATCGCGGAAACTCAACCACTCATAAATGTTGTTGGGTTGATGTGTCATGTCGAGTCCTCGGGTGGAGGACAGCAGGTTCTTCTAACTCCTTGGTCTTGTCTAACAACATCGACTTCACCTGGTAGTGGCGGTTTCCAAACTCCGACTGTTGCTCATCATCAGCGTCATCTTCTGCTTCGAAGTCTTCGCGTGTTTCGATGTCCAAGATTAAATTATTCACTTTCTCCCACAAATCTTCAAGTTTTTCCAGTCGAACCGTAATGTGGCTGGCTGTAGTTTCCACCCCAAGAGAATCATCGTTCTCCTCTCCGCTGCAGGATGCCGGCAAATTAGCCCACGTCGCTCCGGAATCTTCTCTCCGAGGTCTCCTATTGCCAAAAGGTCATCAGCTGTCGTTTTCTGCACTGCACTGCATCTCGGTTGCATCCTTGTTGTCTTTTCGGATTAACAGCTGAGAGTCCTCCAGCCACCGTGTGCGATTGCCGTCTCTCGAACACACGCACACAACGCACTCAACCGCTGGGCACCTTGCAGCAAACAATTTCACTGTCGAGGGGTACATCGATAGAACGGGCACAAAGTAGCACAGTTGCAAACACACGTTCTGGTAGTAAACGGAAAGAAACTGCTCGAAATGTGTAACAACTTCTGGAACAGGCAATATAGGGGTCGGACGCATCCGGTTTCCAAAGAACCTTTCTGGAATTTGACTTCTCTTCGAATCTGACGATAAGCAATCCCTACTGGTCAAGGTAGAGGCCGCAATAGCCTTAGGTTCGAGATCCGTGGACATGCTAAATTTGTAAGAGACAAAATTCAACGTTCTAGGATCTCTGCCACGAGGGACCAACTTAACGACAGTGATGTCCGAATTTCCGCGGTTGTCCGCCGCCAGCTTGGTGACACTTTCATTAGGAACATCAGGCGACAGATACAACCAAAACTTTTTATCTTCACGATTCGTAGCGATGGATGATGTCAATGAACCTCGTAGCGGCTTTGATTGCCGAATTGGAAGCTGTATTATCGTTGTCTCTCTCTGTTTTAGCAGAATATTCCAGGTATGAATAAGAGTTTGTGCATTGGGCCAGAATCCCAAAGGTTGTGGGTTCAAATTCTGCCTTTGAGGGAATTTGTTTTCCACATGATTGCTTTCACTTAACTCTCCGTTTTGATCTGTTTCCCTGTTGGATACCACCAAAATGTCTTAAATAGGTAGCTTTATAACAGTAATAGCGGTCGGTTTGAATGCTAACGTTTTTTGTGGGTTTGCACAGTATCTCCTCGGTGGGCCATCGCCAGTTATTCGTGCATCATGGGCAAAACTGAGTTCATCAACACCCGAAACGTGGCTGAGCTTAACTGGATGTTGTTCGCCGGAACCTCTCAGTTCAATTCTTCGTTGGTCAATGGAAGCGGGAAAAACAGTTCCTATCAGGTAGTGGAGGTTCGCCGAATTGTACCTTATCCACAGGTTTGTGTCAAAGTTTAATTTATCCGAGTCAACGCATGTAGTTAAACTTTCAACATTCAACAGGCCAAATACAAACAATTCCTCTACACCGGCGACATCGTTCTGCTGGAGCTGGCCAGCCCACTACGGTTGAACGAGATGATCGGAAGTGCCTGCCTGACGCCTGATGCCACGATTGATTCGGAACAGCTGTGTCTAACCGCCGGTTGGGGTTCCGATCCGTCCGAGGTGATCAGTACCGAACAATACCTCAAATACCTTCCGGTACCGGCGACTCCTACGGAATTGTGCAACTCCAGCCTACACTACAACGGTTTGCTGACTGAAGACGCAATTTGTGCGGGCTACCTCAGCAGCAACAAAACTACCTGCTATGTAAGGCATTTTGAAGTGTACTATGAACTGCGAATTTTGACGAACTATTATTTTCAGAACGACGAAGGCGCTCCGCTTATGTGTCACATCGAGAGCAGCGGTCAGTGGCGCCTGGAAGGGATTCTCACTTATCACGGTAATTGTGGCAAGCGCCCACATCCAGCCATCTACAACTCGATTACCTCAAACATCTCCACGTGGATTCGGAACACTGTCGGTAACGATCTGATGTTTGACAGGGGTAGCAACGGCACCAACGCTGCTGGTCTAGAACCCACTAGCGCAGAGCGACCAGTTGGAAGTAAGCTATGAATAATAAAAGTAGCTTGCTCATGATTTTTTGTAAATATTACGTGTATTATACAGTGTATTGCGAAGCAAAGTGAAGACATTTTAGAGAAACGAGAAGCATTCAAAGTTTGTATTTATAGGTAGGAAGTAGCAGTATAATTATGAGAGTATAATTCTGTGTTTTGTAGTAAGAGAATGTCTGATGCGAAAGTAAAACCTAGTCACAAAAGTCGATTATTTTGTGCCAATACCGGAAAAGGACGAGAGTTAAAGCTGAGTTTCATCAAATGAAAATCGTTCGTTTGGATCTTCTAAAACAGGATCAAAATTAACCATTCTGAACTGTTTGTGCGTTACCAATTACTGTGCTGAATGACAGAATGCTGTCGCAAACCAACTGTCACATCGGACTCTAAAATCTGTGCGTGTGTTGATTTTTCTTTTTAACCTGTAAATATGATTTTCACCGATACTTAATCCAATTCGATTTAGGAGGGGAGACCACAAGCATTCCATATTGTTATAAGTAGTTTTATAAAGCGAACAAGTAGAAACATTTGAATTGCAATCTTAGGTCATAGGATAACTATCAAATTACTTTCATTTCTAGCGTATAGTAGGATGTCGTAATCTTTTCTGAATTGTGTCCTTTTGTCATCAATACTCAAACAGAGAAAAAGAGATCTTCGCTTGAGGAAATGTATAATAATTCTGCTGAAATGTGTAAAATTTAAACTGTAAGTGATTGAGGTTCAATAAATCAAACAAGCTAATATTTTTATCACTATCTAAATGACATTTATTCATTGACAAAGAAAATTACCCTTGGCATAAATTTTAGATAAAATTTTGTTAAACTGTTAAATGTAACATTGCATTACTTAACGTCTAGTTCCTTTGTTTAAACAAAAATATTCGAAAAATATTTAACTATCTTAAATCGATAAGCCCAACATTCGTTATCACATGTCAGTTCCAGTACACTTAAGCTACCCGTATCAGTCTTTTAGTTTCCACGCAGATCCATTCTAACATTCCCCAATCACCCTTCATCCTCTTCCGGTTGATCCGGTTTCTCCATAATCGGATACAACCAATTTTCCAAACTGTCCCCTTCGTCGTCCGATGATTGTGACCGATTGCTACTCGTTCGTTCAATGCTGGTCACAAAATAGCAGTTGATGGTGGCCGAGGAAAAGGAAAAGTTCGAAATGTGAGAAAATCGTCCAGGCCACACAAAATTCACTCGTCTGCGGTGGTTCCGCAACAGCAGGTCATGCACGGAGACAGCATTCCGATGCTTACGGTCCTTTTTTAGAATTTTTCTAACCTTCACCGATATAGAGTAACTAATTTCACTACCTTCATCGTGATTGTATTCTGCAATGCTTTCCGGTAAATGACATTCCACATTGAAAATGTAGGTCCCTGGTGTTAGTTTGATAGCTGTTTCTGAAAACCACGAACATGTGATTATTAACGCAATCGTTCATGATCTTAAATCAAATTACCGTTGTCTCCAAGCAGGCCGATTTCCGTTTCAAACTTGTCCGAACCACTCTTATTTTGTGAGCTATCACTCGTGCCGTTACTATCCGGATCATCGATGTAGTGACCAAATTCACGAGTCTCGGTATGCTGCAGGTTGGAGCACGAAACACCCAGCGCCAGCTCTAATCCAACAATTTCATAACATTAGTAATTAGCTATACGCGTGAGTGAGAGGATGCTACTCAAATCCATAACACTCACCTTTAATCCACATTGCTTTGTGGCACGCGAGCTCAACGGACAGGTTCAACCGTTCGCCACAATAAAATTCCTCGGCCCAATTATAGGGGAAGCTGATTTCACAGGAAAAACCCATTACGGTTGACAAAAGATGATCGGGATTCTACGGCAACAGGAAACAACAAGTTGAGTCTATCACTTTCACTGCGTGACTAAATTCTATTCTCGTTCCCTGCCGGTGAGTACGGTTGTTTATCATCGATACACATGCTTTTCCATTATAGGTATAATTGTCTCATGTTCGACGCGATTCTCCATATACATTGAGCTATCTCGCGTAGAACGGCGGTATTCCGCGAGTCAGAGAGCTTTATTTGATCTGGCGTGCAAGTGCGAGATTTCAGAGAGTGAGAGATTAAAAAGGGTGTTTTCAGCAGTTTTTGGGGATTGCTTATTATCAAAAACAGATAACAATGACGACGTGTTCGGTGAAAGATAACAGGTTAAACACCTGGAACTGGCTTTTGAGTGAATTTACATTATTCAATAAAAAACGGTAAGCGGACAATGATTGGATGATGTTGGGAAAAGGTTATCGTGAACTTTAGCTTTCAACTTGTATGCAAGTTTTGGCGCGTTGAAGATAAACTTTTTGTCGAGTAGTTTTGAAATTTGATTGACCGCACCGCATCCAGCTTACTTTCGGTACTACCAAAATTATACGAAAATATATTAGGATAGTAACATTTACAAATAGATTAAAGTTTCACGATTTCGAATTTTTGTACAAGTTGTTTTATTATAGTGAGAAAAAACTACTCGAAAAATGCTACTTATCCTGCATACAAGTCGGTATGTGGTATGGAAAGTTTAGTGCAAGGTCGTTCATCATAGGAGGTGGTTTAGGGGTGTTCAAACTGTAATGATTTTGATTACCTATTATAACAGAATTCCAATTTTAAATTTAGTTTTTGGCACCACCCTATCAATCATATCATCCGAAGACAAACCTCACTCTCTCATTTTCAATATACTTAAGTGAGTCTTATACTATTCACGCAAGAGTACGGATGTAATACGTTATTAGTCCGAAATCCGATAATTAACCGCTTACAAAACTGTAGACAGGATCGATTTTGTTTCGGGATCGCGACTTGAATCTTGAGATGCGTGAATAAGTTGATCACGGGAACGAAAAGTAATTTCGGAATTGGTGCCTTTCGGTGTGATGAACGAAGCCGATAAGGCGTTGGAGAAAATATCTAAAAGCGTTGCTGAAAGCGTGGTTGGTGTGACGGGCAGCCAAGAAGAGGCTGGAGGCAGTGGATTGAGCCAGGAAAGTTACCCAACAGGTGTAGATAAAGATACCGATTCCGATAGTAACAGTTTTAGTTCCCCAGTCGATACACGTGGACATTTCGAAGATCTTTTGTTGAAAGACCCGCGCTATAAAAACAAAATGCCGGACGAACAAAAGCCGGTGGTGATGAGTGAAGCTGCGATGAAGGCGCTGATTCGTGAAGTTACGGATATGGCGCAGGGAAATGCCCAGCGTCGTTTCGATGTCCGAGATGTGAAGGATCTCGTTGTTCCGTTTGATCCAGTTGTACCGATTACATCTACGGCTCAGCAGTGGATTGATTCCATTGAGAAGGCGGCAGCTCTCTACCGGGGTGACGCAGAATGGAAGTTGCAGTGTGGAATTCTAAACCTTCATGGCGCGGCCAAGCTGTGGTTCAGTGGCGTTGCGGTGAACACGTGGGACGAATTCAAAATTGCACTCGTTCGGGATTTCCCAACGTCTGTCGACGTCGTTAGTATCCATCAGGCCATGATGAACCGAAAGAAGACGCCGCATGAGAGTCTTGAGACCTATTTCTACAGTCAGGTGGCCATGGGTAGAAAGGGGAAGTTGCCGGATGAGGCCACTATCAAATACATTGTGCTGGGTCTAGAAGGGAAATTCGGTAGTATTGCTCAAGCGAGCACTTTACCGGAGCTGCTCAAACAATTGAAATGGTTGGCTGAAGTAAAAGAACTGAAACCAACCGATAGTGTGCGTGCCTCTAGTTCGAAGCCAGTGAAAGCTCCGGGAGCTTTGAACACCAATATCAAGTGCTATCGCTGTAATGGTGAAGGTCACGTTGCCGCCAACTGCAGTGTGAAGAGTCCCCAAAAATCTCACGCAAACTTTGAGTGCTATCGATGTAACCAGAGGGGCCATATAGCAAAAAACTGCGATAAAAGTGGTGTGAAACAATTCCCTCGACCAATGCAGGAAATTCGTCAGTCGAGTAATTTCGTGAAATCGGTGATCATTGGCGGGCACGAAATCGATGCACTATATGATTGTGGATCGGCAGTAACCACTATCAAGGAAAGCTGCGCTAGTGTATTGAACAGCATCTAGCCATGTGATATCGCACTAGTGGGCTTTGGTGGCAATAAAGTACACGTTCGACAGAAGAGTGTGGAAGTGATCCAGCTGGACGGGATCGAAACGGAAATCGAAGTGTGTGTGGTCCCCAATTGAGTTCAAGCCAATTCGATGATCGTCGGGAGAGATGTTCTCGATCGAGAGGATATTAGATTTGTGAAGGAAAGGGGTAGAGTGCGGATCGAGAAGATTGCAGAGCAGCGAAGCGACGATCGACAAGGCCAACCCTTACTCAGAGGGGCGCAGGGTGACGTGTGCAGCATCCAGGCTTACGAGCCGATAGTCGCCGAAGAGATCAACGTGGAAGGAGCTGATGCAGAGCGGGAGAAAATACTGGAGCTGATAAAGTGTTATCGACATTGTTTCGCAAAAAACTATAGTGAAATGGGTACCGCCAAGGGATGTGAGATGGTGATAGACGTTATCGGAGCCGAAAAACCGATACATACAAAGCAGTATCCAATGGAGTATTCGCGAGAAAAAGTGGTGGAGAGTACTGTAAATGACTTGTTGTCCGCGAATATTATCCAGCCATCTAGTTCTCCGTACAATAGTCCGACAGTGTTAGTGCGTAAGAAAAATAGTGATTGGCGCATGGTCGTCAATTATCGGGCTGTGAATGCTAGAACAGTGAAGGATTCATGGCCGATGCCAATTATCGAAGATTGCCTAAATCGATTAGTTGGCGGCCGACTATTCACGGCTGTAGATTTGTTCCGTGGCTACCATCAAATCCCGATAGCGGAAAATAGTCGAAAGTTTACTGCGTTCTCGACGCCGTACGGACACTTTGAGTACGTCAAAATGCCATTTGGGCTTAGTAATGGTAGTGCAGTGTTTCAAAGAATGATCAACACGGTCATTGCTCCCCTCCGTTCGATTGGACTGCGTTTGAATGAATTTGGACTAACAGTGAACCTAGAAAAAACTCAGTTCTCGAAAACGAAACTCGATTTTCTGGGACACGAGGTCAATGAAGGTGAAATACGACCGGGAAAAGACAAAGTTCGGGCGATCAGTGAATTTCCAAAACCAGTGACCGTACGCAATATCCGTGAGTTCTTGGGCCTTGCCAATTACTTTCGGAGGTTCGTGAAGGAGTTTAGCATAATTGCCGAACCGTTAACGCGGTTGACGAAGAAAGATGAACCGTTCATGTGGGAAGAAGAACAAGAACTTGCCTTCAGAGCATTGAAAGAAGCTTTAGTGAACCAACCAGTAGTGGTGATGTACGATCCGGGGAGAAACATTGAAGTGCACACAGACGCTTGTTCGCACGGATTGTCTGGAATACTGTTGCAGTGTATAGAGGACGGTTTGCATCCGATTTCAGCCGAAAAACGTCACCGATTGAAAGCCAGAAGTATAGTTACGAACTGGAAGCATTAGCGGTGGTAGAGTCAGTGGAAAGGTACCGAAAATACCTTTTGGGAATACGCTTTGTAGTAGTGACCGATTGCGAAGCGGTAAAGAAAACGATGGCCAAGAAGGTGATGTTACCGGTGGAGGGCAAGTGGTTGCTGAAGCTCCAAGAATACGATTTTGAGTTAGTGCATAGAAAGGGTGAGAAGATGAAACACGCAGACTGTTTAAGCCGTAATCCACTGTTCGAACCAGAGTCGGATGAGCCGGAACCGGTCATGGCCCACGTGATGGAAGTGAGCATTAAAGAAGACGAATGACTGAAGCTGTTGCAGAGAGAAGACGAACAGTTGTTCGAGATCATGAAAATCTTGTCGAAATCTCCAGTCGACAACCGAGAAAAGCAGATTCATAAGGAGTACGCTCTGAAGGACGAGGGCGTGATGAAAAAGTGCAAGGATGGATTGAAGTGGGTAGTACCAACAAGGGCACGTTGGCGGATTGTCCGCAATTACCACGACGATCTGGAGCACAAAGGAGTGGAGAAAGTGCTGGAGGCGATGAGGAAGTGCTTTTGGTTCCGCAGAATGAGAAGCTACCTGAAGCGCTACATTGGATCGTGCGTGCACTGTGCCTATGTCAAAGCGAAAGGTGGAGTGAAGGAAGGCGAATTGCACCCGATAGCCAAGATTGCGGTGCCGTTCGATACAATCCACCTGGACCATCTCGGTCCGTTCATTCGTTCATCATCATTGAACGAATATATCATTGTGCTGGTTGACGGTTTTACAAAATACGTCGTAGTGAAGGCAGTTCGCAACACGAAGGCAATTCCAGTGATCCAGATGCTGAACGAAGTGTTTGCCATTTTTGGGATGGCAAGACGCATAATCACCGACCGTGGGACAGCATACACTTCCAGAGAATTTGAAACCTTCTGCGCTGATGCAGGAATATCGCACGTCAAGGTCGCCGTTGGAACCCCACGTGCAAATGGACAGGTTGAACGCGAGAATCGAAGTATACTCGATGCAGTACGCTGCATGGTGAAGGACGACGACAAATCCTGGGACAAGCATCTCCGGATGGTTCAGTGGGGATTGAACACCATGGTCAACGACACGACTAAGGTCTCCCCGCACACGTTGCTGTTTAACTACAATCCACGGGACATTATGCAGAATCAACTGTTGATGATGTTCAACGCCGAGGTCCCAGCTACTGATGCAGAAACGTTGAAACGTGCCGTTAGTTCCAGAATTGAAAAGGAGCAACAGAAGCAGAAACATTACTTCGACAAGGCGCGACGTCCAGCTAGGAAGTACTTCGAAGGTGAACTCGTGCTCGTGGAAAAGGATCCACAAACTACTGGATTCAGCAAGAAGTTGGAGCCGAGATACAAAGGGCCGTACCTAATCCAGAAGGCCCTGGGAAATGACCGATACCTAATTGTGGATGTGCCAGGAGTACAGTTGAAGCAGAAGAAGACGTCAACTATCTTTGCGTCTGATCGGATGAAGCCCTGGTCCGTCAACGCATTGGTGGAAGACAGTGAAGAAGAAATTTTGAGTTCCGATGACTCGGAAGACTGAGTAAAAGATCGCCGGGGCGGGATTTAACCTGTGGTGTCCGTTATAACAGAATTCCAATTTTAAATTTAATTTTTTGCACCACCCTATCAATCATATCATCCGAAGACAAACCTCACTCTCTCATTTTCAATATACTTAAGTGAGTCTTATACTATTCACGCAAGAGTACGGATGTAATACGTTATTAGTCCGAAATCCGATAATTAACCGTTTACACTATGTTTGCTCAAAGTAATGATTTTCAAATTATTTTATTTTATTCTAACCTAGGGTGAAGTGCCTATTTTCACCATACTAAGGAGGGCGCCTTACTGATTCATTAATTACTCGGCCTACAAACAATAGAAGGCGTACAAATTGGCATCAACAGCTTTGCTTCGTTGTTAAGTACCAAGATAATAACATACATGCGCTGAAAACAGTGAAATTCTCGTGTTTGAGCGCAACGAAAACACGAATCGAGTGCCCCTATTTTTGCCTTACCATTTGACTCAATGCGTTAAACAAAGATGGCAGACACTGCTCTAACCAACGGCTTTAAATGGGTAGCGTGATAATAGAAACATAGCGATAATGGGCTCATCACCCTATCACTATTTTTATTTCATTATTCTTTTTTTCATTGAACAAAAGACAAAAGTTGCTTCTCTGATACCTTTAATTTTTAATCTGAGATTTTCAAATAAAAATTTAGAATTTTTTTTGTTTTTAACCCTCTAAAAGGCAAGCTAAAATTGTGACTTCAGGAGGCATCGCTCCTAAGATCCAATGAAATCAAAAGCCCCTTTTTTTGTCGTTTTATCAGTGTGAGAATCGAAAGCCCGAAAATGCTCGATCATTTTTATTTCAAATAACAAGTTCGTTGATACTAGAGAACTGTAACTAGCCGGGCCTCTGAAACCCCTTGCCTTTTTGAGGGTTAAATATTGACACTAGATTACGACATCAGGAATCAGAATATATTGGCTTAAATGGCACGTTCCCCGTATGTTATCGGGGATTTGTGCCTTACAGTGTATTTTCATCATTTCGGAATGCGGAATGAAAGGAGAAGGAGGTGTAGGGAAAAAAATTGGAAGGGTGGGAAAAATAACAACACAAAACAAAAACAAATAGCAGGTAAGTTAAACTCACAAGTAGTTCAACTTGCCTGCGAATAAGCCTAAAGCTCTTTACCTAGTTTCAGTCGTCCAAACATGGTTTCGGCTATATAAGGACAGCCGAAAACTCGAAATCGCAATTGCGCTACCGCTGGACAGTTGAATATCAGATGATATGAGGTTCCGTCGTCGGATTCACAAAGTTCACATGAAAAAGACTCAGCACGCTGAATAGTTGCCATGTGATAATTGAGTTTGCAGTGGCCGGTTAACCCTTTCATGCCCAACTTTTTTCTAGTGCATGTAGGGTTTCAAAACTATTTTTCCTTGAAAACGGTTGGGTCAAGAAACACGAAAAGCCTATTTTCATAAAGATAGGTGTTTCCATGACAGTGCTAGAAGCTGGTCAATTTTTACCTTCTGATGCTCAATACAATTCTCCTAGAATAATTACAATAGTCCAATTACATGGAAAACGTAGCCAACGACAGTCTAAATTGATAACTTCTAGAGCTGATCTTTGTAAATATTAATACTCAAATGAAAGGCAATAATCACATTAATAAGCCTTACTTGTTTTTGTGAGCAAATCTTGCCTCAATCAAAAGTTGTAGCTGTTTAAAAACGTTGTTGTCCACAAACAACATGGGCATGAATGGGTTAAAGCTCCGGTCAGCATGCTGCAGTGGAGCTTCGCAAAATGTAGGAGATTTTTCGAAATCACTGGGTACGGTTGTTCTAGAAACGCCTTTGTTTGGCGACACGTTTGTAGATTTCTCCAATAATGGCGGTGCTCGGACGAAGCCCAGGACCGTATTTTTCCCGTCGAAGTCGAAATTCGCAGCGCGAATCGCTGAACCTGCCCAGGCCAATTCGTTAGCCCACTCATTTCCAGTAATACCGCAATGTCCGGGCACTCAGACGATGTAGATAGTGTTGACAATGCTTAGATTTGGGTTCGGCACGCGATCACTAGCCTAGACCGTGATTTATCTGAGCTAAGGTCCTTAATTGCAGCCTGACTGTCGGAGCAGAAGTTTATAGCTTTGCCGGACAAACTCAGTTGAAGGGCCGATTGTACCCCGCACATAATCGCGAATATTTCTGCTTGGAATACAGTACAGTATCTACCTAGTGAGTGAGATTGTTCCAATCTCATTTCACGACAGTAGACACCAGCACCAGCACGTGCCTCCATCAGAGAACCGTCAGTGTAACAGACCACTTGCTTCTGTTGTTGTCCATATAGCCAGACAACCACTCCTCTCGAGAGGGAAACCTCACATGGAATGTTCTGTATGGAAAACTACAAGTGAGTGTAATATCGCTAGGAGCAAGAATATCTTCACCCCATGTAACCATTTGTGACCACAATAGCGTATGACTGGTAGCAAGATCAACATGATTACTGTTCCAAAGACCAGTAACCTGCAGTCTGTATGCACATGAAAGTGCTTCTTGTTTGAGGTGTATGTGTAATGGTTTGATATTTAGAAGTGCCTCAAGAGCAGCAGTCGGAGTCGTGGTGAAAGCACCGGTCAACGCCATGAGCGCCATTCTTTGCTGATGGTTAAGCTTTGACTAGACTGTCCCCTCTGCCACCGCACAAGGCATCCGTATGACAGTATTGGACGTACAATTGTCGTGTAAATCCAATAGATGTATTTAGGTTTGAGACCCCAGGTCTTTCCAAAAGTTCGCCTACACTGCCCGAAGGCCATGCACGCTTTCTTGACTCTCAACTCAATGTGAGCAGACCAATTCAGTTTGGAATCCAATATAACTCCAACGTATTTGACTTGATCTGCACACAATAACCCAGAATCAAAGAACTGCAAGGGACGAACCCCGGTTGTTATTCGCTTCTTCGTGAAAAGAACCATTGAAGTTGCGCATGGGTTAACTGATAATTTAACTTGTCGACACCACAGTTCTTTATGCCTGTTACATTAAGTCAAAGATTGTTCGGATCCAAAGTCCAGTAATTAGTATTTGGTAATCGTCAGCAAACCCGTAGGTTGGAAATCCAAGCTGATTGAGTTTCTTCAACAAGCCATCGGCTACCAAGATCCATAACAAAGATGACAGAACGCCGCCCTGAGGACAACCGCAAATACTCAACTTCCGTATCTCAGCCTGTCGCAGTGACGAGCAAAGTATTCGGTTACTAAGCATTGCGTTTATCCAACCCGAAATACATGCAGGTATCCCATGACCGCGCGTCGCTTCCAGAATAGACTGGAAAGACACATTGTAAAAAGCACCCTCAATATCTAGGAATACACCCAAGCTAGATTGCTTGAGCGAGAAGGCTTTCTCAATGTTGTAAACAACATCGTGAAGCACCTCTCTTTTTATTTCTCGTTTTAGAAGCTTTCTCCTGCCTTGTGGGACCGATCAGCTCCAGACTGCAACTATGTAACCGCCGTCGCACTTACCACTATGGAAACTGAAGCGAGAGCGACTCGAGGTCCGATGACTTTTGAAGGATTCCCCGCGGGTCCGAAGAATACCATCCGCCAATCCGACCTACTAGACTGAGGCGCTAATTTGTTTCGCTGATCTCCCGTTTGCCCGAAAGTTGCAAGTTTTGCTCTTCTCTCCCGGTCACCATCTACGCTTTCTCTCCCTGTCCTTCATACAACTGCTTCTACAGCCCCCCTCTGAATATCTTGACCAAGCATAAGTCTCCGCTAAAAAGTTCAAATTTGTATTCTGTATTCCTAGTTTTAAGTTTTGCCCCCTCTCTTGTATATCGAATCTTATTTCTAGTCTTAAGATAGCTGTAACATTTTTCTCTTTTAAAAAAAATATTTCAACATTGTAACCTCCTAGTTTTAAAATATCCAAAATGTAAAAACAAAAGAATTTGGCACCGCCAAGCTAACGCATTTGTGCCTATCAAATAAACGAAATGAATAAAAAAAAACATCGTGAAGCAGAGTGATCGTGGATTTCCCACACTGATATGCATATGGGGCGGCGAGGCTTCTTGACAGCTACAGCTCAGCCACGTTACTACAAATTTATCCTATTGCCAACGAGAATAGCCGCCACCTTGATCTTTGTTTTGTCAGGGATCAGGTTTTTGCTACATCAGTAGTGATGGCTCCCTCTCCTCTGGTGAAACCAGTAGCACATCACTCACCATTGATCGCCACGATCGATCGCACCCTGGCGCACGATTACATTGTTCCTCCGGTCCTCGTCTCATACGACTTCCACAAAGCTGATCATCGCAGTATCGCAGACCTCTTCTCCACTCTCGATTGGCAAAATATTCTGGACCCCGAAGATGTTGTTACCGCAGTTCAAACATTTTCCAACGTTTTGGGTTATGTTATTGACAGACACGTCCCGAAGAAAATTCATCATCAACAAACCGGCCCTCCTTGGCAAACGAGCAAGATGCGACGACTGAAGTCCATTAAGAGAGCTGCTCTGCGGAGGTTTACCAAGTATCGCACAATCTCACTTAGAAACTATTACGTCAGTCTTAACCATGCTTATAAACGAGCTAGTCAAGATTGTTTCTTTCGATATCAGCAAAACATTCAGCGTAATCTCAAGTTGCACCCAAAACGTTGTGAATGAGCAGCGCAGGGAATCCGGATTGCCGTCATCTATGGCTTTCAACGGCCGCACAGCTACCACATCCCAAGATATGTGCAGACTTTTCTCGGAGAAATTCGCGAATGTGTTCACAGATGAGGCCTTAACAGTTGATCAAATTGAACTCGCTGTTAGTCAAGTTCCGGTCGTGAGCTAAACTCTAAGCGCTATCGATGTCAATGAAACAATGATTACCAGAACTTGTTCTCGGTTAAAATCGTCTTTCAATCCGAGACCCGATGGCTTCCCTTCAGTACTTTTGAAAAGGCACATTGACGTTTTAGCAACTCCACTTCTTCGCATCTTTAGAGCATCTATTACCGGTGGCATTTTTCCATCCTGCTGGAAGTCCGCGAACATGTTCCCAGTCCATAAAAAGGGTAATAAGCGAGACGTCAATAATTACCGTGGAATTACTTCATTGAGCGCTGTCTCGAAGTTGTTCGAGCTGGTGATTATGGAACCTCTTCAGGCGCACTGCAAGCAGTACCTAAGTGACGATCAACATGGCTTCACGTCTGGGCGTTCGACAACGACTAACCTGCTTTGCCTAACATCCTACATAACAGAGAGTATGGAACGTCGCGCTCAAACCGATGTTATCTACACAGACCTATCTGCCGCTTTAAACAAAGTGAACCATGACATAACAATCGCTAAAATGGAGAGATTTGGAATTAACAGTAGTTTGTTGCAGTTATTTCGATCCAACCTTTCAGGTCGAGAAATAGTGGTTGTTGCATTGGAGATTGTCAGGCATCTACATTTACAACTACGTCAGGAGTACTCCAGGGAAGTCACTTGGAACCGCTGATGTTTCTGCTTTACTTCAACGACGTCCATCTAGTTCTGAAGACTCCACGTCTGTCCTTCGCAGACGATCTCAAGATGTTTCTTCTCATCCGCTCTACTGAAGATTGTAGATTACTGCAACGACAGTTTGAAACCTTCACTGACTGGTGTAACACGATCCGTATGTGTGTAAATCCAAAGAAGTGCTCGGTGATATCGTTCTCACGAAAAAAAGACCCGGTTTGTTTTAACTACCGTCTACTGGATACTGAAATCGAACGCGTTAGTCAGGTGCAGGATCTAGGAGTGATACTAGATTCGCAACTCACGTTTAAACAACATGTCGCATATACAGTTAGCAAAGCATCTCGAATGCTGGGAAGCATCTTCAGGATTGCGAAAAATTTTATGGACATGTATTGTCTCAAATCGCTGTACTGCTCTTTGTCGCGGTCAATCCTGGAGTACTGTTGCGAAGTTTGGAGCCCAAACTATAACAACGGCGTTGACAGAATTGAGTCCGTGCAACGACGCTTTTTACGTTTTGCGCTTCGTAGGTTGCCGTGGAGAGATCCCATCCGTCTGCCAAGTTACGAAAACCGATGCCAGCTGATTAGTTTGGAACCCCTGCTTGTTCGAAGGAATACAGCAAGGGCTTTGTTCGTTGTTTATACTTTGCGAGGTCATCTGGATTGCCCAGCAATCTTGGAACAAATTAATATAAATGTCGCACCTCGAACAACGCGTAACAACCTTATGCTCAGATTGCCATTTCGACGCACTAATTATAGCATGCCCGGAGCCATTACTGGTCTACAACGGATCTTCAACCGAGTCGCATCAGCTTTCGACTTTAATTTGTCTCGCCCAACTCTACGTCTACGATTTTCCAGAACCTTTAACGGACCCGTTAATTTCAGCTGATTCCTTCATTGCTGTTATTTATATTTTTTTCACTGTATTGTTATTATTTTTACTGTATTATTTTTTATTAAGTTTGTAACGTTTTGACTGTTAGCCATAAGTTTAGCATTAAGACATCATTGGGGCTTTGAATTGCCTGTTGGTGTATATATGACAAATACAAATACATATGGTTGCATTTTGTGCAGTGGATATTCAACTAAACTAACGTTCCTGATGTGATGATCGATTATCCGTTCCAAAGCTTTCAGAAGAAAAGAACTTCAGCTGATAGGCCTAAAACTCTTGGCTTCTTCATAGCTTGAGCGCACCCCTTTGGGAATAAATCTAACAGTTATTTCTCGCCATGCTTTCGGGATATACCCGGTAGCAAGACTGGAAAGCAAAATCTTTTTCAAGACATGTTTGAGAATATCAAATCCCTTTTGCAGTAGCACGGGAAGTATTCCATCTTGTCCGGGTCATTTGTATGAAGCAAAGCGGTCAACTGCCCACATGACCGATTCAGTGGTAACCAATGTGCGTGCTAACGCCCACGAGTCCGAATCACCAGAAAAAGATCTGTGAACATTGTTCAGCTCCGGATCGATACAACCTGGAAAGTGTGTGTGTCGAAGAGACAATTAAGAACATCTTTTTCGTCTGTCACATGAATCCCATCTCCTGTTTTTAAGGAGTTCATCTGAAAATCATTCGATTTGGAGAGAATTTTATTTAACCTGTTAGCCTCGTTCAGACTAGAGACATTAGTGCATAGGTTTTGCCAGCCAGCCTGTTCTGCAGATCTAAGACATTTCTTATATGCACTACGAGCTGACCTGAAAGCCCTGGAGTCATCACGCTGACGACGGTTCCAAGCTCTTCTCATAACTTTCTTCAGTCTTTCAAGCTCAGCCCTCCACCAAGGGGTTCCTCCCTTCCAGACCTCGCAAAAGTTGGTTGGTTTCCCACATTCAGAATATGGAGAATTGTACTACTTATGTATTCCATCAGTTCAGAGCCTCTCAGATTGATGTCTGAGCTGCCCCAAATGATGTGATGAGTATTCGCATCACTGCCGATAATAAGCGGAAGCTCCTATCTGCTACAATATGATACAACGCTTTTGAAATCATCAAAAGGAGATGACTCGTTATGCGGTAGATAATCTGAACAATATATATTTTTTGTCTACGTTACCGATAGTCAGAGTAACTGTGACAACACAGATATTGCGAATTGCGAGCTCCGATATAAGACACGCGTCAATACTTGCAAGAATGCAAGCACGAGGCATTTCACTTGGGTTAGTTATGCCTATCTTGTTGTAAGCAATGAAGGAAGTGTTAAGTAACTTTCCAAAATAGAAGTATCTTTTAAGGAAATACGGTTCTTGGACCAATGCTATGGAAATTTTTACCTTCCTGGCATATTTTAGGCACTCCAGTCATTAAGTCCTCGGCACGGAACTACAACTTGACTTAGGGAGATATTTTCAACCCCCTCAACAATTTTTACCATAGCACGGGTCGCATGTTCGGAGAAATAAGCTGACATTGAAGATTGGATGGCCGAACAGCCGGAAAGCCCGAAAACGTTCGATCGTTTTTATTTCAAACTAGCTGTAACCCGGTGCGCTTCGCTACACCCATCAGGACTAAACGAAATATTTAAAAAATACTAAAAATAACAAATATTTTTGCTCGCGGATAGACAATGTTCTTAGTTTGACCACCTGGAGCCCAATTAAATTAATTGCTCTGTTTTTCTACACACAAATCCCTTGATATCATTCGAATTAGAGGTAGCAGTACATCTGCTCCTTTATATTTTCTAGTTACAATGGTCGCTTAAATGAATTTTTTCAACCAAAGCACAGTTGTGGTGGGTCGATGTTGCGCAGTAGCTAATATAATAGGCACACAAAGTTTCAATTGCAACACATGCGGTGCACAGTGTTGCAAAACGACGTTTTCATGATCAAAATTCAATAACTTCTGAACCATTGGTTTTGGAGAATGGATTTTTTCGAAGAAGTATCTTTTGATATAATGAATTGAGTGATTAATCCTCTAAAAGTGACATAGAAAATTTATCTCCCCACACAATTTAGCTAGAAGCTCACTGTCTTCAGTAAAATTCTAAAAAATATTATCGTGAAAATCTTTACTGAAGATACTTAAGCTCTATATAGTAACAGTAGCGAGACATGTAGGTTTACTTGGGATAGACTCCTTAAAACAGTTTTTCAAATATAACGAATTTTTACGAATACTTTTTATTATTAAAAATGTCTTCTACAAAATTGTTAAAAGCGATTAAAGACATATGTTTTTATAACAACGATGAATCTGTAGCTCTCGAAACAACAAAGTTATAGTCAATTTTCGAATATTATTAGGTCAATTTACACCTTAAGCAACTTCTTTAATCGCAAAAATTTGTAGAAAACCTTCGTCTGACAGAGACTGCTGGGTAGGTTACGTATAAACCAATACTCCTGAAAGCATGGTGGATCGACAGAATTTCCATCGATTTTATTTTGGATGGAGTAGTGTATGAAATTGAAGTCAATATACGCAATCGATTAGTTCTTCGACAGATTGTAATATTTTACAAAATCATGTTGAAATGTGGTGCAAGTTATTGTTGCATCGATTAACATTTTCCCAACCCATATATCTAACTTTTTTGGCGAATTACCCTGCGAAGATGACTATAAGAATCATTCAATAAAGTATGCACATATAGTGAAAAGTTCTGTTTTCGAAACATATTTCCAATGATACGAAGACATAACGGAGTGTTGGTGGACGTGGGTAAAGTTAATTCATGAAAAATGGCACATTTAAAAAAATATTTTGGCGATACAGAGAATGTTAGTATACATTCATTTTCCATATAATCACTGCACAATTGAACAATATTTCTTCGAATATCATACCAGAATACTGAAAATTGAGCCAGTGACAGAAAATCTCTGGAGGTATCTCGTTGAAAACTTGCTTTGTGGTGTACATCATAAATCAAAATATATTGGACCAATCGTTTTCAACGTTTGCACAGTTCTTCTACATATCCCCAGGTATTGATCGAAGCTTTTATTTTTTTCTTGATATTTGAATTTTTCGTAGCATTCTGCAGCTAAAAATGCAATTTTCGTTTAAAAAATCATGAAACTTATTTTTGTGAACAAAGTTATGATGACAATTTGGTTCAGTAGATTTAGAGTTATGCTGTACATCGTATTTATTCGAAGTGTCTCCTGAAGATTTTCAATATTTTGCGGTGAACATTAAGGAAAATATTGCTTAAATGTTGCATTATTGTCTGAATAGACTAACACTCTCGGAATCGCCAATTTTTTTTAAGCGCGATATTTTTTTCAACAATAATCGTACCCCCTTAAGCAAGAACTGATTTTATCAGTAGGTGTCGACTAACGGATAAAATTTGACGAAGATCGCGGACCACGCCACCAAATATTCGATTAGTTTCTTTTATGAATCATCGTGAATTCGTCCGATATAACAGTGTTGCATTCTTTCAGCATTTTGCTTACATCCGAATTTTGATTGATATTGTAAGTAACGTTTTCCGCAAGCGCAAGATTTAGTGGCTATTTTAGGGCAGAGCTGTTCGTCCATAATCCAGCAATGTTGATTTAACTCCAGATGAAGCGATCGAAAGTGCAATTTTCAATTTAATTTTCAATTTAATTTTCGACAAATTCATGCAATTCATCAGTATTATATTGTCATTCGCGTAAAAGATCTCTATCAAATAAATTCTTGCCATTTCATGTATGTGCTGGTAAACATACATGCAACAAAATTTTAGATTTTTGAAGTAATTGATAGATATTGCATCAGAAACCCTCCCTCTTCTTCAGATTCCGAAACCAACAATCATGTCCACCGTCTTGGTGGAAGAAATACTTATGCGAAATCATATATAATATATATAGCTAAAAAAAGTTCTTCAATACCCCCCCCCCCCCTCTCTCCCTTTCCTCAGCTTAGGTACTTCTCCCCATCGTGTACAAAAACCACCCCATAACCATCTCCTTAGTGGAAGGAATACTTATGTCAAAATTGAACTCATCGGTAATAATCACATTGAATGAATAGATAAGGATTACTTCAGAACCCACTTCCCCTCCTCCCCCCTCTCTTGGTCCAATCCCACCATCATCCATTGGCTCAGTAGGAGAAATACATATGTCAAATACTAATAAATATGGAGATATAAATAATTCTTTGCCTAAAAAACAACCCCCCCCCCTTTAACTCAGTGTACCCCCCACCAAACAAAACCATACCATGAACATCTTCTTGGGGGAAAGAATACGTATGCCAAATTTCTTCAAGATCGCACTTGTAGTTTAGAAGTAGTTAGCGGACATACATACAAACATACATTGCTTTTTATATATATAGATAACAAGTTCGTTGATACTAGGTGATTGCCTTTTTGAGGGTTAAGTATTGACACCAGATTATGACATAGCATGGATCCTAAAATATTGGAAAACAAATAAAAACCGCATTTCGAAACTTAAGTCCCATCTCAATTTAAAAATTTTCTTCGTATCATAAAGGCATTTTTTTAGCATTACACCAGATCTCGACGCTTCATGACATTCTTATTCGATTGCGCTCAAGTTTTGCATGGGAAATTTTATTGGAGGTACAATACATTTGTGGTGTGTCCGGATTGAAAATTCAGGATGACCTCGAATATTGGCACTCTACCGTACAATTTTGGGGAACTTTGAACTGATTGGTGGATTGTTGATTAAGATGCATATCATTAGATTTGAATTACCAGGACAAAGGCCCTCGCGGCATTCTGGTTATATTCCAGACAACACCTACATATATTTTAGCACAAGAAAGTAAACCAAAGATGCTTGTATGATATATTGCTGATTAAGTATTTCAGATATTTTTCGTTCCAGTTTCTATGAAAATAAGTTGCATCCAGTCATATATCGAGTGAAGAACCACATTATTCCTTGATTCAAACTTGTCTTTCAAATTTCCCATGATTTCTGTCTTTTCCTTCATATTCTACAGTTTTCACTTTGCGTCTGGCTCTAGGCCCGTGCATAAATGAATTTTCCAGAAATTACCCAAATGATCCTAAAATGGATGTCGAACAAGATTCGTCGTCAAATTATGGACTCCGAGTTTCCCTTTAAACTCAAACACATTGAACTTGTCTCGACCGTTTCCGAAATCGCACCAATATTCAGTTGTGCCAGATATCTCGAAAGTTCGCTTGGATAAGCCGAGAATTGTGATATTTTGTCTAAAGCAAACAAATGACGTTACTGGCGACAAGACTTTTGTGAGAAACTAACGTGTTTATATACCTGCTCACAAAGTTGAGATCGATGGTGCAGTTATCGATTCGAACTTGGCATGCTTGGATCTACTGAACGACGGAATTGGCAGATTCAAAGACCCATTGCTCCAGTGAGCGAAGATTTTGAATGAGAATAGCATGGGACGGGATAAAATGGTGTGTCCCGTCAAACTAGTGTCAGGTGACCTATGATAAGACTGCTTTGCGTCTTCTTCGACAAGGATCGTCTGCATGACCGTTTGGTTGTGCCACCCGTCATGCATGCAGTAAATCTAGACCTTTTATTCAAAACGACATATCTACAATGAGTGACTCTCTTTGTTTACTTTCTCTTCTGTTGATAATTCTGTCGCTTTAACATTTATTCCTCAACTCTTTGCATAATATGCTAGTCAAGACCACCGTCTTTCGATCTTTACTGTAAAATAAGTGAAAAGTGCTATAGTGACGCCGTAAAAATCGAAAGAGAAAGTAAACAAAGAGAGTCACTCATTGTAGAAATGTCTTTTTGAAAAAAAAAAAAAACGCTCAAGAAATGGGTTTTTGTAGCAATATTTTTTTCTCTTTGAGAGACCGTCAATGTTCTCTCTTGCGAGACCGTCAATATACCAGCAAGCTCTGCCCCAAATCCGAAGCAAACAGCATCTGGTCTTAGACATTTGAGAAGAAACTAGGAGCTTCCGACGCTTCCAAGAATGATATTTCAACCAGAGATTCAACATGGTGCAGGTTGGACCTAGGTTGGGAACCGGCAGCTTTGTGATATTGCGGAACTCCTCGCAGCATCGAGGAGACTTAAATTTTCACGATACGGCACGGGATAATTTTGTGGATGATAATTAATCTAGCTTACTCTACGATCTTTGCAACAACTTTAAATTGGTGGCCTGCTTTACTACCCATGATTCCCCTTGTTTCTATGAAACAGACAAAACGAGCGGAAAAAGTTTACAATAATTTTCGCTATTTTTTGTTGAAATTTGAAGTTTTTGTCTTGTTCGTTGTTTATTCTGGACCAACAGGACCGTCTTCTGGCCCCTTTGGTAGATTCTCAGTTATGCGCCTTTTTGCTGTTTACTTTGGCTTTCTTTTTCAGTTCGACTTTCGAACAATAATTTTGTGAGTACCTGGGAATTATACTCCTATCCTGAGTTATTTTATGACTTAACCTCACTTATTTTATAAAGCAAACCAAGATTTAAGCACCCTCCTAAGGTTGGCGCCCTTGGCGGGGACCAGCCTGGCCAGCCACACGCTACGGCTCTGTGATGCCAGAATATGTGGAATACAATTCCACAAATAATAGTGCTCCTACGTTTTAGCATGACCAGTCTTGGGGTATGAACGTGGTAGGAAGCGGCCAATGCAGTGCTTATCTGCAATTGACCAAGTTCAATGCTGAATAATCACCTAGCCTCAATGAAGCCGGAAATGAACCAGAGTTAATGTGATGTTCACTATCATTTGAATAAGAGGGTAAAAACAATACTGATACTAACACTTGCAAAGCTGTTCGCGTTGAAAAACAGAAACTTCGTGTCGAGATTACCGAATCGGCTTCGAAGGCAATTATGATAAAGAAAAGCAATCAGCTGCTAGGTTGATCAAGTTGCTGGTCATAGGTCCTCAATAACGAATACAAATGTAGGACATAGCGTTGTTAGCCTACGGCACTCGCTCTATATGTAGCCAATCTGGGATCGGGTCCCAACCCCCGCACGGAGGATTCTAAACCGAATTAGAACAAAAAAAGCGTTATTATATTTAATTTATAAATAGCCTTATTTATTGGGCCTTTATCATTCGTTCTTGTACAGTTTCTTATCTCCTTGTTTGTTATTTGCACTGTAGCCTACAAATGCACGACTTGTTTTTTTTTGTTCTCGATTTCATCTCACATTCGCAAACATTGCCAGTGTTTTGTTCGTCATGAAGATGCTCTATTAAATATAGATTCGATTTTTTTTCCGTTTCATCAAATTACGATGATAAAAATGTTGAACTGCTAACTGAGTACAATGTAGTAGATTGGAAAGGTGCTTCGCCGAACCATTCCACATTTCGATCGTAGTCATGTTCTCGCCAAGAGATTCGTTATATGGTTGCAGTCTTTCGTTTGACAATCTGCTTTTTTGAACATTTTTCTTCAACAGCGTTGATTTTTTTCAAAGTCTTATGAGTAGCGTTGTGTTTTTAAATACATATATGTACACCTACTAGTTGAGCGGGAGAGTATGGCGGGTATTACAGAGTAGAGGGCAGACCTTAGGCCATAGTATCCTGGTATGCAGGTCTAGCATCGAAACTGCCATACCGTGGGCCATAGTGTGCTGCATTGTTGGATTCAAGTCTGCGAAAATAAAAGCGTTGTTGAGATAGGAAAAATCTTAGTTTTATATAGACAAAGATACTTACTCCGTAACCGAACGCGCCCAGCGGCCTTGCTTGCTGCTGTAGCTATTGCTAAGGATCAAACTGTTGGCAGATAGACGCCACGATTCTATGCTGATGGAATGTTGGCTACCCAAAAAGCCCGGTTTGTTGCTGGAAACAAAAAAAAGCGAACATTAATGAGTGGCCCTTATCAGGATGAACTTGCCCTTAATCAAAACGCTGGTGTGTGTTACTGGGATGAGGATGATTGACATTTATTGTAAACAAGTAATTGATAACAGCATACAGACTAGTGACAACGTATATTGTATATGCGTTGAGGAGGTTAGTGTTCTTTTTTAGCTACCCATGAATGAATATGATTTATCCAATTTACTATTAATGCTACTATTATTTACACTGAATGATAGGTAGATGGGTGTAGAATCTGTGAAAAATAATAAAAATGTAAATATGAGGAGAAATCTTTGCAATGAAATGATCTATGTACCGAGAGTCCAACGGATACATACCCTCGGGCGGTTATATCCAAGCTACTGCTACGGCTAGCCATGGCACTGTCCGATGGTTGACCGTCCTGAATCTTGAGGAGCGACTCCACCGAAATATCCTTGTATGGCGTGGGTGCACGATCGAACATGATGAACAGTAAAATGATGGTACCCACGATAATCTGTAGTCCTACAATGAATACTGTCGATCCGCGGAAGCCTATGGCATCGAACAGCAGTCCGCTAACCGATGGACCTACGAAGGCACCGAACGCGAACGTTGAAGTCCAAAGACCGGAGATCAAGCCGTACGTTTCAATACTGTCCGGAAGACCTTTGGCGCTGTGGGATTGAAGGTATATAAGTTAGATACGAAAATCACTTGTTTGTGTGTACTAAAATTCGGCCCTGGAAATAATGTGTTCCCAATAACGTCGCGTCATTATCTACATTTAGGTTACCGCCTGAAGTTCAAAGTCAATTTAGCTAACGTTTCTCAACGTTTTGCACTCAATGTACTACGCTACTTCTGAGAACTAATGGCAAAAGAACTTAGAGCCAAGGTGACTGAAAATATTCAATATCAGAAGCAGTTTAATCCGGGTAGCTTACAAGCTATAGATCCCATCTTCTTTTTATAGCAATTTCTAATGACTTAGTCGCGGTTCAAGTTACAGGGTGCACAAAAAATGTGTCACATTTTTGAGAGGACTTTGAACACTATATGACAGTTGAGGCCCTGGAGATCTCACAAAAATATTAAATATCTGAAATACAGATTCAAACTTAACCTGCGTAGTTCAAAAGAAATCTGTAAATTTTCATTTAATCAGATGTAACGTGTCGATGCTGAAACACTTACTTGGACATGATGAAAAACCCACAACCACCATCCCCAGCTTATTTTGGTATGCCTGGTGGGTGAAGGTGATGGAAATGAGAGACTTTTGGAGATTGGGATTGTAGTAGGAGGTATGTGGTGGTAATATGAGTAATGTGTGGTGGTGAATGATCTAAGGGAAGTTTCATGGGGTGTGGGGTTTGGAGGAATGGTGGTTTGATTTGTAGAGGGAGAATTCCTCCAGCACACACCCCTGTCAAAATTCAGAATACCTGGCCTGGATTATGTTGACGATTTTCAAAGTGATGGCAATACCTTTTTATTTGAGTGGCAAAATTGTGACAAATGAATCATGCCCAAAAAAATCAATTTGAGCCAATAATTTTTTTTCTCGAGATTTCATGCATTTTACAGGCATTTTGGGCTAAAATTACATTTGGCTCAGGCGGAGTATGACGTGATAAACCTACTAAAGGCTACGGCCTTACATCTATTTAGTCTTTCTACATACACCGGGATTCCAACGTCACTTTCAACCGTGTGTTTTAAGTTGTTCTGCAAAAAGAAACGCTCGGTCTGGACTGACGTATTGAATGATATTACTACTGAATTGCAAATATGATAATACTGATGGTACTTTCGTAAGCCTAAGTTGCAGCAGTTCCAGTTCACAAAAACTCGGTCGTATTGAACAAAATTTAAATTCATTGAACGCGACGTTGGGTGAGTAGAGCTTTTTTGTCCGCTACTCATGATGACAAGAATAATCAACTGTTTCCTTTGTTCTCGAGAAAATACAGACTAGATCGAGAGGCCTGTTGTTCACTTGGATCTATTGTACTTCTGACTCCAGCAGAAGTAGAAAGTAGACTCTGATATTTGCACTTTAAAGTGAACTTACACATTGTTTTGTTTCTGAAGTGAACTTACACATTACTTTTTGAGAAACAGCTCAATTATTATTGAGTAAATTTACAAAATGTTTATGCAACCGAATTCCTTGAATTACTTGGAAATGTTTTCATACCACGGTGTTAAAGATAGTTTGAACTTTGCGCCAGTAAAGTAGTCTTCAAACACTCACACACAGTCACACATATGACCATCACACTAGGTAAGATCAGGTGTGTCTAGAAGTTTTGGATTCAAAAAAAGAAATTCTCGTCTTTTGCCACAAGTGTAATATTAATATTAACTATATGAAAAAGGAGGATTATATGATGATCTGTGCTTCATATAGCATCAAACATAAAACTCACGGTTGATCGCAATGCCTAATGCAAGGATCACACCTTAATTTTGGAAAAAGTGTTCTCTTTATCTTTGTTGTGAGTTTACATATTCGTTTTTTTGAGAAATAGTTCATTCATTATTGAGTAAATTCACAAATCGTTTAGGTACGGAATCGAATTTCTTAAGTCACGTAGATGTGTTTTCATATTCAGTATCGGTTTAGTTTTGTCACGTAGTGTCTTTACGCTTGGGCAAACTGGACCAGAGCCAGGGGTCCCGGAATGTCAGGGGCCCAACTTAGGATGAATTTAAATCATTCTATATATATATATATATATATATATATATATATATATATATATATATATATATATATATATATATATATATATATATATATATATATATATATATATATATATATATATATATACATATATATATATATATATATATATATATATATATATATATATATATATATATATATATATATATATATATATATATATATATATATATATATATATATATATATATATATATAAAGGCTATTATTTTATACCACTCATATCAATAGGGTCGAGTAATTTCGATGTTTCGTTAGGAAAACATTTTAAAAAATTTTACATTACAATTAAGGTATTGTATAGAGCTTCCATTTCTCGCCGGTTTTCAGCTTCTCGGGATTTGAATAAAATTCCAAGTAAATCACGGGATCCCGGGAATACAGAAGAAGAATAGAAAAAGTGACTAGTTTTCTTGAAAATAAAAGAATAAACTGAAAAAAATCAAACCCTATTGGTTGCATGTGCACATGTCTGTATTAAGAGAGAGAGAGAGAGAGAGAGAGAGAGAGAGAGAGAGAGAGAGAGAGAGAGAGACCTAAAAAATTGATGATAATGTTTACTAACAAAAATTAAAATGGACAATTCAGAATTGTTCCCATATTTTATCTGCATTTAATGCATTAAAAAGTGTTAAGCTTCCGCGATAGACTTCTAAATTAGTAATGTTTACCCATCTATCTATGTGAATTTACAGTAACTCTACCCTACTCCACTATTTCTCTTTCTTGGCCCAGAAACTCTTCATCCTCAAACAACACACTATAACTAAGAAAACCAAATTGCTATTGCTAAGTCTGGCAGTATGCTGCTAACTGCGCATTCACTTATAAATGCTATTAAAAGAAACGCAATGCATCAGTCTCTACGCATCGCTCGATCGAGATAGAAGTGTTTTGTTTTCGGTCTGTTGGAAAAAGAACAGTACAGTGCAGTAATCCGCGTTCAAGGTTATTTTGCCATTCTCTGCCTCTTCGAGGTTTGGACTTTTATTTTCTTTTGTGCGTGTGTTAACCGTTAGGCCACATTCCTCAACCTTTTGTTCGTAAAGCGAGGATTGAACAATAACCAGCTATTTAAGCTGGACTGGTGCGTCGTGGGAAACGAGTATACAGATAAGTGAAATCTACCTTTTTGATACATTTACGGCTTTTTCCCGTCTGCGCGGGTGCTGACCCCGTGCATTGACGGTGTCGATGGCTTCCTCCCCGGATGGCCAAATGGAGATCGAGTCGACTCCTAAGGCTCTCCCCCGACCCAAACAATATCCAGAGCTCTCGACCGGTCCCTTTGTGGTCTTCTTTCGGCCCAAAACAAAATCGCTGAATCTATTACAGATTTCAAAAGACCTGACGGAACGGTTCTCGGCTGTGATCGAAATAAAAAAGGTCCGCTCAGACAGGCTGAGGGTCGTGCTGACTAACTCAAAGCAGGCAAACGATATTGCTTGCTGCGAGCACTTTACGAAGGACTATCACGTGTATATTCCAGCTGTGAAAGTACAGTCTGAAGGCGTTGTCACCGATGACAGTTTGACATGCGAGGATCTGCTGCAGTACGGGGTTGGCCGTTTCAGAGACCGCTTACTTCAGCCAGTGAAAATACTCGAGTGCAAGCGTTTGCACTCAGTAGTAGTTGCGGGGGATGGTTCAAAAACGTACCCCCAATCAAACTCTTATCGGTTGACCTTCGCTGGTACCGCTTTGCCAAATTACGTCCTCTTGCACAAGGTTCGTCTGCCTGTGCGTCTGTTTGTGCCGCGGGTCATGAATTGCACAAAGTGTAAACAATTGGGTCACACAGCCACCCATTGTAGCAATAAGGCCCGCTGTGGAAAATGCGGGGAGAATCATCTAGATGATTCGTGCAGTAAGAATGCTGAGAAGTGTCCTTACTGTGCAGAAAATCTGCATGATATCTCGGCATGTCCCGCGTACAAACTACGCGGGGATAAACTAAAACGTTCCCTTGCTGGACGATCCGAACGTTCTTTTGCAGAAATGCTAAAGAAAGCTACACCACCAACCTCAACAAACATCTATGCTCACTTGCCTCCTAACGAGGGCGAGGCTGATGACCCACAAGAGGGAACATCTACTAGGGCGCCTAGAAGTTATAGGAAGAGGAGGAACATTTCCTCTCCTAAAGTTCGTTGTAAAGGCCAGAAGGTATCCCTTGACGGGACTCAGAAAGTCACATCTATTGGAAGTGTTGCAACCAAACCGAAGCAATTAGCTCCTGGTCTCGGAGGATTAAACTCAGAGAAGGAGTTCCCAGCACTTCCCGGAACATCAAAAATCCCAAGTGTTCCTCTGTTTCAGTTCGAGAATAATCGCGGCACTGGAATTATCAAACTCTCGGACATTGTGGACTGGATAATAAAAACTTTCAATATAACTGATCCTATTAAAAGTCTTATGTTAGCTTTTCTCCCTACAGTAAGAACATTTTTGAAGCAGTTGACTGCTAAATGGCCCCTCCTCTCAGCGATTGTATCCTTCGATGGCTAACTCATCGAACGAGGTCACGGATTTGATCACTGTTCTACAGTGGAATTGCAGAAGTATCATCCCGAAAATCGATTCCTTCAAAATTTTAATAAATAATTTGAGTTGCGATGCATTTGCATTATGTGAAACTTGGTTAACTTCCGACATAGATCTCAACTTCCACGACTTTAATATTATTCGCCTGGATCGAGACACCCCCTATGGAGGAGTGCTTTTGGGGATCAAAAAGCGCTATTCCTTCTACAGAATTAACCTTCCCTCGATAACAGGTATTGAAGTTGTCGCTTGTCAAGTAACAACCAAAGGCAAAGATCTTTGCATAGCTTCCATATATATTCCCCCCAACACCGCGATTGGGCATCGCCGGCTACATGACATCATAGAATCCCTGCCTGCACCGCGACTAGTTTTAGGCGACTTTAACTCTCACGGTACGGAATGGGGTTGCCTTTATGATGATAACCGTTCCTCTTTAATTCACAATATTTGCGACAACTTCAACATGACAATTCTAAACACGGGTGAAATGACACGGATTCCTCCCCCACCAGCGCGCCCAAGCGCATTAGATTTATCCCTTTGCTCGACCTCGCTAAAGTTAGAATGCGCGTGGAAGGTAATCCCTGATCCCCACGGTAGCGACCATCTGCCGATCGTAGTCTCAATCAATAACGGCTCAAGGCCATTGGAAACAATCAATATTTCGTATGACCTCACACGAAATATCGATTGGAAGAGCTATGCTGCCGCGATATCCGACAACATCGAATCTACTCAAGAACTTCCTCCGGAGGAAGAGTACAGCTTTTTGGCTGGCTTGATTCTCGACAGCGCGAATCAAGCTCAGACTAAGCCAGTACCCGGCGCGAACATACAAAAACGCTCTCCTAATCCGTGGTGGGACAAAGAGTGCTCAGACGTGTACGCAGAGAAGGCCGCCGCGTTTAAGACCTTCCGGAACGACGGGTTACCCGCTAGTTTTCGACAGTACGCGACGTTAGACAAGCGAATGAAGAGTTTGATGAAAGCCAAAAAAGGCGGTTATTGGCGCCGGTTCGTCGACGGATTAACGAGAGAAACATCGATGAGCACTCTTTGGGGAACAGCCCGACGTATGCGAAATCGAAACAATACTAATGAGAGCGTGGAATATTCAAACCGTTGGATATTCGATTTCGCCAAGAAGGTTTGTCCGGATTCCGCCCCGGCACAGAAGATCTACCGCGCCGCGTCCCGTCACGATAACGCGAACGAAACACCTTTTTCGATGGTGGAGTTCTCACTTGCTCTCTTGTCGTGTAACAATAAAGCTCCAGGGCCAGACAGAATCAAATTCAACTTGTTGAAGAATCTGCCAGACTCTGCCAAGAGACGCTTGTTGAACTTATTTAATAAGTTTCTTGAGGCTAACATTGTCCCACACGATTGGAGGCAAGTGAAGGTCATCGCCATCCAAAAACCAGGAAAACCAGCCTCCGACCACAATTCGTATCGACCGATCGCAATGCTATCTTGTATCCGGAAGTTGTTCGAGAAAATGATCCTATCCCGCCTCGACAATTGGGTCGAAGCAAATGGCTTACTGTCAGATACACAATTTGGCTTTCGCAAAGGCAAAGGGACGAATGATTGTCTTGCGTTGCTCTCAACCGAAATTCAAATGGCCTATGCTAGTAAAGAGCAGATGGCATCAGTGTTCCTAGATATAAAGGGGGCTTTTGATTCAGTTTCTATCAACATTCTTTCAGAGAAGCTGCACCAGCATGGTCTTTCAGCGACTTTAAACAACTTTTTACTAAACTTGTTGTCGGAAAAGCACATGCATTTTTCGCATGGTGACTTATCGACATCACGATTTAGCTACATGGGCCTTCCCCAGGGCTCATGTCTAAGCCCCCTGTTATACAATTTCTACGTCGACGACATTGATGAATGTCTTGACAATTCCTGCACGTTAAGACAACTTGCAGACGATGGCGTGGTGTCTGTTACGGGACCCAAAGCTGTCGATCTACAAGGACCATTACAGAATACCTTGGACAATTTGTCTGCATGGGCTATTAAGCTGGGTATCGAATTCTCCACGGAGAAAACTGAGCTAGTTGTATTTTCTAGGAAGCGTGAACCAGCACAACTACAGCTTCTATTAATGGGTCAAACTATAGCTCAGGTCTTCACAGTAAAATATCTAGGGGTCTGGTTCGACTCGAAAGGTACTTGGGGATGCCATATTCGGTATCTGAAACAGAAATGCCAGCAAAGGATCAACTTTCTTCGTACAATAACCGGAACGTGGTGGGGTGCCCACCCAGGAGACCTAATTAGGTTGTATCAAACAACGATACTGTCGGTACTGGAATACGGATGCTTCTGCTTTCGATCCGCCGCGAACATACATTTCATCAAACTCGAAAGAATTCAGTATCGTTGTTTGCGTATCGCCTTAGGGTGCATGCAGTCGACCCATACGATGAGTCTCGAAGTACTGTCGGGCGTTCTCCCGCTGAAAAATCGATTTTGGGAACTCTCATATCGATTGCTCATTAGATGCGATATCTTGAACCCGTTGGTGATTGAAAATTTCGAAAGGCTTGTTGAGCTCAATTCTCAGACCCGTTTTATGTCCCTGTACTTTGACTACATGGCGCAAAATATTAATCCTTCTTCTTACAATCCCAACCGTGTGCATTTCATAAATACTTCTGAATCTACTGTTTTCTTCGACACATCCATGAAAGATGAGATTATTGGAATTCCGGACCATATACGCCCACAAGTGGTTCCAAATATTTTTTATAATAAATTCCGAGAAGTCGACTGTTCTAAGATGTTTTATACTGACGGATCAAACCTCGAAGGGTCCACTGGCTTCGGTATTTTCAATCAAAAGTTCACCGCCTCCTACAAACTCAGTGACCCTGCTTCAGTTTACGCCGCAGAACTAGCTGCTATTCAGTATACCCTTGGAGTCATTGACACATTACCCGCAGACCATTACTTCATCGTCTCGGATAGTCTGAGTTCTATTGACGCTATTCGCTCGATGAAACATGGAAAGCATTCCTCGTATTTTTTGGGGAAAATACGGGAGCTACTGAGTGCTTTATCTGACAAATCTTTCCAGATTACCTTGGTGTGGGTCCCTTCTCATTGCTCCATTCCGGGCAATGAGAAGGCGGACTCTTTAGCTAAGGTGGGTGCCATTGAAGGTGACGTTTTTGAAAGACCAATTTGCTTCCACGAATTTTTCAGTATTACTCATCAGAGAACCCTCGAAAGTTGGCAAACCTCGTGGAGCAATGGGGAGCTAGGAAGGTGGCTACATTCGATAGTCCCTAAGGTATCGACGAAACCTTGGTTCAAGGGGATGGATGTGGGTCGTGACTTCATTCGTGTGATGTCCCGACTCATGGCGAACCATTACACGCTGGATGCACATCTCCGACGTATTGGGCTCGTGGAGAGTGGTATCTGCGCTTGTGGCGACGGTTATCATGATATAGAGCACATAGTCTGGGCGTGCACCGAGTACAGTTCCGCCAGGTCTCGGCTTATGGACACCCTCCGGGCCCGAGGAAGACCACCCAACGTCCCGGTTCGAGATGTGTTGGCAAGCCGCGATGTCCTCTATATGTCCCTTATATACACCTTCATAAAAACCATCAATATCCAACTTTAACTGCCCCTTTTTCCTTATCATTCTCAGAAGCGCTCTTTTCCACCTGTACCATACACCCACGATGGTTTGATGCGACTCCAAGGCGACACAAAACATCCCTGTCGAATGAGCCAACAAACACGAGACCTAAAGCACGAACATCACACGCACAACTCGAAATGTAGCCGATCAACATCTGAGCCGCACTACGAAATCGTCTGGAGAAACCCCTGCCATCTCGAGAACGACCACCCGGCGTCCCAGTACATGATTCTTCCTGATGAAGACCACCCTGATTCTGTAATCCATCCGTTGATCTCCCGAAGTCTGAAACTGAAATAATGTTCTCCCCCTGCCATGTTTGTCCACCCTAATTCCCCTGACTCTTATACACAGAAGTAACACCCCTTCCCCCCCCCCCCCCAAATATCTTCATGAAGCATTTAGCTCTTCTTGCCTTTTCTAGTTTTAACTATTATATTATATGATCTCGTTGAAAATGCCCAACTCTACTACCACATAAAATAACTCTAATTAATGTCTCCGAATCTTTACAAAATTTAATCACGCCCTCTAATTATTTCTACTTTTAAGATAGTCGTAAAAATTTTCCCCCTTAGTTAAACATTATTTGCTCCAATAATCTCATTGCTAAAAATGTCAAACCATATTGCCATAAAAACTAAATGACCCCTCTAATCTTACGAAAACTATACTACCCCCTTGTGTATATGTATAGCTATAAATTAGCCTTAGTTTAATTTAAAAAATCAATATGTAAGCCCCTAGTTTTAAGTAATTTAAAATGTAAAACAAAACAAAATTGGCACCTTTAAGCTAACGCAAACCTGCCTTATCAAATAAACGAATTGAAAAAAAAAAAAAAAACGCAATGCATATTGCTAGCCTTAATTGTTATCTCATTTTTTCAATTGGTATTACAAAATATCCCATTTTGGTACCCTTAAGTAAAATACTATATGCTGATTTCTTCTCTGCGATGTGAGTGATGTGACGCTTAATCATACTCATCGAATGTTGGTCTTAAGGGGTTACACCACTGTAGAATTTTAAAAATATAAATTTTTAATTTATTAGTCTAAAATGTGCTTTAGGATGTTAGGAGGGATATCCCAAAACATGGAAGACGAAAACAATATATAAATATTCAAATTTTCAATTTATGTATACTTCGAGTGTACTATAAACTTGACCTGCGTTTTTTCTCGAAACCATTTTATTTTTTTGTTGCCTAATTTTTTTAATAAACGATTTTGTGTCGACCTTTATGACATTTTCGGCATTTTTTCACTCAAAAGTACACCATTTCGCGAAAAATCAAAATATCGAATAAAAATCCTACGTGTCACAGATAATCTGAAAAACTTAAGTTTTTGATGCTAGGTCAAAAATTACGGGAGATAATCTTCCGACTGTTCACCACTTCCAAATAAACGCACATGGGGGAAAATTCTGTACAGCTACCATCTTGAAATGAAATAATTCGAAAGAAATATTTTTTTTATTCATTACTTATGTTATAAATCCCAGGAGCCTCGAGTAGTCTACAGACGGTCCATGCCGGCATGCAAAATTCATTAAAAAAATTATATTACAGTTCAGGTATAACACATTGGACGAAACATGATTTCGATGAACCGACCAAATATTTCTGTAGACGTTCTAGAAACATTGCTTATTTTAAAAAGCGTTTGTGTTAAGCTCGTTATCTCTACAAACTAATTTTTATTCGCAAACCATTTCATTGAAGATTCAGCTATAGAAATAAGAAAGAAATGTTTAAAAATCAAATATGTCGGTTCATCGGTTGCGTAGATATCGTGCGCACCACTAGCGTTTCTGTAAGGAAATGATTCGGCGCAACGGTTTTATCCATTTTGGCATGAACACATGAACAATATTTGACAAAGGCTCGAATAAGGTTTGGACAATATACCTGAAAAAATTTCGAAAAAATTAGGAGAACTACAATTTGCACTTACTACTCCCTACAAATGATTACGGGTCGAGAACTTTCCGGAAGAATTTCTTTTGTAGAACGTAAACATTTTGGAATAAATAAAAAAAAATTTCTCGGGGTTCCTGAGCCCCGGGATCGAGAAAACACAATTTCCCGAAATAAGGGGAAACACAGGGAATCCGAATGTTACGGATTCCTGGGATAGAAGCTCTAGTATTGTGCATTTGTGCTAATTATTGTTAAAGTTCAAATTTATTTTACGTAGTCTCTTTCCAAACTGAGTGTCTATCACCTGACTCCTTTGTCTGAATCATAAGTTTGCCACTTCTTTACCAGCACCGTTCGAAATACCAATTTGTTCAGTATGAAGACTGTTAGTATTACTTAAAATGTACTCGTTCGCCTCTCCTAATTGATCACAATAAACGGATGCATAAAACGTCTGTCAAAATATGTAACAAAAATGTATCTTTCCAACAATTCGTGCAAAAAGAGAATATTTCAAAGAAACGTTAGTTCTATTCCTGTAGCAAAAAAATGCTAACATCGCATATGACTGACTGTCATGGCGACCGAAAGTGGCTTTTTCCAAAGTTTGAAATAGACTTTCATCGTACCAGGGACAAGAAGTTGAGAACTATACTGAGCAAAAAAAACAATGTAACTCTTGTAAATCTTGTTTTCTCAAATGGATACGTTTCATGGCATAAGCATGTTTGGATCGTAAACAAAATATATATTTACAAAGTATTTTTTTTTAGATTATTACTACATATTTGTAGTAAATTGTCACAATGTAATGTTAGGAGAGTTATAGTGATGGTGTCACATGAATAATCCTCGATATTACGAGTTGAAGGGTACACAGCAAATTCCCATATAAACTGGTACCACCATGATATCAAAATGATGTGAAACTTATTAAAATCTGTGCAAAATTACTGGGATTTGCTAGTCTAGTTCAATAATGACCAACCAAAGTCGCTTTGACCACATTGGCCACCTACGACGGTTCTTGATTCCATGTAAGCAGGAACTGAAAAATGCCCAAAGGAGGGAGTATAGGAAAGTTCCAAAATCGAATTTGTATTTTTGATACCATCAAATGTCTTTAAAAACGTCGAGATTTAATATAATCTCCAAAAATTTTTTAGAGTATCATTCTGAACATCGACAACCTTATCGCGACAATTTTTTTACTAATAGATTTTCTGCATTTTAATAGAAGCGTAGCTAGCGATATGCGGCGGGTGGTCTATCTTAATTAGTTCGGAAAATAAATTTCGTATATCACTTATAGGTGAATTAATCACTTAATGGTATACTCCTGTGGATGCGCAATCATAAGGGCAACAACTTCTCTGAACAAAGTATGCTTCTAAAGTTAACGGTTTACACGCTAGTGATTTTGAGCACGAAAACGACGTTTTAAAACACTGTATGGTGGTTCGGTTAGGGTTCATTCATCCCCTTCCCACAACCACCCGCATGATAAAATAAGTTAGCCGAAAGACAATATTGAGCTAATGCTGATAAAGCTAATTAAATATTGTATATTTTTATCTCAAGCTGGGGCGGATCCAGAATAAAATTTCCTAGTGGGCCTGAAATTTCAATTTTGAAATGAACACATTACATAATACGCAATAATGGCGTTTAATAAAAACCAGTAAAAAAATTTGGTTGAGTTTGAAACTACTTAAAAATTGAACCTAAACCTGAAATTTCTTAACAAGTTGAAAATTTTCGGCGAGGTTCGGACCCCCGGACCCTTTTTCTGGACTCACCGCTGGTGTCATGTGTTTCAGCGTCAACACATAGCATCTCAAGTTCGTGGCTGTCGATCCATTGTATGTATGTGCAAATCGTACTGAGTATGTAATATAAATTTCCACCATTGTATTGAACATAATCAACCATGGAATCGTAGTTTGGACAAATGAGAAAGGCACAATTGCACCGCTAGGTGGATTAAAACAGGTTGTTTGTTCCATTGTTTTAGGTAACACTGAAGATATGATAATTGGACGAAAATCTTTGGGTGACCTTTTGTCCTTTTCTCCAGCCTTTGTAATGAAGGTTGCCCTTACCTGTCTCCAGGCTTTTGGAATATAGCGTAGAGTAATATTGGCTCTAAATCATTCAGTTATGTATGTATTTATTGTCTCTTCCCTGTGTTGAAGAAGTGCCGGAAATATTTAATTTTGATTTTATTGTTTCAGAGGAACCTTTTGTAAGAATCCCGTCTTCATTTTTAAGTTTACCTAAACCGTTTGAATTGTCCTTCGACAGCGTTTTATGAAACCTAACAACTGCAGGAGTACTTTAAATTTTTTTGCGAGTGCATTTGCAGTCTTTACGTTAGGCTTCTTAATATTTTGTTATGATCCGTTAGGGGTCTTTTGTGTTCATCCCTGACACCTGGGTACAGTGGTCGGAAACGTCAAAACCGTAAACTTAATTCACTAGAGGCCAAACCATCGAATATTTTGTTCATATGAATATTTCGGACAATCTGATAAAATTTAAAATGAGGTATGGCTTACTAGAAAAATTAACTTTTTAGACTGACGAGGTAGAAGACACCATCTTCGACAAAGTTTTATAAATGATCGTAATGAAGAATTTTGTTGAACAACTTGAGCTTGTACCTTTATCGATTTCTAAATCGATTTCTGTGGCAACCCCCTTGAATTTAGTTTTTTCAATATAACTTTTCGTGCAAACAATGTCCAGACAAATATTGCGGTATTGAAGCCACATACTAATGTTGAAGACTGTATGTAAAAATACTCATTCGTTTCAAAGTAATTGAAAAAAAAATTTTTTTTTACCCCAACTTCAACTACGTATAAGAGACAAAGGTGCAAACCAAAATTGGACGAGTAGGCACTATTTTCGATGCCAAGACTATGCATAATAATGGTAATAATGTTTGATGCGTGGCACTCTAGAATCTTATGAATAGGGTAAGCTCACTATTTCATATTTTTTGACTTTTTCCATATAAATCAACGAAAAAAATTGTTTTCGGATTTTTTAGTTAAATTTTGTAATTAATGGTTTAACATTCTTTTGTAAGCATTAATTCATTATGATATGTGTATTTGAGTATATATTAGTTTGGGATCTCCAATGACATTAAAAACTCCATATTTTTGCTCCCTCGTTTATAAAATCGGAAATAATCACGCATAAGTGAAAATTATTCTTGTTATTGAATATCAAACCAAAAATTAGTTGGCGTAAAAAATATAAAAATCTTCAATAACTTTGAAACGAATGAGTATTTTTACATACAGTCTTCAGCAATGTTATGTGGTCTTAATGCCTCCACATTGTGTTGGAACGTGGTTTGCACGAAAAGTCGCAATGGAAACACTTATATTAAAAAAACTAAATTTAAGGGGGTTGCCATGGAAAATGCATTACAAATCGATTACCTTAAGTCCAACAAGCTCAAGTTATTCAACAAAATTCTTGATTACGAGCATTTATGAAACTTTGTCAAAGAAAACCAACTTTCTACATCAGTATGAAAAGTTATTTTTCTAGTTCAATCGTAGTAAGCTATGCCTCATTTTAATTTTTATCAGATCGTGTGGAATATTCATACGAACAATTCCTCCACGCAGTGAATATGTTCGATGGTTTGGCCTCTAGTGAATGAAGTTCACGTTTTTGGGGTTTCCATCCACTGTGCTGTGGCTTTTGCTCTATTGAACAACCTACCGACATTTTTTTTATTACTCCACCTAGAAACATTTCTATTTGAAATTTGAATCTCGGAGAGGATAACTGGCTCCTTGATACTGCAGATCATTTTTGATCATCATACCCTGCAATAGTTGATACTTGTTCAATCATAGAGGTTCCTTAGCTGAGTAGTGCCCAGGGGCCCCGAGTGGTCTTAGGACGGCCATGGTTTTACCCCTAAAACACCAGTTAAGTAAGATTTTTTTTATGTAACGGTCTAATTTTTACCTATTGAAAATTGATGTGGAATGAAAATATAAAACTATAATATATACCTCCGTCGTTCGTGAATGCATTTTGACAATCTATAGCTTGGTAGAAAGATATTTTCATAAGCTTTATGTGCGCATAGCTCGACTAAATCGCATGTTTGTTCTAAATGTAATTGTTTTTGGACAAAATAAACCAAATTTTAGAGAATGAACAACACATAAAAAAGATTCCTCGTCAAATGGTCACGTTAGGCCTTTCGTTTGAAACTAGTTTCGCTAAGATCGGTTTAGCCATTGATTGCTGAGAGAATTACATGACATTAGCACATACATACAGACACAGACATACACACATACATTGGGCCAATTTGTCGGAATGAGTCGAATAAGTTTTCAAATTTTGAGCGAATCCTACACACTTTTTTTTGTAAGAAATGTAAAAAGTTGGTATTCGTCTGACGTTAAATTGTATGTAGATTTTCCCTTACAAAATTGAAAGAGAAAAAGAACCTTCGTCTAAACTAAAGCAATGTTTCAACAACAACGTTACATGAGCCGTACAAATAATTGAACAGTGTTGTATACTCACATCGCTGTCCTGAGTGAATCCGTGAAGCCTGACACTAAAACTGCCGCTATACCAAGGCCATGAAGCACTAATCCAATTATGACGAGCTCCAGTGTTCTAAATGGAGTAGATCGTTACAAATAAACTTAATCGCTCTCGCAAATCAATGCTTACGTGTCTGCTGGAAGAAAAGAGGCAGGTCCAATCATTAGAAAAGCTCCTACGACCAGGAAGCAACCAGCCGCAGAGCAAATTTTGGGATTTAGGAATTTATCAACCGTCCAGCCGAATGCTGGCGCCGTCAAGGCATAAATGCCACCATTGATAACGAACACAAGACCTGTTGATCAGAGAAAAAGTGTCTTTAAATTTAATTACTTTAGCTTTATTTGGTCCACTCACCTAATAAAATAGGACTCAGATCGAACTGCCGCAGATGAGGTTCCAACGTTGCACTGAGAAAACCAATCGATGCACTGGTGGCACAGATCGACAACGAACTGACCAGAACTCCCGGTATCTTCAGCACACTCCAGATTGAAGTAGTCTTGCCATTATTCTGATAAGGTTCATTGGCGTGTTTCGGGAGAATGCAAAGCGTTAGAATCGCCGTTACGAACAGGGCTGAACCCAGTATTACGAATGGCAGGTAGTATCCTCCGACTGAGTACAGGGCACCTCCCACCATGGGTCCAACGATTAAACCCAGTCCAAAGCAGGTTTCCAGTGATGCCTATTGAAGATAGAATTTAGCATTTTTTTTTAAATGTGGCAATTCAGTTTCTATTCTTACGAAGGTCGTTGCCACATTGTTTGGGAACTCCTTGGCAATGATGGCAAAGGATGCAGTGAGAAAAGCCGCATTTCCCAAAGCCTCCACAATCCGGATCACGAAGGCCAGCGTGATGAAGGGAACATGGTCCGGCACGCGATCCAACAGACCGAACAGTATTGCCGATGTACCAGTAGTGAAGATTCCACTGTTGAATAATACTTTTGGTCCAATCCGGTTGATGTACTGTCCATAGATTGGGGATATGATAAACACTACCAGCTCGAATACGCCAAACACAAGTCCATACTCGGTTGCGGTGGCGCCTTTCTTTTCTGCCTGTGAAATAGAGACAAGTAATAATAGTAAGAAACATCAGTTCTATGTGCATAGGCGATCATACGCGAGAGTTTTACAGATAATAATATCAACTGTCTGGGCTGAGAGATTTCGTTCCTTCAACTCTTCCATCCCCTAGAAACAGCAGTGCTATTTTCATCCCAGACGTTGTGCGAGTGCGAGTACGTAATTAGCGCCAGGATCGCATTTCAAAACTTTGAACCGTGGCGGCACATTGACGGTGTTACTGACTGGTAGCTTCTAAGCCGAGCTCAGATTGTTCAAGGTTATTGATGATTAATGTCTATTGTTGTTTGCTATAGATTAAACCAGCATGCCCTGGAGACAATCGAATCAAAAGTACTACGCAAAGAAAGTGAACTACTTGCATAGTAGTATTTTTAACATGAATGTTAGCTTTTTAGAATCACTTTAAGCTCTGCAACTGATAGCTTCCTATTTTCGTACACAAGCAATACATTAGACATATCAGCTTAAAAGCATCCCGATGTTGTACTGTTCACATGCTAAAAGTCAAATTAAGTCGCAACGATGTGTTCGGCCAACGTCGGTTGAATTTGATGGTCATTTCACATGTTGGCTCAATACGGCAGTGTTTCCGATAAGAAATAGTCACTTGGCAGAATTTTACGGATGAGACTTTAGCCGATGCACAAATTTTAATGGCGTTCAGGTTCGCAAATTCTCCTAATCAAAAATAAGTTTAGATTGCGGTTAACCTTGACACGAGCGTTGCTCCGGTTTTTAGGGTTTGGTATATTAGTTGACGGGGGTAGCAAGGGTTCAATGCTTAGGCTTGGCTTCAGCGCTATTTGTTTAATCGTTGGCGGCATGGGCTCCTTTTTAATAATTTTTTTATTCGTTTATTTGACACGGCTCATAGCGGTAGCTTAACGGAGTTGTGGACCTTTCATATGTTCACTATATGTTATAAAAAAAAACAATCAAATAATAGTAAAATATCCGTTGGATATCGTGCGCGCAACCATTTATTGCGAGCGGAAACCTTCTTTCGCGGAGGTGAATCATTTGTCTACTCGCATACAGGGTCAGGGGGAAAATTTAATTTTCTCTTGTTTTTCACGTCCAGGTCGTCATCGTTGAAGCTGGTTTGGTGCCCACGACCAGATTTTCTTCCCTGCCTCTTGCATATACGGTTGATCAGTGCAAACCCGACATCATTGTTATTGGCTTCCTTGTCGATGTCACTGTCAGTTGATTTTGGGGTGCTGGATACTACTTTGCTGTTGTCATTATGGTCTGAGCAGCTGCCACAAATTTGACCACCATTTGTGGTTCAGACAATGGTATTTAAAACTCTGTTTTAGGTTGGTTTGTGGTAGATGAATTGGCCATCCATTGAGATGCGCAAGGTTGTCCATGACTAAAGCCATGTCAAGTGATCCTCGATTTTTTCGCATAATCACCGATCTTCATGAGGTATATTTTATTGGATAGGGATTATGGTGAATAGCTTTTGGTATAAATATTTCGTTAAAACACCTTTTATTCTTTAAGATATTAACCCTTAAACTTTATTGCATGATAAAATTGTAAATTTTATATCTCAAAAACTACTGAAGATTATTCAATGATTTTTTGCACACTTATGGAATGATATTTGCACTATTTCATACAAATATTTTTTCTGTATAATTATGTGGATAACGGTACTTTTAATCTATTTAAAAACTTCAATTGAATTTTTTCTTGGGTTCTTCACGCTAAAAAAATGTCAAAACGTATGTCAAATTATGCGGCAATCTTTCACCTTCAATAATCTGTATTAATCATTTTTCATTTTTGTTCCTATCGAGAGTTATAGAGGATTTCATAACAGTGCGCTCTTTCAACACGGCCCACTTTGAGGCAGCCCGCGAGAACGTACATATTGGCAACGCCGCACGTGGAAACGTCCTAATGCGCATCGCTTTTGAAGGAGCGTATCTCATGTGCAAAATTGGCATCTCTGAGATTAAAGCAAAAAGTCAAGCTTTTCTTTATGGATTATTGAAGGTGAATGTTTTGTTCAGGAGTTATTTAATTTTCTGTCACTCAATACCTCGGACAAGCGCGCCGATGAGCAAAGTTGAGTAGTAGGCATGTTTTAAACTGCGTTGACATATTTTTTTGCAAATTGACATTTTTCACCACATTTTATTGTCAGCTCATTTGTCTAAGAGGTAGCACGGTATATTGCGAATCTTTTCTTAAATCCAACATTACAACTTTTCAGTCATGCGCCATCGGGCCTTGCGTTAAATTACGCGCCCATTTAATTTGCATCAGTGCGAGTGAAAAAACGTTTTGACGTTTGTTTTTGTTTTGATCGCACTCGAGTGTTTCCCATATAGCAAGAACTCGACGAAATGCTAGATTATCTCAAAATAGACAAAGTTTGCTCAAAAAAACATTCGATTGTTTTATGTTATAAATATGGGTCGATCACACGAATTATGTAATCCGTTAGAAAAAAACATAAATGTATTCGTCGTATCTGGTTAACCTACCTAACGTATCCATGTGGAGTGATAAATTTAAAAATTATATTGGTCAACACATGTGTGGCATATGTCGTAATGGGCTCAAAAAATACTACGAAAATAAACATGGACATGAACAAAACACAATGTTCGTTAAATTTTCAATTTTTCATCCCATGTTTATAGTAATGGGTTCCTCAATTACGCGTTTAGAATATAGGATTTTTTTTCTTCTTATAGTGTTTGCCAAAGTAATGGAACTGGAATATTCGTTGACTCAACAGGTTCATGCGGAAAACTGTAACGTTTATGATTAACTGAAGTTCGATAAAATAGGAATATCTTACCAGAACTTGGAGAACCACAAATTAACAGAAGCAATAGCGATAAAAGAAACCTTAACATCGATGCGATTGAACAACAGATTCTAAGTAAACTTTTTTTTATTCAAAAGACACATTGTTGTTTATATCACTCGGTGAAAATAAAAACGTGAAATAAAATGCTGTTGTCATAAGATTTACAAATTTCCTATATTAATGTTGTAGAATAAAAATGAATTTGGATATAACGCAGATATACTCTAACAAAAGTGTTTTTGGTGATGTTAATTGTTAGAAACGTTAAATTATATTAATAAAAAAAATATTAAGCAACTATAATTTTTGTTGTTTACTACGTTCAAAAAATTTTAAAGCATCTCAAAATATCCGGAAAAAAATCATCTTCGATAATCCGTATAGAAAAGTTTACCCTTTTGCACTAATCGAGATGTGGTTTCTTTTAGTTGTGCGATGCGCACTTCCAACGCGATGCGCATTCTGACGTTGCCACGTGCGACGTTGCCAATTCTCGCGGGTTGCATCAAAGTGGGCCGTGCGTTGAAAGAGCGCACTGTTATAAAATCCTCTATAACTCTCGATAAGAACAAAAATGAAAAATAATCAATACAGATTATTGAAGGTGAAAGATTGCCGCATAATTTGACATACGCTTTGAAAATTTTTAGCGTGAAGAACATAAGAAAAAAATCAATTGAAATTTTTAAATAGATGCAAAGTACCGTTATTCACATAATTATACAGTAAAAATATTTTTATGAAATAGTGCAAAATATCATTCCATAAGTGTGCAAAAAATCATTGAATTATATTCAGTAGTTTTTGAGATATAAAATTTACAATTTTATCGTGCAATAAAGTTTAAGGGTTAATATCTTAAAGAATAAAAGGTGTTTTAACGAAATATTTATACCAAAAGCTATTCACCACATTCCCTATTGTTACCAACCAACCGTTAACAATAAATTTAGACCACTTTATGGAGACCATGGTATTGGAAAGAGCTAGCGTAAAATTGAAAAAATAGCAGATAGTAGCTTAATTTGGAAGTGGTAAATTAATAACTTATAATTTTTTAAAAGCAAAACACCCCCCTCTTCACCCCACCTTTATTACAACCCTGATCAAATGATCGACGAACGAATACACGTTTCACATATCTACCGTCACATCTCATGAACGTCACCTATCTGCAATGATGGTAAGACTGACGTTTCCGGAAGAAAGAGAAGGAGAAATTTGCGAGATAGGAAGCAAGAAAAGAGGAATGAGAGAAGATAGCGAGAGTCTGGGAGAAAGTATAGGACAGTGACCGAAGAAAGACGTGTCGGAAAGTTCAAGAAAAAGTGCGTTTGCCCGAAGGTCGAAAAAAGGAAAAGAGACCTCGTGTATGGGACGGATTGGTCATCCGTGCTGCCTGTCCGCTGGGCCGAGTCGAGAGAACTCCTGTCCGGATCCAAGTGACATCGGATACTGCGTCGACCGAAGGAAGGTTCCCGACGACGAAAGCGTTTCGAAGACGGAAAAGGTTGGCGTGTTACGCCGAACCAGACTTAAGCCGGCGAGCTCCGTGCTGGTGGCCAACGAGTACCCGTTTACGTTGGGTCACACGCTGCGGGAGGACGGTAACCACAGCTTTGGAGGTGAGGGTTCTGGTGAGGTCCGGCGGGAATTCCCCCGCTTGCTAGAGCCCAATATCCGATGCGTTGCCGCCCCGTTAGCGAGCACGTGGGACGTCGACAGACAACAGCGAAAGAAGCACTCAAGGCAGTACCACGATTCTGGACACGCCGTGACGCTGCGATCGAGATCGGAACCCAGGAACTCTGTACCAGATATTGGATACCAGCTCAGGAGAAACCAGACGGTAGGAGTGTGGCAAGTACCCTCTTCGTGCATGAAGCTCATGTGTTCCAGAACGGCCGCAACGAACCCCCCCCCCCCTTTCCATCTTCCTTTCCCTTCCACCCTTTCTTAACCGACGATGTAAATCTTAAATAAATATGTTAACCTAATTTGTATTTCGTGCAATTCTATTGTAGATCAAATTCCTGGTTTCCCTATTGTGGGTCTTTCTTGTCAATCTACTTTGAAATGTTTTCGATGGTTAAGGTAAGTGTGTCCTCCTGAAGCAAGCTAGAACGTCGACCTTGAGTGGGTATAGCCGTGAGCTAGTCGGTATTAACAATTGGCGATCCAACTAAAAAAAAAAATATCCTTATTCCAAGAACATTTTCTGCTTGCTCCGGGAGACTCACGATTCGTCTCTCTATTCATCGTGAATGTTTCGTTGTGTGCGTTGAAATAGTTGCTCAAAGATACAACATACGATCCGTTTGATCCACTTAAGGATAAATTATTGAATTATATTCACCATTCAGATTTTTTTGATTTATTTCTCATAGTTGTAATCTTTTTCTATTGAACGATACTGATTGAGTTAAACATATGTAAATATTATTAGGGATCCGAACTAAATTTGAAATTAGGATTAAGTGAATTGAATTGAAAAGTGAATTTATAATAGTATTTAGGATTGAGAATTGATTAGATTTTGAAAATATCTAAATATGGCGCTCAGCACACCACATTTAATAGCAGAGAAACTAAAGCAATTATTTTACGACATTAGGGTTGATCATTTGAATGAAGATGAATTAGATTTCGAACTGGAGGTGCGAGATATTGTGTTTAATGACAATGAAGCGATGTCAAGAAAGAGACGAGCTCTTAGGGAGGTGTTAAAAGAGGAAAAGGCGGAGGAGAATCCTAATAGGACGAAGATTTTAGTAGGGAAACGGGATCCTAGGGAGGATTTCAGAACTTGTAGGGACAAGTTCACAGAGCTAGACGACATTATTCAAACATCTACGAAAGATGTACCGCTTAGGTGTCAATCAAGATTGTTGCACCTGGGAAGTCGGCTGATCCGCTTGGAAGATCACATGACCACTGAGGGTAAAATTGAGGTCGCTAAAATGCAGGAAGCAGTGCTGTCACGTCTGAACACATTCTATTACGGGAAACGAACAATAATATCAGAGGAGCAGGATGGTACGGGAATTGATAGGTTGTTTGGAGAGAATGAGAATCCAGTAGATAAAATTCCAGGAGCAATCCCAAGTTCTACCGGACTAGTACCACTTGTGCCGTTAGTGGAACAAACGGGAAATGTTCGATTGTCAGAAAATGAGAAAGATATTACACAGTCCTTGTTTAGGTTGGGGTTACTTAACGGTGATTTGAAACAGGCTGAATCGACCGATGTCAAAGAAGCATTGGTGGCACTAGAGCATGAAATCAATTCACTGCGGAGATACAAGGAGTTGCACTCCAATCTTCCGACTAACCTAAACCAGATTGTGACCACGACGGTTGGGCTAGTACACCAGACCACCTACACGGGTACAATCCTTAAACAAAAGGGGCCGGAGATCGACAGTTCAAACGGGCATTCATCTCAATGTGCACCACGACCAATGGCTAGCGATTTAACCGTTCCTGGTGATTGGAGTGATTTCTCACAATTCCAAAGCAGCCATGGGTCCGGCAACCATTTCACAATCCCAATCACGATGCCAAGCTATCCGATAGCGACGATCGTTGCTTCCGCACTTAGTCCCGAGACTTCATCCATATATCCCATGATCAAGTTCCACACACAAACAACGACCACAAATACGTTTCCGCGCGTAACAACTTCCATATACCCTACTCCAAATGCAGCTAAGGGAGTCGTGCCGGTATCGCACGCCCCTTATTACACACCAATTACTTTCTTTTCCAATACCACTCCTACATCGCAATATGAACGAGGGCAAAATAACCAGGCTTGGTCATCAGCTAATTCGGGGAGGTTTCCGGTCACAGTGGGGGGAACTCAAAACCCTTCATCAATGTCTGCTCCCATTCCACACAATTGGACAAGTACTGGTAAAACCTACACTCCTCACATTCAATTTAACGAGCAAATATTGCCTCGCCAGGTTCAGGCTCCAGTACCTTTTCAGTATCCTGGCGCTGCTGAACCGAATAGTGGTCAATTTGGCCACAAATCGCTACCTGTGTCGAAATGGAAACTTGACAAGTACGCCGGCACCGATCAGGGACTCAAGTTAAATGAATTCTTGGTCCTGGTGTCGCAACTGGCCCTATCGGAAAGAACCTATGAAAGTGAGCTGTTTGACTCCGCTTTTCATTTGTTTACGGGACCAGCTCTGAACTGGTACATGACCATGCGTTCTTCGGGACGCCTTCTCAGCTGGCAGCATTTGGTCAACGAACTCCGGAAAACGTTTGCTCACCCTGAGCTCGATTCGCTGGTTCGCTCTAGGGTTTACCAAAGGCGCCAGCAGAGAAATGAAACATTCCAAGAGTATTACTATGACATGGAAAGCATGTTCAGGTCGATGATTGTGCCCATGAGCGAAAATGAACAGCTCGATATTCTTAAAAGGAATATGAGGGCAGACTACAAAAAAACACTTCTTTGGAAGCCGATCTTTAATATACCAGAGTTGCTAGAAGCGGGGCATATGATAGATGCGTCAAATTTTTCGTTGTATGCCAAAGTATTTGGCAACGAAAAATCAACGAGTGCTATTTCAGAAACTACGTCTGATAAGGGCGACTGGAAGGGCAATAACAATCGGCCCCCTTTTAAACCTAATCAACAACAAGGGTCAAATCCCACCAAGTCAACTGAGGCAAACAAAAAAACAAAAGGAAGCCCAGAAGGCAAGAAAATAAATCAACCTCCACCAGCAGCTCAAGGAAAGGAACCGAACCCAAAGGAGGGCCCTTCTAAGCCATCACGTACTTTAGAGACCCTTATAGATGCTCATCGCCCCCCCCGTAGTTATGAGTGTCTGTACTGCCGACAAACAAGTCATACGCTGGAGCAGTGTAGGAACTACAAAGGTTCTCTATGTATGGTGTGCGGATTCAAAGGTTTCGAAACGCATAATTGCCCATTCTGCCAAAAAAACGGCTTGCAGGCGGTCAGAAATCGCCGACCGTCGAGCCCAAACGCGTAAATTTGGTTCCGTCAGGAGTTACCCTTTCTGAGTTTTGGGAACCTGTTCGGGAAGATCTATATTCGAGCGATCAGGTCCTTAATATTTCTATTAAAGATACCAACGACAACCGACCTTACGCCAACATCAAGATTTATGGCCAACCCTCACAAGGTCTACTAGACTCTGGGAGCCAATTAACTTTAATTAATGAAGATGTTTTCCGTAGACTTAACAATCAAAGGCTGAGACCATTGGACCGACCCACGGTGGTACGCTCTGCAAATGGGTCAAAACTAGAAGTACTCGACCAGCTTTCCATTCCTTTCAATTTCGCAGGTCGCATTAAGATAATCCAAACCTTAGTGGTTAGAACTTTAGCTGTCGATTGCATACTTGGTATGGACTTTTGGCAGAAATTTCAGATATGGCCAACTATGAGGGACTGTGCTACTCTCGAAGTACATTCTTCTGCCACAGACTCGTTTACCGAGTCGGAGTTAAAGCAGCTCACAGAAATAAAAGAACTGTTTCTGGGTGCCCGCCAGGATGGTTTGACTGTAACCCCTCTGATCGAACACGAGATCAAGATTGACGAAAAATGGGAAGGGAAAACCCCAGTACGCCAATACCCATATTCTCTTTCCCCTAAGGTGCAACATAAGGTAGCGGATGAATTGGAGAGGATGTTATCGATTGGAATAATCGAGAGATCCCACTCAGATTGGTGCTCCAATGTGGTGCCGGTTATAAAACCAACTGGAAAGGTTCGTCTCTGTTTGGATGCTCGTAAAATAAACGAGAGAACTGTACGTGACGCATATCCCTTGCCCCACCCAGGCCGAATTCTTGGACAGCTTCCAAAAGCCAAATACCTTAGTACGATAGATCTGTCGGAAGCATTTCTCCAAATTGCGTTGAAGAAGGGCTCTAGACGATACACTGCGTTCAGTATCCAGGGCAAGGGCATGTTCCAATTCACCAGGTTACCGTTCGGGCTTGTGAACAGTCCAGCAACCCTGTCCCGTCTGATGGACAGGGTCCTCGGGCACGGTGAATTGGAACCGAACGTCTTCGTATACCTTGACGATATTGTCATAGTATCGGAGACGTTCGAGCATCACGTACAGCTCCTTACAGAAGTAGCGAAACGCCTAACAGAAGCGAACCTTTCTATAAACCTTGAAAAATCTAAGTTCGGCGTTAGTGAATTGCCGTTTCTAGGATACTTGTTGTCAACCGAGGGCCTTAGGGCCAACCCAGACAAAGTCCGAGCCATTGTGGATTACGACCGGCCTAATACGGTCACTAAGCTTCGGCGGTTCCTAGGAATGGCAAATTACTATCGCCGATTCATAGGGGACTTTAGCGGAATTACGTCCCCCCTAACAGACTTGCTGAAAACCAAGTCGAAGGTATTGGGTTGGAACGAATCGGCTGAAGAAGCATTCCACCTAATTAAGGAAAAGCTAATCTCAGCTCCTGTTCTAACTTGTCCGGACTTCTCAAGGGAATTCACCCTTCAAACCGATGCCAGCGATGTTGCTGTCGCAGGAGTCTTGACTCAAGTTCAAGACGGATTCGAAAGAGTGGTCGCTTTCTTTTCACACAAGCTGACAACTCCTCAAAAGAATTACCACGCATGCGAAAAAGAAGCATTGGCTGTTCTTTTGTCCATCGACGCCTTCCGGGGCTACATCGAGGGTTCCCATTTTACGGTGATCACCGACTCAGCAGCCTTAACTCATATGATGACGGCGAAATGGAAAACGGCATCTCGGTGCAGTCGATGGTGTCTGGAGTTACAGCATTACGATATGACGATTTGTCATCGTCGAGGTAAAGAAAATGTGGTGGCAGACGCACTCTCCCGTAGTGTATCAGTTGTCGCTGCCGCCGCCGGTGCAAGTACAGTTTCTCCTTCGTCCCCCACAACCAAACTGAACGCAAATTCTATCAACGCTGCCGAGACGTTATATGATGATCTACTGAAAAAAGTTTCCGAGGAACCAGACAAAAATGTAGATTTTCAGATTCGGGAAGGGGTACTATACAAGTACGTCGCGAATCCCAGTGAGCCGCACGATGATAGGTTCGACTGGAAAATATTTCCACATCCTGCCGAACGTAACCTCATCATATACGAATGTCATGATAATTCGATGCATTTGGGCATCGATCGAACCCTCAGTCGAATTCGTCTGCGATATCATTGGCCTCGGATGGTACTTGACGTACGTGAATATGTAGGTAAATGTGCCACCTGTAAAGAAACGAAAGCCCCTAACATTGCTTTAGCACCACCGCTAGGCGAACAACGAATTACATCCCATCCGTGGCAGATTATCGCCTTAGACTTCATAGGTCCATTGCCTAGAAGTCGTAATCAAAATCAATATATTTTATCTATCGTAGATCTTTTCAGCAAGTGGATAATGCTGATCCCATTCCGTAAGATTGAGAGTAAAAACCTCTGCAAGGCATTGCGAGACCACTGGTTCTACCGGAATTCAGTGCCCGAGGTACTCATTACGGATAACGCTTCGTGCTTCTTGTCTCATGAGTTTCGTTCGCTCTGCTCCCGGTTCGACATTCGGCATTGGCTAAACTCAAAGTACCATTCACAGGCAAACCCTGTCGAACGGGTTAACAGAACAGTAAACGCCGCCATACGAACCTATGTAAAAACGGATCAAAAACTCTGGGACACAAAGTTGTCCGAAGTAGAAGCTGTTATGAACACTTCGGAACATTCTGCGACAGAACTAACCCCTTTTTTTTCGACGCATGGTTACGAAATGTTCATTAAAGGATCTGATCATAGCTTCGGTAATGACGATCCAAAAATATCCACCGAAGAGCGTGCACGACGACAAACTGAAATGTTTGGCAATATTAATAATTTTATTCAAAGTAATCTTAAAGTAGCCCACCAGGAAGGCCTCAATCGATATAACCTTCGGCATCGAGCATTTGGAAAACCATTACAGGTAGGCCAAATGATCTATAGACGCAATTTAAAGCAATCAAGCGCTTTAGATAACTACAATGCCAAGTATGGGCCACAGTACCTACCGGCGACAATAATACGGAAAATAGGATCATCATCATACGAGATCGCAGATCTTGATGGCAAATCACTGGGCGTATGGCCTGCCGTGCACCTCAAACCTGCTTAAAACCGAACAACTACTCTATCCAACTCAGTGCTTACACTTGAGAAATGGAATAACTTGTACGGGTAACAATTATTCCCTTTCCGCAATGGGTTCGTTCGACCGACAAAATATAAAATAAATATTGAATTGCGTTCTAATCGGTTTGGCGAAAAGCAATTCTCTCTCCTTCAAAGTAGGTCCTTTTAGAGTTAGTAATCGGTAATTTTCCATTGCTGAAATAAACTTTTGCCTACGTGTATATACGATACCAGCATCAATCAGGATTTGTTTTGATTCCCACCATGGTTGGCGTTGTCAAATTAATTATTTCACTTTAAAAATGTGACAACTACCTAGTGGCTCGCATCTTTGCTAGAAAGAAGGGAAAGCGATAAGTTGAGGGACCGTTCGTTTGGAAAAAACGACTTGGTCACAGACATAAACAGATGCAAAACTTTCTCTGTCTGTGAGATATATGATAAGTTTTCATAACTTGCAATAGTGAAAATCCGATGAAGTAGCAGGTTATTTGCCTCGTCGTAGGATTAGAAGAGGGATCTTATCTTCTAATTAGCAGCGTCTATGGAGATATCGCTGGTCTGCTAGATGGATGATAGTTAAGGTAGACTAGGAAATTAAGGATGAATGAAAAGAGGAATGAATGGGAAATGAAAGAGTTCAAAGGGTACCCAAATGTGTGAGATTGTGAACGGGAATATTAGAATAAATATATACGACGTCTAGGAATAAGTAATTAAAAATATAGAATCAAAACAGGATTACAATAAATAAAAATAAAATAGGAATGCGACAAATTTATTAACAGCAACCTAATCAGTAAATTCAGTTGGAATTGATTTACAGCGCAGAAAGGTAAATTCAGAATATCCATCTGCAGCAAGGGTTTATAATCCAAACAAAACAAACGGATCCGGAGAATTGTTTAACCGATGAACACTATTTCACGTAGGCCTCGATTCAGGAAAATGTCAATCCATGAAAAAAAATTACAACTCACGTACTCCGTGTTTGGTAATTATTTTTATTGGGAGGAGGGATGATTGTTACCAACCAACCGTTAACAATAAATTTAGACCACTTTATGGAGACCATGGTATTGGAAAGAGCTAGCGTAAAATTGAAAAAAATAGCAGATAGTAGCTTAATTTGGAAGTGGTAAATTAATAACTTATAATTTTTTAAAAGCAAAACACCCCCCTCTTCACCCCACCTTTATTACAACCCTGATCAAATGATCGACGAACGAATACACGTTTCACATCTCTACCGTCACATCTCATGAACGTCACCTATCTGCAATGATGGTAAGACTGACGTTTCCGGAAGAAAGAGAAGGAGAAATTTGCGAGATAGGAAGCAAGAAAAGAGGAATGAGAGAAGATAGCGAGAGTCTGGGAGAAAGTATAGGACAGTGACCGAAGAAAGACGTGTCGGAAAGTTCAAGAAAAAGTGCGTTTGCCCGAAGGTCGAAAAAAGGAAAAGAGACCTCGTGTATGGGACGGATTGGTCATCCGTGCTGCCTGTCCGCTGGGCCGAGTCGAGAGAACTCCTGTCCGGAACCAAGTGACATCGGATACTGCGTCGACCGAAGGAAGGTTCCCGACGACGAAAGCGTTTCGAAGACGGAAAAGGTTGGCGTGTTACGCCGAACCAGACTTAAGCCGGCGAGCTCCGTGCTGGTGGCCAACGAGTACCCGTTTACGTTGGGTCACACGCTGCGGGAGGACGGTAACCACAGCTTTGGAGGTGAGGGTTCTGGTGAGGTCCGGCGGGAATTCCCCCGCTTGCTAGAGCCCAATATCCGATGCGTTGCCGCCCCGTTAGCGAGCACGTGGGACGTCGACAGACAACAGCGAAAGAAGCACTCAAGGCAGTACCACGATTCTGGACACGCCGTGACGCTGCGATCGAGATCGGAACCCAGGAACTCTGTACCAGATATTGGATACCAGCTCAGGAGAAACCAGACGGTAGGAGTGTGGCAAGTACCCTCTTCGTGCATGAAGCTCATGTGTTCCAGAACGGCCGCAACGAACCCCCCCCCTTTCCATCTTCCTTTCCCTTCCACCCTTTCTTAACCGACGATGTAAATCTTAAATAAATATGTTAACCTAATTTGTATTTCGTGCAATTCTATTGTAGATCAAATTCCTGGTTTCCCTATTGTGGGTCTTTCTTGTCAATCTACTTTGAAATGTTTTCGATGGTTAAGGTAAGTGTGTCCTCCTGAAGCAAGCTAGAACGTCGACCTTGAGTGGGTATAGCCGTGAGCTAGTCGGTATTAACACTATCCAATAAAATATACCTCATGAAGATCGGTGATTTTGCGAAAAATTCGAGGATCACTTGACATGACTTCATGATGTGCTGTCTGATTACAGTACTTGCACGTACGAGTTTGTCCCTCATGGGTGCATAAGGGTGTCCCAAAATGACATCATGTTAAAAAAGTCATCGGGCTCACTTCTTAAATGAAAGGTTAGGGTATCAGGACCACTTTCTTCTTGGGAGTGAATTTGTTAAAACGCTCCCTACTAGTGGTGAATTTTGATTTTTTGTAAAATGGGCCGATTTTGGGTAAAATTTCAAATTCATGCTTGTTGAAGTGCTCCTGAACTGTCTTAGATTTTTTTTCAGTATTTTTTTTATTTTTCTAGAGATCCAAATGGAGAAGTTTGGTTAGTTAGTTTGTACAAATTGTGGATTATAAGAGCGGCAGAGCCTTTAAAACTTGGTAAAAAGTTTAATTTTTGGTGTTTTTCATTAGTTTTTCTTCAAAAATAGGTATCTACAAAATTTTAAAAGTATTGAAAACACTTCAAATAGTTGAGCCAAATGTAGGGGCTGAAGAAAGTGTATAGCTACGGCTAATGGGGTATTAGTTATTAGTTAAGTTTTTGCTAGATATCATTTTGATATTTTATGCTATTTATAAAAAATAACACTTTTCTACAAAATAAACCAATTTCAGTGTGCTTAGTCCGCATTTTGTTTTTCGCAAAATAGGAGGAAAATGATGACAAATGGCGTTTTTTGCTTGTCTCTGCTACATCAGAATCAGTATTCGTCAGTTGTAAAGTTCAAGAAAGCAATCAAATCATTCTAAAACAAACTTAGAGCAAGAAATATAGAAAATCGTAATGATTAAATACCGAAGCGAATGAAACTTGTACTCAAAAATGATAGGAATTCGATCGACTGATAAATGTAGTGTTAAGTATTACCGGATATTTACTTGAATAATGCATTTTTTGGGAAAAACTATATTTTTTCTTAGTGAACGTATAAATGCAGGAACAACTTTTTTTTACTTAAACTGCCATAACAAACAAAAAAACCTGTTTTAATCCACCTAGCGGTGTAATTGTGCCTTTCTCAATGATGAACACGAGAATTTTTTAGGTGCTTATATTTATTAAAAGCTTTCAAATGTATACATTACAATTTTATTATACATGACTTGACAACTATATACAAGAAAAGAAATCATTATTCGAGTTCTAAAATTTTGCAAAAGAAGAACTAGCCACGGTAATATTAAATTGAAAAAAGGAGCGAAATCGGTAAAGTCCCAAAAAGGCAATGTTTATAAAAAAATTTTCGAGATTACATAAAATCTCGACGTTTCATGCATTTTAGAGATGTTTGGCATCAAAAATACGAATTCGATTTCTGAAATTTCATGGGGTATCCCCTTTGAAAAAAATTTTGAGATCCGGCTTACATGGGAGTTTCATATGTGACCGGGCGGTTTACTCTATATTTCCGGAACCATAAAAGCGATCCGTTCAAAATTTTATAGACATCTTTGGGGATATTATAGCTATCATTTGGGACTAAGTTTGTGAAAATCAGCCCAACCATTTCCGCGAAACTGATGTGACTTCGTTAATTTTGAAAGATGGCGGTTTTCCCAGGGCACTTCGGAATCGTCTATGGTGTTCAATGTAGTCAACGAAAGCTTGGTTGTCCGTCGGTGACCTAGAACTGCAAATTGTTGTTTGAGTTTGTTGAGGGACATTTTAGCTAAATTTTTACCTTTTTGGCTTTCATCGGAGCATCGGTTTGAATCGCAATTTGCTATGTGATCGCACGCCACAACCCGTAAGCCATCTCTGAGAAAAATGAGTGACATTTTTGGTCACACACACAGACGCATATACACACATACATACATACATACACAAATACATACACACGCACAGACATTTGCCGAACTCGACGAACTGAATCGAATGGTATATGTCACTCGGCCCTCCGTTAAAAGGTCGGTTTTCAGAGCAATTGCAATACCTTTCTATTGAGAAAGGCAAAAAAACGCATCAAAGCTTCCAAATTTTGAGAAGCATGGCAAATTAGGCTTTAAAATAAACTTAGAAAATTTGGTGCAGTACTTTTGACTGAAAAAAGTTAATCTGAGAAAATGGGATGAAAGGATAAATAAGTGACACATTTTTCGCTTAAATTGCCATAACAAACCAACAAGATGCACTAGTGTTTCCAAACTTCGAGAAAAATTGTTGATTACACTTTAAAATAAACACTGAACATCTGGAAGAGTTTGTGTGAATAGAGAAAAAGTTAGCCAAAAAATAGTAGGGTGAGCGTATAAATGTGGGACACCACTTTTTTCACTTAAACTGCCATAACAAGCGAACGAAACGCACTTGGGTTTCGAAATTTCGAGAAACATCGTTGATTAAGTTTCAAAATGAACGATGAAAAATTGGTACAGTTTCCTTGAACGATAAAAAAAGTTATACTGAAAAAACAGGGTGAACAATATAAATATGAGACACACTCTAGAAAGGTTATGCAATCAATCTGAAAATCGTCAACCCGAGCGTTCGTGTGTAGGTGCAAAGTGTATTAAGAATGTAATAGACATTTCCACAATTATATTGAACATAATCGGTCATAGAGTCATAGTTTGAAGAAATGAGAAAGGCATAATTGCACTGCTAGGTGGATTAAAACAGGTTTTTAGGAGTAGACAAACTAGAGCACAACACATTTTTCGAAACACACATGCGTAAAATTTGGTCTTCCTCTCGAAGACCGGTGGTTACTTTGCAGACAGTCGCCGAAAGATCTAATTTTCTTCTATCCAAAAATGTTACAAAATCGAAAATCGGCTGAAAATGATAACGTAGCTAATTTCGTTGTGCTGAAAGTCCTAGAAAATGTTTATTTTTGCTATAAATAAAGATTTTGTGTATACAACGTTATTTTGTATCGCATTTGCTATACTAGTTCATTTAAATAGTTCAAATTCACTGTGGCACTGTGTAATCTGCAACAACTTAACGAACTCTAAATAGTTGATACATTTTACTATTGACTTTCAACTGACAATAACATCGAACTGAATAAAGAAACGAGTTTTTATTTAAAAAAAACTCCTCGAAACATTGAGAAAACTTCTACTTGGCACATTGACGATCCCTTGTACATTGAAAAAGTCCAACACTATTCACTATCACATATCATAATCAAATACCTGTTGATAAAAAAATCTTTTACAGATTTTTTTTGCACGGTTTCTCGAAATAGCACGAATTTTTTATTTCAATATAACGAGAATTTTTTTGCACGGTTTCTCCAAATACAACAGATTTTTTTGCACCGTTTTTTTTGCGCGGGACGCATACCCGCGCAAAAAAAAAAATTCGGTGTATAGCGACCACGAATAGTCGTTCGAGATCGTTATTATCAGTTTTATGTTTGGTCGAGAGCCAGTTGAACACTGAGATAAGCACACCGCCACCAGGTTTTTCCCTGTACTGTCTGATCTGATCATTCATCCACGTGTCAGTCAGAACAATAACATCATATTCGACCTCTGAAACAGCGATGAACAACTCGTTAATTTTTGTGCGGTGTCCTCACCTTCTGATAGTAGATACTAAGATATTCCTGCAAGTAATGTTCTCATAGTTGAGCAGTAGAAATACAAGTAGCGATAGTGGTGGCGTCCGCCTGTGATAGCGGTTTTCAGCGGGTTCAGCATCTGTATGTCCTACTTTGGAGGAACAAATATATTTATTGCATTTACCTGTGTAAACAAATGCGTGATCCACAAATTGCTGAAAGTAAATTCAACCGAGTACAACAAACACAGCGGGCAAGCAGTAGTGTATAAAAGACAAGAGCGTTGATTTTATTTCCATTAGATGGCCATCCCTACTCTTTTGGTTTCGTACGTAAACTGAACGGAGTACAAAACCGGGTGTTACACTCGTGCTGTCTACACCATGCACGATCTTGTCGATCGAATCCATCGCGTGCTGAGAAAGAGTCACTAGGCCGGTGCCTGAGCACCCGTCTACCTGCCAGTAGTGATATGTAATTCATCTTGCGGCGGAAGTATTGGAGCTGGCGCTTCCCGTGACAACAAAGCGGCCAGGGTTATCCCCCGTCATTTGCATATTCTCGCCTTTCGAAAGGACGAAGAGCCAAACAAATTGCTTACCGGAGTGAGCATTGCCCAGGGTGCTGTGTTGTCTAATGATGTAGAACCATTCTGCTGCCAAAGGAGACTGAAAAGAAAGAACCGAATTATGTCTTCCTTCTGTTGGCAGGCGAAGCGATTCAGAGAAAAAAGTAGCCCGTCTTGTTCAGGGCGACCATTATATTCGCATGAAGAGTTTTGATTTGTTATTCTTTCTCTCTCTCTCTGCTTCGTTGGGCATTATATTACATATGCTTGTGTGTACGTTGGGATGACAATTCTCATGTCAAAATGTTTTTGGCAGTTTGTAGGTACCTAGGGTAATGAACCTATTAGCAAACACGTTTCTTATGTCGGATATACGAGATGTGTTTTTATCACTGCTTCTGTAGGTATTTCTAAAGCACGAGTGGACTAAACTGGGTTTGTTATTTTGGAGCAGTTATCAAGAGAACGCAATGAATGGTGTTTATTTTTATAACAGGTTTGCAAGCATTAGTATTTTTACCGATCATATTCTTTAGTTCAGCATCGTTGTATTTTCAATAGGATTTGTTAAGTGGAATTGTTACAGAAACAATCACATCCCTGGCGGAGAGTTTTGATTTATTATTTCTAACAGTTTTGCTCCATACTTTAAAACTGATATATGCCGCCGTTCCTTATGCTGCCTCATTTGAAACACGTGTGGAACTGTGTTGTGTTTTCAGCACATACACTCAGGTTCGATCGACTGGGGAAAATAATTTAGAATTAATTAATTATTTAAGGACAGGAGTGTTTTAGTTCTAGATTCATAATTTTGGCAGTTCTGCATTATCAAACTGACTATTTTAAAACTGGAACTTACCCTCCCAAGCAGCAGTTTGAGCGAGTGCTCTTTTAAAGTTGAATACTTCTAAGTTTTCGATATAGGGGCGCCATTTCAAAGTTTTCGGTCGGAATATTGCCCGATTTTTTGAACGTGAATTACTACTGTTGTACTGAACGAAATAACTAGATTTTTGCACTACATTGACGAAACATAACAATTTTCTTACCAATCCCATTGCACGTACAATTATTATAAGCAACGAAAATAATCGATTTTATGAAAACAGTCATTAACTTAAATTGTGCTATGATTGGTGAATAATGTGCGACCAACGAGGGAGAATTTTTGTGCATTGTTAATCCCTCCTATTTGATGACGAAAGATGCTTCTCACACGTACTTATAAGCGTTGGTCTATTTGAATTTGAAAATTATTTGAAACGGCCCGTTTCTTTAAAACTATGGGAGTTGCAATTGGTATTTTCTTAAAACTAGGATTATGAGAATTTCTTTAAACTGTTATGATTTGATAATTTTCTTTTTGCTAAGGTTAATGAATTAAATTCAGTTTAAACTAGGGAGATAAATTTATTATTTCATTAAAGACAGTGACACAGAAATAAAGGAATATTTAAACATAGGAACAGCGTCTGGACAGTGGACAAGGGTGCGATTCCTTGAAGCGTACCGGCTTGAAGAATTTTCTCATTGTTGGTGGCGGCAGTTAAGGTTAGTGTGTCGCTTAGTTTTGGGGTCAAGATAAAACACTGCCGTTCTACGCATATTCCTCCCATAGAACATGGGACAATTATGCTAACTGCAGCAGTGCACACTTATTTTATATGATAATCTCTACAGAAAGGAGTGCATGTGAAACAGGTCCTCAGCAAGTTTTATAGGCGTCGGCGTTATGTTATGTTCTACCATAGACCATGCGGTAGACTTGGGTGCAACTCCCAACTCCTACTCTGCAGAAGGCAAAGAATTCTTCACATTTTCCTTTCGATCATGCCCATATGAGCCTGCCTAGTTCTAGTTTTCCATTCTAAGTTTATAACTGATTCGCTCTAGAATACCTATCCGTCTTTCAATTTCATTGCTTTCGTTTCTCTTAGTCTCAAATTTGCCGAAAATAGCCAACAAAATCGATACAGAATCAATTTTAGCTAGTTAATTTGAAAGCAGCAATTGTTGCTATTTTATGAATTATTGCATTAGATCGGTTATTCCGATATTCGGATTTAATTTTCTATAGATTCCTGTATGATAGCTCTGCAAAGGGCTTTTATTTGTTATAGTGGTTAAAGGAAAACTACGTTCAACATTTAATTTGCCTGACTTTTACACAAAATTTCCGAAGATATTAACCAGCGATGCCAACCTTCCAGTTTAAACTGGATTCTTCCAGTTTTTTTATAACATCCAGTCAAAAAGACAATCGGAAAAATCTTTCAATTTTTTGAAATTTGAGCCAGTTTTATCCAGTTTTTTAAAATATTCATTTACTTATTTTTTTTTTCTCACAAATTGTAACTTGATTCATAGAATTTTCAAGCAAGCCATGGGATGATGTCGAGTACCCCAGAATAAGATTTTAATCCACCGTAACCTGAACTCTTTTTATACCACTTGTGAGTAAAACGGTTCGGCAATGTACATTTTGGTTCGATTTCAATCAAAAACTCAAACATAAACGTGGCAGTACATTGTGTCAAATATTTTGATGAACATTTGTTGAATTCTCAGCTAGTTGCATAGTGGTAAAGTTTAGCAAATGGTCTTAAAGTTAGGATTTTGTGGATGTGTATATTGAAACCTTCAAAACAGTAAAATTCAACTAACTTTTACAATTACAATCAAATTCGAATGTTTTAGTACTTTTTTAATTTGGACAATATAAAAAAACCGACTCAAATTTTTAGTAAAAGGTATGGAACGTACGTGTTTATTTAAAATTACGTTCATTGAATCGTTGACTTAAACATTACAAGGGTAAAGTAGGTTTTTTTCGAGCATCCAGTTTTTCCAGTTTTTTTCCAAGAAAGGTTCCAGTTTTTTTGAAACAAATGTTGGCAACGCTTATATTAACAATTGCTGCATTTGAATTAATGGCTAAAGTGTCTTTTACTTCACTCCGGTGATGTCTCTGACATTACCCACCCCTCTTTTTTCCTTCATGAAAGCGTTTATAGCTTAGATTTTGTTTTGATCAAGCTTATAATTAATTGTTTTATGATAGCAAGATAGGAGTTGAAGAAAATTCTTGGGATAATGCGCTAATTGGCTCAAAAATGCTCGTGTACTTAGATTTTTCATTAAAGTGTCTTCACAAGTTTTTAATTGTATCCACCTGGGGATTATTCCAAGGGTTGGAGTCCTTGGGAATAATAGGTACTGAAAGATGCTCGATCTGATTCAAGAAACTCAATCATAGCCAGAACAATTCATCGGTATGTGCTTCTGAATGATTTCTGAATAAACCGGGATTCTCCGATATTTTTATGATTTGTATTATTCCTGTTTAGGACGGTTTCACAATAATTCATGCAGTTCTTTCTTGCCGATCATTCGAACCCTTAAGCACTGTGTGGCGACGGGAACCAGCTTTTCTTTGACTCGATTTTCTCGGATCCAATTAAAAAATATTATTTTAAAGTTTAATTTGCAGAAATTCATCGAAACAATGTACCGCAATATAATATATTACCTTATTCCCGATAGTGGATCGTCTTATGAACAATCACAATCATAACAAAGAGAGCTACACAGTTTAAACCATTATTGCACAAAAACTAATATCATCTATAAAATAGGAATATTTCTATTTAGTCATCTTCCGATACAATAATACAATAAGTATGCTTGACCAAAAAAAGTTTAAAAGCCGTCACAATTCCATTTAAAGGACCAATCAGTTCCAAATTATATTTCCTGCGAAAACATAACTATCCCATTGACGGAGTGTTGCGAACATAAATCCTTATATTACCTCGTTGGGAAAGAACGGCGCCTGTAAGCTGACGCAGATTGCATTGCAAAAGTCCGCCAATCCCATAATCATTAGCGTAAGCCACTGTCGTTTGGTAAAATCAAGCGCCATGGCTGCAAAGCGGTTCCGTTCCGCCGATCTGTAAAATCCTTCTGAGGCTTGTGCCGTCGGTTGCACAAACGGTACTCTTCTTCAATCGTTGTTATTGCACTAATTAGAGGCAGACAGGCTAAGACTAATTGCAATTGATAAGGCGATGAATGTTCGATCCAAGATTCGGCCTGCCAATCGAGGACAATAGACGGTGACTAGAACGGCTTCGGCTAGAACACACAATTTCACGCACCACTTCCAGTGTTTGCAATACACGATTACGAGATCACGTTGAGCGCGGTTTGGACGACACTTCGATCTGCACTGATGGGGTCACTTTTTCCTACTGCGTAGTGAGGATGGCTACTACGGCTATGTTTGTTGGATGCCTCTCGATGTTTTGTCTAACGGAGGTTAGTGGAACGATTACAACCTTCAATTGCTAATTTATTTTGCAAATACTAAACGTTTCCTGTGAGGGACTCGAAAAACATGACCAGTGAAAAATACGTTCTAGTTGGCACAATTTGATTACTTTTTCCGCACTTTAAAGCAGCGCAAATCTGGATTCATTGAACTTTTGCCATATACTATCACTTGGTGCTCAGTGAAACGCGAACCGAGAGCACATTTGCCTATCTCATCTCCGGGTCGTAGGTACCGATAAACGTACGACCTTCGAGCACAGGAGCAGGGATTTTCTTTTGCACATTTTGAGGATCACGCAGAACACAGAACTAAAATTGCTTGTTATCTTTTCATACACTTTCAGTTTGATTGTTCTCACCACGTGACGTGCTGTTCACAGTAAAGTTTCCAACACCAAACTGCTGAAAAATAGTTGAACTTCTATCGGGGAAAGACTTCAACTATTACGCTCGTAGGACAAGATCAATTGCAAACCGCTTCGTACCGATGCTCCGGATGGACTGATTTCGAACTTGCTTCCGATCATCTCAAGTAGAACTCAACCCGAGAGTTGGTCTTATCGATCGGATTGTGTCTCGCATCCCCGACGACGATTATCGTTACGTGCGTTACGTTTGGGCTGCGTTCTGAAAGCTGGCTGGCAGTATCGATCGGCACATGTGTAATCGAGATGAATCGAACAGCACAGAATAATGCCGAGTTTATGATGGTTGGCCTGTAGTGTTTCTTATCAGTAAGCCCCGGAACGTCACAGTGAATAGACACTGTGTGCATCTAAAAGATAGTCAGGAGGAGAAAGTTATTTTGCTTATTACCTGCTTTGTTTGATCGTCTGACTAAAACACTCTACATCAGCACACAGGTCATACCTGCGGGGTGTTGTGATTCTTTGATATTTCTAAGAGCATTACAGAATCAACAATGTCGGTAGCAATACATGTAGGAATACAATGAGATAGAGGTGGTATATGGGTGAGAGTATACTGTGAACTGATACTTCGAATAAAGGCAAAAAAAGTATTTCAAGACATAATTAGTATTTCAATCAAATCGTAATTAATTGCTTAATCAAAACAGACAATTCTCGTGAAATAGTAATTCCGACCAAGCATTTTTAGCGAAGAGTTTCTCAAGCTCCGGAACAACGTATTTTCGTGAAAAATTTCTATAATATTCTATAGTTAAAAGGTGAAATAACGATGGAAGCTAGTCATTTTTAGATACAAATTTGAACTGTTTTTTGATGTTGTAGTATGTACATCGACGTAATCAGTAATCAGAATATATTGGCTTTCATCGACAACTTGTAAGCGGGAATATTTTTCTCGAACGTACTATTTGTGCCCTGTACTGTTTTTGTTCCCTTCCCTTTCTACACTTTCCCCACGACATTTGCGTAAGTAACTTTAACTGATAAGAGAAGTGCACAAAAAGGATGCGAGGATTTTCTAAAAGCCACTCTGGTACCTTATCGGATATCCGTCATTTCGGATTATGTTGTTCTCTTTATCGTTCGTTTCGCTTATTGCTCATAGTTGGTTCAAAATATATCTGTTTTTGTTTGAAAAAGCCTGGAATTGGCGGTGCACACTGCACAGTCTTTCCAAATAGGCAAAGACGTAATCGAAATTGTTTTGACCATGGAAAGCCGATTTTGAGCTATTGTGATTTAGCAAAGTTGGTTTATAAAATATTTCCCACCTTATAGATGCATTAGTTTGGTGATTAATCCCTTTATAGCTGAGAGACAATTGTTTGGTTGGTCATTTATGAAAATAAAATAGAACTTCCATCAGCAAAGTTATAGGGCATAATCAACTTTTCTGAAGAGACTGTTTCTATCTGTTGATTTTGATAAACATCTGTGGAGCTTTTTTGATACTCATAAAATGCACTATTTTTATTGTATGAATTTACATCCGTTGAGATTTAGGAATATTTTGCACAGAAAAAAATCCGTTCATAAATTCATGAACAAAAAATCACGATTTCGCGAACTGAGTGACTTACGAAAATCGTGACCAAGTTCTTGAAATTATGGATAACAATCCTCGTATTCATGAAACTATGTGTTTTTTTAAAACACTGGTCATGATTTCAGGAGCTTAGTCGCGATTTTCGTGATTTCTCATCACGTTACTGTGACATTTTGTTCATGATTTTAATATCGGATTTTTCTGGCAGAGTAGCATGGTTTATGTCCATAATTTCGGGGTTTTAGTCACTACAATCGTAATCTATATTCACATTTTCGTGATATTTAATTCACGAGTTTCGTGTTGATTTCTTTTTTGGCAGGGTGGTGTGACTTATGTTCATGATTTCAGGATTTCCGTAAATTCTATTCACGTTATCGTGATATTTTAGTCACACATAGAATGATTTATGTTCATGATTACAGGATCTTAGTCACTTTATCATGATATTTTATTCTGGAGCTCATGTTCGAATTTGACACATACAGTACTGTGACTACTGTGCATGTTTAAACACTGTCGGATTTTTTAGTCGGAGTAACGTGACAATATGATTTGCTTCATAAAACCGCAAATGGTTCGCGGTAGCTTGTTTTGTGAACTACATCACGAAAAAGATTCGTGGCTCTATAATATAGTTTTAATACTCAGCGCAGTTTTCGTTTCCTGTCCAGACATCACAAGTACAGATTTATCTAGAATGGTACAGATTTTTGAAGTGTTTCTGGTACAGATTCTGTACGGTACGGATTACAGATTTTTGTAAAAAGTACAGATTGGTACAGACATTTTGTATATTTATTACAGCAAGGTAAAATAATTTAACACTGTGATGTTTACCAGTAAACCGCAGGTAATGGTCGAGTTAGGCCGCTGACAGAGTGATGGCGAGAAGATGAAGTGGGGCTGGTACTGATTGAGCTTGAACTGAAGCTGACGTTAAAATGCGATATGCGAAAAACCTGCTTCCAGCAAAATCATCACTTTTTTCCCCTTTTCAAAGTGAAAGCCGAGCGGATCTACTCGAAGTGTCTACGTATACTTTGGCATGCTCGATTTGATTTGCTGCAAGCAAGATTATCACGTTCTAATGTATGATAATGCTCACCTTCTCTCCGCCACTCTGTCAGCGGCATTAGGTTAAGGCCTATTTACACATTCGGTGAAAATGAACGTGAACTCCATGTGCACCAAATTGTTTTTTCCAATATCTCATTTATTAGTGCATATCATTGGATGAAAATGGAGTACATTAATTTACTTAGCGAATCCAAGCACAATTATTCGATATAATTCATGCAATAATATTTCTATTCCCCGAGCATTTTAAATATTCCACGGTGAAAAATGTTCGCTGTGATATTTCACTTGTTCACCGGGAGTGTAAACGCGACGATGGACGGAACTGCGGAGTGGTGAATAAAATGTCATCGCTATTCACGGTGAACGTTCGCCTTCGAATGCCAGATTGTATTCTGACAAACTGTAAACTACCAGTGAAATCGTTTTTCGCTGATGAAACTGTTCACGACGTCGTCCATCGTGAACAGTGAAAGGTATTCAACACTTGTTCATGTTCATTTTCACGGAGAGTCTAAATAGTGCTTTACAAACAAAGTCGTGGCGAGAATTTGAGCTGGAGCTAATATTGATATTACCCAGCCACACTCATCCGGAATTCTGACTGAACTCTTGCGGAATTCCAGTTCAACCGCTTTCGAGTCAGAATTTCTGGTTTGGGTTCCACGAATGAAAAATCAGTATAAGAAAAATGATTTTTATAAACAACTTTGTTATTGTTTGGGTACAGAATCCGGTACAGATTTTTCTAGAGACAAGTACAGATCAACTCCCGGTACAGATTTAATTGTGGCAACACTGGTTCGAGGTCCTAATAGTTTTCGTATATCTGCTGCTCGCACCTATTGCTAGTCGCTATAGGGTGAAGTTCAGCAGACAGAGTTGGCTTTTTTTGGCATCAAAATAATACTTTTTTGGAACACCGCTCAATCGAAAGTTGTTGGGTCTATACGTCGGTTACGAAATGTGAGCTTTGGCGTTTGCTTCTTGTTTACTTACAAGAATTTTTAAGTTTGTTTGTGAAAAATCGGCAATGCCAGCAAAATATGCAACGAAAAATCCCAGAAATCATCTTCTGCATCCCAAAATCCATCGATCTATAGTTTTAGGTGTAAGAAACAACATTGCCGAAAACTGCAAATTAATCCGATTTAGTAGTAAACAGGAATTCTCATATAAATTTATGTGTTGCCTCTCTTTCTCGCACACGCTTAGAACAGGAGATTTTCAAAAAATCTGTTGACCCTTAACCCATTATATCCTAGCGTATGAAATTTCATACGCAGAACTATTCATCGTTTAACGCGTATTTACTGCAGCGTTTTGGCATCCAACTGCTTTATTATTGCACTAATGGGATTATTGCACCTCATATTTCATTGGGAAACAATACAACTGCCATTTTTTATAATTTTGTTTACATTTTTGAACCGTGTATAGTTGGGGCAAATGGAGGCTGAAAAGTAAGCAATACATTTAATTGAATTTTATTGTTGGAATTCGTGCTAATAATTCCATTATGTGACAAAACGTTCCTACAGGTGTAAAAGAAGTGTTGTCTATCAGAAAATCCGAAGAAATATGTCAAACAACCTAAAATTTGTTGTTTTTATTTAAGCGTACGAAATTTTTTGCAAGAGATATTTTCATTCTCAAAACCATTTTCAGCGGTAATTTTATTTTTCCCATAATCTTTGATGCATTTTTTGGTGGAATTGAAGATATCACTGCATTAGGCTCACTTTTTGAAACCCCTGGGTTATAATGGGTTAAGTTGAAATGCTTTGTCCAGTGATCTCCAATCAATAAGCAACCTTCAACAGAAGTAATTGTTATAGAATAAGATAAGTTGTCTTAAAAGTTTAGGTATACGAAGCTACTGTGGGAATTTTCATTGAATTTTGAATTTCTATTTTCAATTTTTTTTAAAAACTAAACTACAGAAACTTGAAATCTCTTGAGGGTGAACTAGAGTTGTCGGAATAAAGTCATATTTGGCATATGGGTCCTGAAGCCAATTACCATTTGATTTAGCGGTAAATCCGAAAAAAGGTCAAAATTATTGCCGTTCTACTGAACATGTCAGATGTTTCATGACAAAATACAAATTTTGTAAAAAAGTTCACGTGATAATTTCAAGATCATGTGCAGAGTTGTACGAAATAGAAAATAATTACAGATGTCTTCTAAATATAACAAGCACTAAAGATAGATCGTGAATCATATACTACGAGTCATGAACCAGTTCACAAATCTATGAATAAAATTTTATGATTTTGTGAACTATTTTATGATTTTGTCAGCCGTGAAAATTATACTAGGAATTATGAACTAGTTTACGAACACATGATCAATATTTTTTGATTTTGTGAACTAGATCACGGCCACACATGGTCAGGTGTGACTGTTATATTAGGAATCATGTATCAGTTATCGTTTCTATGAATAAGGTTTCATGATTTTGTGAACAATTTCAAGAGCACGAATGGACAATCGCTTGGAATCATTAATCAGTTCACGTATACATGAATAATATTTTTCATTTTTGTGCATTATTGCACGAGCTCGAATGGTAAGTCATGACTATTATACAAGGAATAATGAACTAGTTCATTAATTATAATAATTATTTCGTGATTTTGTGAACTAATGCATGACCGTAAATGGGAACTTGTGACTAATTCGCTAAGAATCAGGAATCAGTTCACGTATACATGAATATCATTGTGTGATTTTGTGAACTATTTCACGAGCACGGATGTTGAATCTTGACTATCATATTTGGAATTATGAACTAGTTCACGATGATTGAAAGGATTCACGAAGAATATTTCTGGTTTCGTAAAATAGTTCACGCGTACGTATGTTTTTTAAAAGCTATGAATAAAATCACGATTCTACCTTCGGTTTTATGAACAATGTTCATAAATTTGTTAACTAGTTCACGTACAGAATATCGATTTAGTAATGGTATGACGAAAACCGTGACTGAAGTTCACGAATCAAATACAAATACCGTCACAAGTAAAAGCGGCATTTTATCGTTACTGACTGAAAATGGAACATAATTATAAAACACATGATTTTTTTTCATGGTCGTGTTTTTGTAACGTAAAAACGTGATTGTTTCTGAATTCACGGCACTTTACTCACGTTTCTGGGAACAATTTTTCCGTGTGTATAACTTTTCAATCAGCAAATTCTATAGACAAAGCCGTATTCATACACACAAAACACGAGCCGTATGATTTACATGCAAATCTGCATGATTCTCATGCGAAATGTGCATTATAACTGGTATAATGCGTATAAATTGGTCTGAGACAAAAATAAGACAGTGTAGAAAGTTACACAACTGGAAATGAATTGATAAATTCAACGGTATCAGACTGTTGGCATTAAAATAACCATGCAGTAGTACACATACAATCGACACCTTCACTCGTTTACCTGTGCATTCGTATGTATAAGCGACTCGTGCTCTAAAAAAAAACTTTTAATCCACCTAGCGGTGCAATTGTGCCTTTCTCATTTCTTCAAACTTTGACTCCATGACCGTTCAATATAATTGTGAAAATGTCTGTTACATTCTTAATACAATTTGCACCTACACACGCTCGTCAGCCACGGACCTGATGTCCTCCATTCATCCCTAGCTACGCTCCTGTAAAATCCATAAATTCTATGTCAGTCGAAAGAAAATTAGGTTGAAGATTTTCAGAGTGATTGCATAACCTTTCTATATGAGAAAGGCGAAGGCAAAAATTTGACAAAATGAATCAATCAATCTGTGTTAATTTTTTTCGAGATTTCATCAAACTTCGACGTTCTGTGCATTTTAAAGACATTAGGTATCAAAAATATAAATTCGATTTTTAAATTTTCCTATTCAGTTCCTTATTTTTCTGAACTCAGAACTAGTCACTAGTGATTTGGACTGTTATAGTGGTATCAGTTTATATGTGTGGTCGCACTCTTAACCCTCAAAAAGGCAAGCTATAATTGTGACTTCAAGAAGCATCACTCCTAAGACCCAACGAAAATGTAAGCCTCTTTTTTGTCGTTTTATCAGTGAGAGAATCGAAGCCCCGAAAACATTCGATCATTTGTATTTCAAATTACAAGTTCATTGCAACTAGAGAACAGTGACTAGCCGGGCCTCTGAGACTCTTTGCTTTTTGACGGGTGATGCCGTAACTCCGGAAACGGATTAAAATCGACATAAAATTCAATAGCAGCCGAACATTTTTTCGACATAACAAAACATCTAGTCGTTTCATGCATTTTGAAGGCATTTGGCATCGAAAGTACGAATTCGATTTCTGAAATTTCATGCGGTCTCCAAAAAAAATTGTTCCGGCCTATGTGGGAATTTCATAGGTGACCGGAAGGATCGGTCTATATTTCCGGAACCATATAACCGATTCGTACGAAATTTTATAGACATCTATGGCTTATATACCTTTCATTTGGGACTAAGTTTGTGAAGATCGTCCCAACCTACCCCGATAAACTGTTGTGAGTTTGTTAATTTTTATATGTGGCGATTCCTCCGGGGCACTTCCGGAACATTTCAGTAGATTTTGAACCTCTGAGATATTACGATTGTAACGGTTTATATGGGAAATCCCTGTGTGACCGCATTAATCAATCTATAACTCCGGAACCTATAGTCAGATCGGAATAAAATTCAATAGCAGATAATGGCAGTGTCATTGCTTTCATTTGAAATCAAGTTTGTTCAAATCGATCAAGAATTCGTTGAGAAATAGACGGGATATTAACTTAGGAATTTGGCAAGTTCCCCGAGAGCATCAGGAACCGTCATAGGTGGCCAATGTGGTCAACACTACTTCAATTGGCCATTATTAATCTAGATCCGTAAATACAAGTAATGTTGCATGCATTTTAATATGTATTGCATCATTTGGATATCATGGTGGTACCAGTTTATATGGGAATTTGCTATGTGACCGCACTCTTCAACCCGAAACTCCGGAACCGGAATTCCGATCAACAAAAAAATCAATGGGATGGGATGGTTGTACCTTTCATTTGAGACTAATTTTGTGCAAATCGGTTTAGCCATCTCTGAGAAACAGAGGTGACTTTTTTCCACATACACACGTACATACACATACATACATACACACAGACATTTTCCGATCTCGACGAACTGAGTCGAATGGTATATGTGAATCGGCCCTCAGGGCCTCGGTTAAAAAGTCGATGTTTGGAGCGATTGCATAACCTTTCTATGTGAGAAAGGTAATATTAACACATGCTCATTGTTTACTCAATAGTTTTGCATCATAACTCTCCGAGCTCTCGATCGAAGCAGTTCGTTTTCTGGTGCTGTGCATAAAGTGAACAAGAATATATATTGACAGTGAAGGTCAACTATTGTTTGAGGCAGTCTTTGTTCGCCGGTGCCTAGGCTGGTGAAGTGAATACCAGAATTGCCGGACACGCCGCTATATAAGCTAAGTATTATTTTTCTTTCTTTTGTTTCCCTTTCCCCGATCGGTCTACTTTTCCCTTTCCCCTGAATACAAGTTTCATCTCTCGTTTACACCACGTGCTATCCTCGTGCCTAAATGGCCGAGGGCGAAGGAACATTGGATGGGAATGATATTCCCATGGATTTACCGGATAAACCCGATATTACTCCCTCCCCTGATTCCCCCAGTCCTCCCCGTATTAAAACATACCCAGCCAGTTCAAATGGACCCTGGGTGGTGTATTTCCGGCCCAACACGAAATCGCCCAATATTCTAGAAATATCACGGGAGCTGACTGCTAACTACCCGGCCGTAGCTCAGATAACACGTGTTCGAGCTAATAAGATACGCGTTATAGTAAATGACCTCGATCAGGCAAACCAGATTGCTCGCAGCGAGCGTTTTACGAAACAATTCAGAGTGTATGTGCCTTGTAGGGCAGTGGAGATCGATGGAATAGTCGCCGAACCGGGTCTAAAGTGCGAAGACCTGTTGAAGTACGGGGTTGGCTGCTTTAAGGACCCCTCACTTCAAAAGGTGAAGATTCTGGAATGCAGGCAATTGTATTCCGCAAAAACAGAAAATGATAAGACGACTTATTCTCCGTCAGACTCAATTCGGGTGACTTTCTCCGGGTCTGCTCTTCCCAACTATGTCCTCCTGGATAGGGTTCGCTTACCCGTTCGCCTGTTTGTACCGCGGGTAATGAACTGCAGCAATTGCAAGCAACTGGGCCACACAGCCACTTATTGTGGCAATAAAAAACGGTGCGGCAAATGCGAGGGAGAGCATGAGGATGACGCTTGCGGTGGAGAAACTGAGAAGTGTATTTACTGCGGGGGCCCTCCGCATGCTCTTAAGTCATGCCCGGCGTACAAGCAGCGCGGGGATAAAATTAAGCGCTCCCTTAAGGATCGCTCGAGGCACTCTTATGCAGAAATGCTAAAGAATGCTTCGCCATCTGTCCCTTCCGAAAATTCCTTTGCTCTTTTGGCTGGCGTTGAGCAAGAATCTGACGACCCACAAGAGGGAACATCATTGGTTAACCCAGGGGAATCCAGGAAGAGGAGAAATCTAGCCTCCCCTAAATTGCCTCGTAAGGGTGCCAAGGTGTCGTCCACTCAGAGTGCGCCATCTACAACCAATAAATCCAACGGAAGTGATGCTCAAAAGCCGAAGCAATTTGCTCCAGGACTTGGAAATATTAATTCTAACAAGGAGTACCCACCACTTCCAGGGACATCCAAAACCCCAAGTGTCCCCTTTTTTCAAACAGATACTCAGTCCAGTAGCGGACTAATGAAATTTTCTGACATAGTGGACTTAATTTTCACAGCTTTCAATGTTACTGATCCTCTTAAAAGCCTTCTGATACGTTTTCTCCCTATAGTGCAAAAATTTTTGAAGCAGTTGACTACTAAATGGCCCCTCCTTGCAGCGATCGTATCCTTCGATGGCTAAGTCATCGAACGAGGTCACCGATTCGATCACTGTTCTACAGTGGAACAGCAGAAGTATCCTCCCGAAAATCGATTCCTTTAAATTTTTACTAAATAGTTTAAAATGTGATGCTTTCGCATTATGTGAAACTTGGTTAACTTCCGATATAAATCTCAACTTCCACGACTTTAATATAATTCGTCTGGATCGAGAAAACCCCTATGGAGGAGTACTTTTGGGGATCAAAAAGTGCTATTCTTTCAACCGAATTAACCTCCCTTCAACACCAGGCATTGAAATTGTCGCTTGTCAAGTTCTAATCAAAGGTAAAGACCTTTGCATTGCTTCCATCTACATTCCTCCTAGAGCCTCGGTAGGGCACCGAACGCTTTGTAATATCACGGAATCCTTACCGGCACCGCGGCTAGTTCTGGGAGACTTTAACTCGCACGGTACGGTATGGGGCTGTCTTCATGATGATAATAGATCAACATTAATCCAAGATCTTTGCGACAATTTCAACATGACCATCTTAAACACGGGAGAAATGACGCGGATTCCTACACCACCAGCACGCGCAAGCGCGTTGGATTTATCGCTTTGCTCGACATCGCTACAGTTAGATTGCATGTGGAAGGTGATCCCTGATCCCCACGGTAGCGATCATTTGCCTATCGTGATTTCAATTGCTAACGGTTCAAGACCATCGAAAACAATCAATGCCTCGTATGACCTCACACGGAACATTGATTGGAAGAGTTACGCGACCGCGATATCCGTTAAAATCGAATCCACTCAAGAACTTCCTCCGGAGGAAGAGTACAGGTTTTTGGCTGGCTTGATTCTCGACAGTGCGAATCAAGCTCAGACTAAACCAGTACCCAGCGCGAATACCCATGGACGGTCTCCCACACTGTGGTGGGATAAAGAGTGCTCAGAGCTGTACGCGGAGAAGTCCACTGCATATAAGGCCTTCCGGGAAGACGGGTTACCCGCTAGCTATCAACAGTACGCGTCGCTAGAAAGACGAATGAAGAGTCTAATGAAAGCCAAAAAACGCAGTTATTGGCGCCGGTTCGTCGACGGGTTAACGAGAGAAACAGCGATGAGCACTCTTTGGGGTACGGCTCGGCGTATGCGTAACCGTAATAGTACCAACGAGAACGTGGAATATTCAAACCGTTGGATATTCGCTTTCGCCAAGAAGATCTGTCCGGACTCTGTCCCGGTACAGAAAACGTGCCGCGCCGCGTTTCCTCCCGATACCGCGAACGAAACACCGTTTTCGATGGTGGAGTTTTCACTTGCTCTCTTATCATGCAACAATAACGCCCCAGGGTTAGACAGAATCAAATTCAACTTGCTGAAGAATCTGCCTGACACTGCAAAAAGGCGCTTGCTGAACTTATTTAACAAGTTTCTTGAGGGTAACATTGTCCCTCATGACTGGAGGCAAGTGAAGGTCATCGCCATTCAAAAACCAGGAAAACCAGCCTCCGACCACAACTCGTATCGGCCGATTGCAATGCTGTCCTGTATTCGGAAGTTGTTCGAGAAAATGATCTTGTTTCGCCTCGACAATTGGGTTGAAGCAAATGGCTTACTGTCAGATACACAATTTGGCTTCCGCAAAGGCAAAGGGACGAACGATTGCCTTGCGTTGCTTTCTACAGAAATCCAAATGGCCTATGCTAACAAAGAGCAGATGGCATCAGTCTTCTTGGATATTAAGGGGGCTTTTGACTCAGTTTCTATCAACATTCTGTCAGAGAAGCTGCACCAGCATGGTCTTTCACCAATTTTAAATAACTTTTTGCTAAACCTGTTGTCTGAAAAGCACATGCACTTTTCGCATGGCGATTTAACAACATCGCGATTTAGCTACATGGGTCTTCCCCAGGGCTCATGTCTAAGTCCCCTTCTCTACAATTTTTACGTGAATGACATTGACGATTGTCTTGCCAATTCATGCACGCTAAGGCAACTTGCAGACGACGGGGTGGTCTCTGTTACAGGGCCCAAAGCTGCCGACTTGCAAGGACCATTACAAAATACCTTGGACAATTTGTCTGCTTGGGCTCTTCAGCTGGGTATTGAGTTCTCCACGGAGAAAACTGAGTTGGTTGTTTTTTCTAGGAAGCGTGAGCCGGCGCAACTCCAGCTTCTATTAATGGGTGCAACGATCAACCAGGTTTTCACATTTAAATATCTCGGGGTCTGGTTCGACTCTAAAGGTACCTGGGGATGTCACATTAGGTATCTGAAACAGAAATGCCAACAAAGGATCAATTTTCTCCGAACAATAACTGGAACATGGTGGGGTGCTCACCCAGGAGACCTGATCAGGTTGTACAAAACAACGATATTGTCGGTGATGGAGTACGGGTGTTTCTGTTTCCGCTCCGCTGCGAACATACACTTCATCAAACTGGAGAGAATCCAGTATCGTTGCTTGCGCATTGCCTTGGGTTGCATGCACTCGACCCATACGATGAGTCTCGAAGTGCTGGCGGGCGTTCTTCCGCTAAAAAATCGATTTTGGGAACTCGCATATCGATTGCTCATCCGATGCGACATTCTGAACCCGTTGGTGATTGAAAACTTCGAGAGGCTCGTCGAGCTTAATTCTCAAACCCGATTTATGTCCTTGTACTTCGACTACATGGCACAGAGCATTAATCCTTCTACGTATACTCCCAACCGTGTTCGTTTCCTAGATACTTCTGATTCTACTGTATTCTTCGACACATCCATGAAGGAAGAGATTCGTGGAATCCCGGACCATATACGCCCTCAAGTGATCCCCAATATATTTTATAATAAATTCCGAGAAGTCGACTGTGACAAAATGTTCTACACTGACGGATCAAATCTCGATGGGTCCACGGGCTTCGGTATCTTCAACAATACTATCACCGCTTCATTCAAGCTCAATGATCCTGCTTCAGTTTACGTCGCAGAGTTAGCTGCAATTCAGTACACCCTTGGGATCATCGACACTCTGCCCACAGATCACTACTTCATCATTTCGGACAGCCTCAGCTCTATCGCGGCTCTTCGTGCGGTGAAGCCTAAAAAGCAATTCCCGTATTTTCTGGGAAAGATACAGGAGTCCTTGTGTACGTTATCTGAAAAATCTTATCAGATTACCTTTGTTTGGGTCCCCTCTCATTGTTCTATCCCGGGCAATGAAAAGGCCGACTCATTAGCAAAGGTGGGCGCATTAAATGGTGACATATACGAAAGACCAATCTGCTTCAACGAATTTTTTAGTATTTGTCGTCAGAGGACACTCAACAGTTGGCAAACCTCGTGGAGCAATGGTGAACTTGGACGATGGCTACATTCGATTATCCCAAAGGTATCAACGAAACCTTGGTTCAGGGGGATGGATGTGGGTCGGGATTTTATTCGTGTAATGTCCCGACTTATGTCCAACCACTACACCTTAGATGCACATTTGCGGCGTATTGGGCTTGCGGAGAGTAGTCTGTGCGCTTGTGACGAGGGCTATCATGACATCGAGCACGTTGTCTGGGTATGCGCCGGGTATTTGGACGCCAGGTCTCAGTTAAAGGATTCCCTTCGGGCCCGAGGTAGACCACCCAATGTCCCAGTCCGAGATATGCTGGCAAATCGTGATTTCCCCTATATGTCCCTTATTTATACTTTCATAAAAACGATAAATATCCCAATTTAGCCCCTCTCTTTTTATTTCTCGTTTTTAGAAGTTTCCTCTTGCCGTGTGGAATCGATATGCTTCAGACTGCCACTATGTAACCGCCGTCGCCCTTATCACTACGGAATCTGAAGCGAGAGCGACTCGAGGTCCGAAGGATTCCCTTTGAAGGATTCCCCGCGGGTCCGAAGAATACCATCCGCCAATCCGACCTACTAGACTGAGGCGCAAATTTGTTTCGCTGATCTCCCGTTTGCCCGAAAGTTGCAAGTTTTGCTCTTCTCTACCGGTCACCATCTACGCCTTCTCTCCCCTGTCCTTGATACTACTACTTCTACACCGATTTTGGAAATGACCAAGCATAAGTATCCGATAAAAAATCAAATTTGTATTCCGTATTCCTAGTTTTAAGATAGTTGTAATTTCTACTCTTTGTTAAAACTATTGTCCCCCATCTTGTAAATAGAATTGTATCCCTAGTTTTAAAACATCTGTGAAATTTTTCATAAATATTTGTTCCTCCTTTTGTGTACCAAACTATATTGTTAGTTTTAAGATAACTGTAAATATTTCCTAAAAAACTATTACTATTGAATTCCTTGTTTTAAAATTTTTCATAAAAAAAAATCTTTTGCCCCCTCTCTTATATATAGATTTTTTTTCTTCTAGTCTTAAGATAGATGTAAAATTTTTTCTCTTTTATAAAAAAAATATTTCAACATTGTAACCTCCTAGTTTTAAGATATTCAAAATGTAAAAACAAAATAATTCGGCACCGCCAAGCTAACGCATTTGTGCCTATCAAATAAACGAAATGAAAAAAAAAAAAATAGTTTTGCATATTAAACATGGATAATATTATAATAAAATGTTCATACAAACGTGGAGAAATGCAATATTGTATGTAAGTTACAAAATAATAGTATGTAAAAGAAAAAATTCAGTAAATACGAAGAAGTTCAGAATTTTTAAAATACTTGTCATATAACTTTAAATTTAACACGATGACCTGTACTATTTTGTATACCAATCGATTATAATTGATGATGGCTACAATTTCTGAAAGAATAAATTCTTATATTTTCTCAAAAAATAGACAAAAGTACGTAGAAGTACAGAGATTTCATTTACTTGACAAATAACTTCAATTTCAAAACGATGACCTATGTCTTTCTGTGTAGCATTAGATCGTAATTGATTTCGACTACAATTTCTGAAAGATAAATTTTAATATTTCCTCAAAAAATAGACAAAAACGAAGAAGTACAGAAATACAGTTTGCAAATATCGTCAAATTCAAAGTGATGATCTATAGCTTTCTATGTACCAATAGATTGTAATTGATTTCGATTGCAATTTCTAAAAGAAAAAATCTCAATTTTTTTTAAAAAATACGTAGAACTACGGAAATTTTATTTAGTTGGTAAAGAACTTCGAATTCAAAGCAGTGGCCTTTACCTTTTTATGTGCCAATTAATTGCATGTAATTGATTTCGGCTACAATTTGTGAAAGATCTATTCATAGATTTTCTCAACAAATACTCAATTACAATTGATTGCTACATAAAAAGGTATAGATTGTCCCTTTGCATTTGAACTACAGTGAAGACCCGTTTTTATTAGCCTCTTTGCGAATTTTAAACTGATAAACAAATTATTATTTCAGAAATTGTAGCCGAAATCAGTTACAATCAATTGGGGGATGAAAAGGTATAGATCAATAATAGGGGAGAGAGGGTAACAATGAAACACATTTTTTCTACAATTTAATTTTGATGATAATACTTGTTATTTGTGTAATCAAAAGTGATACATAGTGCCACTCTGTTGTTAACTAATACATATATTTTTTCCAGCTGGTAAAATTCACGGGAAATAACATTTTTTGGATAATAAACAGTCGGTGGTAAAACGTATCAGTGTGCCCCATGGGTAGGAACTATGAAACACGATGTCGTCTATAGTGAAATATTCTACTTATAAATTTTATTCTTTTGTTTTGACGAAGAATGATCCTAACGCTTTGAATTAAAGTTATATTGAGGCGAAAATCGTTTGTTTACGAAAGAATCCACTATAACATCGCGTAACATTGAACCACCATATATACATATCAGCTGCAATCCTGAAATAAGAGACAATTTCTTCAAAACTTGCCCAAATTTACTAATTTTGCACTATATGAGTAGTATTTACTGTTGAAAATCGGAACCCATTCACATTTTGAGACAGACCACAAAAACAAAAAATTATCACTGTTCCCCATACGCCTTCGTTCCACAGTTACCCAATGGGTCTATTCATGAAAATTGTGAAATTACACAGAACCATGAGAAGTTACCAAAAAATTTTGTTCGCGGCATATGTTGAGCATAAAATTTGCTATAAATAGCAATAGACTAAACATTTATTCAATGAATGGTAACTCATAAAGATGGTATAATGTTTTTCATTGCAAATTTACTCTGGCTATCACAAAACAAACAAATATCCATTAAAAGAGATACAGTTTACAGATCTCTTCCAAAATATAGCAACACGAGTAAAGAATTAGAAATCGTGAAATATGAGAGAATGAGACGATTCTGATCATGCATTATGATTTTATTGCGAATGTTTCATAGTTCCTGCTGATCCACTGTTACCCTCTCTCCCTACCTATTTTTGAGAAATTATAAAATTGATCTTTTAGAAATTGTAGCCGAAATCAATTACAATCTATTGGTACATAGAAAGCTATAGATCATCACTTTGAATTTGAAGTTATTTGCCAACTCATTGAAATTTCTGTAATTCTACGCACTTTTGCCTATTTTTTGAGAAAATATATGATTTTTTTCTTTTAGGAATTGTAATCGAAATCAATTACAATCTATTGGTACATAGAAAGGTATAGGCCATCTCTTTGAATTTGACGATATTTGCAAACTGTTTTTCTGTACTTCTATGTATTTTTGTCTATTTTTTGAGGAAATTTTAAAATTTATCTTTCAGAAATTGTAGTCTAAATCAATTACAATCGAATGGTACATAGAAAGACATAGGTCATCGTTTTGAAATTGAAATTATTTGCGAACTAAATGAAATTTCTGTAGTTCTACGTACTTTTGTCTATTTTTTGAGAAAATATAAGAATTTATTCTTTCAGAAATTACAACCGTCATCAATTACAATCGATTGGTATACAAAAATGTATAGGTCGTCGTTTTAAATTTAAAATTATATGACGAATATTTTAGAACTTCTGAACTTTCTCGTATTTACTGAATTTGTAACATACAATATTGGTAATTACATACAATATTGCGTTTTTCTACGTTTGTACGAACCTTTTAATATAATAATATCCATATGAAATATGTAGAACTATTGAGACATGTTACTTTTCCGTAAACCGTAAAACTAAACAAGGTAAAAAAATAAACAACCGTGTGCCATGCGAATTGCGAAAATCATACGGCCTACAACCTCAAAAAATATAGTAGTTTTTGAATATCTACTATCCATTGCATACATTGCAAATCTAGGAGCGCCAAAGATTTCATTGGTGTATGAAAAACTGAAGTTGATTTACAAACGGCAGAACAGAAAGGCTCCTTTTGTCTGTACTGAATTTCAGTTACTGTTTTTACAATAACTGCGGATATTCAAATTTGTTTTTCATTATTTTATTATCTCCGTTTTTGTAAAAGATATATCGTCGCTGTTGTGCTATCTTATGACAAACGCCATTTTGGGCTAAACTGAGTTAGATATACCACATAACTGGTCCAAAAAATCTGTACAAAGGGGTGTTTTTAGAATTTTGAAATTTTGCTTAGTTACTGAGATATAATGAGAAACGTGGTGAGAAATACTGTGATTTTTGCTTAAAATAACTGTGTCTGAGGATTAGCATAAGTTACCTTGATGTATTAGATGTGTTTCTATGTAAAAATGTCTGAGAAACACAATGGCATAATCATTTTCAAAATTAAAATACACGAATTGTGAGATAAATGCAATTTTAGTTTTAAACTGGAAATATAGCATATTTGGCAACACTGTATCCAAAAACTATTATTTTTTCTAGATTCCCTGACTCATTTTCTTCAAAATTCATCAAACCGATTGTTTATTTGGTCTAAATGAAGCCAAAGATATGAATTAAAGTTAATAATTGATGCTTTATTTGCATGGACAATTTTCCATGCACGATTAGGACACGCCATACAAATTTTGTCATCTATAGTTACTTCGCCGGTTGTCACGGTAAAGATAGATACGTCTACCTTTATCAGGACACATGATAGTGAACTCGGGTGATTCGTAGTTATTCTGCCTAAGCTCGACCCTCATTATCAGAATGCAAAAATTAAGCCCGCATGATATTAAGCCTGTTCTAATGACCCTGCCACTTCTAGCTTTCCGATCTGTTTACTTCACATCCTTGCTCTCACTTGAGTACTATGGCTCTAAGTTTCATAACTTTCCCTACCCAGTAATCTCTAGCTAATTGAATGTCGTTAAAATGTAAAAAAAAAACATCTATAGTTAAACCTGAGATATGACCGGTCAAAGTAAGCGTTCCCATTTTTTTTACCCAAAACAAACAAATGTTGAAAATCGTCAAATCATCCGTTTGATTATACTTTACCATTAATTTACAAACATTTTGAGTCATGAAACATGTCATGTTTTAGATCCTGTATTCCCGAAGAAAATCTACGTCGCGAAAAACAAGTAACGCCGCAAAAGCGGCAAGGAATACACGACAGCTTTGTAAAAAAGTATTCCAGCGAAAGTAATTCCCAAAGACCTAAGTCGTTTTCTGTGGTATTTAACGTTATTATTAAATGAAAAAGGTTGTTTCTCGTCTTATGTGAAAAGTTGTACCAAAAGAAATTCACGAAATATTGACCAACGAATTCACGAAAACAAAAACATGTCTGTGAATACTTTATGTTATTTATATCAATTGCCACAAATACATTAAAACCTTCGCAAAGCTTATTTCTCTCACTTCTACTTCATGACGCTAATGGCTGATATACGGCTTTGAACTACCAGACCCCTTCGACTTACATGTTCAAATTTCAAGTCCTCGTATTTTCCTTAATTCAAATCGAAATCGTTTCAATCTTTGGTAAGTGTCGTATTACTTCATAATTAACAAACACTCATGAGCTTTTGCGTTTAATATTAAAAATGAAAAAATGTGAGTTTTTCTGAACTCCTCCAAACAGTTGAAAATGGCGGTTATACGACTTTGAATATCCACACTTCATATTGAGTTGATATTGGTAAACAAAAAAGTCAAAGTTTATTGCTCTAAATGAATAATAGGAGATAACCGTTTACATTCTACGGATTGTGTTACACGATTCGACCAAGATTAAACTTTCAATAACTTCTAGCACGCATTGTAACAGTCACATAAATCAACTTTAATTAATTGGCATGGCACTTCCGTCCGCCGGCCCGTGCGTCGAAGAAAGTGCACTGTAATGGTACCTTTACGCAATCAAACTGATAAGCTCTTCTTTTTGGGCGCCCCGCCACAGCTTTCTACGTATTTACTATTATACAAGGCGGGAGAATCGATGCTCCGGGAAAGGAACGCAAATGAGTGTTCACGCATCGCCGAATCCACTACAATAATAGTTGTACAACGGTCAATGCAATCGTAGCTGGCTTATCTTTGCTTGCATTGGTCAAAGCAATTGATAAGAAGGGTGTCTATAAATAAACAGCCCACACAGTCCAAGGCGCAGCAGGAGAAGTGATAGTTTTGTTTTTCTTTTCCACTATCGGTCATATTGCGCCTCTAATTTTAAACTAGTAGTAACTCTCGGCAGATTGGCCTCGAGTTTTCCATCGACGAATGGAATCTGCGGCGATGCATCGGAATGGGACAGCTTCTTTCGGTGTAGTAAACATGCGGCGAGTTGCCTGTGTTTACCCTTTTAGGGAAACTCTTCCTTTGTTTAGGTTTTTGCTCGGAAAGCGCAAAAACTTAGTCAACATGTTTGCTTCGCTCTTATGAATAGTATTACACTGATATACAGTAAAAATATTAACCAGCCACGTAATCGACTTCGTCTTACCAGTATCTGGTAACTTCATCTAGCCTACAATTGCGATATCCTAAAAAGTTCGTGTTCACAACCAAAGAACTACTCACGAATGATGTTCCACAATCACACTCCCTATTAAGGATATACTTGGAATAAAATCATGATTTGTGTGTTTTCGATCCGCTGATTCCGTAAAATATAATAGTATTTTCATCTTTATGTTTCCGAGACATTGCTTGCCATTGTTGGACATTAAATGTGTATTTAAATTTTCTGCATTATGAAACGTTGTGATATTCGAATTATGACGTAAAGGATGCTGTGATTCATACTTACTCGTTTTTCTCGAAATCAATACAATTTGACTTAACACCGACCATATTATAACCTACCTTAAAATCTCTTAAACATTTGATATCTACACATGCTCAAAAGCAATTCCATGAACATCGATATGACTTTGTTTTTCTAACACAGAAAAATTCACATCAAAAAATAAAATAACTCAAAACCCATTTTCAACTATTTTATTTTCCGACAGTGAAAACCTAATGAGAAAGGAAATATTAAGGGGGAATCATTATACAAACAGTCAAAATCATACTGAATCTATGTGCGTGGTCCAAAAAAGTTTCCATGTTAAAGACTTTAACTAGAGGTTCCATTTCCCGACGATTATCAGCTTCCCGGGATTCGGGATATAAAAAAAAAATTCCGGGAAATCCCGGGAGCCCGGGAATACATAAAAAAGGATAAATAAAAGAATAATTTCAAAAGTTTCCAAACTTGATTGATTGCATGTATATCTGTTCTAAAACAGTTGTCAGAAGATGTTGATTTGACGGACTACACAACGTTGAATCTTTAAATAACTCGTCACTCAGTTTATATAATATCAACTTCTTTCGAATGATTTTTCTTGGATCAACCTTGTATAACCTAAATTGTGGTAATAACGATTGCGATTGCGACGATATCCTGAAAGCAGCTATTGAAGTTACTGTCCAAAATTGGAACATTTCGATGGGATGGGATCAATTTAATGCAAAGCATATTTGGTTACCTTCGATGAGATGATTCAACTGCTCTAGGGTAGTGTGCGATCAAGTGAAAAAACGCTTTTAATCCACCTAACAGTGTGATGAGACATTTCTTATAACTCTTATCACTCTCTTCGGATATTATATCGTTTGAGAACATTTAGAACTTGATGTTTCGCGATGTTTTTGATAACACATACTACATGGGATAGTGGCAGGACTCAGAGAATCGCTCAAATCAGCATAGGACAACATCAGTGCTAGAAATCTCAAACCAAATCAATGGGAAAGCGAAAAAATGGCCCATGGACAAGAATTATCGTTAATGCTCTGTTAATAAAATATCTAAATTGTGGTGGGAAAACTGAATTTTCCTAAAGGGGTTATTTATTTATCATTCGCATGTATGAAAAAAGCCTTATGTTTACATTTGTGAGTATCGCCCTTTTCACAAAAAAGCGTAGAAATGAAATCGCAGCTCCTGATATCACGCTATCTCTGAAGTGCATGCGTGCATAGTTCCAAATTTTACTTCGACATCGACTTTTTCTAAAGGTGACTTCCCAGTAGTATCCTTGATTTGAATTATTATCGCTAATCCTAATGCCAAAGAACAAATAAAAACCTCTCGAAAACGAACCGTTTGGGGAAATCATCATCATTACTGGAATTTTCATTTTCACGAAACTTTTCGATAGCCTTCCGTCACTTGCGTTAATGCACTGGGTGCACAGTGCTCCGAAAATCTAGCGAAATCGTCTTAGGGCACCAGCGGGTCTAATTCAGAGCTATCTGCGCGGCGAGTTAAATCTGTAAAGAACACTAAAAATTATTTTCTATTCCATAATTTTCATTTCAGCAATTCGAGAGATCGTGCTCCCCGCAAGCCATGAAAAATAGACTACGTTGTGAAGCGACGGTCACTATTTATTAAAAAATCACGGTTAAATAAAAAATTAAACTATTAAAAAATTTCAAATAGTTTATAATTTTCACAAACTTATTAGGAAAAATTGTTTAATAAGCTTTCGTAATATTGTGTAGGAAAAAAGCTGAAAATTTCAGTATTTTCTCTATCTGCAACGAAACGGTATACGAATTGGAATAGGTTCGCCAAATTTTGGAAGAAGTCTATAAAATAACCCCTTGAAAGCTACCTAAAAATTGTTGTAGTTCGATGCAATAAAAAAAACATATTTGGCAATTCATATTTGGCTGATAAAATTGGGGTGTCAATGTATTATAACAGATATTCAGCGTTCGAAGAAGTTTCTGTGAACGAGTGTAGAACGACTTTGTTTCTACTTACTTGAAGTCAGCGGCGTAGCCAGAAATTCGGTTTGGTGAAAATCGATCTTACTGTCCAAACGGCATAATTCCGAAACCATAATTTTTGAAGTTTTAAAATTATGCAGAATTATTTTCCAGAAAATAGTAACAAGGTTCGTATCTTTAGCGAATTTGTTGAGACTTTATTGTAGTCATGAATATTAACCTGAGAAAAATCACCATAAATACTTCTTGGACGATATACCGTCAAAATTATTTTATCAAATGATGCGCTGTTTAACGTTTGTAAAACTCATCGAAGATACTAAACCTCCGAAATTGGCGGTTTCAAAATGATGTTATCTTGACCTTAAATTACTGTTTTTAAACATTTGACCTATACATACAATTGGTCATACAACAAAAATCAAATGCTCATCAAAATCGATCAGAACCTGTTAGAGTCGAATGGAAATCGTAATTTTTCATAAATTTCTCTCTACATTCGGAAAGTGTTATCCTCGTTATTAATCATATTACGTTTTCGTCTCAACTCGACACATTCCCAAAATAAAAACCTGTTTTAATCCATCTAGTGGTGCAATTGTGCTTGGCTTATTTGTCCAGACTACGATTCCATGGCTGGTTATGTTCAATACAATGGTGGAAATGAATATTACATGTTCAGTACGATTTGCACATACATACAATGGATCGACAGCCACGATCTTGAGATACTATGTGATACTGAAACATCGCTTGAAACCAGCGGCGGCTCATGGAGAAAGATCCGGGAGGTCCAGGTCCTGCCGAAAATTTTCAACTTGTTAAGAAATTTTAAATTAGTTTTAATTTTAAAGTAGCAACCCCTCACTGCATACTCTCTCTGGGCCGGTATGATTAACGATTTTTAGAGTGATTGCATAACCTTTCTATATTAGAAAGGCAAAAATGTACCAAAGTCCAAAGAAGTCAATTTTTGTCAAACATCTCAATGTTTCATGCATTTTAAAGTCATTTGGCATCGAAAATACAAATTTGATTTTGAAAATTTTTCATTTCAGTTTATATGGGAATTTGCTGTGTGATTGCACTCTTCAACTCGTAACTCCGGAACCGGAAGTCCAATCAATAAAAAATTCAATAGCAACCGATGGGAAGGTTGTACCTTTCATTTGAGACTAACTTTGTGCAAATCGGTCCAGCCATCTCTGAGAAACAGAGGTCACATTTTTTTCCACATACACACATACACACACAGACATTTTCCGATCTCGACGAACTCAGTCGATTGGCATATGACACTCGGCTCTCCGGGTCGGGATTAGATTGACGAATTTTAGAGTGAATGAGAAAGGCAAAAACATTTTTAGCAAATGTTGAAAGTTATGCATTTTTTGGTGAGCAGTTCTATGTTTCATAGACATTAAATCAATTTTAACTTCGCTTCCTATTAAATAAAGACCCTTATTATAGTACATCTCTACAAAAGCGAGTTCAATTTGAAAAGAAATCTGAGGATTATGATTGATTACAGAACTCTGGAATTTTCTAATGGAATGTTTTCAGGCAGGAATTTGATATTGATGCAATTAGACAACTGTGAAATCAAGACCAATAGATCAGTTACATATCAGGACCCCATTCCGACAATTTATCAAAAGTCCTAATGATGTTAACAACAACAGGTTATCAATCTACGGATCAGATAATTGTTATTGTAATATTGAATTAAATCAGTCTGCATCAATAAATTTTCAGCTTCAATCCAATATTTTTTGGGTGTTGTGGGGGGGGGGGGGGGGTGTTGTATGGTGTTAAACCCCAAAACCTCCTCTTGGCTACGCCGTTGCTTGGAGTTATTTTTTTCGCTTTTCATTTTCCGATATGTTTCAGATGGATCCGATGGTTATAAGTTAGAAAAATTGCAGTCAGAAGGTTCGCACAAATGAACATTTTTGTACTGATAAGTTATCAAGTTCCTTCCAGACAACTTGGAAGTGTTCGGTGATTATTTCTAGCGGTTGTAGATAGTAAAATAAAATACAAAATTCGTTTTATAGAAATAATGTTTGGCTTATTTCAATGGATTATTACTATATTGAACAATAAATGGGCGAGAAAGAGTAATCAACAAACAACAAGCCATAACTTTTAAAGTATTCAAAATAGATATTTAAAGTCTTTAGTAAAGTTATTCGCAAAAGTAAGAGCTACAAATTTGCTGAAGACATCATTTCGATATAATCACTTCCAAGAAAATTTGTGCAAATATCTCACTCATAGGGGGATTAATCAGCAAAAGCACAATTCCAAAAGAAAGGCCATATTACCTCCATTAAATTCTCTGAAGATACTATTGACCTAAATTAAGCCGTTTTGGCGTTAATAATAGATTATATGTTTTTGGTCATATTTCTGGCAATGGGAAATGATAAAAATCTTTCGTCCGAATTTAATGTTAAATATCTCTTTTGATAATAGTCCGATTTCAACAATCTATAGCTTGTTCGAAAGGTATTCGTTAAATCTGTCTTAAAATATATAAATTGTTAATCTATATTGTCAATTTCGGCAGATAATTTAAAAAAACTGCAAAAAACGCCATTTTTACGCATTCAAACATTCATATCTTGGAAACTAACCATCAGAATCAAAAACAAATTAATAGCGTTCATACTGTTTTTTAGTTCTTTCATTTAAAATTGGTTTGGATAAGATCGGTTCAGCCATTGCTGAGAAACACGAATGAGAATTTGTCCGTTACATACACACACACAGACACACACACACAGACATTGTCCCAAATCGTCGAGCTGAGTCGATTGGTATATAAGACTCGGCCCTCCGGGCCTCGGAAAAAATCTTGAAAGTTTGAGCGAATTCTATACATTTCTTTTATAAGAAATGTAAAACGTGATATATCGAATCCGTTCCCGGCACAGTTGGATCAGCATTACTACGAATTAAGATTTAATCAAAATAAAGCGGATAATGGACGAATTACACAGTAATGGGTGAGGTCTACAATCGATTTCCTGTTACGAACGAGTATCCGAATTGCTTGGTCTTCAAAAATACTGCACCCATGAAAGCGTCATTGAACGAGTTTGAATATGCAGGATATTGGACAGATACGGCGTTCTGCACTTCTTTTCATACAAATTTGAATATCCCGGAACGTAAAATTGTATGTATAATTCATGTAATAAAATTGATATTACAATTCTCGTATAACACGTTGGACGAATTATGCATTCGATGAACGGACCAAATAGCGTTTGCGTCATGGACGATATCTTTGCAAACCATACCAATTTTTACAACTAAAACTAATCGATTTTTTAAAGAAATCAGCCTATTTTCCGTAACTAATCTCTATTTGCAAACACTTTCATTAAATTGTTGCGTGTTGTTACGACTGTGGTTGTTTCAGGGGAATGTATTCGGCTGTTCAGTCCTGTAAATTTTAGCGAGCACTAATTTTGGTAATGTCCAAACGTTTCGACCGTTGGTTCCGGTCTTCTTCATTCTCTGTAATGTTCTTGTTACTCGCTTTTTCAAGGCGATCTATTGTCATTATAACTGCCTTCCAATTATTTGGCGCTAAAAATTGGTCGTGCTGTTTCATTTGATATTCGGAAAAAAAATTTGTCACCGGAGGAAACACTATTTTCGGGCACTGAGGTAAAACTTTTTAACTCCGTGCCCGAAATTTGAGACTAAGTTTGGTTGAATCGGTCTAGCCATCTCCGAGAAATCGATGTGACTGTTATTCTGAATTTGGATACTTCCGTCGGGGCTGCCAGAACCGATGATGGTGGCCAATGTGGCCAAAGAGACTTTGAATGGATGTTAGTGACCTAATACTATAAATTGAAGCAGTTGTGGTCATATTTTGGAAAAATTTTCACCTTTCTACATTCATTGCAGAATTTATTAAAATTGAGATTTTCTGCGTGATCGTGTTCATCACCCTGTAATTCCGGAACCGGAAGTCGGATCCATCAGAAATTCAATAGCAGCCTATGGGAACGTTGTATCCTTCATTTGAGACTAAGTTTGTCAAAATCGGTTCTGCAATCTCTGAGAAAAATGAGTGACATTTTTGGTCACATATACACAGACGCACATACACACACATACATACATACACATATGCATACACACGCACAGATACTCAAGGCACTCAAGGAGCTGGGTTCAGACGTCAAGAAAATCAGGCGCACCCGCACCGGAGATATGATCCTGGAACTGAAAAAGGATCCGAAGTCAAGCAGCTCTACTTATAAGGAGCTCACCGAGAAAGCTATAGGCGAAGCGGTGAAAGTGAGAGCCCTGTGCCCGGAGGCAACCATCCAATGTAAGGACCTGGATGAGATATCCTCGGAAGAAGAGCTAAGAGGAGCTCTGGAAAAAACAGTGCGAAATTGGAGAAGTGCAGATGATGATCCGAATGAGGAAGGGACCTTTCGGCACGCAAGCGGCTTCGGTTAGGCTTTCAGTCGAAGCAGCAAACAAGGCACCTAAAATTGGGAAGATCAAAGTTGGCTGGTCGGTATGTCCATTGAGCGTCTCCCAGCGACCGGAAGTGTGCTTCAAGTGTCAAGAGTTCGGCCACCTGGCGAGAAATTGCAGTGGACCTGACAGGAGCAAATTATGCAGAAGGTGCGGGGAAGAAGGCCACATGGTAAAAGACTGCCGGAAGGCTCCGAGATGTCTGATCTGTGCAACCGAAGAAGGTAACAACCACGTTACAGGAGGCCCACGCTGTGCGGCCTTCAAACAGGCGACTGCAACAATATCACAGTGGAGGTAACGCAAATCAACCTCAACCACTGCGACACAGCACAACACTTGCTGCGGCAATCTGTAGCGGAGTCTAAATGCGATATAGCTATCATTTCGGAGCCTTACCGTTTCCCGGCCAGCGATGGAAACTGGATAGCAGATAACGCAAAATCAGCGGCGATTTGGATGACGGGGAGATATCCATTTCAGGAAGTGGTCTATCGTGCAGATGAAGATTTCGTAATCGCCAAAATCAATGAAGTCTTCTTCTGCAGCTGCTATGCACCCCCGCGGTGGACGACCGATCGATTCACAGAAATGCTCGACAAGCTGACAGAGGAGCTCATCGATCGGAGACCTGTCGTTATAGCCGGCGACTTCAACGCTTGGGCAGTAGAATGGGGCAGCCGATTCACTAACTCAAAGGGGAGTAGTCTACTCGAGGCCTTTGCAAAGCTGAACATAGATGTTGCAAACGATGGTACAACCAGCACCTTCCGCCGCAACGGTCGACATTCAGCTATTGACGTTACCTTCTGCAGCCCAGGGCTGGTTGTAGGTTTAAATTGGAGTGTATGCGAGGGGTACACCCACACCGACCACCAAGCTATCCGGTACACTATCGGAAGCAGTAGACACCCGGAAGCGCGTATGATCCAATCAATCGAGCGGAGGTGGAAAACAACGAAGTTCGACAAGGGAGTCTTCACCTTTATACACCTTTATACGTAGACTTCAGTGCAGATGAAGTGACAACGGCATTAGCAAGAGCGTGCGATGCAACCATGCCAAGAGCAGGTTGCCGACCTACGTGCATGCTGCCACCGAGCCCGGAGGAAGATGCAGAGAGCCCGAAACGTCGTGGAAAGAGATGCTCTAAGACCAGCGTATAAGGCGGTAAGAGCCGCACTTAACAAGGAAATCAAGCTCAGTAAGAAAGCCTGCCTAGAAGAGTTTTATCGCAACGCCAATTCGAACCCGTGGGGCGACGCCTATCGAGTTGCCATGGCGAAGATAAGAGGACCGCCAGTGCCACCGGATAGGTGCCCGGAGAGGATGAGAGCCTTCGTAGAAGCACTATTCCCGCAGCATGGACCGACAGCCTGGCCGCCCACGCCATACGGGACGCAGTATGACTATGAAGAAGAAGCTCGAATAACCAGCGAGCTGATGGTGCTGGCAAAAGCCTTGAGAACCAAAAAGGCCACGGGACTAGACGGTATCCCCAACGTGGCTGTGAAAACAGCAATCCTATCGAACCCGGATATGTTTAGGAGTGCGTTGCAAATGTGCATCGATGATGGTGACTTCCCAAACATCTGGAAGCGACAAAAGCTGGTGCTGTTGCCGAAACCAGGCAAGCCCCCTGGAGATCCTTCAGCATACAGGCCGATATGCCTGTTGGATACAGTCGGCAAAGTGTTTGAAAGAGTAATCCTTAACAGGCTTACAACATACACAGAGGGAGAGAATGGACTATCCAATATGCAGTTCGGTTTCCGGAAACGTAGATCCACTGTGGACGCCATACGAATGGCCGTGGAAACTATGGAGACTACACAAAAGCAAAAGAGAAGATGAAACCGCTACTGCGGAGTGGTTACCCAGCAGACTGAAAGTTCCCGAGTGCCTCTGTAGGATCCTGAGGGGCTACTTTCTGAACCGGCAACTGATCTACGAAACTGACGCCGGAAAAAGAAGTGTAACCGTTACAGCGGGCGTTCCACAGGGTTCTATTCTCGGCCCAACTCTCTGGAATGCTATGTACGACGGAGTGCTGAAGCTGAGCCTCCCCAGGGGCGTGAAGATTGTCGGTGTTGCGGACGACGTGGTGCTCCTAGTGACCGGCGAATCACTTAAGGAAGTGGAAGTACTCGCAACGGAGGCGATAGACGTTGTGGAAGACTGGATGCGCGAGAAGAAGCTGACGTTAGCTCACCACAAAACTGAAATGGTTCTGATAAGCAACCGAAAGGCAGTGCAGCAGGCAAGAATTTCGGTCGGAGATTGTATCATCGACTCAAAGCGGGAAGCTAAACAACTGGGAGTGATGATAGACGACCGGCTAAGCTTTAATAGCCACATCGACCATGCATGCGGGAGGGCCGTAAAAGTGATTTCGGCACTATCTCGGATCATGCCCAACAATTCGGCGATCAGCAGCAGTAAAAAGCGACTACTGGCGAGTGTTTCCATATCGGTGCTCAGATATGCTGGACCTGCTTGGGTGACGGCACTGCAGACGAAGAGGAACACATCTCGGCTGAACAGCACGTTTAGGCTGATGGCCATGCGGGTGTCTAGCACATATCGAACTATCTCGTCAGAGGCAGCCTACGTGATAGGTGGAACGATTCCCATAAACGTCCTACTCGAAGAAGATAGCGAGTGTTATAGGGATCGAGACACGAGAGGAGTCTGTAAACGAGTCCGAGCTGACACCTTAATCAAGTGGCAGCATCAGTGGGATAACGCTGTTAACGGTAGATGGACCCATCGACTAATTCCACGCTTGTCGGTCTGGGTGAACAGAGCGCACGGGGAGGTGAACTTCCACATGACGCAGTTCTTGTCTGGTCACGGCTGTTTCAAAAAGTATCTGAACAGGTTCGGCCACGCGAGTTCGCCGTTCTGCATCGCGTGCGGTGATGCAGAGGGGACGCCTGAGCATGTGGTCCTCGAATGCCCGCGATTCGAGCACGAGCAAAACGAGATGAGAACCATTGTCGGTGAGGACGTTAACATGAACAATATTGTCCAAAGAATTTGCGCGGATAAAGAAAAATGGGACGCGGTGAACAGAACAGTCGTTCAAATCATGTCAGCGTTGCAACGAAGCTGGCGAGCGGAGCAACGACCATCAACGTAGCAGTACACGCCTTCGAGCCATCGAAGCTCCGATGAACTGGAAGTTACACTCCAACTGGAATCGCCGACGGGGACCAGTAGAGTAGTACGCGACGTAGCACCGGGTTCGGGTCGTCGGGGCGCCAGTGAACCGGACATCAGGCTTCACCGGAATCGCCGGACCGACCTTGACACCCTACCGGGTAGCTCGAGAGTAGGCTAGATCCACCAACGGGGATTAGACCGAGTAGACCGCGTCGTACAGCTAGCAGTGGGTCGTTGGGGCGCCAGTGAACCGGAAGCTACGCTCCACCCGGAATTGCTGGATGGACCTCAGCACCTACTGGCTGGCCCGTTGAGAAGGCTAGATTTACCGCCGGGAACTAGATCGAGTAGATCGGGACGAAGCGGGGATCTAAATGGCTCACGGAAACGAACAACGGTATCGGCGGAAATCTACCGCTCGGTTTCGGGAGAATCTCTCCCGCCGGGTAATTCTTCGTCGGAGTAGGCTAGATTCACTGTCGGGGACTAGACCGAGTAGTTCGCGAACAAGTAAGGGTGGGAGATGGAGGGCTCAGTGAGTTGCGGTGCTAAATGGCACCGTATAGGGAGCTAAAGGGCTTAAGAAATTGTGGTGCTAAAACAAAAGAAGAATCGGTATCGGGAGAGCTTCCTTCGCCGGGGAACTCTCCGTCGGCGTAAGCTAGATTCACCGCCGGGGACTAGACTGAGTAGACCGCGACGAGATACCACCAGTCGCAGGTCGTCGGGGCATCAGCGAACCGGACGACCTGCTCCACCGGAATCGCCGAACTGGTTGGTTGGCTCGGTTTCGGGAGAACTTCTCTCGCCGGCGGAGTAGGCTAGGTCCATCGTCGGGGACTAGACCGAGTAGTTCGCGAACAAGTCTGGTGCTCAACGAGTAAACGGCGCTGAATGGTGTGAGAAAGGAGTGGCGGTGCCAACTGGCACAAGGGAGCCGAAGGGCTCGGTGAATTAGACAGTCTGAAATTTGCCGCCCAGATTGTCTTCGTAGGGGAGGAGCACTAAGTCTCGACTCACAGCCAGCTTTCCGATTGCCATGCATAAATTGGCAGTCTGTGTGGATGGTGGAGAATTGGTGGTGTGTTGAGGAGTGCTGCTGTAACCCTGCGGAAGGAAACGAACTAGTAAGTAGTTGAATTAGAGTGTGTGCTATACAAATAAAAACCCCTCCCTGAAGTAATGCCGTAAGGAAGTGCCGGGGAGGATTCAGGTTCTGCGCAAGGGCAGTAGTTTTTAGCGGGTCGGGTGATGGCAGCCCAAACCCGTTCCCTGAGATATTGGGGTTTTGTACATTTTCCCTCAGGTCTCACAGTTTTCCTGAATTTTTTTTTACTGCTCTCTGAAAAAAAAACGCGCACAGACATTTGCCGAACTCGACGAACTGAATCGAATGGTATATGTCACTCGGCTCTCCGGGCCTCCGTTAAAAAGTCGGTTTTCAGAGCAATTGCGATACTTTTCTATTGAGATAGACAAAAATGTACATACTTCTGCAGGTACACTTCAAGAAAACAAGTTTAATCGTGTTATTCCGCTTCAAATAAAAATAAACTAACTCTACCTGTAAAAGAATCTTCTATCTCCCTCACACTATCCTACAATGGTGCGGCATCTTATTCTTCAGTGGTAGGTAACACGACAAAAAGAACGCTGACTAGCACGCCTCCAATTTCGGTTTTCACACAACAATTCTTTTGCTCCATCCGATCTAAGTAGTATTACAGAAGGAAGCTTGAATTTCTTGCAGCAATCAATGTTTCAATTAATCACTGCAATGTTAAATTCTACCTCCACGTTTGAAGCTTTTCAACTGGGTGGTAATTTCTTAAAACAATTGTAATGAAGTCAAATTTTAATAATAACTTTAAATAATCATTTAAATTTATTAAATTTAAATTCTCGTCCATTAAAAACGTGCAAAGATGAATTTTTCAACTTCTTGAGGATACATAATGTTCAAATAGCCGTTGTGACCGAAACTTTTTTGAAACTGAACATTAAATTTGAAGAGGAACTCTAATTTTGTTGTTCATTGATTTGATCGAATTGTTGGATTCGGAGATTCCTCAATAGTGGTTAAGTGCAGAATCAAGCATTGCGTCTTACCGTCCCTTGACATCAAGGTGATCGAGAGTTTGGATATCGAGGTGCAAACAGATTTTGATATCATTTTTATTGCTGCAGCGTAATTTCCTTTTCAACGCACTAGCGAGAAAAACAATTTCTTGAAAGGTGACTTACACAAACTTACAAGAAATCGGTCGAAATTGTTTATAATAGAATAATGCTCACAGCAATCCCAACGACAAACTACTTTGTAATGATTACTCTGCTGGTTGTTATTCAATATTGTTCCCAAATGGACCTACGTGATGCGTGTGTGACTTGACTGCACATGCTGACTTCAATTCCGATCACCTTCCAGTAGTTCTCTCGATTTCTCAAGAAGCAGTTTCCAATCCCATTAGCTCAGTGTTTTATTATCACAAAGTGATAATCCTTCCCAGGGTACAAAACTTATTTTGGAAATAATTTTAATCGTGATTCTGACTTACAAAATAAAGCTGACATTAGTATAGCATTACAAAGTTGAAGTGATTCTGTAATAGATGCGAAGAATTTATTAGTACCAACAACACAGGCAAATTTTAATACTACTATTATTGACGATAATCTTCAACTTTTGATTCATTTGAAGATTGTTTCAACATCAACGTTTTCGTGATCCTGCTAAGAAATTTATCTCTCAGGATCTACAAAAAGAAATTACAATTATAATACAAATTTGTACTTGTAAATACATCAGTTGGTGTCCCGAGGTGTGATGAAGAACTGAATCTTTTTGCCACATCTCCAGACCGCTTGCCAGCCAAAGATTTTTAGATCAATTTCGACTGTATCCACTTTTACTTTTCGTATAGCTTCCTTGGTTGAGCTTTGATCATTGTGCTCTGTTTGTTGGTACGATTCGGTGCTCCAAAGCACTTCATTGTTTTTACTCAAACTGAATTAAATCTTTAAAAAATGTTTGATCGACCTCATACCAACCTGGACTTACGGTGCCACCTTTCCTTCCGCTACTATCGTACCGCTTGGTTGTCTGGTGCTCTTTAAGCGTTTTGAACACATGGTATGGTACACGGATCTATGCGCAATTTCGAGCCGTTGTGATCCAGCGATTAGAGGCGTTTGGATATTGATGAAACTTTGCCAATATAAATATTGTACTATAAACTATGCTAGATTTCTCCTTATCGGAGATAAATGTAGGTAAAAACTATTTTTGTCCACTAAGGAGCTGACGTCAATCCGGTCCTCTCACTAAGTTAGTGTCGGATACTGATGAGACGAAGTCGGAATGCAAATGTCATAATTAATTTACTATAAACTATTTTTAATTCAAATTTCTCACATTTTTACCCACGAGCTACAGAGTTACAAACAAATGAATCTGCATTTTTTCGATTAGACTAATATGCCCTATCTTGGAATCGACAATATCAAAAAATGCAATCTCGCGATCTCAATCATCTATAACCAGCAGCCGGAAACAAAAGCTACACATTCCTATAAGTTAATCATCGAAAGCAACAAAGTCGCACAAACAATCTGTTCATCCTCCAATAGCAACAAGTATAAAGTATTTCATTGACTTTTCAAAGCCGATTCCTACGCAGACAGCCGTACACAAAAAATGTAACCTAGCCTCGCTTACGTATTTGCCAATTGCCAGTGCTGGCCAGTGATTGTCGAAGTTCGATGGCAAATTTTGCAAATCTCAGCCAAATTGACCTCTTATCAGTCGCTCGTTTTTACTGTAAGTCGTGGTCACGAGTTTTGCGATGGACCTGAGCATCCCTTATCGCCGGATTGTTGCTACGAAAGGCGTTACGTTTCTCTGGGGGATGGGAAAATAAACAGAACATTCATCTCTATTGTGGTTTGCAACAATTAACACACAATGTTTCAGAAACTATTGTGAAATTTAAAATCCACTAATTTTAATACAGTTGTACTCTATTGGTTTTTATGGATAAATAACAGCATGTGCCAAAAAATCAGTACCTGTTAGATGATCTTGCTAGAAATTTTCTTCTTAATTTTTTCGTTTCACTTGCCGATGGTGACAAGGCGCCATGTGAATTGTAATTATTCATTTAATTCACGATTATGATAACACACTGTTTGGGCCTGTTTATATTTGTTTAAAAATGATGCAATATTTGCCATTTTTTGCGTCATATATTTCGGAATTTTTCAAGAACACATCATGTTTCTCGCTTTCGAACTTTATTTATTTACTCTTTTTCGAATTGATCATAACTGTCCTGATTTTTGTTTAAAATTACATCATACAATACTTTATTAGTATTTACAATTACATGAATCTTACACTCTAGATGATCATTACTCGCATTCTGGTTTTTTGTACGTTTCTGCCTCTTTTTCTTAGTACCAGCCAATCTCTCTCTCTCATCTAACTCGGAGAGATTCCTGACTTCGAAAATACGTGGATTTGCAATACTTACAAGAAAAGATCTTCACGATAGCACTACACTTTCAATAAATAATAACATGTTGCTTCTTGGTCTGTCTTTTTTCTAAGTAGAAAAAAATCCGACTAGTTGGCCCGTATTTATTCCATCGTCCTAAGTTTATCTGAAAACTGTTCTATTGCGGCCGAAAGATCAAGTCTTACAAACTAACATATCACTTAGCGGCTAGGTAGAAGCGCTTATCACTATACTGCGACTGCATTTACACACTCACGCGCACACACAATCTGAACAACGCTTTGTCAACGGACAGGAAAAGTTGACCTATGTTCCCCTATTCTTCGAGCAGCCACAGCCGCATCGGGATGTTGCTGAAGGCATCGTTCAGGAACTTGCGGAACAGTTTGGCAATACTTTGCGAAGCAGCTGGTCTCATCTCCTGAACCAACTCGTTGGCGTTCTGGTTCAAGAACTGATTGATGGCCTCTCCTGGAAGGCGATGTACGTAAATCATTAGTGGTAAAACAACGAAATTCGACTTTTTACATACCTAGAACATTCTGGGTGTTGACATGATCCTTAACCTTGAAGCGTGCGTTCTTCATTGTGAAGTCGACCAGCATCTTTTCGATGCTCATGAACGTCTCACCGTCGCGCTCAACCGGTTTGCCGTATATTTTGGCGATGGCACTGATGTCGGCTGGAATCAACAAATAAAACTTTTAATAAGTGAGCTTATGTGATGGTTTAGCAAAACTATACTCACAGAACTCGGTCCAGAATTCGCCATTGGAACGAACGGGCAGCAGCAGTACATTTCCGATGATCTCGTATTTGCCCCGGGTTTCCACTCGAGGGATTCCCAGGCTCATATCAATTCGTAGCTTCTTCACGTCACTACGCACATCCTTGATGGTGTAGTTTCCTGCTCCGCTGGCAACGATGTCGGTGAACAGGGCCTTTATCCGCACTGCTCCGGCATTGTTCTCCATGGCCAGTTCTTCGATCCGTAGAGGCTCCAACGGGGGAGTACGCAGTTCGGTCAGCCCACCCGCGATGTACGGACGGATGTAGTTGAACGAGTTTTTGATGCACTTGTTGATCTCGGGATCACTTCGGCGGCAGGGCAGCACATATGGAGCTGTTGGCGGTTGGAGAAATGAGAGAAAGAAAAATGAAACGATTCGATCGGTTTCTGCTCTGATGGTTGCCTAACCAATGGCGATTGAAATTATTTGATGCGCAATGCAGGGTTGAAATTGAGCGGTTCGGGAGAAAAAATCTACAATCAAGAATAATTTTTTCACGCACGATTACATGTAAAGAGTAAGAATTAAAGTACACAAATGATAAGGCCTTCCTCTTAGTTTTCGTATTTCTTATTGCTAGATTTTGTTGTTCACGGATAATGGACTACTGAGCCTGTTCAAACAGAAGTAAAGTTCTAGTTTTTTCTAACATTTTGTTAAATATGCAATCTCCTTAACACGCGTTCACCAGCAATAATTGAATTATTCATCTTCTGCTCACTTGGCACGCGATGGATTGAATTTATACAAATTCTAGCAAGAGTGTATTGAACATGATTTGCAGTCTTTTTGGAAAGATTTTAAAATCAGCTTTTCAACAACAAATAAGAAATACGACTTTTTTAATTTGTTATGAAAGATATGTGTAGGATTTGCTCAAACTTTGAACATTTTTTTCCGAGGGCCGAGTATCATATAGCAATCGACTCAGCTCGACAAATTGGAACAATGTCTATATGTATGTGTGTATGTAGGTATTAATGTATGTATGTGCACGAATGTCATGTAATTATCTCAGGGATAACTGAACCGTATTTAATGAAACTAGTTTCAAATGATAGGCCCAACGTAACAATACGACACTATTATTTTTGTTTTTCGAAATGTTGTTTACTTTGTGAGATATGGGTGATTTGGTCAAAACACAACATGTTTGAAGCATATAACCTTCGAACAAGCAATCACGTCACGCAAACTCCATAGATATAGATGAAAATATCTTTCTAACAAGCTATAGGTTGTCAAAATCCGTTCACGAGCAGCGGAGATATTAAGCATTTTGTATTTTTATTCCTCGCTTTCCACCAACTAAAAATGAGACCATTGCATACAGAGTATTACACCCAGGTTTTTTTTACGCGGGGGATACGTACCGCGTAAAAAAACCGCGTAAAAAACCGCGTTAATTGGAAAATCCGCGTAAAAAACCGCGTTAATTGGAAAATCCGCGTAAAAAAACCGCGTTGATTCGAAAATCCGCGCAAAAAAAACTATCAGCAAAAGACTCGGATTTCGCAATTAACACGGTTTTTGCAAAAAATATTCTAAGTCCTTTTGAATGCAAAAGACTTAAAAGATTTTCGGAAAGATGGAAGAGACGGGTCTGGAAGATTCCTTATGGCCCGCACACCAACAATATGGGTATTTTCGGAATGGTCTTGAAGAGTAGGTGCCAGAAATTGATTTGTGACGCCATTTTGCAATCCAAGATGGCGACTTCCGGTTTAGCGAAATTCGCTATAACCCAATCAATATGGGTATTTTTGGAATGGTCTTGAAGAGTAGGTGTCAGAAATTGATTTTTGACGAAATTTTGAAATCAAAGATGGCGACTTCCGGCTTAGCGAAATTCGCTATAACTCAATCAATATGGATATTTTTGGAATGGTCTTGAAGAGTAGGTGCCAGAAATTGATTTTTGACGCCATTTTGCAATCCAAGATGGCGACTTCCGGTTTAGCGAAATTCGCTATAACCCAATTAATATGGGTATTTTCGGAATGGTATTGACAAATAGGTGCTAGAAATTTATGTTTGACGCCATTTTGAAATCCAAGATGGCGACATCCGGTTTAGCGGAAATTCCTTATAACCCATGCAATATGGGTATTTTCGGAATGGTCTTGACGAGTAGTAGACAAAGATCGATGTTTGACGCCATTTTGAATTCCAAGATAGCGACTTCCGGGTTAGCCACATTCACTATAACCCAGTCAATATGAGTGTTTTTGGAATGACGAGTAGTAGACAAAAATTGATTTTTGACGCCATTCAAAAGGACTTAGAATATTTTTGCAAAATTTTGTGCCTATCAAATAAACGAAATGAATAAAAAAAATATTTTTGCAAAAACCGCGTTAATTGGAAAATCCGCGTAAAAAAAACCGCATTAATTGGAAAATCCGCGTAAAAAAACCTCGTAAAAAAACCTCGCAAAAAAATCGCGTAAAAAAAACCTGGGTGTAGTCCTAATATATTTCGATATTCTGAACACACGGAGTATTTGTGTCTTCATCAAACTTTGTTATGAAATGTCTTCAACAAATGTCTTTTATTTCATTTTGATTATAGAGGCGTTAACCTTAGGATCTGTCGACTCTTTTTTTCAGCTTAGAAACATTTTTAGCCTTATTTTCGCGAGTTGGGAATCGAATCTAGGTGAGATGCGTATAAAATAATCGACTTACCAACTACACTCTGCCTGCTTCAATCAACAAAGTTGTTTGAAATAGCATTTTCGAAAATTTTGCTGAAGACATTAAACTCAGAAGGTCAACCCCCGATGACGGTTTATAAAAAAAACCGGTTTAATTGCCAATAAGTGCAGAAATGGGATAAAAAAACCTTGGCGCATAAATGGGTTATAAAGACATACGACTTTTACACGGGGAGATGGAATATTCCATTTTCATTATTATTATTTTTTTATGGTTTCAGAAATTATTGACAACAAAACTCTTGACATCATTACTAATATTAGTGTCATTTACGGGTGGTGGTGAATAGATGAAACGAAATTGATTATTGATGGCATTTGAAAATCAAGGTGATGGCTTCCGGTTACTAGAAAACAGTGAAAACCTGGAACGAGACCAGCGGATAGATGGTTTCTTTTTCTATTTTTCCGCTCATTTTATTGTTCGTCTCGCATAGCCTCTCTTTCTGAGGTAGTCATAGTTTAAATGAACTGGCTGTATTTGACAGTTCCCTAGCATTTGGAGTTAGGTTTTTTCGTTTCCACACGTCCCGTCTTAGACGAAATACATCATCAATATAGGTATTATTTGACAGAGGGTGGTCAATGGAAGACGAAAATTAATGGTTGAATCGACGCTATTTTGAAAACCAAGGTAATCCATTAAAAACCAGACCATTAAAACCGTCATCAAAATGGTTGTCATTTGAAAGGGGGTGGTCTGTAGAAGACCGCAAGTGATTATTGACGTCATTTGAATACCAGGATAGCCAACTGATTTTCAAAATTGCGCCAATATTTATTTTTCATTTTCCACTCAGTGCCTCTTTCAAATGACACCCAGATTGATGATGGTTTCCACTATTTTGATGTAATCGGAAGCAGCCATCTTGGTTTTCAATATGCCATCAATCACCAATTCTAATCTTCTACAGATCACTCACTTTCAGTTGACACCTATATTGATGATGGTTTTCATTGATGTGTGGTAATCGAAGCTGCATCCATTGATTTTGAAATGGCGTCAATTATTAATTTGGTCATCTACTGATCACTCCCTTTCAAATGACACCCTTATAGATTTAATGTATTTCAAATATACTAATCATCCAAAGTTGATAGTTCCGAAATAATGTGATCCTGACCGTAAACATTTTTATTCGAACAATAATTTGACTTTTCTTCACTATTAAAGCTCCCAACTCCAAAACAAGTCCTCGTATAGACCATTTTAACGCTATTCAATTTAATGCTCAAATAAACACCATTAGTAATCACTAACTTGAAATATTTTGAAATTTTTATTATTTCCATTCCTGCTTAGAGGTTATTTATATAGTTGATTAGGGTTGATGTGCTAATAGTCGCGTACTTAAGGAAAACTTTTGCTAAAAAATCGATGAATAGACCTATGGGCAATGTTAAAACATTAAACGAAAGCTTTCAATCCCTACTTCATAGGAAAAATATAAAGATTAGTTAATAACCAATATATGTATTCACAACCGCTTGTACCACTATAGGAACACATGTACCAATAGTGGCGCAATCGCTAATTTCGGGTCCTATTGTTGCAAATCCCATTGATTTCTTATGGGACTTGCAACTATAGGTACACTATATCAACTATAGGTGCAAGGGAGCTCAAAATTCAAAGAACATCATTTTTTCAATAGTTATTTCAGCAAATTTCACGAATAACAGTTTTATTGAAGCATAATTTTAGTGCGATGAATCGATAAAAAATATTTGTTGATGGTTGGTACCTTAGTTAGGCATATAACCCACTACTGCAACTATTGGTACACCTCAACTATAGAAGTACCCACTAGAGTGGGACAAAAAATAGAATCTTGCTCCGAGTAACTTTTTAGCTTCCATTAGGTCCCAGAACAACTGTGCAAAATCTCAGCTCGATCGGTGAAACTATATTTTCGCGCCGGCGGTTTAAAGTTTGCATGGGATTTCTTATGGGGAAATTGACTTTTACAAAACAATTCCTCTAGAACTCTCCCGTTGGTCCCTAAAAATAAATCGGTATGTGTTTTAAATAGCAAATTTAATAAGGAAAAAAAGCCTCAAAGATTGCTAAACAATCCGAGGCTCATGGAAAAAGTTATTAAGCAAAAACCGGTTGGTCCTCTGACGATTGGTAAAATATTCAATTATTCTAGCACCACTGCTGCTGCCGGTCGAATTGTATGCAAATTTTACAACTTTCTCCTATTGTGTCCAAACCATTGATCTGAGCTATTTCGTCTCTTCAAAAGAATTTTTAGGAATAAAATGAGGCATCTTTTGGAGTTAACGACCATGTTCCAAATATCACTGTAAAGACACTACGGAAACAAACTTTTTAAATGAAAGAGATACAAAGTAGGTTTCTTCAGAAAAGTTTAAGAATGAATAAAATGCAGTAACTTTACCAAAGACATCGAATCTCTATCTCTTGTAGTTGAAAAGATATGGTAGTTTTAAAATATTAAATAGGGGGAGCTGGGCCAATTCGGCCCTAGTAAGAGTTATTGAGCTATCGAATGGAACTTTGTCAACAGATTTTCAAAAGTATTTTCTTCTGAAAGCCTAACCGATGGCGCACATGTTTTTCTCAGATAGCTTTTGGCTATCTCTTATCAGAGTGTGTCTAAGCGCTCTTGAACTACTGATTGCAAAAGGTCCGAATTACCCCAACTTTGGTTCAATTCGGACCCCACGTTTTTTTCGCCATGGATGTAATAAAAAGTCATTTCAGTATGTTTCAATATAATTTAATTAGCTTTTAAGAAAATTTCGGCAAGTTAGTCTGTGGTGATACATGAGATTCTATCTGAGCTGCTTCCATTGTTCCTCCCTTTGTCTGAGGTTGATTGCGCTTCTCAGGTGTATGCGCCGCCGCCTCTTTTCAGCCACGGCAGTAACGAAATCATCATTGGTCATAATAGCTTATTTTTGCGGGTCCACGACGCGGGTCCCTTTTCCGTGGTGGTACTCATAGAATCGGCCGAATAACAAAGTAACAAAGGATCCTGAGCAAAACAATTACCTACTACAAGTCATCGAACACCATAGGAATATTAAGCCCATGAAATATTAATTTTACACAATCATTAAATGTAAACCAAAATAATAAAAAAAAACATTCATTTGACTCATCAGAATGTACGAAAAAGTTCTATTTTCAAAATATCATTTATTCGCAGCAGGGCTTGTAAACCAGGACTTCATTTTCTGAGGAATTCCGAAATTGGCATAGGCTAGTGCTATAATTCTACTGACACTGAGAAGCTACACTATCATGCACATTGATCTTATTTTCGCGTTACATAAGTTTTTAAAACTATTTTAGTATTTTCGGGGTCGAAGAATGTCAAGAAATTGCAATTCTATTTTACACCAAAAAAAGAAAGGCAATATTTTAAAACTACCATATCTTTTCAACTACAAGAGATAGAGATTCAATGTCTTTGGTAAAGTTACTGCATTTTATTCATTCTTAAACTTTGCCGAAGAAAAATACTTTGTATCTCTTTCAATTAAAAAGTTTGTTTCCGTAGTGTCTTTACAGTGATATTTGGAACATGGTCGTTAACTCCAAAAGATGCCTCATTTCATCCCTAAAAAGTCTTGTGAAGAGACGAAATAGCTCAAATCAACGGTTTGGACACAATAAGAGAATGTTGTAAAATTTGCATACAATTCGACCGGCAGCAGCAGTGGTGCTAGAATAATTGAATATTTTACCAATCGTCAGAGGACCAACCGGTTTTTGCTTAATAACTTTTTCCATGAGCCTCGGATTGTTTAGCAATCTTTGAGACTTTTTTTCTTTATTAAATTTGCTATTAAAAACACATATCGATTTATTTTTAGGGACCAACGGGAGAGTTCTAGAGGAATTGTTTTGTAAAAGTCAATTTCCCCATAAGAAATCCCATGTAAACTTTAAACCGCCGGCGCGAAAATATAGTTTCACCAATCGAGCTGAGATTTTGCACAATTGTTCTGGGACCCAAATGGAAGCCAAAAAGTTGCTCGGAGCAAGATTCTATTTTTTTCATACAACCATGTCCCACTCTAGTACCCACCCTATACGACAAAAATTAAATGCTCATAAAAACCGATCCTGACCAAACGGAAAACGTAATTTATCATCATTTTCCTTCTACTATCCAAAATATTATTATCATTGTCAGCCACATTGAGTTTTGTGTCAACTGTCTCAAAGAATACATTTATAGCAAAGGTTTAAATGTATGAATTTTTGCGGTAAGCAAGTTTGTGTTTATAGACAATCCACCTAATCAAACCTCGCTTCTCATTCGAAGTATTGTTCCCAATCCATATTTTGGAAGATCTCTCCAAAAAGAGCTTATCATAATTTGACAACTATAGGACCTCGTCTAAGAGATCAGTTACAAGATCCAATTCCCACTATTTTCCAAAAGACATTAGGTTCTCAGTGTAGCGATCAGATAAAAAACTTTCGAAAATATTATTGTATCATATTTAATAAAGTTAGTCTACTTTAAGTTTTTTTTCAATTCAATTATTTTGGGTTGGTTGCATGGGGGGGAGGAGGTGAATTACAATGTATTTTTGTAATCTTATGCTTGTTTCTTTCATTAAAAATGTACTACCAAAATACTATAAGTTTGCTGTAATGAAATCATTGATTTAAGCCTTTACGCAAATTCAAACATTCTTGACATTTTCCTTACAAAAAGGTATGTAATCCCTTGAGCAGATTTGGTTAGGCTGAGGTTTGGTGTTGGTCTCGCAAAATTTTTTTTTGTTCTCTGATACCCACCTTTTCACATTGTGACAAATGTCAAAGTAAGCTCAGATACCAAATTTTACATCATTTGGAGAATTTTAGCCCCCAGACCACTTCGCTTGAAATTTTAGAAATTGGAACTATGGTAAAATTGTCTAAATGTTGTGAAATATGGCATCTGATCTTACTTTGACAATTGTAACAATATGAAAGGGGGGGGGGGAACTTTTTGAATTCAAAAATGAGTTATTTTTTGCGATGCCCTAAATACTCTAATCTCAGATGACGTTACTTCTTCAATATTTACGCAGAAGTTATGAAAAATTCGATCAAGTTGCGGTGCGGTCAAATATTTAAATCGAAACATGGTAAAATTCTGATGAATTCTTGGTGCATTGTAATACAACCACGGCAGTGTTTTCTTATCAACACATCGAGATGACCTTTGAAAATTGCATCTATGATTTATAATATTTAAGAATTCATTCGTCTTGCATATAACTAGTCACTATAATATATTAAAGCCTTCCTAAGAGTATTAGTGGAATTATTGGAATCGTCCCGAAGTAGTCTTAAATGCTTTAAACTGGTTGCGAAGCCTGTTGGAATCGATAGTCCAGTAGGGGTGGACGTAGCGTAGTTGGTAAATCGATTGCCTTGTACGCAGCGCATCTGGGTTCGAGTCCCGACCCCGCACATAGGGGTAGACATTTTTCATAAGAGATTTTTCTAACCCGAAGAGGCGAATGACCTTATGGTTAAAACCTCTATAATCGAAAAAAAAACAAGAAAACCAATCGATGGTCCAGTTTTAAACCGAAATATGCCATATATCGATAGGCAGTCTTCCACCGATATAACAGAATCAATGAAACGATTCAACGTATTCAAAATGGCGAAAAAATTGAGGGTTGTGTACAAGACACGACTATTGTTACATTAAAAATGCAGCATGACTAGCGAACACCATGCGCGAATTCATTTCATCGTATCAAAATTGCATCATTTTTCAGGACACACACACATTACGTTGTTACTTTTAATATTATTGTTCAACGGTAAAAGATAAAGAATTGATCATTAACAAGACAAGCTAATAAAAGAAATTTTCCAATTCAATTCTTTTTCCATTATATAGTCGTTCTAATAAGGACGGTTTGCAGATAATTATTTGGTGATTAAGTACAAGAATCCTAAGAAACGATTCGAATCTTGCCACCAAGGCTCATGTACATGCTATAAAAACAGCAATTCGTCATCTTGCTTCTGTTGTACCATACTGGAAAGTACGATTTACAAAATCGTTCTAGTACACGCAGATGAATCCTGGCAAGCAATTTCATCAACTTTGCGGTGTAGACGAAAGTCCCACCTTTTGTGTAATAAACGAAAATATTTTCATCATTTTTTATGGTACGGCTTTCGCATAGTGAAAGGATTCCAACATTTACTGATTTTCTTGAAGGTTTTGCAAAACCCTTCGGGTTTGTAGGATTTGAAGAAGATTTGCTTATATATTTTTTTCCTTTTTATTTCGACTATGTTAGTCTCATTTGTTTTTCATTTTACATTACATTTGCTTATATTATTATTAATAAAAGGAAATATCTAATTTCATTATTTTTCCATTATGTATTCCATTATCAGGACTATTTTTGGTGATACAGGACGAGAATCTTTTGGAACGATTCGAACCTTGCCGGCGATTCGCTTCTGCTGCGTAAACACCGACGAACACGCATTCCCCTCACGCAGCTCATGTCAAATGAGAACTATGTGGCACAAGGCGGTCTCTTTTATAAACTGTTTGATGCAGATGGAAGACCATCCCTTTGTAAGATAAAAATATGTTCATCATTCTTTTTGGTGTGGCAGAATTGCCACATTCACTTATTTTCTTAAAGGTTTTGCAAAAACCATCGGGTTGGTAGATTATTATTTTGAAGAATATTTGCTTATATTACCATTCAGTGGTAAAGGTACCGAATTGTCAAGCGCAAACTTAATACAAGATAACAAAAGGAATCTTCTAATTGAATTTTTTTCTATTATTTATTCGTCCTAATAAGGGCGGTTTGCTGATAGCTGTCTTGTGGTACAGGAAGAGAATCCTATGCAACGATATGAGCCTTGCTTGCATGACGCATATGCACGGTATAAACCAGCAATTCGCCATCTCGCTGCTGTTCTGTCATCGTCGTTTGGAACTGCGAACAAAGTCCTTACAGCGCACACAGACAAACGTTCCTCTTCCGTAGTTTATGTGAAATGAAAGATCGAACAGCTATCCTACAAACAACGGTAGCGATAATCTATCGGATTCTGCCAGCAGAGCAGGCATGGCAATGAAGAAATTCAGTCAAAAATATTTCTTTTATATCAAGCGATGAAATTTGTAGGACGCTTATGAATGTCGAGATGTGGCCCGTGTTAGGAAAAGTCTTGCGCAAATTTGTGAAAATTGTACATGTTCCCCATATATTGCATATTTACGGACTTTTGAATAGTGTGCTAATAAAATACACAGAAAAATTTGATAACAATTTTTTAATGGAAATTTTCTAAAACGATTGAAAATTCATCAACAATTAACAAAACGTAAGCGAAAACTTTGGCTGTTTTCTTACATTTTCGCAATGTTTTCAAAATAAGACGGATTTTTCAATAGTGTAGAGTTGAAACTCCAATTTATAGTTGCAACCAATTTTTAAGTTGGACTTCCTTGAATCGATTAGTATTTGACGCAAATCCATCAACAATTAACAGCGCTACAGTTGGTTAAAATTTTGCTACATTTTCGTGGCGCAGTTCGAAATCAGATTTTAGTTTTACACCTAGCCCCAGCCCCAATTAACGAAACTTCGACTCTCGATTCAATAGCTATTGCCCAGTTGGCACTTGGCCAAATGGCGTTCGGCCAATTGCAATTCTACCAAAAGGCATTCAGCCAAATGACCATTATGACGTTATTAGTCAAGGACGATATAAATAGTGTCCGCATGTGAAAGCATCAGGGATAGAAGTGGTAGACATATGCTACCAATATCACATTTATCTCTCCAATTAGTTTTTACAGATTCGAAGATATTATTGATTTTCTGAACACCCTAATGAATATTGACAGTGAATATCAGTAGTGTCTATCAAGCAGGAAATTCAAACAACAACCAATGTTTCCTAATTATCGAATTAACCATCTTGTCATTAGCTGTGAGCCTATGATAATTTGCTGTGCTCAAACGTAGTTAAACAAAAGATCCTACTATGAATCCAAGTACAAATGTTACTCCATCGGATGCCGCGTAGGTCTGCTGCACCCCCCAATGTCCAAAAAAACTCCGTCCACCGTGACAATATGTTTATAGTTTATTAACACCTTGGTTATGCCAGTGCCAGTATCGTCACTGACGACAGCGCGCTGCCGGCCTATGGTTTCTTTGTCACGGTCACCAAACGGATGGATGGCATTGAAAAACAATATTTGGAGTTCGCGCCATACTCCAAAGCAACCGTTGGGTGCAGCACAGCCGACTGACCAACGCGAGCCACCGCCACCCAAACCAACGGAAACCGCGTTGACACTGTACGACTATGTATATGGGTTATTGTTTGGCTTGACGTGATAAAACATCAATAATCAACGCCATGTGCAAGCTTGCAGTGCATAGGAACAACAAGGGTATCGCACGTAACGAGACCATGGTCGGGTCGTGTGTCCGAATGGTGCTAACTTGAACTTGGACAGTCAACAGTCCGAATCCGGCTCGAGTCTGGTTATTTTAGGATGGCTGGCCCGATGTGTCTTCTGAATAAGTTGATGCATTTCATGAACTTTTGCTGTGTAACAATTTGAATAAATTTTGTTGGAAACTGTATTTTACATGAACAGACAATTGAAAGGATGAAATGTACTAAAAAAATCGTGTATCATACCTACAGGTCATCTTGTACGTTTATCATAGGGACAGTATTGATGATATAATTATTTATAGCAGAAATTCATGTATAGGTTAAAAAATAAACCATTGAAGATGCGTTGCAAATAAATGATCATTTTTTTTAAATATTTAGAAAGACGCTTTAGGTTGAAACCCCACTTAATTCAGATGGAACAAATCTGTTACAAATTGAAGTTAATTCACACATCAAGTAAGTATCAGCAACCTTAAAAATATTCAATAAAACAAAATTCTTTACTATTCGTTCCGTGTGTTACAAAATTGAGCCTACACACCGCCAGCCTTCAAGTCCGCATCAATCAAATGTGGATTGCCGATTTGATCTTTCCGATTAAAGGCACTGCTCGGTAGGTTTGACTACCCTCCACCGGCCGGGGAGGTATGCCGTAAATCGTGATGAAGATTGATTTCTTCATCTAACACCCCATTGCAGCAGCACCGGTTCCGTCCACGCTGCATCGTTTGTTCCACGTGGTTAGTCAAGCCCTTTAAATTGTATATCATTGATGACGGCGATGACAACACCCCGCTAGCGCTATTAGCTAAACCTGGTATTTAGTAGGTATCTGCTGTGGAATCGCCCGTAGCTAAGTCGGACGATAGTAAGTGATGAATGGCTGGTGTTTAACAACTTGTTTAGTGTGTTATTGCTTACGTGGTTGTGGTTTTTTTTCTCAATCCGGATGGTGGAGTTTGAGAAATGCCAACGACACGAGCAGAACCATTGATTGAAGTCAAGTGTCAGCGCATAGTAAATTAGTGAGTTTAACGGCTCACGCGTATGCAATAAATAAACAGTTGCAACGAAATTTTTTCACCTAATCTAGTTATCGTCGGAAATTGGATGGATACGACAAAAACTTCCACGTATCGAAATATTTTAAAAGATCTTCACAAGATACCTAGTCGAGGATCTACTACAATAGTTAAAGCATCATTAGTGGATGTGCTGCAAAAAGTTTCGCTCGACATTAAAATGTTGGCCACAGAACCACCTTCATGAGAAGGAAACACGCAAAGGCAACGAATCCATCATCGCGACCTTAACCTTAATAACGGAAGCAATCTGCAGGGGTGTGAGTGTTTGTTTACGCATACTCTTTAGTCAACGTCACGCAAAAATCGATCACTAACGAGGATCGACTTTTTAGTGAGCTCTGCATTTACATACGGACCCCTGTAGCGACACGGCCCAACTGAACCAGTTGCACTAGGTATCTGCATCAGTGACCAGCGCTCTAAGTCAAGTCCAACAACGACACGCGGCTAAATTTAGCGTTGCATTTCACAGGTCACGTGGCCGTGCGGAACGGCATGGTAATTATTAAATGGCGATGATTACCGTGTTTGGAAATCATTCTGGGGCAAATCAGTACAAGAGTTGGTTGAAAGGAAAATGCATTGTTCCGGAATAACAAAAAATGCCTTTTTCGAGTGGCAAAACAATTATAGTAAGCTGTATCAAAATGCGAACGGATTTCCTTCGAACATTGACAAGCTAAGCTAGTGGAGCTCTGTCAGCGCACAGCTGAGCACAATTCTTCTCGGATGTCGTAGTGAAACCGAATGTGTGATCTTGCAGTCACTGCACATAAATACCTCAGCTCACGTTCGGCAAGGACGCCATAAACCGGTTCGATTGTGACGGATGAAAGGCGTCATGCAAGAGAAGGTAGGGGTTTTTATAAATACATAAGGCCTGCAGAAGGTGAATTTTCTTTGTTATAATATTCTTACTGTTAGGTTGATTGTGGCAATGCTCTTATTTTGTTTCGTGGAGTCTCATTCGAGTAATATGGCAACATCGGTGACGAGATGGCTTTTCCCTTAGTCAGGTTTCTTTGACCATCAAAAAGCGAGCATGGCGGTATTCACTAATCAGGTTATACGTATAGAATACCTACGTGAATAGTTAGGTTAGGTTACTGAGTTTTGATAAAATAATGCTACTTCAGATCTTTAATACTTTATAATCCCTCACCCAATGCGATAGGATAATGCTTTCAAAAAACAGAACCGTGCTCTGTACAGGTATCTTCATATGCAGCTCCAGCTGGCTGGCAAAGAGGGGCACATCTTTCTGACAAAAAAGTGTCGAATTTTGTAAACTTATTGCTTAACACGGTTCGTATTTGGAGATACGCGAATAATTAGACAAATCGCATCATCTTTGAATGCTATTGTTTTTTTTCTCTACTATTCCTCGGAGAGTCTATTTCTCCATTGATTTCTTAACATAAACAACACGTGGTGCATGTTTTTAGTTTCCCAATTTTGCGCAATCGATCAGGATACAATGGAGGGTTTCACTACAGCAGGTCTGTTACGGATACAAACTCAGAATGCATTTATAGAAAAACGAAATAATAATTTAATATTTGCTTCAAATTTAAATATTAATTTAATTTTAGGTTATGATTGTCAAATAAGATATCAAAGTTTGTTCTCATTTTTTTGGGGTTTTTTGTTTATATATTTTTCCTCGACAACACATCAAGTTGAATACTTGCTTCGTTATTAATAAACAATTTCAACATCTCAATGGATTTTCAATTTACTTCCACTGGTTACACAAATAGAAATCCTGTTTGATGTTATGGGGCAATTTTTCTGACCCAACCTGCAATTCTGCATCCTTGAAGAACAGCGTGTACAGTAATGTGCCCATATTGCTTCATTGTGTGATTTGTTGCTAAACTGAGAAGGAACACGAAGATCTAGGCACCATTTTTTTTAAACAAATGAAGTGATTGTCAGCCAGTGGACGTCTATTCGGTCGAAGTCATCTTTTAAATTGGTATCCTTTCCATTTCACTGATTTAGGCGAATTCATCTAAAGCAGAATTCCGTAAAATTAAGACAATTTTGTCTCACGCGTAAAGTTCGTCCCAGCATTCATATTGGAGCTAGTTTTTTCAGAAAAAAAACCACAGCAAACGAAATCAGAGACCAACTAGCACAAGTCGAAGTACAAGTGGTGATTTAACCACATTCAATAAAGGTCAGTCTATGGAGAAGCGTCATTTTTCACACGCTGACCATAATTGATTGAAATTCAATATCTTAATGCAGCCTTTAAAGGTTAGAATACCTCGGGCTCAATCTCAGTTGAAATGCCGATAGGTTTCACACAGACTTATGACAATTGATTTTTGGTTTATTCGTTAAAACTCTATGCCATTAAGGCGAAAAACTGAACACTGAACTGTGCGGCGAATCCGTCTTCGAGGAGGCTACAAACGTCACCGAGCAAATGAACAACCTAACAGTAGCCCCAAACAACAGAAATCGGTCAGAAACCAAGTCCGTTAGCTGTACGGTTAGGTGCTGACGAAATTTGATGGATGTATCTTGATCGACGATGAAATGTATGCGACAACCATTTTCAAATAAATCTAGGGTATCGAATTTTACAAGGCTACTGCTCACGGTTTCTAGCAGATTGAAATTTGTTTTCAAAACAAATGGTTTGGCAAGGGAACTGATCCTGTGGCAAGAAAATTAGCATCAGCAGACCCATGATGGCCCAATTACGTTATGGCCAAATCTAGCCAGCTGTCATAACAGCAAGGACTTGCTCAAATAGTCGACAATGGGGTCCAGTTGTGTGTGTGTATTTTTTTACTTGGTGGTAAAGCTCTTACGCCGACTTAGCACACGTTCAATAGTTGGATCATACTACCGATTTCGTTCATTGTGTGAGTGAGGGATTCTGAACAGAAAAGAGCTCAAGAACTCTGAACCCTACTCCTCTGATCTCTATCAAAGAATCCGACGTTTGCCTGATCCCCCGGATTCCATTTGAAATAACTACTTCGGGGGGAGGCTGTGCTCATGGACTTCACTGGATTTCAGGTCTAGCTAGTTCGCTGGTATCATAACCGCAATATCAGTCCTGCATGGTATGATATTCTTCATGCGCTCTACTCTGCGTTGACCAGTTGGATGCCGTGGTCGAACCAGCGATTCTGATTGGAGGATGGCTTCTGGTTCACTGTTACCCCGACGACGCTATACTGGTGGTTTGTAGCGTTCGGTGCTACTCGGCTAGCCTACCTTGACGGAGGGTTCCCCGACGAAAGAATGTTTCCCGCAACAGTTGCCGGACGCGTTATTCTTGCTTCGATGCAGTCCGGCAGAATGCCGAGGTCTGTCCGGTGATTCCGGGTGCGCCCGGTTCACTGGAGCCTCGACGATTCAAGTCGGCGATTCGCTTCGGACTACTCGGAGTAGTCCCCAACGGTGGATCTTTCCTACTCCGACGAAGAGTTCCCGGCAGTGGAAGATCTTCCAAAACCGATGCTACCAGGGCAGATACCGAAGTCGGTCCTGCGATTCTAGGTGGAGGGTTGCCTTTTGCCGGTGCTACTTCTAGCTAATCCCCGGCGGTGGGCCTGACCTACTCCGACGGAGAAATTTCTCGACATCGAAACCGTTATCGCGATGTTGGTCGGTTAGGTGCCGAGGTCAATCCTGCGATTCCGGGGGAGGATGACTTCCGGTTCTCATGTGCGCCGATGATCTATCATCAAGGATGCGTGCGCTCAGTCTAGTCCCCAGTGGAGGATCTAGCCTACTCCGGTCGCGCTTGCTGGTCTACTTTATCTGTTCACGTTAACGTTTTCACCGACAATGGTTCTGATTTCGCTTTGCTCGTGCTAGAATCGCGGGCATTCGAGGAACACGTACTCAGACGTTTACGTGGCAGAACCTATTTCTTGAAACAGCCATGCCCAGACAACAACTGTGTCATGTGGAAGTTCACTTCACCGTGCGCTTGGTTCATCCACATCAGCAGGCACGGACTTAGTCGATGTGCCCATCTACCGTTTAAAGCATTATCCCACTGATGTTGCCACATAGGTATCAGCTTGGGCTTGTTTACGGACTCCTCTCGTTCCACGATCCCTATAACACTCGCTTTCTTATTCGAATAGAAGGTTTATGGGAATCGTTCCATCTATCACGTAGGCTGCATCTGACGAGTTTGATATGCGGTTCCTCTTCGCCTTCAGTGCCGTCACCCATGCAGGTCCCGCCAGCAGTCACTTTTTACTGCTGCTGATCGCCGAATTGTTGGGCATGATCCAACCTAGTGCCGAGATCACTTTTACGACCCTGCCGCATACGTGGTCGATGTGACTATTGAAGCTTAGCCGGTCGTCTATCATTACTCTTGTCTTGTCTTGTCTTGTCTTGTCTTGTCTTGTCTTGTCTTGTCTTGTCTTGTCTTGTCTTGTCTTGTCTTGTCTTGTCTTGTCTTGTCTTGTCTTGTCTTGTCTTGTCTTGTCTTGTCTTGTCTTGTCTTGTCTTGTCTTGTCTTGTCTTGTCTTGTCTTGTCTTGTCTTGTCTTGTCTTGTCTTGTCTTGTCTTGTCTTGTCTTGTCTTGTCTTGTCTTGTCTTGTCTTGTCTTGTCTTGTCTTGTCTTGTCTTGTCTTGTCTTGTCTTGTCTTGTCTTGTCTTGTCTTGTCTTGTCTTGTCTTGTCTTGTCTTGTCTTGTCTTGTCTTGTCTTGTCTTGTCTTGTCTTGTCTTGTCTTGTCTTGTCTTGTCTTGTCTTGTCTTGTCTTGTCTTGTCTTGTCTTGTCTTGTCTTGTCTTGTCTTGTCTTGTCTTGTCTTGTCTTGTCTTGTCTTGTCTTGTCTTGTCTTGTCTTGTCTTGTCTTGTCTTGTCTTGTCTTGTCTTGTCTTGTCTTGTCTTGTCTTGTCTTGTCTTGTCTTGTCTTGTCTTGTCTTGTCTTGTCTTGTCTTGTCTTGTCTTGTCTTGTCTTGTCTTGTCTTGTCTTGTCTTGTCTTGTCTTGTCTTGTCTTGTCTTGTCTTGTCTTGTCTTGTCTTGTCTTGTCTTGTCTTGTCTTGTCTTGTCTTGTCTTGTCTTGTCTTGTCTTGTCTTGTCTTGTCTTGTCTTGTCTTGTCTTGTCTTGTCTTGTCTTGTCTTGTCTTGTCTTGTCTTGTCTTGTCTTGTCTTGTCTTGTCTTGTCTTGTCTTGTCTTGTCTTGTCTTGTCTTGTCTTGTCTTGTCTTGTCTTGTCTTGTCTTGTCTTGTCTTGTCTTGTCTTGTCTTGTCTTGTCTTGTCTTGTCTTGTCTTGTCTTGTCTTGTCTTGTCTTGTCTTGTCTTGTCTTGTCTTGTCTTGTCTTGTCTTGTCTTGTCTTGTCTTGTCTTGTCTTGTCTTGTCTTGTCTTGTCTTGTCTTGTCTTGTCTTGTCTTGTCTTGTCTTGTCTTGTCTTGTCTTGTCTTGTCTTGTCTTGTCTTGTCTTGTCTTGTCTTGTCTTGTCTTGTCTTGTCTTGTCTTGTCTTGTCTTGTCTTGTCTTGTCTTGTCTTGTCTTGTCTTGTCTTGTCTTGTCTTGTCTTGTCTTGTCTTGTCTTGTCTTGTCTTGTCTTGTCTTGTCTTGTCTTGTCTTGTCTTGTCTTGTCTTGTCTTGTCTTGTCTTGTCTTGTCTTGTCTTGTCTTGTCTTGTCTTGTCTTGTCTTGTCTTGTCTTGTCTTGTCTTGTCTTGTCTTGTCTTGTCTTGTCTTGTCTTGTCTTGTCTTGTCTTGTCTTGTCTTGTCTTGTCTTGTCTTGTCTTGTCTTGTCTTGTCTTGTCTTGTCTTGTCTTGTCTTGTCTTGTCTTGTCTTGTCTTGTCTTGTCTTGTCTTGTCTTGTCTTGTCTTGTCTTGTCTTGTCTTGTCTTGTCTTGTCTTGTCTTGTCTTGTCTTGTCTTGTCTTGTCTTGTCTTGTCTTGTCTTGTCTTGTCTTGTCTTGTCTTGTCTTGTCTTGTCTTGTCTTGTCTTGTCTTGTCTTGTCTTGTCTTGTCTTGTCTTGTCTTGTCTTGTCTTGTCTTGTCTTGTCTTGTCTTGTCTTGTCTTGTCTTGTCTTGTCTTGTCTTGTCTTGTCTTGTCTTGTCTTGTCTTGTCTTGTCTTGTCTTGTCTTGTCTTGTCTTGTCTTGTCTTGTCTTGTCTTGTCTTGTCTTGTCTTGTCTTGTCTTGTCTTGTCTTGTCTTGTCTTGTCTTGTCTTGTCTTGTCTTGTCTTGTCTTGTCTTGTCTTGTCTTGTCTTGTCTTGTCTTGTCTTGTCTTGTCTTGTCTTGTCTTGTCTTGTCTTGTCTTGTCTTGTCTTGTCTTGTCTTGTCTTGTCTTGTCTTGTCTTGTCTTGTCTTGTCTTGTCTTGTCTTGTCTTGTCTTGTCTTGTCTTGTCTTGTCTTGTCTTGTCTTGTCTTGTCTTGTCTTGTCTTGTCTTGTCTTGTCTTGTCTTGTCTTGTCTTGTCTTGTCTTGTCTTGTCTTGTCTTGTCTTGTCTTGTCTTGTCTTGTCTTGTCTTGTCTTGTCTTGTCTTGTCTTGTCTTGTCTTGTCTTGTCTTGTCTTGTCTTGTCTTGTCTTGTCTTGTCTTGTCTTGTCTTGTCTTGTCTTGTCTTGTCTTGTCTTGTCTTGTCTTGTCTTGTCTTGTCTTGTCTTGTCTTGTCTTGTCTTGTCTTGTCTTGTCTTGTCTTGTCTTGTCTTGTCTTGTCTTGTCTTGTCTTGTCTTGTCTTGTCTTGTCTTGTCTTGTCTTGTCTTGTCTTGTCTTGTCTTGTCTTGTCTTGTCTTGTCTTGTCTTGTCTTGTCTTGTCTTGTCTTGTCTTGTCTTGTCTTGTCTTGTCTTGTCTTGTCTTGTCTTGTCTTGTCTTGTCTTGTCTTGTCTTGTCTTGTCTTGTCTTGTCTTGTCTTGTCTTGTCTTGTCTTGTCTTGTCTTGTCTTGTCTTGTCTTGTCTTGTCTTGTCTTGTCTTGTCTTGTCTTGTCTTGTCTTGTCTTGTCTTGTCTTGTCTTGTCTTGTCTTGTCTTGTCTTGTCTTGTCTTGTCTTGTCTTGTCTTGTCTTGTCTTGTCTTGTCTTGTCTTGTCTTGTCTTGTCTTGTCTTGTCTTGTCTTGTCTTGTCTTGTCTTGTCTTGTCTTGTCTTGTCTTGTCTTGTCTTGTCTTGTCTTGTCTTGTCTTGTCTTGTCTTGTCTTGTCTTGTCTTGTCTTGTCTTGTCTTGTCTTGTCTTGTCTTGTCTTGTCTTGTCTTGTCTTGTCTTGTCTTGTCTTGTCTTGTCTTGTCTTGTCTTGTCTTGTCTTGTCTTGTCTTGTCTTGTCTTGTCTTGTCTTGTCTTGTCTTGTCTTGTCTTGTCTTGTCTTGTCTTGTCTTGTCTTGTCTTGTCTTGTCTTGTCTTGTCTTGTCTTGTCTTGTCTTGTCTTGTCTTGTCTTGTCTTGTCTTGTCTTGTCTTGTCTTGTCTTGTCTTGTCTTGTCTTGTCTTGTCTTGTCTTGTCTTGTCTTGTCTTGTCTTGTCTTGTCTTGTCTTGTCTTGTCTTGTCTTGTCTTGTCTTGTCTTGTCTTGTCTTGTCTTGTCTTGTCTTGTCTTGTCTTGTCTTGTCTTGTCTTGTCTTGTCTTGTCTTGTCTTGTCTTGTCTTGTCTTGTCTTGTCTTGTCTTGTCTTGTCTTGTCTTGTCTTGTCTTGTCTTGTCTTGTCTTGTCTTGTCTTGTCTTGTCTTGTCTTGTCTTGTCTTGTCTTGTCTTGTCTTGTCTTGTCTTGTCTTGTCTTGTCTTGTCTTGTCTTGTCTTGTCTTGTCTTGTCTTGTCTTGTCTTGTCTTGTCTTGTCTTGTCTTGTCTTGTCTTGTCTTGTCTTGTCTTGTCTTGTCTTGTCTTGTCTTGTCTTGTCTTGTCTTGTCTTGTCTTGTCTTGTCTTGTCTTGTCTTGTCTTGTCTTGTCTTGTCTTGTCTTGTCTTGTCTTGTCTTGTCTTGTCTTGTCTTGTCTTGTCTTGTCTTGTCTTGTCTTGTCTTGTCTTGTCTTGTCTTGTCTTGTCTTGTCTTGTCTTGTCTTGTCTTGTCTTGTCTTGTCTTGTCTTGTCTTGTCTTGTCTTGTCTTGTCTTGTCTTGTCTTGTCTTGTCTTGTCTTGTCTTGTCTTGTCTTGTCTTGTCTTGTCTTGTCTTGTCTTGTCTTGTCTTGTCTTGTCTTGTCTTGTCTTGTCTTGTCTTGTCTTGTCTTGTCTTGTCTTGTCTTGTCTTGTCTTGTCTTGTCTTGTCTTGTCTTGTCTTGTCTTGTCTTGTCTTGTCTTGTCTTGTCTTGTCTTGTCTTGTCTTGTCTTGTCTTGTCTTGTCTTGTCTTGTCTTGTCTTGTCTTGTCTTGTCTTGTCTTGTCTTGTCTTGTCTTGTCTTGTCTTGTCTTGTCTTGTCTTGTCTTGTCTTGTCTTGTCTTGTCTTGTCTTGTCTTGTCTTGTCTTGTCTTGTCTTGTCTTGTCTTGTCTTGTCTTGTCTTGTCTTGTCTTGTCTTGTCTTGTCTTGTCTTGTCTTGTCTTGTCTTGTCTTGTCTTGTCTTGTCTTGTCTTGTCTTGTCTTGTCTTGTCTTGTCTTGTCTTGTCTTGTCTTGTCTTGTCTTGTCTTGTCTTGTCTTGTCTTGTCTTGTCTTGTCTTGTCTTGTCTTGTCTTGTCTTGTCTTGTCTTGTCTTGTCTTGTCTTGTCTTGTCTTGTCTTGTCTTGTCTTGTCTTGTCTTGTCTTGTCTTGTCTTGTCTTGTCTTGTCTTGTCTTGTCTTGTCTTGTCTTGTCTTGTCTTGTCTTGTCTTGTCTTGTCTTGTCTTGTCTTGTCTTGTCTTGTCTTGTCTTGTCTTGTCTTGTCTTGTCTTGTCTTGTCTTGTCTTGTCTTGTCTTGTCTTGTCTTGTCTTGTCTTGTCTTGTCTTGTCTTGTCTTGTCTTGTCTTGTCTTGTCTTGTCTTGTCTTGTCTTGTCTTGTCTTGTCTTGTCTTGTCTTGTCTTGTCTTGTCTTGTCTTGTCTTGTCTTGTCTTGTCTTGTCTTGTCTTGTCTTGTCTTGTCTTGTCTTGTCTTGTCTTGTCTTGTCTTGTCTTGTCTTGTCTTGTCTTGTCTTGTCTTGTCTTGTCTTGTCTTGTCTTGTCTTGTCTTGTCTTGTCTTGTCTTGTCTTGTCTTGTCTTGTCTTGTCTTGTCTTGTCTTGTCTTGTCTTGTCTTGTCTTGTCTTGTCTTGTCTTGTCTTGTCTTGTCTTGTCTTGTCTTGTCTTGTCTTGTCTTGTCTTGTCTTGTCTTGTCTTGTCTTGTCTTGTCTTGTCTTGTCTTGTCTTGTCTTGTCTTGTCTTGTCTTGTCTTGTCTTGTCTTGTCTTGTCTTGTCTTGTCTTGTCTTGTCTTGTCTTGTCTTGTCTTGTCTTGTCTTGTCTTGTCTTGTCTTGTCTTGTCTTGTCTTGTCTTGTCTTGTCTTGTCTTGTCTTGTCTTGTCTTGTCTTGTCTTGTCTTGTCTTGTCTTGTCTTGTCTTGTCTTGTCTTGTCTTGTCTTGTCTTGTCTTGTCTTGTCTTGTCTTGTCTTGTCTTGTCTTGTCTTGTCTTGTCTTGTCTTGTCTTGTCTTGTCTTGTCTTGTCTTGTCTTGTCTTGTCTTGTCTTGTCTTGTCTTGTCTTGTCTTGTCTTGTCTTGTCTTGTCTTGTCTTGTCTTGTCTTGTCTTGTCTTGTCTTGTCTTGTCTTGTCTTGTCTTGTCTTGTCTTGTCTTGTCTTGTCTTGTCTTGTCTTGTCTTGTCTTGTCTTGTCTTGTCTTGTCTTGTCTTGTCTTGTCTTGTCTTGTCTTGTCTTGTCTTGTCTTGTCTTGTCTTGTCTTGTCTTGTCTTGTCTTGTCTTGTCTTGTCTTGTCTTGTCTTGTCTTGTCTTGTCTTGTCTTGTCTTGTCTTGTCTTGTCTTGTCTTGTCTTGTCTTGTCTTGTCTTGTCTTGTCTTGTCTTGTCTTGTCTTGTCTTGTCTTGTCTTGTCTTGTCTTGTCTTGTCTTGTCTTGTCTTGTCTTGTCTTGTCTTGTCTTGTCTTGTCTTGTCTTGTCTTGTCTTGTCTTGTCTTGTCTTGTCTTGTCTTGTCTTGTCTTGTCTTGTCTTGTCTTGTCTTGTCTTGTCTTGTCTTGTCTTGTCTTGTCTTGTCTTGTCTTGTCTTGTCTTGTCTTGTCTTGTCTTGTCTTGTCTTGTCTTGTCTTGTCTTGTCTTGTCTTGTCTTGTCTTGTCTTGTCTTGTCTTGTCTTGTCTTGTCTTGTCTTGTCTTGTCTTGTCTTGTCTTGTCTTGTCTTGTCTTGTCTTGTCTTGTCTTGTCTTGTCTTGTCTTGTCTTGTCTTGTCTTGTCTTGTCTTGTCTTGTCTTGTCTTGTCTTGTCTTGTCTTGTCTTGTCTTGTCTTGTCTTGTCTTGTCTTGTCTTGTCTTGTCTTGTCTTGTCTTGTCTTGTCTTGTCTTGTCTTGTCTTGTCTTGTCTTGTCTTGTCTTGTCTTGTCTTGTCTTGTCTTGTCTTGTCTTGTCTTGTCTTGTCTTGTCTTGTCTTGTCTTGTCTTGTCTTGTCTTGTCTTGTCTTGTCTTGTCTTGTCTTGTCTTGTCTTGTCTTGTCTTGTCTTGTCTTGTCTTGTCTTGTCTTGTCTTGTCTTGTCTTGTCTTGTCTTGTCTTGTCTTGTCTTGTCTTGTCTTGTCTTGTCTTGTCTTGTCTTGTCTTGTCTTGTCTTGTCTTGTCTTGTCTTGTCTTGTCTTGTCTTGTCTTGTCTTGTCTTGTCTTGTCTTGTCTTGTCTTGTCTTGTCTTGTCTTGTCTTGTCTTGTCTTGTCTTGTCTTGTCTTGTCTTGTCTTGTCTTGTCTTGTCTTGTCTTGTCTTGTCTTGTCTTGTCTTGTCTTGTCTTGTCTTGTCTTGTCTTGTCTTGTCTTGTCTTGTCTTGTCTTGTCTTGTCTTGTCTTGTCTTGTCTTGTCTTGTCTTGTCTTGTCTTGTCTTGTCTTGTCTTGTCTTGTCTTGTCTTGTCTTGTCTTGTCTTGTCTTGTCTTGTCTTGTCTTGTCTTGTCTTGTCTTGTCTTGTCTTGTCTTGTCTTGTCTTGTCTTGTCTTGTCTTGTCTTGTCTTGTCTTGTCTTGTCTTGTCTTGTCTTGTCTTGTCTTGTCTTGTCTTGTCTTGTCTTGTCTTGTCTTGTCTTGTCTTGTCTTGTCTTGTCTTGTCTTGTCTTGTCTTGTCTTGTCTTGTCTTGTCTTGTCTTGTCTTGTCTTGTCTTGTCTTGTCTTGTCTTGTCTTGTCTTGTCTTGTCTTGTCTTGTCTTGTCTTGTCTTGTCTTGTCTTGTCTTGTCTTGTCTTGTCTTGTCTTGTCTTGTCTTGTCTTGTCTTGTCTTGTCTTGTCTTGTCTTGTCTTGTCTTGTCTTGTCTTGTCTTGTCTTGTCTTGTCTTGTCTTGTCTTGTCTTGTCTTGTCTTGTCTTGTCTTGTCTTGTCTTGTCTTGTCTTGTCTTGTCTTGTCTTGTCTTGTCTTGTCTTGTCTTGTCTTGTCTTGTCTTGTCTTGTCTTGTCTTGTCTTGTCTTGTCTTGTCTTGTCTTGTCTTGTCTTGTCTTGTCTTGTCTTGTCTTGTCTTGTCTTGTCTTGTCTTGTCTTGTCTTGTCTTGTCTTGTCTTGTCTTGTCTTGTCTTGTCTTGTCTTGTCTTGTCTTGTCTTGTCTTGTCTTGTCTTGTCTTGTCTTGTCTTGTCTTGTCTTGTCTTGTCTTGTCTTGTCTTGTCTTGTCTTGTCTTGTCTTGTCTTGTCTTGTCTTGTCTTGTCTTGTCTTGTCTTGTCTTGTCTTGTCGTGTCTTGTATTGTCTTGTCTTGTCTTGTCTTGTCTTGTCTTGTTGTCTAACTTCCCGTTTTGAGTTAAGGATACACTTTCCGACCGAAATTCTTGCCTGCTGCACTGCCTTGCGGTTGTTTATCGACACCATCTCGGTTTTGTGGGGAGCTAACGTCAGGTTCTTCTTGCGCATCCAATCTTGCACAACATCTATTGCCTCCGTTGCGAGTACTTCTACTTTCTCTGGTGATTCGCCGATCGCTAAAAGTTCCATGTCGTCCGCAAAACCGACAATCTTTACGCTCCTAGGGAGGCTCCGTCGTACATAGTAGTATGACGTTTTCTTATTAAACGGATGGCGTAAACTGCTATTGTCATGACTGTTTACATATTATGAACAGAATCGGTCATTATGGAAGATGCACAGCTGGATTGACTTTTGCAATATTAGCTTCGAAGTCACTTCTAGTTCAATATATGTGTAGGAAGATGACGCTGTGCATTATTTGTTGTTCTTAAATGGGAATTTTGACCAGTTAATTGATCGCCATTTCATTGTTTCTTTTAACAAAGTTGTTTGTTTTCACATTTTTTGTAATATTCTCCGATCATAGATAGTGGAAAAAAGAATGCTTCTTTTAACCAATAAAGCCTCCAGAGCTCTGGGACCGCAGATTTGGTGTTTTCGGCATGATACTATATCTTGACGTTCGGGGGCTTTTCCACTAAAGCAGAATTACAGTGATTATATCACATAGAAACATTGAGTAGGACGACTTTCCTTTTAGTTAAGCTATACTGTCATTAAATTTAGTACTTAACTTGGCTACCTTTATTACTTTAAATAATACAAAAAGTGAATTTCCAGCTAAGTTCTCTCTAGATATGCCCTGGGCTTGATGATGGGTACTGGTTTGGAGCTCTTTTAAACTTCAATTGTCCCATTCCAAGATTCCCGAAGATGACAATATACCAGATGATCTTTGGCAGCCCTCCGCGATCATCCATGCATACCTACGCTCGCTCAAATCTCAAACATGAACCTACCCCTGTTCGCGCAATCATCTATCGCTCACGTCCTGAAGTCTCTAACCTCAGTCCTAGAACCAATCAAAAATAACGCTGGAATCCACTAGACGACACGCTCCATAGCAACGCGAATACGCAAATGGTCGCACTGTAACGAAATCGAATTTATACACACGAAGTCTCATACTTGCTGGCATGAACATACAAACGCTTGAGCCATTCGCGATCATCCACGCACACCTACGCTCGCGATCTCGCAATCAAGCATTCACGTGAGCGTCGGCTGTAAACAAACAATACGCGCAATTTTGAATTTTATTTTACAAGTTAGACTTGAATTTACCCTCCATTGATAAAAAATAAAAAGGACAACCCGTGGTATTACATTCCGTAGCAACTTTTTCGACAGGTCTCCCAACCAATTCTAAGTATACAGGACATTGTATAGCTAGAGTTAAGACCCTACTGACACTAAGCATCCTTCCTGGTTGGAACTCGAACATACTGGTTTATGAAACAAATACAAGATCAGGGCAGAAAAGCATAATGTATTTGAGTATATACAATCCACCTTCCACTGACCGGCAACGCTTTTACGGAAGAGATGGATAAAGAACAAAGTTATGTGTGCGTTTCTTCTTCGTCTTGTCAGAAACCGACGGTAACTTATCGTCGGAATAGATTAGCGCCGGCTGGACGTTATTTCCCTCAAAACGGAAACACAGTGACCCATGACTTTGTTTACGTTAGGATTTGTGCTCTTCACGTACAAAGAGTGGCACCACTAAAAATTTTCGCTTTAGGGAAACATTTTGGCGTTTAGTCATTTTTTTTGCTAGGGGGCAAAATATAGACACTCGATTCGGCTCGGTAATTTCCCAACAGCTGTATAGTCAGCAAATTTAGAAACTGATATCTCAGTAAAGTGAGATCAGTTTGCTGATTTTCGGTGAAATATTTTCCGTGTCTTAGCACTCAAACGTCACTTTTACTGAGATCTCGGCAAAAAATAATGTTTGCTGAATCTCAGCTGTTGAGATTTCGACAAAAGATGCAAAAAAAGCTAAAACTCGGCAGAAAAAATTAAGTGTGTAGCATAATGGATAAAGAAAGTTTGAAATGTTTGAAGCCAAAGTACACGGGAAAAAATCCGTCCATAAATTCATGAACAAAAAATCACAATTTCGTGAACTGAAGATTTGCGAAAATCGTGGCAAAGTTCCTAAAATTATGAATATTATACCACAGATATAACACTCAAAAACAAAGCTACGCCCGCTTTAACGGTCATTTTAAATATATTTGTAGTTGGGACTACCTTTTGAAAATTATGGCGCCACTGACATATGAACAAGCATATGGGGGATAGACCACTAGTGAAAAATTGTTCCCAAACCTGAGGGGTAACCCACCAGTAAAAGAGTGTTTAGGACTGTGAATAAAAGGTGGAGCTAGTGTTCTGGGAAAATTGTCGGATCGATGTTTTTTGAGGGAATTCTTTCATAGTGTTATGTCTGTTAGTCTGTGATTATACCTTGTAGTTTCGATCCGTAGTTCAACTAAAAGAATCGATATATAAACGATGTTCATGATTTCAGGAGCTTTGTCGCGATATTCGTAATTTCTCATCATGTTACCGTGATATTCGATTCATGAGTTTTCTATCAGATTTTTCTGGCAGTGTAGCACGAGATCTGTTCATGATTTCAGGGCGTTAGTCACGATATTCGTAATTTATATTCACGTGCTTTCGTGATGTTTTATTCACGAGTTTCGCGTTGAATTTTTCTGGCAGAGTCTTGAGATTTATTTTCATGATTTCAGAATCTTAGTCACGATTTTCTTAATTTATATTCACTAGAGTGGCTCGCAGTTGTATGGGAAAACTTCAAAATGATATAAAATAGCGGGCACAGCACTTTTTGAGTTCATTTTGTGGTCCCAGATACCTGTGCAAAATTTGGTAGCGGTTGGTTGCTTCCCGGGTTTGCGCATTGCGTTCAATGTTTGTATGGGATTTTATATGGGGAAATCAATTATTTGGCATTTACGTTAAAAAAAATCGCTATTTCACTCAATATGAAAAACCAGCTTTATAAAACGATAATTCAAACCTATGTTAACAACTTTGTTGAAAACGGTAACTATCTACGAGTTATCAATAAATAGTTATAGCGTTTGTAAAACTTATGGGTCAATTCAAATGCTGAGATTTATTATTTTTTCCAACACTGCCATTGTACCACCGACATCGACATTCTAAGTTTTCTAAATGAGAATATAGTCATCGCCGAGACATGGTACCTTCGAATGAAATGTTCAGAATGAATTGGTGAATAACATAGACGTAGTCAGAAAATGAAAATAACCGCTGACATGAGGACTGGGGAGAACACAAGCCCCCCCTCTTCCTATAATTTTCTGGCTACGTCTATGTTATTCAACAATTTATTCTGAACATTTCATTCAGTCTCTGGGATGGCTATATTCCCATTTTTTAAAGTTTAAAGTATCCCTGTCGGTGGTGTCCTGGCAGTGTTGGAAGAAATAAGGAATTTCTGCATTTGGATTGAACCATAAGTTTTAAAATAGTTATAACTATTTTTTGAAAACTCGTAGCTAGTTACCGTCTTCGGCAAAATTGTTAACCAAGGTTTGAATTATCGTTTATAAAGCTGGTTTTTCATATTGAGTTAAATAGCGAATTATTAACGCAAATTCAAAATAATTGATTTCCTAATATAAAATCCCATACAAACTTTGAACGCAATGTGCAAACCCGGGAAGCAACCGACAACTCCCAAATTTTGCATATATATATATATATATATATATATATATATATATATATATATATATATATATATATATATATATATATATATATATATATATATATATATATATATATATATATATATATATATATATATATATATATATATATATATATATATATATATATATATATATATATATATATATATATATATATATATATATATATATGGGACCACAAAAGGTTCTCAAAAAGCACTGTACTGAAAAATGTCATATGTCGAGCCACTCTAATATTCACGTTATCGTGATAATTTAACAACAAGTATAGTGATTTGTGTTCATGATTTCAGAAACCTAGTCACGGTTTTTAATATTTTAGTCACGAGTAGTGTAATTTATGTTCAGGATTTTTAAGATATTGGTCGTGATTTATATGCACTTTATAGTAATATTTTTTTCTTGAGCTTATTTTTGAATTTGACATGTGGAATAATGTGAGTCATGTTCATATTTAATCACTGTCGGATTTTTACTCGGATCAACGTGACAATATGAATTGGACTATAAAAACGCTTTTAATCCACCTAACAGTGTGATGAGACATTTCTTATAACTCTTATCACTCTCTTCGGATATTATATCATTTGAGAACATTTAGAACTTGATGCTTCGCGATGTTTTTGATAACACATACTACATGGGATTGTGGCAGGACATAGAGAATCGCTCAAATCAGCATAGGACAACATCAGTGCTATAAATCTCAAACCAAATCAATGGGAAAGCGAAAAAATGGCCCTTAAAATAGACATACAAACGAATTATTGCTAATGCTCTGTTAATAAAATATCTAAATTCCTCAATCAATGCATTCTGGTGGGAAAACTGAATTTTCCTAAAGGGGATTTTTGACCTATACATGTATATTGTACTGAGGCAAAAAAACGAATTTTTTTTTGAATAGAAATGAAGTTTATACTTTACTCATATTTCCAACGCGACTGAGACATAAAAATCAACGCTTTTTCTGGAAAAAAGCGATACTAGCAGTGACACCATTCAAAGAAAATCAACAGTGAATATTTTCAGACTTGGTTTTATTTCCTATTTAAGAACTATTGTGTTTTTTACATCCTAGATTGCATGATTCAGTGATCGAAACCCAAAACTTCATGAAGTATTTGAAATTATTAAATTAAAATTTGTGTTTGCTATTGAAATTGACAAACCCTTTGACGATTGTTTACTTTTTCGGTCCCACCTATCAGCATTGAAGTATCGCCCTTACGTTTTTTTACAAACCCATTTTTACAATTGTTGGGGGTTTGGTGAAAATCGATCTTACTGTCCAAACGGCATAATTCCGAAACCGTAATTTTTGAAGTTTTAAAATTATGCAGAATTAATTTTTCAGAAAATAGTAACAGAGTTCGTGTTTTTAACGAATTTGTTGAGACTTTATTGTAGTCATGAATATTAACCTGAGAAAATTCACCATAAATACTTTTTGGACGATATGCCGCCAAAATTATTTTATCAAATGATGCGCTGTTTAACGTTTGTAAAACTCATCGAAGATACTAAACCTCTAAAATTGGCGGTTTCAAAATGATGTCATTTTGACCTTAAATTACTGTTTTTGAACATTTGACCTATACATATAATTGGTCATACAACAAAAATCAAATTCTCATCAAAATCGATCAGGACCTGCTAGAATCGAATGGAAATCGTCATTTTTCATAAATTTCTCTCTACATTCGGAAAGTGTTATCCTCGATCTTAATCATATTACGTTTCCGTCTCAACTCGACGCATTCCCAAAATAAAAACCTGTTTTAATCCACCTAGTGGTGCAATTGTGCTTTTCTGATTTGTCCAGACTACGATTCCATGGCTGGTTATGTTCAATACAATGGTGGAAATGAATAATACATGTTCAGTACGATTTGTACATACGTACAATGGATTGACAGCCACGATCTTGAGATACTATGTGATACTGAAACATCGCTTGATCGCCGCTGGTTTCAAGCGATGTTTCAGTATCACATAGTAAGATCCGGGAGGTCCGGGTCCTGCCGAAAATTTTCAACTTGTTACGAAATTTTAAACTAGTTTCAATTTTAAAGTAGCAACCACTCACTGCATACTCCCTCCGGGCCGGTATAATTGTCGATTTTTAGAGTGATTGCATAACCTTTCTATATGAGAAAGGCAAAAATGTACCAAAGTCCAAAAAAATCAATTTTTGTCAAACATTATTTTTTTCGAGTTTACATCAAATCTCGATGTTTCATGCATTATAAAGTCATTTGGCATCAAAAATACAAATCTGATTTTGAAAAATTTTCATTTCAGATTATATGTGAATTTGCTGTGTGATTGCACTCTTCAACTCGTAACTCCGGAACCGGAAGTCCAATCAATAAAAAAATCAATTGCAGCCGATGGGAAGGTTGTACCTTTCATTTTAGACTAACTTTGTGCAAATCGATCCAGCCATCTCTGATTAACAGAGGTCACATTACTTTCCACATACACACATACATACACACAGACATTTTCCGATCTGAGTCGATTGGCATATGACACTCGGCCCTCCCGGTCGGGATTAGATTGACGAATTTTAGAGTGAATGAGAAAGGCAAAAACATTTTTAGCAAATGTTGAAAGTTATGCATTTTTTTGGTGCGCAGTTCTATGTTTCATAGACATTAAATCAATTTTAACTTCGCTTCCTATTAAATAAAGACCCTTATTACAGTACATCTCTACAAAAACGAGCTCAATTTGAAAATAAATCTGAGGATTATGATTGATTACAGAACTCTGGAATTTTCTATTGGAATGTTTTCAGGCAGGATTTTGATATTGATGCAATTAACTGTGAAATCAAGACCAATAGATCAGTTACATATCAGGACCCCATTCCGACAATTTATCCAAAGTTCTCATGATGTTTACAACAACAAGATATCAATGTACGGATCAGATAATTGTTATTGTAATATTGAATTAAATCAGTCAGCATCAATAAATTTTCAACTTCAATCCAATATTTTTTATTGGGTGTGGTGGGGGGTGGGTTGTATGGTGTTAAACCCCAAAACCTTCTCTTGGCTACGCCGTTGCTTGGAGTTATTTAATTAGCTCTTCATTTTCCGATATGTTTCAGATCGATCCGATGGTTATAAGTTAGAAAAATTTCTGTCAGAAGGTTCGCACAAATGAACATTTTTGCACTGATAAGTTATCAAGTTCCTTCCAGACAACTTGAAAGTGTTCGGTGATTATTTCTAGCGGTTGTAGATAGAAAAATGAAATATTCGTTTTATCGAAATAATGTTTGGCTTATTTCAATTGATTATTACTATATTGAACAATAAATTGGCGACAAAGAGTAATCCACAAACAACAAGCCATAACTTTTAAAATATTCAAAATAGATAATTGAAGTCTTCAGTAAAGTTATTCGCAAAAGTAAGAGCTACAAATTTGCTGAAGGCATCATTTCGATATAATCACTTCCAAGAAAATTTGTGTAAATATCTCACTCATAGGGGGATTAATCAGCAAAAGCACAATACCAAAAGAAAGGGCATATTGCCTCCATTAAATTCACCGAAGACACTATTGACACAAAATAAGCCGTTTTGGCGTTAAAAATAGATTACATGTTTTGGTCATATTTCTGGCAATGGGAAATGATAAAAATCTTTCGTCCGCATTTAATGTTAAATATCTCTTTTGATAATAGTCCGATTTCAACAATCTATAGCTTGTTCGAAAGGTATTCGTTAAAGCTGTTTAAAAACATATAAATTGTTAATCTATATTGTCAATTTCGGCAGATAATTCAAAAAAACTGCAAAAAACGCCATTTTTACGCATTCAAACATTCATATCTTGGAAACTAAACTTCAGAATCAAAAACAAATTAATAGCGTTCATACTGTTTTTTAGTTCTTTCATTTAAAATTGGTTTGGATAAGATCGGTTCAGCCATTGCTGAGAAACACGAATGAGAATTTGTCCGTTACATACACACACACACACAGACACACACACACACAGACATTGTCCCAAATCGTCGAGCTGAGTCGATTGGTATATAAGACTTGGCCCTCCGGGCCTCGGAAAAAATCTTGAAAGTTTGAGCGAATTCTATACATGTCTTTTATAAGAAATGTAAAACATGATTGATTCGCGGTATTTTGTTTTGTGAACTACATCATGAATACTATTTGTGGCTCTATAACATAATTTTCGCGCTCAGCGCAGTTTTCGTTTTCTGTCGGGACATCACATGCAACCTTATCAAATGAATAAGGATGTTCGAGGTCTTCATAGTTTTCTTATATCTGCTGCTCTCATCTATTACTAGTCACTAGAAGCTAGACATAACTAAATGATATTTCATGAAAAAATCCAAGTTCACGTGAAAATTTCAAGACCATGTGCAGAGTTGCATGAAATTGAAAGATATTACGGATGTCTTTTAAACATCACAAGTACCGTAAACCGGGGTGACATTAATCATCGGGTGACTTTGATCATACGAAACTTTTTTCGTATATCGCTTATAAAACCAGAATAGTCTACCAAATCATTTTAATTTAAAATGATTTTTACTCTAAACTTATAAAATGCTGATTTGTTATACTTTTTGAGTATATTGTGCGGTTTTCGGGTACAAAAGCTAAAAAAACCGAAATTTGACTATATCTTATTTTTACGAAGCTTCGAAGTGTCTATTTTTTTTATAAAACAAATCTCAAATTTGAGCAAGAGTAATAAATTACAAGCGAGATTTTATTTTCCTTTAGAGTGCGATGTGCCAAATTTACTTTTAAGAGTTTGTTTATTTTAAATTCAATGTTTGTGAAACTAGTTGCAATTATTTCAAATTATTTTAAGCTAAAATTCGCAACATTTTTTATTGTTCAATATTCTAACGTGTTAAAATGGTTAAAACATTTTGTACATTGATAAAGCAATGAAATAAAACAATTTTAGCAGATTTAAAGGTTTTCGGAATCTTTTATTCTAGTTGAACACCAATTATACAATTTTGGTTACTCGAATTTCACAGTACATTTCCAGAATTAGTTTAAACAAACATTTGAATGAAAAACATTGACATCAATAACTTAATGTGGGTGAACATGTAGGCTATCAAAGTCACCCCGGAATACGAAAACGGACTTCAATTTGAAATCATTTTTAGAAAAATAGTTGTAAGCGGACAATTTGAGCTAAAACCATCCAATCTTGTTCTCCACACATCAGTACATGGTTTAAAAATATTAAACTTGAAAAAAATTATTTGCGTCGAAAAATATGTAATGATTACTTCGATAAGTGATCAATGTCACCGCGGTTACGGTACTCAAGAGAGATCGTGAAACAGGTACTACGCATCATGAGCCAGTTCACGAATCCATGAATAATACTTTGGTTTTGTGAACTATTTCATGAGCACAATTGGTCTCTCGTGAAAATTATACTAGAAATCATAAACCAGTTTACGGACACATGAACGATATTTTATTGTTTTGTGAACTATTTCACGGAAACGCATGGTAATTTTTATACTAGAAATCATAAATCATTTCACGTTTCCATGAATAAAGTTTCATGATTTTGTGAACTAGGAATCAGTTGAATTAGTTCATCGTATACATGAATAATTTTCGATCTTGTGAACTATTTCACGAGCTGGAATTGTAAGTCGTGACTATTACGCTAGGAATCATGAACTAGTTTACGAATACAAGAAAATTATTTGATGGTTTTGTGAACTTTTTCACGAGAATGAATGGTTAACTGTGACTAATTTAACGAACCATAAACCAGTTCACGTATACATGAATAACATTTTATGATTTTCGAAACTATTTCGCGAGTACGTCATTGAATCGTAACTAATATATTTCAAATCATTAACTTGTTCACGAGTATTGAAAGGTTTAATGAATAATATTCCGGATTTCGTGAAATAGTTCCCGAGAAATTATGTTTTAATATTGAGAACTAATTCACAACCACGAAAACCAGTTCATTTTCAAGATGAAACAAATCAAGACATCCTGGTACAGCGTCACCAAGTGCAATAACAAAGTTATTGATATTTCCTGCATGATAGTGAACATAAACTGCCATAGTATACTATTATTCCCAAATGAGAAAGGCACGCTTGAACCCCTTGGTGCATAAGGACAGTAAAGTTTTGTGCTTAACCTTTACTAGTAGCTCCCGTGCACCCGTGATATTTTATACATTTCTTGTCTTCGCACAAAACTACCTCCACCCGTCCATTCCAAGCAGCATTTCACAAAGTTGAAATGAAAAACGAAATTCCACTTCGACTTCCAACTTGCTAACCCGAATGTGCGCCGAATGGTATCCTGTATGCATGTATATCGTATTGGCTACTCAGAAGTGCAAGTGCATGGGTTTTTATGCAACTAAATTTCGCTGCCGGTTGTTTTGCGATGGGGGGCCACTCGGTATTTGCTAACCTCGTAGCGTCTGTTTGGTCGAAGCAAGAGTCACCCTTTAGATGGGTTTTTGTCGATTCACTTGAGCTTGAGCGATTTTTTTTGTCTTTCTACTTTGTGTTTTGTTTTCATAGGCTTACCATTTGCTCCTACTGTAAACATTTTGTGCCGTCCAAGGGTGTTGCGTTGATGTATAATCAGGTGGGGTATTCTGGTGCTGTTGTTTTTGTTGTAAAATCCGGAAGGTTTTGTTTGGCCTGCTTCGATGTAACGTTTTGTCTGGCGTCCAGTTCAGCCTTCACGTTCGCAGGGTGCGGTATGAAGCGAACTATCCGATTTCAGTTGTTTCCTATTCGATCATGAATTGTTTTTATGTTTTGAAGTGTTGATACTGGTCGTCCACGCATCGGTTGCTTGGTATGCCAGGCCAGCACCGCTTGCATAATGTTTGGATGTTCAGATGTTTTTGCTCACGTTCTGTGTTACCCTAGTAGAACCGAAACGTGGGCTTTCACCGTATATTTATCAGTTCCATTACGAAGTGATACAACCAACAAAGAAAGGTTGAATGTTTTTTTTTTGTTTTTCAACTGAGAGCACTAGGGGTTATTTTTCCGTTAGAGTGCCTTGAAGTCTAAACCGAGTAAGCCGTTATTGAGATATATGACGTTTGCTTTGCGCACACTATGATGTCGTATTTGTGTAATTTAAATTTAGAAGTTGTTTGATTGCTTTTAAATTTAGAGTATAAACAATTGATTTTCCTCTCAATTGAAAACTACTGATGTAGTGTCATGGCCATGTTCGAAAATTTTTTTTTTGCATTAAGAATCTAACCAAGCAGTCAATTACTTCTAAACAAGATTAAAATCGTTTTACATGTTTATCAAGTGCAACGAATAAGAAGACAAACGAACTAAAGATTACAGCCTAGGCTTTCCATTCACCTTCAAGATTCAAGTTTCCGTATTAAAAACCCTTTCCAATAAGCCACTCGTATGGCGTGTGGTGCCTCGGTGTCAGTAGAGTGCTAAATTACCATACGCATTCTTTTGCACCAGAGAACAAACGAGCAGAATTACAACTTCGCTCAAACGGGTTGTATGTTTCTCAATCAGCCGGTACCGCGTAAACTTCTACTTTCTGCCTACTACAGAGACTAACGGCATGCTAGTCCGGCACAAGTCCGGCAATTTGAGCGCCAAACAGGAAAAGTAATAGAGACTGGTTCTAATGCTTTCTAGAAGTCTGGTCGGGGGATGGAAAACCAAGAAAAACTTGAAACCGGATTGCCAAATCAACTGGTTCGACTGATCGGTAGCTCAAAATGCAGCTGACATTAGACTGTGACTAGTCTTGTAAAGAAGAAAGAACAACTCACTAATGCATAAATGTACGCGCGTATGTATAAACCGTACATCAGAACAAGTTGCGCATATCGAAATACATATAAAACACATAACTGCATTGGTCTTCGGTCAATGTGTGAATGGTTGGCATATAGTGACTTTTTATTTGTGTTGTAGTAGTGCGGCGATGATCCGATAGAAAAAGACATTTCTGCTATCCCAAAAGTTGCGAAAGATTTCAATGCATTTTAGCAAGCGACGAACCTGTCTTATGAAAACTGTTCATAAGGTGCTTTAGTGCCCATAAGGCTGTTCGGTTGTTCACCGATGCTTCCCATCAAAGTAAAACAGTTACAAATTGAAGAATGTCCAAAATGTAGAATTTTGGCAAACCAACGTTGCATCGAGATGTGCCATGCTGCAATTCCACCGCACACCTCAAGACCCTCAACTTCATCCTACTCACCGGCTAGCAGGCTAGCTTGAACCAACTCACATTTGTAGTGTTAGCAGAAGAGGTCCGTTGCTGAAATCAACCACCGCATACCTATTGGAGTTTAACCGGTTTGGTAGATCATTTTGGATTAGTGTCTGCATCGGATGGGGTGCGTCTATTTGTTTTGTCAACAAACTTCTCGATTTCTATGAGCACACTCACTCACACACGCATAACTGGAATGGATCTGTAGTTGAACTAGCCGTTTTCGTTTGTGAAAGAACTGCTGGCTGTGATCGCGCGTCAATTGGTATGAGGACTTGTGGTTTATGGCAATCTAATGCAAGCGAGTGCAGAACCCACCACTGCTCAAGAGACAGAACATATGCTCATATGTTTTGCGGACGGATTACCGAGTCTCGTTTAGCGATACCAGTTACGGACGGTAGCGTGGTTTGTGATAATCATTTATTTAGCTAGTAATCAGTCAAAAGAGTACCATAAAGAGCGATTTTGCAGCTTTAGCACAAACTTGATGCGTGTTTCGTGACCTCAAAATACCACCTCTTGGCCTGATTAGCGATTCTTGAGAAAGCATTAGACAACTATCAATCAGAAGGTGAGGAGCAAAAGTGAGAAATTATGACATTGTTACGATAGTACGCGAAAAAAAGTGTTACTATATCCGTTCGTTAATGAAATCACTTGTTTTTTACCTTTCTTATATAAAGGTATGGGTCAACAGGTGTAAACAGATTTAGCATTACATTCGATACGAAGTATAAAACACATGGTAAATTTCAGAATGTCTTGCTTGAATCAAAGGTTTCTAAAATCAAACATGTTGCAATTGGAAAAGTAACAAAATATTTGACGACTTCAAATAGAGTTATATTCATCCAGAAACCGTTTTGGTAAAAACCTGTTTTAATCCACCTAGCGGTGCAATTGTGCCTTTCTCATTTCTCTAAACTATGGCACGGATGCTTTTTATGTTCAACATAATTGTGGAAATGTCCATTACATTCTTAGTACACTTTGCACTTATACACAATGGCATGCCAGCCACGAACTTGATGAGCTACGTGTCGACGGTGAAACACTTGAAACAAAAAAATATCATACTCCATTAGCCTAATCAGCATTAGATCAATGTTATCTGCTTGCTAACTCATTTTGTCATGCGGGGATGGGTATGTGAGGAGGGCGAAAGTCCCATGAACGAACGACTCCCCAGCTTAAATTGGTATGCTTTGTGATATAGTGGTGGTTTAAAGATGATGGGGTTGAAAGGGAGGGGTATGAGGTGGTGATCTGAGGGGTGATTTAAGGAGATTTTTAAAGGAGGGGAGTGAACAGTAGAGGGGGGGTGTAACCCCTCTCCGTAAACCATCAACTACGCCCCTGTTAAAATCCAGAAACCTTATGCGAGTCGAAAAAAAAATTTGGGATTAGGTTGACGTTTTTCAGAGTGATTGCATAACCTTTCTATATGAGAAAGGCAAAAATGTGCAAAATCCAAAAAAGTGAATCTTCGTCAAATTTTTTTCGTGTTTGCATCAAATCTCGACGTTTTATGCACCTTGAATACATTTAGCATCAAAAATAAAAATTCTATTTTTAATTTTTCCTATAGTTTTTATGAGAAATTTCTGTGTGGCCGCACTCTGAAACCCGTAATTCCGGAACCAGAATTCCGATCGATCCAAAATTCAATAGCAGCCGATGGGAAGGTTGCACCTTTCATTTGAGACTAAGTTTGGGCAAATCGGTCCAGCCATCTCTGAGAAAAATGAGTGACATTATTTGACACATACGCACATACATACACACACACATACACACACATACACACACATACACACACACATACACACACACATACAGACTTTTTCCGATCTCGACGAACTGAGTCGAATGGGATATGACACTCGGCCCTCCGGGCCGGGATTAGGTTGACGTTTTTCAGAGTGATTGCATAACCTTTCTGTATGAGAAAGGCAAAAAGGTGTTTTCCTTCTTCAAAATGTTAATATTGTAAATATGATGAACACTATATGATTTTGATCATACTAGATGATTCTTAGTAGTAAAACTTTCTGTGATATCTACTCGAACATGGTTGAGAACATCTGTGTTGTAATTCTTTCAAATCTCGAATGAAATCGACACCATCTCACTTAATTGCAACATATTTGTCACTGTCCTCACTGTCAAAAGGTCCAAAATAGTTGAATTAATAACCTGCGAAAAATTGTGGTGTTTGAAGATCTCTAAGTATTTTTTGGATGTTGAGATCTGATTAGAAACTAGGTATTTCCTGGTTTAGAGCTCATTTAACACTTCTAACTCATAATTGAATTTAGAACATATTCATCGCAAGTTTATTCCCAATATCATTAAAATTCATGCATGCTACCTCAATATGCAACAAAAATGAACTTTGGATTAAGAAATACTTGAAAATTTGGAAATGTTAGCATTTTATGATAAAGAATATCGTCTTAACATACAACCTTGAATATTCATCATAACTTTCATTAAGGAAGGAAAAATCGGGAAAGCACGCCATTACTTGGATACAGAGCCGCAGCGTATGGTTGGCCAGGTTGGTCCCCGCCAAGGGCATCAACCTTAGGGGGGCGCTGAAATTCTGATATGCTTTATATAATAAGTGAGGATAAATGTTAAAAAAAGATAAACTAAATTTTTGTTCGAAAATCGAGCAGAAAAAGAAAGCCAATGTAAACATTAAAGAAACGCACAACTGAGACTCCACCAACGGTTCCAAAACAATTACCCTACGTTCCTGTTAGTCTCATCCAGATTTATTCATAATATACGGTGTTGTTCTTAAAAGGAAATTGGATAAAAGAATAAACAACGAACGTGCTCGAGTTGCACAGCACGAAAATTTCAACTGCGAAGACATCAAATTAAAAAATAGCGAAAATATTGCAAACTAACGCTTGTTTAGTCAGTTTCATAGAAATACAATGGGATTGATTTGTGGTCCTCAGTAATAAAGCAGCCCCTCTCCTTAAAGCTGCAGAAAAGATCATGGAATAAGCTAGATCAATTGCAATCGAGAAGACAACCTTTCAGCGCACCGCGAGAATTGAAGCCTACTCGATGCCGGAAATAGTTCCGCAATATCACAAAGTTGTCAGTCACCAACGAGTTCTGCACTAAGTTGAATCTTTGGCTGGAATGTCACATGAGATCATTTGTGCTCCTGGAAGCGCCGAAAACTCCCTTGACCTATCTCAAATTTATAAAAATCAAGAACTGTTTACTTCGGCTTTGTGCCATTTTAACCTTCTTGTTGGCTCTCAAGAGAAAAATTTAAGCTTTTGTAAGGAATTTCATCGGCCTATAATTCTTGTGAGCATTAAAGGATATCCCCACACAGTGATCATAACACTCACACTCCTCAGCCATGAGAGCAGAATGGTTTATCATGATTTATTTCTTTTTAATATTTGTGAAAAAGAGCACACAGATCACTTTTTAAGGGAATGCTTCAGGGATTGTTCGGACGCTGTTTGTATACGTGGCATGGTTATATGGAATCTTCTGCCAAAGGTTACTTGACAAGAGATTTAAAGGCTACACCACTTTGTCCCGTCCAGTGCGATTGCCATTCCAAACCTTTGCTCGTTAGATCAAGGGGTCCTTCAAGTAGCCAACTCCGTGCTTCAGTAGATCCACGCATGAAAAACTCGAATCGGTGACTGCACCATACATCTCAACGTAGTGAGTGGGTATGTAGATACGCTAGTCCTTCATAAAAGGCTTGTCGCCAGTAACGAAATTTGCCGCAATTTAATCACAATTCTGCGCTCATCTGGGCGAACTTTCGAGAAAACTATCACGATGCGTCAGTTCTTTAGAAATCTTTAGAATATTTAACGGATTGTCTTATATCCAAAAGAAGAGCAGAGTTCAATGTGTATGACTCAAATGCGAAGTCAGTATTTGATACTAGGGGCAGATCACTCTAGAAATATACATCAAATTTGGAAAAAAATACATTTAACATTCATTTTTGCATGAACTTTACACTACCTTGCAGACAAGTCTGTTCAACAAACAACTTACACCGATCAACTTCTTGCGATGTTTTGTTGGATGTAGAGCTAGTTTCTTGCAGGGTTTTGACGACTTACGCGCAACGCTGTATATATTCTGAATTTCTATTTTGATTTCGGAGTGTGTCCAGTAATAAAATTCAATGGTTATTTTTCTTCCATACAAACAATTTTGTATCCTATTATACAGCCTCTTGAATAGATGCTCCCTCCATTGCCTCCATATACCTAACGTCAACTGATTTCATGAATATACAGACTTGTGGCTAGAATTTTCATGAAATGAGCGACAGTCAAACACAAACAAACGTCGGTCGAATCTTTTGGAAATCGGTTTTTTTTCTAAATTTTTACGCTTCCAAGCCCTGGAAGTAAATATACCGAACGGTTGGTAAAGGAACAAATTTTCAAATGAAGTCTTCGAATTGTTGTGTGATAGAAGCTGGTTGAATTCCCTAATAAATCGTCAGCTCAATAAACTGATCTATACATCCAGTCTCGCGGAACGATCCGCTGTCCGTCGCTTTCAAGTACCTAGCGTCAACTTATTTTCCAAAGTCTCCCGAAAAAATGTTTCATTCGCAGTGCAAAACTGTAATTTATTTTACTCATTTAGCGTCAAATGTTCAGATAATTTTCATTACTAATATGCTACACATTAGAGGTTAGATCATTTATACATGGGACACTTTTAAATACGTATATTTTTTCCCTTTCTTTCAATCAATGAACTATCTAAGGTGCAACAAAGATAACTAAATCTTCAGTTTAATTTTTATTATGCTATATTTCTCCTGAGTGGAGAACAATTCTGGTAAAAACTATTTTTTCTCCATTAAAGAGAAAATTGTTTAAAACCATTTTTGCGCGTGAAGAGCACAAAGCCTATAACAAAATTAGTTATGGAATTTGCGTTTCGACTTTGTCTCATCAGAATTCGACACTAACTTAGGGATTTACGCTAGCTCTAAAAAACGGAGACACAATTTGTGTTCCTGAGCAAACTCCTAGTCAAGCGTGATGCCCCGCAAGATTATAGGTTTAGTTATAGGTTTTGTGCTCTTCATGCGCAAAGATGGTAGTTATCACAACAATAAATAAATCGCGCGCGGATGTGATTGCTTAAAATTGGTATTCTATTATTTGATTCGAATCGGAATTCTGTTATACTAATGCTAAAGAAATTACTCTGTTTCCATTCCTGGTTTCATTATTTTTCAGTTTAATATTAATAAAATACTACGAAACCATTATACATGTGCAATTCCATCTATCTAAAAGAATAGTACCTGATTAAAACACCCACAAATATCTCTTGTATAAGATTCCGCATTGTGTTCAATCGATCGCCGGAAAAATCAGCACCTACACGATAGAAACCACGAAAAATCGTGTGTTAGAAAAGTGAACGTTACCGATTCATTTAAATATAAGCTCTGCTCCTCATAATCGACTATCCAGAGTTCAAGTTGCTTATTTGGCCATTCGTATTAAAACAACAAATGATAAAAATGATTAATTTCCCAAATTCTCGGCAGTCGGCTGCCCAGAGTTACTAACAACTCTCCCCTTCCCGTGCTACATGTGGAGACGCAGAGGATTCTCTAGCAGCGATATGAATCGAAATGACATTCCTTTCTTTCCCAGAAGACCGGCATTCGGAAGTGGCCGGCGGCGATGTTGATCAGTATGCAGGAATCCATATAGATTGCACAATGCGGCTCATCATGTTATTCCCAAGCATGTTGTTACGATGAACATTTTCCAATCTCAATTGGTTGGGGGATTTTTCGAAAAATGGCATACTTTTTAAAGGAAAAATGCTGAAAAATTGCCAAATATCGACACAAAATTGATTATTAAAAGATATTCAATGCAAAAATGAAATCCTGCGTACATCACTGGAGAAAGTAATTTTGAATAAACTGCGAAAATTTCAGAGCGACGAAAACCATTTGTTAGAGTTACACTTCCGGCAAGCTTTAAAAAGATGTTTCGAGAAAAATGCGGTGTAAGTTTTTAGTAAACTCAGGGTATACATACAAGGAATTGAAAACGAGAACATTAATAAATTATTATCGCAACATACAATCGTTCGTACCCGTCGCGATCATCTAAGCAGCCTTGAACACGGCAGGTTGATTAAGTGAACGTTTTAATACCTATTAATTTATAAACACGATTTCATGCACGAACGCATAAATGCTCGTACTCACACGGTACACGGAAAAAAAATCAAAATCACGGCCCGCTGCAATTGGCCTTAAGCGGTTTTTAATGGGTGACATTTGCCGTCCTTTCTGCAACTGTAGTGAGTGATTTCGACGGGTATCTCTTTCAAGAACCAAGCTCTACAGCTTCAGTTGAACCACAGTAAAAAATGGGTCCTTTTGTTGTGACTTAGTAGTTTGATCGTAAAACTTTAGTCTCCTTTATAAAATTTCAGAAGGAACAGGAGTTTTTGAGCATTAGTAGCTCATTTTACTGCACATAACATTTGCATTGATCAGTTGGTAAATGTGCCGAAGTATGTATTACTTTTATAAATAAAACAAAACTGTTTTCCGGAAAAGCTTCCAAAAGCGATACAAAAAACCAAAATTTCTTCACCTATTTCAGGCAAGTTATGAATATAGAGCACCAACCTATGGGAAGTAAACCTTAGATATATGAGTCAAGCCGAAAAGCGTTTTAGTGTTGCTGTCATTTAATTTGATTTCATGCTTGGTGAATATCGGTATTGCATTTTTTTCCGTATTTGTTCTCTGAAGATAGTCTTTCATTATATAAATTCCTCTGAGAACTGAACATACTACTATGAAACGAATGAATAAGCGAGCAGAAACTAATTTGCTCAAAGTTTCCGAAATTTGCTTCGAGAAACAGATACATCTGAGTTTCGAATCTACCATCTGCTCACTTCCCTACCTGCGAGTGCATGGTGGCGTATAAGAATAGTGCTAGGTTGAGCGAGAGTAATATTCTGATAAGAGGAGCACCCGAAGCTTGGAGTGGAGTAATGGCGTACCCATATATATCAGGGTGGGGCATTGTTATATGGAAACACGTAATCATAACCACATTAACCGAGCACAGCACTTTTTTGGTTCCCCCTGCTCCACACTACGCCCCTTATAAATTTATAAACGCGGTCTCAAGCGCGAACATATAAATGCTCCTCCCCATGCGATCACGAAATCTCGACGTCCCCAGTTCTGAACAGTACACTCTCTAATCAGAATCAAATTACAAGATTATAACAGAATGCAACTTTCGTTATAAATCATGTTATAAATTAGGCCTCGTTAGTAGTTATTATAACAAAAAAAATTAGCAGGTATCAATTGGAGATATAATCTTGATAGTATTGTGTTATCACCTTCCGATCGGGTCAATATAACAATCCGAATCATGGCACGCTGCAATTAGCATCAGGAAGTGTTCAATTGGTGACATTTCCTGTCTCATCTGCAATTGTAGTGAGTGATTCTGAGAGGGAGCCGATCCGAGCACCAAGTTCTACGGCTCCAGTTGGACCGTACTCAAACAATGGGTCCATTTGTCGCAACTACGGTTAAACGTCAGCCCCTTTTTTTTAAATTTCAGAAGAAACAAGAGTTTTTGAGTATTGGCAACTCAGTTTACTGCACAGAATTATATGATACTTGCACTGATCAGACGACAAAATGTGTCATAATAATTTCATAAAGCAAAACTGTTTTCCGAAAAATCCTTTGAAAGCAGTATATTTAAAAAATAGGTAAAAAAAATCTTGTCACGTGAACATTGAATTTTTATGTCGAATATAAACTGATTTTTAATCTTTTGGCATCTTAACATATCTACAAACTTGGAATTATCCATAGGTTTCATAATTTTTAGAATCTGTCGGAGAACGGTGGAGATATAACTTTCAAATTAGCCTTCCGATTAATTTTGAGGCCAGTTGAGTAGTGCGCGATGCAGCTCGGATTATGGAGGGACCACCGAATCGGACGCCATGCTCCACCGGAATCACTGGACCTATCTCGATATTCTTCCGGATAGCTCGTGAGTAGCCTAGATCCACCGACGGGAACTAGTTCAAGTAGATCGCGCTTGCAGCGGGTCGCTGGGGAGCGGGTGAATGGGAAGCTAGGCTCCATCCGAAATCGCTGGACAGACCTCGGCACCTACTTTGTTGGTTAGGCTAGGTCCACCGGCGGGGACAAGAATGAGTAGATCTAGACGAAGCGGGGAACTAAATGGCTCACGGAAACGAACATCGGTATCGGGAGAAATCAACCACCGGGGAATTCACAGATTCTTATAGGCTGGGAGATAATTGGCTTATGAAACAGACATGTGTACCGAGAGAATCTCCACCGCCGTGGATCACCGGGAAACTCTTAGTCGGAGTAGGGTAGTTTCAGTGCCGGATAGTATCCGAGTAGATCACAATAATGCTGAGCTGAGACCTATATGGCTAAAGACAGTGACTATCGGTGTCGGGAGAAATTCTTCCGTCGCGGAGCTCTCAGGGTGAGTTCACCGCTGGTGACTATCCGAGTAGATCGCGAGAAGGCTGGGAGCTGGATGACTCGCGGAAACAGAAAGTTAATGGCTCAGGAAATCAGCAGGTAAATGGCTCACTGAGACGAGTACTTAATAGCGAAGTAGTAGATGGAGAAGTAAAACAAGAGTCGAGAGCTTAATAGCATAAAAGTCAAACCATTTCATGGATCAAGTGAGGCTCTGAGATAGCTGCGGAAAACTCATGGGTAAAATAAAGAAGTGCGAAGACAGCACAATGAGCCACCCCCCCCCCCCTCCACGAAGCAATACCTTGATGTACACTGAAAAAAATCCAAACGTTAATTTTATTTGCTTCAAACCGCTTAAAATTCATATGAAGAAGAAATGCTATTGTTATCACGCGCACACATACCTTCTATGTGTCAACTGTATAAACTATGTATGCACACACGTAAGTTATATGTGCATATTGCTATAGAATGGGGTTTTATGTGCCTAATAGTTATGAAATGTGAATGTAAGATTAATATTTCTTGTAAATACACACATTAGGTTAATGTGCCAGCAAATAGTGTCTATATGCCTCCGTTAATTGCAAAAATCTATGTGTAAAATCAATAAGGCATAACGTTTACTTTTTTTGAGTGTAGTTCCGTGGTAAAGAAGGGCGAAAAAAGAGTGAGGAGGGTTTTAGTGGTTAGGCACGAAGCGAGTCGTGGGTCATACACAGTGTCAATACGCAACAGGCCAGGCTTTTGAAGCTTTTTAAACTATATGATTCTCGACCCTCCGGGCCCTGGTTAGGGAGTTGCTATTTGGAGTGATTACGTAATCTTTCTTTATGTAGAAAGGCAAAGAGGAAAACACTATAGAAGTCGGATGCACAATTAGGATCCATAAGAAAATGAAATTGACTTAAAACGTGTTACAATTAACAATTCGTCACCTTCAGCTTGACGCACTTTTTCATCGCGCGTAAAGTTACCTGTACACTATTCATTTTAAAAATCTACGTGTGTAGCATCATGCCTACTGTTTGATTTTGTGAAAATGGCATCAAAGCAACAGGAGCAATGGAAGAAAAATTTTGCTCGCGCATCGCGACAATCCGAACTACTCGCACGTCAAGTAGATAAAATTGTTGAATGTGACCAAATATATTGTCACCAACGTAGAAAAAAGTGTTCGGAAACCGTTTGTCGACAGCCAGGAAGATTGGATCGGGAGGAAAACGAAAAGAAATTCGGATGCCACAAAAACGACGAAAAAGCTGTTTCTAGCGGAACTCGAAACCTCTCCGTGCGAGATGTAGCAATCAAATTAGGAGTGTGGTCTACAATTGTGCATCGAGCTAGAAAACAAGAGGGACTGTCGACTTACAGGAAGGTGGTGACTAAAATTCATGACGATAACCAGAATAAGTCAGCCAGAGAATGATCTCGGAAGCTGTACATGAAAATGCTGCTACATGATGACGAAACCTACTGTTACTGATGTAACATCAAGACAGACTTACAACAGCTTCTTGGCGAGGAATGGCAGATTGTCAAACACATTAAGCTGTCGAAGTTCGCAAAGAAATATCTCGTGTGGCAGGCCATTTATTCCTGTGGCATGACAAGCGACACTTACATCACAACCACGACCATCAACCAGGAAATTGGCTGACTGGAAATATGTCTGTTGCCTTTCCTCAAGCAATACGATTGTTCACTTTTGTGTTGGTCAGATTTGGCATCTTGTTATTACGATAAAAGGTCATGACGTGATATGCCGGGACCAACGTTCGGGTGGTGCCCAAGGATATGAGCACGCCAGAGCTCCGCCGAATAGAAAAATATTAGGCCGATATCAAGCGGAACCTCAAGAAGACCCGCAAGACAGTTGTCAGCGAGATGCAGCTCAAGGCAAAGTGACGTTATGCGGAGAGAAAAGTGACCAAGGAACTGTGCAAAACTCGATGTAAGGAAAGACCCGGAAATTCGCCTTCACTACAAAGGGAAGCTTGAGTGATTGTTTCCCTTTATTCTGTATAAACGGAACTTGTAAACGAAAGATGATTTAATTTTGTAATACAAAAATTGGCTGAGTTACACACATTTAGTTTGATCAATTCTTGATAGTAACACCCTTTTCCACTCACAGCCCACCCCAAATCCACAACTTCGGATTCAGAAATGCTCAGTTGCTTCACTGAATTGCTTGACGCATAACTTTAAACATATGTTGAGAATGCAAACTGTTGTTGCGAAAAATATTTGCCTGTATGGCTAACATGTCGTCGAGTCAGATCCATGCGAAGTTCTTACTTCACAGGACTTTCTTCTTTCGATTCGTCGCAACAAACTGCCACATTGACGCATAATTAAACCACTAACCCAGATATTTAACCAGATTAACCCGGTAGTCGGCAAGCGTAGCATAATTGTGTGAAGCACAATACAAATTATGATATCATCGTAGCCATTTCATTCGCATTCCTCACGGCATCCCCGCATTTGATGCGATTATTATCGTTTCACGGCCCGTTTGCGCCGAGCCGTTCGTTACGTTTCACGTGTCGTCATCACTTTCGGTTTCTGTCTGTGCGTGTGCCAGCGTTCGTTTCCGCCAATTATGGGCAATTTTACCCAATCACCGGCAATTTATGATCAGTCATTTCAACAGTGAATGGGAAGTGAACTCTGAATTCATATTTCATACGATGCGGATGGGAAAATCACGAAAAATGCACCAATTTCAATTGCGATCGAGGTCATTGTTAAGTCGGCTGCGAGAGCGGGTGTGATATGCGATAGACACGGCACTCCGCACACCGTGTGTTTCATTCATGACATGGAACACACGGTTTCTTTATTACCTGGCTCAAATCACGTCAACGAAACATATAGCAGATACCGACTGCACCGCGCTTTGGAGCACCTTGACAGAGATAAGTTTTCTGCGAAATTGCCACGCGGAGCTCTATCATCAAGCCAATAAGTACGGTTTTTGAGGGAGAAGTGGAGCAAAATGCGGCTTTGCGTTAGTAAAGCGTTTTTTGTTATTTTATGACAAACTGGTAAGTTTCCAGTGTTTTGAGTGTTTGTTTAGTTACGCTAACTGCGTGGTGGACTAATATTCACTCTAAATGTTCATTACGTTAGTAGAACGATCTCGGTGGAGAAAATTTAGCTGCAAAAACTCTACCCTCTATGAAAATGATTTTAAGCTCACGCTATACCTACCAACGGTACGTGGCGCATTTGCTTCTACCCTCCTCAAACGAACGTGGCTTAGCGTCCGGTGTGCCGTCTACCGACTGACCTATTTACCGGGTGCACATAGTCGTGCCGAAGAGTGAGAGTTGTCTGGCCTTTCTGCTGCACACCGAGTTTCAGATCATGGTGTGCATGTGAGAAGACGCAAGATTGGCTATGCTGTGGTCTGTAGGTACACCTAGGTCGTTGGTATGTTGAACTAGGGAACGTGAATCAACGGATTCTATTTCGAAACGGTAATGGAATCTTTTTGCAAAAGAGTAGCAACCTCCATACCAGTGCACAGTGGTCCAGATCGCTAATTTAGGAGGAATTTTTACTTTCTGACAAACCTGTATAATTTAGCCGTATCATGTCTTAGGATGAATTTGTGTACTTTAGAAGATGCTTCTTTTTATTGGAATAGTTATTAGGGTGGTTCTAATTTATCTAAAATACGAAAATAAACTTTTTACTGATGAAAGATAGAGCTCCACAGTCTTCCACAAAGTTGTAAAGTAACTTATTTTGAATAAATTTGTTGAACATATTAAAGCTCTATCTCTTTTAGTTTTTGTTATACAAGAAATTAAAAAAAAAAGATTAGGGTGTTCCTGAAAAAAACGTTTTTTTAGTATAACTTTCGTATCTTTTACTTTTTGTTAACACAACCTTTGAACAGCTTATTGAAAACTTCAAGCCGAGTATTTTTCTCCAAGACACCGAAGGTCTAACTTTTTTCTTTAAAAAGTTATGGACACTTTTCGTTAAAAAATAGCCTATTTCAAGGCTCAATATCGCTGATGCGGGCACCTAAAATTGAATTCTGTATCCACCACATGAAAGACCATACTTATTAGTATATTTGAGCAAAAATTGGCGAATACGATATTTTTTTAAAATTTGCAATTTAGATTTAAAGTTTGTAGTTTTGCAGGTTCAACGCATTAAAGCATTTACACACATATCGTTGTATTATGAAAAAAGCCACTTTCAAATATCATTCTCTCATCGCAGCAAGCTTTGCATAAGTGAAACGACTGTCAAAAAAGGTTTCTGATTTTATTCGTTTTAAATAAAACTAGTAAATATGGATATTAGAGTTGGCGAATTTGCTTATTGCTGGTAAAAAGACAGATGAACTGCTTAAGTTCATTACAAGTAGTAATCCAAATGTAAAATTGAGACTTGTTAGTGCTCGGAAGAAAATAAAAATCTTCATGTTGGAATTTAGAAGGTTGTGGATTCGGAGTAAGCGCACGCAAATTCGGTTTGAGCTGGAAAATTTTGTGTGGCTTGAAGGAAAGCTAAGATTCGAAGTCGAAGGTAAAGGTAAAGGCCGAAAGAGGAAACCATTTTCCGAAATATGTCGCAGAGCCAAAATAAAAAGATTAGGAAAGTTGCGCGATAAGTATTCCACGGAAGAACTTGGTTTAGCGTCAGCCGTCAACGCTAATTCTACTGGTTTCCGTTTAGTTGGCAGACAAATCGAACGATTGTCGAAAAGTCCCGTCAGATCTACCGTAGAGAATTTAGGATCTATGGCTGTCCCGATTGCAGAAACGTTTACTGCGGAGGAGGCACTTAGATTTATTTGTGAAAATGATTTTTCTAAGGCGCAGTACCAAAACATACGCAGCTCAGTTATGCAGAAGGGTTTGGACATTTATCCCGCGTATAATAAAATAGTAGAAGAAAAGAAACTATGCTATCCGATCGGTATGTACTATTCTCAAAGATTCGTCCCTGAATCAACAGTTTTTTCAGGAATTTCTGTTCAGCCTTCTTGTGCGTATGTTCCCCTTCAAGCTCTTGTTAACCATACCGTGGAACGACTCATCTCGTTTCTGAATATTGGAGTTCTACCACTGCATCCTGAGGATAATACGTTTGTTATCTTTAAGTGGGGCTGCGATGGAAGCAGCAACCATTCCCGGTAGGCAACATTATTTTTCTTCTAAACTTTGACTGACAGTCTCTTTTCCACTTGAACATAGATACAAGCAAATGTGCGTTGACGAAGATGAAAATGGAGAACTATTCGAGTATAACGATTCGCATATATTTGCTCTATCTATAGTACCTTTACGTGTAGTTAGTCGCCGGAAATATGAGTCAAGAGATTGCATTCTTTGGAATAATGATTTTCCATCTTCAGTATCCCTGTGCCGACCAGTAAAATTAATTTTCAAGAAGGAAAATCCTGAACTAACAAAGGATGAAGTTGCCGCGATGAACAAGCAAATCGATGAATTAGTCCCGACTATAGTAAATGTTAATATGCGCAAGATTCCGATTAGTTCAAGCTTCATATTTTCCATGGTTGATACGAAGGTAGTGAATGACGTAACAGGCACACCGTCTCAAGCGTGTTATATATGCAAACGCTCCGGAAAGCGATTGAATGATCCTTTACTGGAAGCCAGCGATCCACCGGATAGTTTATATGTTTTTTCACCTTTACATGCATTAATACGAGCAATGGAGTTACTATTGAATATTGCTTACCGTTTAGCTCTAGCAAAACCGCGTTGGCGCGTAGGCAAAAATACCAGCGAGCTTAAGGAACGACAAATAAAAATTCGACAAGCGTTACGTGACCGTTTAGGTCTTCGTATTAGCGAACCTTTGCCAGGTGGCGGAAATTCTAACGATGGTAACACAGCTCGAAAAATTTTCAGAAACCGAGATGTCGTTGCAGAAGAAACCGGGTTGGACGAAATGTTGCTAGAACGTATGTATGTGCTATTAACAATCATCAACAGCAAATTGGGAATTAACGCGGATGCTTACCGGAGTTACGCCGAAGATACACGATTGCTTTATGTACGCCTGTATGGTTGGTACGCTCTCTCACCAACCGTGCATAAACTCCTGGTCCATGGAGGAAGCATTATTCAACATAACATGCTGCCAGTAGGTATGTGCAGTGAAGAAGTTCAAGAAACCAGGAATAAAAGTATTCGCAGATTCCGAGAATTCCACGCACGCAAATTCGATCGACTCGTCAATCTTGATGACGTTTTCAAGAGACTTCTTGTTTCATCAGATCCTATAATTTCTCTTAAATGTAAACGTCGAATTCAACGAGCACCGCTGGATATACCTGAAAATGCAATGCATCTACTTTTGAATTAATTGGCATTGAATAAATTCTCCTTATATAAATCATAAATTGTTGTCATAGCCAAATTATTTTTAATGAACACATTCTGTATTGTTGATATGTAAGCAAAACAGAAAAGGAAATACAAAGGCTTTAGGCAATTTCTTTTATGTCGCTATGCGATAAAATTTAAAACTTTGGTTAGTAAATTTAAAATTACATGCTTAAAAAAAATAATATTTTCCAATTTTTGCTCAAATATACTTAAAAGTATGTTCTTTTCTATGGTTCAATCCGAACTTACTTTTATTTGCCCCAATCAGAGATAATGACATTTGAAAAAGGGCTATTTATGAGCGAAAAGTTTCCATAACTTTTGAAAGTATAAAGTTAGACTTTCAGAGTTATGAAAAAACGTGGATTGAAGTTTTCTAAAAGCTGTTCAAAGGTTGTTTTAACAAAATATAAAATTTCTTTCGAACATTAACAAGTCTCAATTTTACATTTGGATTACTACTTGTAATGAACTTAAGCAGTTCATCTGTCTTTTTACCAGCAATAAGCAAATTCGCCAACTCTCTTCGACTAATATCCATATTTACTAGTTTTATTTAAAACGAATAAAATCAGAAACCTTTTTTGACAGTCGTTTCACTTATGCAAAGCTTGCTGCGATGAGAGAATGATATTTGAAAGTGGCTTTTTTCATAATACAACGATATGTGTGTAAATGCTTTAATGCGTTGAACCTGCAAAACTACAAACTTTAAATCTAAATTGCAAATTTTAAAAAAATATCGTATTCGCCAATTTTTGCTCAAATATACTAATAAGTATGGTCTTTCATGTGGTGGAAACAGAATTCAATTTTAGGTGCCCGCATCAGCGATATTGAGCCTTGAAATAGGCTATTTTTTTAACGAAAAGTGTCCATAACTTTTTAAAGAAAAAAGTTAGACCTTCGGTGTCTTGGAGAAAAATACTCGGCTTGAAGTTTTCAATAAGCTGTTCAAAGGTTGTGTTAACAAAAAGTAAAAGATACGAAAGTTATACTAAAAAAACGTTTTTTTCAGGAACACCCTAATCTTTTTTTTTAAATTTCTTGTATAACAAAAACTAAAAGAGATAGAGCTTTAATATGTTCAACAAATTTATTCAAAATAAGTTACTTTACAACTTTGTGGAAGACTGTGGAGCTCTATCTTTCATCAGTAAAAAGTTTATTTTCGTATTTTAGATAAATTAGAACCACCCTAATAACTATTCCAATAAAAAGAAGCATCTTCTAAAGTACACAAATTCATCCTAAGACATGATACGGCTAAATTATACAGGTTTGTCAGAAAGTAAAAATTCCTCCTAAATTAGCGATCTGGACCACTGTGCAGTGCAGTGGTACTTTTCACTATGCACGATAGGATGTTGAAAAGGATTTTTTGACATAACCGTGACACATGTATGTGTTTGGATTTTGTATTTAGATTTGTGCGATGAGAAAACTACCAACTAGAAGGGTCGGTAAATATTTTGAGTAGTTGTGAAAACCCTGCATAATACCACAGCTTAGTTTTCAGAATAGGTTCCTCGCTTGTACAGCATACAAATCACTTGTCCAAAGAAGTTATATACAACCTGTTCGAAGTAACTGGCATGTTGACCAATTGGTTCGTAACCCACAAGTGACAATAAAAAGACAACTAATCAAATTTCAAGGTCTTAAATTTGAACATATCGGTAATCTATCGTAAAAACGAGAAAACACATTTCGATAGCTGTTACCAAAATACGCCAAACATTGGCACACGCGACGGCCCCCACAACACTGATCAACATCGCCGAGAGCACCATGAACCTAGTAGGTTCAGTGAATACTCCCATGGAGCTCGAAGCCACTGTCTAGCAGCGATCACCGTACGTCAGATCCTTAAGTGAGCCCCCGGCAAACGACAACGGTAGCCACGCCATGCCGGCTGCTGCTGCTGCTACTCCGAATGCATTGTGCAAGATCATTATACTCAAATCATGTGTAGGTCAACAGTTTTGCACAACATTTGCTCATGAAAATGTAAATAATGTTAATGAACACTCGAGTTCACAGCCGCCAATGCTCGATTGCATTATGGTACGGTCAACATACCACACAGCAGCGGCCGGACGAATGTAGCGCTAGAGTGCATGGACCAATTGTTCCGTTCGTCCGTCCGTCCATCCGCCCGCTACCGCTGCTGGTCCGATCAGTTTGCGGTTCTTTTTACTTGCCCTCCGAAATTACCAATATTTCGTCATAGAAGCCACAGCGAGGCAAACCCCTCGTCAGCACTCAGCTGTGAGCGAGAGAGAGCGTCATACCTATACTTACTTACTTCAGGGGTGTTCCTTCTGATGGTCGGATCTGAATGCATGCCAGCTTGCGAGGAGGCTTGCAATCGAGCATAGTTTCTGTCGCACTTGGTTGTGCGCCTGTCTGCCTGAGCGGTGATGGAAACGGATTTTTTCCCCCGGTCTGAGTCTCTTGCGGCGGCGGCGGCTGGTTTCGTCACCGTCTGCTAAGCGACCGGCTTGAGGACGTATGTGCACGATCACAGGTATTCTGAGGCTTAGTATTGTTCAATTCGCAATGCTCACCTGGTGATATGAGGGGCCTCCTGGGATAGTTGCGGCAATAGTTGAAAATGATTAACAGTGTTTCAGGATTGCGTAACAATTGTAATTGTTAGATGGAACAATTGAGTCTACCTCATTCGGATCGTGGTTATGAGAGTGCATCCGGTTCTCTCGGTGACCTTGACAATAATTTATAATGGGCGATCTGGTAATCTACTTCTCATAACAGCTCGGTAGCTGGATTTGTTTGTTTGCGTTTGATGTTGTACTTGCAACCGAACATGGTTCGGCGTTTAACAGATAGACTTCCATTCTATTTTAGAATTTATTCTAAATAGAAGTTGATTATTTCCTACCAAAAAATTGAAAATTTTATGGAAAACTTTACCCATTTTAATATAATTAAAGGGATTCTGTGAGCCATGGTTTTTCGTTCAGACTTATATTTCAGCAGCTCAATTGTTAGAACAGTGCATTCCACAAATGAATGACTAAAATAAAAAAAAACTATTAATTCTTTGTTTGAATTTTCCTAATTTGTATCGAATAAACATTTTTAACCTTCAAGAATCATTGGAATATGGTACATTTAGTTTCATATTTTTGAATTTAATTTTTTAAATATGATCATTCAATACATACATATTTACAAGCAGTAAAAATATAAATTTTAATCAATTACCTATGTTCCAACACATATTTAAGACTTTTTTGTGGTATCCAACGAGGAAAACAGATTGAAATGGTGAGTTAAGCGAAAGCAATTATATGAAAAAAAAAATCCCTCAGAGGTAGGATTCGAACCTGCAACCCTTGGGACTCCGCCCCAATGCACAAACCCTTATGCTATTCCTGGGCTATGATAACGTCTTAGGAAGAACACGTGATCATCGCATTGGGATAGTGATCATACCACTACCTCTAGAGAGAGATCTTACACAACCGCCGCTGCTACCCAACACAAATACACACACACACCTCGACCATCAGCTTTCGGTCGCCCACGCAAAGTGGTTATTTCTGTATGGCGGTACGAAAGTTAGCTGTTGTTAGTGCTCTTCCCCTACAAGGACAATCTGGGCGGCAAACTCCAGATTGTCCAATTTGCAGAGCCCTTTGGATCCTGCAAATAGACTCCCTTGTGCTATTTAGCAGCACAATTTCTTGAGCGCTTTGGATTCCTGTCCAATGCCATTCAGTACTGCAACTCCTTTACGCCCTTTGGCTCCCGTCTTGTGCCGTTTAGCATCACCCTCTCGTTAAGCCATTCAGCTCCCGATCCGTTCGCGAACTACTCGAACGTCGGATCCCGACGATGGACCTAGCCTACTCCGACAGAGAATTGCCCGGCGAGAGAAGTTCTCCCGAAACCAAGTCAACCAGCCATGTGCCGAGGTCAGTTCGGTGATTCCGATGAAGCAACGCGTCCGATTCGCTTGTGTCCCGACAACCCGCGACTGGTGGTGCCTCATCGCGATCTACTCAGTTTAGTCCCCGGTGGTGAATCTAGCTTACGCTGACGGAGAGTTCCCTGACGAAAGAAGTTCTCTCAATACCGATTCTTTTTCTGTTGTCGTTATATTTCTTTTGGGTTAACCGGTAGGGTACCATCGTCGGTTTGGCAATTCCGGGCGAAGCGTGGCGTCCTGTTTGCTGGGCGCCCCGACCCATAGCAAAGGTACTGACGCGGTCTACTCGACTACTCTTCGGTGGTGGATGAAGCCTACTCCTGCGGAGATTTTTCTGGCGGTGATTGCTCTGCTAAAACAATTGCTCGCTGTTCATCACGCCATTTCCGCTGTAAACCAGTTACGATCTGCGTCACTACTCTATTGACTGCGTTCCACGTGTTTACGTCGCTTAAACGCTGTAGACGACATTATCCGGGTTGATGTCCGGTCTTTCCGTTTCAAGCATCTCTCTGCGCTTCGAATCTCGGAAGAAAGAGAGATGCTTGAAACGGAAAGACCGAAGACCATGTGCGCCGGTGTCTCCTCAACGTTCTCACACTTCGGGCACAATGGTGACGTTGCGTGCTCGAATCGATGAAGATACTTCCTGAAGCAGCCGTGTCCCAACAGGAGCTGTGTTAGGTGAAGTTCATTTCTCCATGCTTTCTACTGTTCCACGTCGACAGTTTTGGTAGGTCCACCTTCCTTTCTCCGTATTGCCACAATTCTGCTGCCACCTCGCCATCGAATCGATTTTCACTATCTTCCACACGTTTTGGTGTTTTTCCGGTTGTAGCACTCAATATCATCCACCCGTGTGATGTAGATTAGATCATCCCAGCGGTAACGCATACTGTCTCCGACGATATTGTTCTGTACACGCTCGCGACTCGTACGGCCATCAGCCAGAGCGGCGTCCTATTCTGTTTTTCGCGGTTTCGCTTGGTCTTTAGCGCCGCACCCTGTACCGCAGTATCGATGACGAAACACTTTCGCCAACTTTTCGCAGGAGTAGTCGACGTGGTTGTTAAAGCTCAATCAATCATCGATTATCGCTCCCAATTGCTTCAGTGCACGGTGCTTCGATGCAATCACGTGCCCTCCAACGTCCATCTGCATCCGTTGAACCGCTTTGCAGTTGCTGACCAAGCCTCTTGTGGTGAACTAACTGCAGCTTAATTCCGTTTATCCAGCTCTCGATCGCGTCTATTGCCGCTGTCACTGACACCTTCACTTCATCAAGTGTCTAGCCCATCACCGTTAGTGACACGTCGTCCGCGAGACCCACAATTTTCGCTATCCTGGACAGCCGCAATGTTAAGACTCAATCGTACATTCTGTTCCAAAGATCTTGACCCAGAATGGACCCCGCCGTGACTCCTATTGACTGCTACTCTGCGTACGTCTCGTACAGCAGCATCCTGCCCTGGAAGCAGCTCTTCAGGATCTGGCATAGATAGTCGGGGACTCTCACTCTGTGCAGCGCTGCGGCGATGGCTTCCCAGCTGGCGCTGATAAACGCTTTCTTCACATCTGTCGTGACCACAGCGCAGTATCGATTTCCTCTTCGCTTCTGTTTAGAAGCTCGGCACTCTCGAGCACTGTCTGAATTGCCTCCGCTATCGATATTTCTTTGCGAAATCCGAACTGCATCTTGGACAGTCCATGCTCGCCCTGCGTGAATCTCGTCAGCCCGTTAAGGATGATTATTTCCAGGATTTTTCCGTGCGAATCCTGCTGACATATAGGCCTATACGACGCCGGATAGTCTGGTGACTTCTTTGGCCTTTGCAGCCACACGAGCTTCTGTTCACGAACATTAGTCACCTGCCGATCGTGCGTGTTGTCTCCTGTAGTAAGGTAGCTGGATCGTGCTCTGAGAAGAGACACTCAGCGAATATCTCAGTTTACCCGGGCACATTTCAGCTAGCGTTGATGGCCTCTACATATTTCATCATCACGACTCGGTACGCATTCCCCAGAGATTGGCGTCTACGTTTCGGCGCAGCTTTTTGTGGCCATCTGAATTGCGAACCTTCTGGTTCTGAAATAAGCAGCGTGTAGCCTACTGGCTGTCTCGTTATACCAGTAATCTGGACGCTGTCTATGGCGTGGCTACAGTTTTCGCGAATTTGTTGCGTTACAAGCCATCACCATACTTCATTGTAGATCGGCCGCATCCACGCATGATGGTCGTTTTCATCCTCTGGGCTGCAAAGCATGTACTTTGGCCTCTGCGTGCAGTTTCCCGCAAGATGACCCGTCTGTCCGTATTTCCAGCATATTCTGGATCAATTCGAGCCTTTGTAAGTCCCTGCCAAATGTCCAAAGCCCAAACACTTGAAACAATTCTTTGTTTGTTTATTTACTCGGCATCTCGACAATCCGAACGTAACCGTAGTTGCCTCCAACGCTTTGTCAGCAGCGCTTACCACTAGACGATGTTTGTGTTCTTCCGTACCTCTTATTTAATCAGATTATCATGTGCCCATCGCCCAGGTTGCACTGTTCCTTCAGTGCAGCAGTCAATTCGTTTACCGTCGTGACCTTGCAAACAATCCCTGTCCCCAACTTTAACTTCTGCTTCGTCGTCCAGTGATTTAGTCATAATCACCTGCATAGTCGAACTATAAATCGTGGGATCCTCCTTCAACTCGAAGAGCATCTCACCTTTTTGGGTACGCCTGGTTCTCACCGCGTTTTCACCCAAATAACTCAGCTCCGATTCTCTGTAACTTTCTTGAGGAGCACTGCTTCCTTCGTCACGTCATTAGCTTTAGCTAGCTTGATTTCTCCCTTTAGCGCCTTCTGAAGAGCCAGAGGTTTTTATTTCCTCTTTTGCTTAACTTTGCTCTCCCTCCTCTTTTGCTATTTCCTTTGCTTCTCCATACGACCAACAACGGTACTCGAGCTTTCTACCTGTTGAGTGGTGTCCTTCCCATCGGTAGTAAGGACGTCCTCACTCGTCTCCATTCCAACCAACTTCTCTTTCCCCTGCTTCTGAGCGGCTAAGAAAAGAAGACGGCGCGCACAGCGAGCACGGTGGATCGACCAGATAGAGGACGACCTGCGGACCCTTCGAAGACTGCGAGGCTGGCGACAAGCAGCAATGGATCGAGAGAGGAGTGGGGGCGGCTTCTGCATACAGCAAGAGACAACAAGGCTCTAGCCTGAACGGTAAGTAAGTAACCTTGCCGACGTCAATGCACGCTCAGCTACCTCAGCCCTCAGTGTTGCCGTTTCGTATACCTTTACAGCAGACACAAGCACCTGTCGGACTCTGAGAAGCGGATTCGCCGCGCCTACTCCGTATGTGCCAGGTTCTTGTTTGTTCTCCATTTTATTGGGTGCCTACTTCGGGCCGCAATCTTCACTCGTTGTACGTAGTCGCCTCGCGTGATCCCATGGTTATCTATGCAAGCAGGGAGGTCATGCTACGGTTGACAGTACCCTTTACGGGGAGTAGTGTTCAGAGCCGGGTCGGCGCTACATTGGGAAAGGTCCATTCGAACCTAGTACCAGCAGCTATTGGTAACGAGTTGAACGTACCCCGAGACCTGCCAAGATTTTAGCTCCATTTCAGGTCGGTGTTATCCTACCTTACTCAGAGAGTAGAACAGCACGCCTTTCACCCCAAAGTGGCCGTCCAATTCGTAATCCGTATCCTGTCCGTTGACGTTTGCCGTGGCCAGTATGCCGTAATAAGGATGTTACTGGCGTCGATTATGATGTGCCGATTGGCACTCCGGTTGGGCTAGGGTGCTTTTATTGCTAAGATCCTTGATATTTGTCCGAATTTTAGCTGAAGCGGCACATACTCGCTTCATCGGATTTGCTATCGGGATTATGGCTTTTTTAGAGATTTAGCAAAGCCCAATGCAGCCTAAACCGCACAATATCCTAGCAAGCATGTAATTATCTCAGCAATGGCTGTACCGATCTTTACGAAACTTGTTTGAAAAGAAAGGCCTCAGGATGAGTCGAGACGCTATTTGACATTGACAGTTTGGGAAATTATATTCGCTCATCATTATATTATGCATTGTTTGAGATCACGTTTTCCTACTATCGTCAAAGATCATACGGGATTTGATTTGAGAAATCTGAATCCAAATCAAATTCCTGGCGATATATGTGGGATTATAGTATGCAGACCGTAATTCCGCAGCCATAGGTCCGATTCATATGAACTTCACCAGCAGGCTTTGAGGATACTTAAGCTGATCAACTCTGTCGAAAAAATCCGTACAGTATGCTAACCATCTACCTGAGTGTGGTGAACGATTACCCTTCGTTGCTGAAAGGTGTCCTGATTTTTTCGTCAGAGTTGGACAGCTTAAGGATACTAAACCTTCCACTTGAAACTAAGTTTGTGAAACTCGAATAAGCCTTTTCCGAGGAAAGGAAAAAAACTTTAAGTCTGAAATATTTCTTGACCCAGGGTCTTACGGAATTGGTGGGATGAATACTTGATTCAAAGAGACTTTGTCTGGCCATCAGCGATCAAGAAGGCTCTAGCAACACCAAATCTAGATCTTGCAAATGAATCAGCACTTACCGGAGGGAGAGGGAGGCACTTTCTGCAATCTTTGAGTTACAGGAAACATGAACTGAAGAATGTGCGAGGAGATTCCTACAGCAATGGTAAGAGGACACAGTTTGAATCACCTGGGAAGCAGATAATCAAGTGAAGGAAAAAATCGGTGATCTTTCACAGGGACGTGTTCGTCGAAGAACTTAAATTGGAGGGCATCCTCTTCAAGAATGTGAAGAAGGCCTCAGAACCAGACGGAATCGCAAACCTGGTTCTGAAACAGCGGTACAGCAGAACCCGAACATATTCAGGATATAACTTGCAAAAATAACTGGATAACTGGAAGCCCGATAACTGGAAGCCCGATAACTGGAAGCTACAGAAGCTGGTCTGGCTGCCGATGGCAGAAAAATCTCCTTGATCAGCGCATTGTCGAAGGTTCGAGAGTTTTTTTGTTCCTTGGTATCGAAAAAAACGAACTTGCCTCCATTAACGCTCTTGTCTATTCACAAACTCAAACTATCAGCGGCTGTTCTCGGTACGAGGTTGTCCAAGTCTTTTATCGATAGCCATACACTTCCGATAACTCGTAAAGTACTCTGGAGCGACTTTAGTACCTGCCTCTTCTGGTTGCGATAGGATCCCAAAAAATATCGACAGTTCGTTGCTTTCGGGGTGAAGGAAATTCTTAATCTGAGCCAGGTTGATGAATGGCGTTGGCCCCCATCCCGTTTGAACTTGGCAGACGAGGTAACGAAGTGGGGCAAGTGACCAAATATCAACTACGAAAGTCGCTGGCTTTAAGCTCCAGCATTTCTGCGTCAACACACTGATATTTGGCCTCAGCAGAAAGTGAAAACAGTGAATACTGCGGAAGAACTGCGTCCATCACCACATCTGCATCACCACATTGTCGTGCAAGGGCTTATACAGTTTGAAATATTTTCGAAATGGGAGCACCTTTTGCGAGCTGTGGGCGCGTTGCCAATGTTCCAGATTTATCTGGAATCTTCCAGATTTTTCCCAACTGAACAGACATTCGTTCAAGCCAGACTTTTTACCAGATTTTTTAAATTTTGCCAGATTTTTCCAGATATTCTGAATTCTACGTTACAACCCAGCGGGGATACCATTATTCCAGATTTTTTTAAAGCTTCTAGCAAAAAGTCAAATCTCTTATTCTATCAGATTTTTTAAACTATGGAAGTAGTATCACACAAATTTTGGAAATCTGGGTCTTTTTCGATAAATTCACTTCTATGGAGATCAAAATGTATACCAAATTTCGATGACTTTGAGGTCACTGTCAAGTGACAGATTTTGCCAGACATTTTTAGTTGAACTGCCAGATTTTCTTCGAAAAATAGTGGCAACCCTGGCTGTGGCGTACGTGCACAGGTTTTTGGATATTCTTCGTTGCAGAATTAAAAAGGAAATTCCATCGAAGAGGGACTGGTTGAACAGGAACGAGTTGAAGAAATCCGAGTCAAAAATTTGAAAGTTGATTCAGCACGAGGCCTATGGAGATGAAATTATTGCAAAATATAAGGAGAGTGAGAACGGTCTGTCCAATATGCATTTCGGTTTACGGAAAGACAGGACTACACTGGATGTCATCCGACCAGTTGTGTAACGTCAATTATCTGGTACGGTAGGCCATCCTGGTTTCTAGCAATCAATAGGTTTTAGCATTGTAAATGCTTTACTCTACTATATGGGGGTGGGGCTAGGTGTAGAACTAAAATCTGATTTCGAACTGCGTCACGAGAATGTGTCATAATTCTAAACGACTGTAGCGCTGTTAATTGTTGATCGATTTGCGTCATTTAAATACTAATAGATTCAGAGAAGTCAAACTTAACAATTGGTTGCAACTATTAATTGGTATTTCAACTGTACATTATTGAAAAATCCGTATTATTGTAAAATCATAAGAAAACAGACAAAGTTTTTGCTTATGTTTTGTTAACTATTGATCGATTTTCATGATTCGAACACCATTCGAATCTGAAAATTGCCAGTAACGAATTGTTATCAAATTTATCTTTGAATTTTATCAGCACGCTATTGAAAAATCCGTAAATATAAAATAAATAGGGAAAACATAATTTGCACAAATTTGTGCAAGACTTTCCCTAACACGGACCTCATCTCGACATTCCTAAGCGTCCTACACAATTGTTGCTTGTAGGAAAGCTGTTACATCTTTCATTTGATCACGAGCTACGGAAGGGATACGTTTGTCTGTGTGCACTGGAAGGACTTTTTTTTGCAGCTTCAAACGACGATGGCGGAACAGAAGCGAGATGGCAAATTTCTGGTTTATGCCGGACGTATCAGCCGTGCAGGCAAGGCTGAAACGCCAGTAGATTCTCGTCGCGTATCCTAAAACATAGTTATTAGCAAACCGTCCTTATTAGGACGAATATATAACAGAAAAAGAATGCAATTAGAAAATTCCTTTTATTAACTTGCGTTAAGTTTTTGCTTGTTAATTCTGTACCTTTACCAATGAATCATAATATATGCAAATATTCTTCAAAATAATAATATACCAACCCGATGGTTTTTGCAAAATCATTAATAAAATAAGTGAATGTGGCAACCCTGCACCTAAGCGAAAGCCACACCAAAAAGAATGATGACGAATTTCGCGCCAAATCGTATTCAGAGTTGGCAGCACCCTCCAGATTCTAATGAAACGTTCTGTACATGAAGACTTTGTCACAAAAAGCGACTTTGCATATTTTGTTTCTCCAAAAATGATCTAGACTGTCTTTTGAAAACGGCCAAACTTTTTTTTACCTTTTTTTTTTTCAAATGGCTATAGTCTAAAAACGACAAATCCTACAAAACAATGTTGCAGGAGTGGTTTTCACAAAATTAGAAAATTTTCGAATATATTGAAAAAAAAATTCTTCATTGACTCCTACACTGAAAAAAATCGATTTTAAAAATTTAAAGTCAATTTACAAAAACACCCCATTTTTAATTTGGATGAAATTTTGTTTCAAGTTAGATAATTATGTTCCCTAACTACCGTCAAAAATTCAAGTTGGGCACTTTTAAGGAAAAATAGTTATTTGAAAAAAACTTTTCCTTGTCCAAGCAGAATTTTTTTCTTCAGTGTATTTTTTTATCGAAAACTAAACCAATGAAAGTCAATCATCTCAGAATCCAATAAAAGTCAGTTTGTGAGAAGATATTGTCTAATATAGCAACTAAGCATATTTTTTGTTAAGGGGTTTTTCATTTTTCATGAAATCGAAATTTTTTATTACTTTATCTGAAAGTACAACTCCTTGAGAATGTTTTCTTTAATTTTTATAAAGATCCGAGAAATAGATCGAAAGTTACAGCGCTTCCAAGCGCGCTTCGTCTACCAAGAGTAGTGGTAATTTGAAATTTTAAACTCGATTATCTCGAAATGTCGTTTTACTAAAAATGGTTTTTCCGTGATCACGATTGCCGAAAAACTACTCAATCAATTTTCTTAATTTCTTTCAATCGATCGTAATTAATTTTTCTCGGACTTCCTTTTTTATTCATAAATGTTTGTTTCATGGATAAAATTTTTTAATACAATTTTTAGGGCTTAAAATAGCGTTTTTTTACTAAAAACGTTCTCGAATGCAGGAAAAATTATTATTTATTCAACTAGTCGTTAAGGTACGAGGAATACTAATGAAATTGGTATTTTAGATAATCTATTGGTTTCCAATCGTGATCACCGCAAACCTCTTAAAAAAAGGGTTTCGGGGAAAAAGCCACAACTCCGTCAATTATCAATTTATTTTTATAAACTTATGCTTGTTCATTTGACTGAAAAATATGCTGCCAAAATATTATAAGTTTGATGTAATGAAATCATTGCTTTATTACTTTACGTAAATTGAAACTTTCTTGCTTTCTTGACATTTTTATCGCTAAAAGGTATGTAACCCCTTAATCAAGAATCTCATTGAAAAGAGTTTATGTCGTCAAACAAATATTCCATTATTACTTTATTTTCTTGTTTAGTGCTGAGGAAGAATCAGAGAAAGAAATAGCCACCACAACATTATGTATTGAATCATGCATATTTTTTTATTTATCTTTATATATTACATTTGTCTTAAAACTATCTTCATGCATGCTATTTTGTATTATTTCTATATTGGTTATATAGGAAATAGGAAAATATTTTTGGTTCATCTTCTGAATTAGAACCTACTTTGCCCCCAGGAATAGGCACAAAACAGCGGAATTTTTGAGTTCCAGATATTGTTTTGGCGTTATTATACAGTTGTTAGAGTTCTTCTGACATTTTGTTGTACTGTTCAGTGAATATGTAGCAGAAAATTAATTTTGTGATATTTTTTATCAGTTCGTTCAATTGCTCAGTTATATAACTCTCGGGGACTTGTTATGGCATTTCCATAGTCACGAGCAAGGCTGGCTCTTTTTTCCATTCGCTTGAGAGTGCCACCAATAGCATCACAGGGTCCTTTCCATGGGATGCTGTAACAAAATGCCATTCTGCGCTTAACTCATACTTTGACTGGAATCTACACAAGCTTGCAAAGTTTTTCTTATTGTACTGCTACTCCACCAGACATAAAATAAATTTTAGAAAAGTTTGTCAACTGTTTCATAAAATTTATCAGTTTTGAGAGGAACAAATGAATTGCAGTCTTCCAATCTTCCAGTCTTTTAGTCTTCCAATCTTCCAATCTTCCAGTCTTCATTCAAGTTTGTTATGATTGTATACCAAATTCGTTACTGATACTTTTTCATGTATCAGGCAACTAGCAGCTGGGAAAATGGATTTTGAGGTGATTGACTTTCATTGGTTTAGTTTTCGATAAAAATACAATGAAAAAAATTCAGTTTGCACAAGGAAAAGTTTTTTTTCAAATAACTTTTTTTTTTCTTGAAATTGCCCAACTTGAATTTTTAAAACCGATTTTTTTCAGCGTAGGAGTCACTGAGGAATTTTTTCAATATTTTTATTCAAAAACTTATTTTGTGAAAATCACTCCTGCAACATTTTTTTTGTAGGATTTGTCAGTTTTAGACTATAGCCATTTGAAAAAAATTGTTACACAAAGTTTGGCCATTTTCAAAAGACAGTCTAGATCATTTTTGGAAAAACAGAGCACGCAAAGTGGTTTTTTGTGACAAAGTTCTCATGTACAGAAAGTTTAATTAAAATCTGAGGGGGTGCTGCCAACATTTGTTCGAGTTGGCGCGAAATTCGTCTGATGGAAATATTTTTATTTGTCGCACAAAAGGATAGTTTTCCATCTGCACCAAAAAGTTGATAAAAGAGATCGCCTTGTATTTCAGTGCTCATTTGACATGCGAAAGAGGAATGTTCGTCTGTGTGTATGCAGCAGAAACGAATCTCCGGAACGACAAGGTTCCAATTGCTTCAAAGAATTCTTGTCCCGTATCCCAAAACATAGTTATTAGCAATTTGTCCTTATTAGGACGAATATATAATGGAAAATATTGATTTGTGCCTGGTCGGAAAAGCTCAACTTCCCATCGAAGAGCACTCCCAAGTCACGGATTGAGTCGACGCTTTCAATTGTTCTTCCTTTTAGGCTGTATTCATAACGTCCTGGAGTAAGCAAGCGTCCGAAACTGATTACTTTGCATTTTTTAACGTTGATTTCCATTCCGTTGAACGTGCACCATTCTTGAATAGTACAGATATCTTCTTGAAGCACTTCGGTGTCAAGTGCAGAAGTGATAGTTCGGAAGATTTTGAGATCGTCCGCGTATAACAATTTCCCAGACTTGATCCGACTACAGATATCATTAATAAACAAAATAAAAATAAGCGAGCCCAGATGACTGCCTTGCGGGCAAACATATTACCAGTTCTAAAATAAGTTGATAAGCAAAATGTTGCGAACTATTATGACATAATCTTATTCTGCGCTGGATCAAACATGTTTGAGATCCTAGTAGCAAATATGCTGTTTCGTTAACCCAAAAGGTATTATAACGAAGTACCAACGCGGTTCACACTGCAATAAAACATTGAAGATGGAGGACGATGAAGCAGAAAATGCACGAGGAAGTTATACGACTGGGTTTGTTTGAATATATGCTAAAATATTACAGGCTATGTTTAATTATTACAATCAACCAATGTTCTTACTTTGATTGATGCACAGCACTTTTATTATTCTTCTCAGCATTTTCCACACAAGGTTTTCCATGGTGTACGATCCGATTTCAGTATTGGCACCAATGAATTCGTCCTTGATACGTGCATAGCTTAATTTAAGTTCCGCGTTGTTTTGCTTTCGAAGTCAAGTAGGAAGCAATAAATCGCAGCCTCACCACAAAAGGATCTGAGAAGAGGTTTCTCTAATTATCGCGTGTAACAGATTCAACTTGTTCATGTTGTGAAAAAAATTTTAATCAACTTGGGGCAAGTACTAGGTGTCAGATCGTGTAGTCGTACCTCTAGGTTGTCATCTTCTCCATCATATACACGGGGGAATACCATGTAAATGGCTAACTTTTTTTTTCAATTTTGGATGCCTTATTATAAGAATGATTTTTTTTTTGTTAAAACATATTCGTTTATTTGGGAGATATTAACGCCCACGTTGACATTATTTTTACAGTTACCGTACCGGATTGCAAAAGTTCGGCTTGATAAATTTTCATGACATTGATATCAAATTGAAGGTAATTTCAAGCTCTTCACTATTAATCTATATAATCTATATAAATCTATTTTGGCAAACGAAAATTCTTGGGCTGACATGTTTAACAAATGATGCAGGTGTTGAAACTGAATAAAATGAGCTCCATTGTCACCTTCAGAAAATATTTCACATCATTCAAACTCGGTCGTATAGCATACAGCTTGAAGTCAACGATTACGGTATTGAGTCGAAGCAGCGCTTTTTCTACTTAACTCCTGATGGAAATAATGAAAACTATGTTTTGGAAATTTGCCAATTGTTGTTAATTTGACTCAAATGGAAATAGAAAATAGCCTGTAATTGGAAATTCAAATTGAATATATCGGCTCCGACAGCATAAGTCATTAAATTGACTTTACGCTTGTCCGGACATGCCGCAGACTCAGGTGATTCGCATTTAATGCCAAAAGATCCTGACTCCTGCGCTGCAGAAGACAAAAAGCTAAGTAACCGGGAAACGCTTTTCTAAACTTTCTTACTTCAAATCCTTGCTCTCCCTTGAGTACTATGGCTCTTACTATTTGGAAAATACCTCACTTTCCAGTCCCTTGCTAATTATTTGTCATTACAATATAAAAAAGGAAAAAGATTGACTCACTATAAGTCGTTAATAAAAAAGGAAAAAATTGAATATAGAAAACATTTTTTCTGTAAGTACTACAGTATATTTATATACCACAAACAAAATAATTTAAAAACCCCAATATCTCAGAACATTATCGTCACAGAGACTTTTCTTAAAATCATATTTGTTATCCGTCGGCCTCGTCACCACCGACGCTAGACAGACCACTCCACCCTTCATCACCATTGACCGTGAACAACGGCATTACTTCCTTCCCAAAGGAAGACATGCTCAGAAATTATTCAACTCTGAAAATCTCAAAGACTTCGGCTGGGATTGAACCCAGTTTACAGAGACTAGATATGATTTGCAACGTAATTAGAAAAATTCGAGGGCAATCGTTGTTTTAGAACGATCCTGCTCAATTAGTCTACGAAGACATGAGGATCATATGTCTGCAATGTACAGTTACACAATTTAAATACAATTTTGCTACTACTTTGTTAGAAATTGAAATAATATAGAATGAGACGAAAGTAGGTACTGACAATACTATTACGTTGATTGTTGTTTGCCAGTATTCTCACCGTTGCAACGCGTTGATTAACATATCAGATCTAAAGTTTTATCTGGTAGTATGTGATCTACTTGAAAATAGTTTCCCTGAACCCAGAAAACATTTCAACAAAGCATCTCACATAATTATTCAATTGCGACTCGATGGATTCCAATCTGATACCTTGAAGACCGCAAACATTTACTGGGCAAACTACGCCACCGTCGTCCATGCCCGAACCTTGAGGATCTTACGGGTGAACTACAGTCATTTTCGAGTCCACTAGACATCGCTTGAAGTTAATCAGACAGCTAAAGGTGATAATAGATGAAAAATCTACCAACGCTGCCGTATCAATTCATTCACGGCGGGCACTCGGTTAGTTTGCTCATCAAGATGGTGCAATTTTTTTCTACTGGATCCACCCCGGACAATACACGGTGTTTGTTTTCGGCAGCGTTGGTAGAGGGTAGCTCTCGTGAGCCTGTTGAATGATTGGTAAAGGTCAGCACACCTCATTCACGCAACAGGGTTTGTTTTGGGGGAAAGCGTGCCTGAGTTCATCATCCGAGGGGTGTTAATGGTACCTTGGTGCCAATTTGACTGGTCTCTTCGTCAAATATCAGCTTAAACGAAATCCTCACAACATTGAACGATGAAAACGCCGGTGATGGTCACCGGAGGTAGGTATGTTGTAATAGCTGACATTGAAACGTAGAGCGCTCTTCAAGTGGAATCTTGAATTGGTTATCACCGTGCGTCAGCGGATTCACAAGCCTCAAATCTTGAATTGAGTGGTTGTTTCGGATAAGGTTTGAGTTGCCAGATGTTATGCACTGTAGCGCATCACATGAAGTGGCTAAACTTGAACGCTGACTAATCCGAACATCTTAGCACATTAGTGCATATTTTGTTATGAATGAGAAAATACAATCAACTTCTATTAAACATTTAAAATAAATTTGCATTTACTTACGTCTTTCATACGCCGCCCAGGAAGTTCCCGCCAGAATCGCCAAACATCCAAGCAAGCTCCATACTGTCATCTTTGAGGAGTACATTTTTGTTCCGAAAATTATTAATACACCGTTTTCGCCGTTTGTTCAATGCTCGCCTTCGGATGCTCCTCCCGCCAGTCGATAAGTGACTTGGCGTGTTTTGGTTTTCTCTATTTAATGCCAAGGCTTCGTTGCTGTGGAGGCCCACTTTCAATTTCACGCTAATACCAATGGTGGAAAAAATTTTACAATCATTAGAAAATATAGATAGATAGATCGAAAGAAAATGAAACTGCGGGAGGTGAACATTTGACGCAACTTCTGTCGGTAGGTGGGCTCAGTAAGATCCGCTTGAAGAAGTAGAAATTTTTTGTTGGGGTATTCCTTTTTGATAGGATTTCAAAATTATAGTTCAGGATATTGTAAAAAGGCTGAACAAAGTGATCATAATCCCAGTGCAACAGATGAGAGGGGAGAAAAGAATAACAAATTTCTTTAGGTTTTTCTTCAGTAAAATATCTACAATGAGAGACTCTCATTATTTACTTTCTCTTCTGTTAATAATTCAGGCGCTTATCCATTTATTCCTCAACTCTTTGCATAATATCCAAAACGTACCCGGTAAGATTCGCTTACATTATTGCAATAAATGCGTGCGAAAATTGCAAGCGTTCTGGTAATGTGCAAAAATTGCAAGAAGCTTCCTTGCATGTAATGCAAGAAACAGAAAAAACGAGTTTTGCCTATGTATTAGCGATGTATGTGTATTGGTGACCAATATGCGTTAGATAAAAAAGACAGCTGGTATTGAAAAACGAACACTGCACGAACAGATCACTAATCAATACCTTATCCATCCAACTATGCTATCAGATAATTATAAGTGGATAAAAGTCATATATAAACATTTGGATGAATTCACGATTAATGAAAAAAGTAAAGCACGCACCCAGATTTGAACTCGGGCCATTGAATATCGTAGCACAGACTATAGGCACTGATCTATTCTTACACATAAAAGTTGAGCGTTAAAACTCGTACAATCAGCACATCCGGAATTCGATGCTGCCTCGTGTGTAATGAATAAGCCACAATATTGCGTTTGAGGATGTTGGTGAGAAATGAATAAAAAGCAGACGGTAAATAAAAACTCGGCGTGCGTTGCCATACAAACCGCCATAGGCACGTGAATGTGGTGGCAATCCTGTGACAGTGTGTTGAAGAAACGCATGTAGATATAGCAAGAGATGAAGTGTTTTATATGCTTGCAAACATTGCAAGCGGCTTTAACTGCAAAATTGCAAGCGATGCGAACATTATTTGCAAGTGATTGTCGCTTACAATTATTGCAAGAGGTTTTTGTTTTGGGTGTACTAGTCAAAACCGCCGTCTTTCGATCCGTACTGTAAAGTAATTGAAATGTGCTCTAGTGATGCTGTAAAAATCGAAAAAGAAAGTAAACAAAGAGAGTCTCTCATTGTAGATATGTCCCATGGTTGAATAATATTTTGATTGTTTTTGTATAGCTTTCAAATAGTTTACAATATCGGCTTGATGTTAATAGGAAAGATACGGAAAATGTTACGAGCTTTCGAAAAATATGTTGTTGTTGATGGAGAAACGCGAACTTGGAAAAAGGTCGTATTGAAACAAAAAAATGTGTTGTTAAAACAAAATTTGCAATATCTCAAGAACTACTACATTTCAGAAAATTTTTGTTTTGAGCATTTTGATTTAAAATGGTGTTTGATATCATATTCAAAAATAAAATTATATTTTTGACTGCAAATAGTACGAATTCTAAAAACATGCCAAAAGTTTTTTTTATTTCGATTATAGAGGTTTTAACCTTAAGGTCATTCGCCTCTTCGGGTTAGAAAAATCTCTTAGGAAAAATTTCTAATCCTATGTGCGGGGTCGGGACTCGAACCCAGGTACGCTGCATACAAGGCAATCGATTTACCAACTACGCTACGCCCACCCCATGCCAAAAGTTGTTGTTAGGCAAACTTTTTTATTGAAAGCTTCTCCATGATCCAAATACACTGAAAACGTTTCTTTTACGTCTCTAAAACGATAAAAATTAGATTGTTGACATTTTATGATGGGATAACATGAGTAACTTTTAAAAAGTGCATAATTACCCGAATTAATTTTTTTTGATGCAGCAAAATATCGAAATATCTCGAAAACTATCGCAATTTGGAAGATATTTGCTAAATGCATTTTGATGTAAAATGATACTTAGAATTATATTCTGTAATAAAATGACAGTTTTGTATGTCAATTGGTATGAAATTCAAACATATGTATAAAGTGATTGTTAGAAAACCTTTTTTTACCGATGAAATCTCCATCATGCAATTGCATTGAAAATGTTTCTTTTGTTTTTTTGTGGACAAAATAAAAAAGAAAATAAAAGAAAAATATTTTTTCGCTATTTAATTTAATAAAAGTTTTTATCTTGAAGAAGTATTCATTCCCTATAACTCGTTCGCAGAAAGTTTTGCTGTATAAAATTGAGTAATCGAACAAAAAAATGTTAAAATTATTGCATGTAGAAACGTCTAGGCCCTTTTTAAAAAATGCTATTGAGTCAAAATAATCTTATTGACTGTGGATAACGTTTAGTCTTGCATGCCGGAAAAACCTATAAAGTTTCATCGGAATCTAAGATGGTCACGATTTTAGAGATTAGAGACGTTGAATAATTCAGTACACATTTCGTTTGATTGCTCCGTATTCTACAAGTAAATTTGGTAAGAATTACAATCATAGTTTATTCATTGAACAGATAGTTGATCTACCTACATTTTTGTCATACACACTACTATGTAGCAACAAATGAAACTGATTTGTACTAACAACTCAAATGCACCTTTTTCATGATCAATGTGAGTGAAAACATATTTATTTGTAAAAGATTAGGACTTGAAATTACAAGAAAATTCATGTTTCAAAAACAGTAATTCAACATTTATAATTCATCAATATAATTATAATTCATCAATATAGTAGAAACACCAGAAAATCTTAATCAATGCCGGATAGAAAAAAAGAACGAAAACTAAAAAGTGAAAACAAAAAAGATGGAAACACTAGGAAGTTCATTGTGTATTGATCACTCATTTTTAAAAAAATGGGATTTTCACTGATACAGTAAAGACTCGTTTTTATCAGCCCCTTGGAGCATTTTATGCTGATAAAACGGGACATTGATAAAATCGGGACGCACGTTTTTCTTTATTTTCAATTTATTTCTTAAAATATTCGTCTTTAGATCCTATATAGCCTCATTACCTTTTCTGATTATTTAGTTTAAATTTTCCTTAAGGGAATCAGCGAAAAATTTAAAAAAATGAATATTTTTATTTTTACATATATCTGATCTCTAAGATAAGAAAAACATGCTCAAGAAAGAATTCACTCGAAATCAACTTGGTTCGTCTGCAAGAGCCCATCCAACTACCAACTATCAATTCTCATATAAGGCTGACAAAATCGGGTCAAAAAGCTGATAAAATCGAGGGGTAGATATAATCGGGGGCTGATAAAATCGGAGGCTGATAAAGTCGGGTCTTCTCTGTATTTAATTTTGAATATCTCGCTAATTTTGAATATCAATTCAATTTAATCATTTATTTCATTCAGCATACTTTTTATTCATTTTCTTCATTTGGGTTCATTTTATCTATTTTTGTCGTTTAATTTTTTGGATTCATTCTAATCATGCATTTTAATCATATCTTTCATTTAACTTATTTTGTTCACTGGTTTAATTTTATGCATGTTCATTTGTTCAAGTTCATATATTTTATTCAGTTTCTTCGTTTTAATAATCTGACTAATTTTGTGCATTAATTTAATTCATTTCATCCAAATTATTATTTTGATACAATTTAATTTATTCTATAATTTCAAAACCTTTCTAGTGTCGTTTAATATTTCATTTAAATCATTTAGTTCATTTATTGTTTTTTAATCTTTTTCTTAATTTTAGCAATTTTATTCATTTTGTTTAATTCTTCATTCTTTTCCATTTATTGATTTTAATAATGTTTTACATATTATTCATTGTATTTTTAATTATTCTATTTTTATTTATTTCATTGATTTCATTTTTTTTTTTGTTTATTTCTTTTATTTTATTCTTTTTATTATCGATTCATTCCTTTTATTTGTTTTATCCAAATAGTTAATTTGAAACAATTCAATTTATTCTATTAATATGATAACTGTTTCTTAAATTGTTTTATTTTATATTTAATGAGCTGAACTTTTTTTAAACTTTTATTTGTTTTATTGATTTTCTATAATTTGTTCAGTTTACTCGAGGTTTTATTTGTGCAGGACCTCTAGTAGGGAGCCTACTTCGCATGAGTTCTGAAAACTAATGAATGATCCAACAGTGATATGGGTAAGAAATGTCTCATCTGCTGGTTAATCCTGGTTAATCGGTTTTTTAACTTTTCAGAAAAATGCTTTTCATGAGAACACAAGCTAATGGCAAATGAAAACTATCAAATTCATTTGAAAGCAAAACGCCAAGTAAAATACCTGCAACTACTACAAATAACGATATAATTATTTAAGAATATCTTGATGAATGTATCGGGAAACATGTTGTTGCTTCTTTACAAATTTTCATACTCCTCCACAGAAATAATTCAGCGAAAATTCGGATTCTTTGATAATAACAAAAAGCATTTCTAAGATTTGTATTGCTGCAGATGAAACGATATTTCTTTTAAAAGCTTGTACCATAATTTTGTGCTTGTAATTTAATTAAAAACTATTTCGCGAATTGAACTATTGAATAAAGTTCCATTTTGACATAATGACGGACGCTCATGTACATTGAAAATGTCCAACGGTATATATTATCGATTACAATAACCAAATGGCTATTCATATAAAAGACTTTAACATCCTGTTTAAAATCACACACATTGATTTCGCTTGGACCGTATCTGATTCTTCGGATTAAGGATAATTCGCTAACTATTCTGAATATTTTGAAAGAACTGACGCAGAAATATTCAGCCGTGACAGAGATCTAAAATTCGCCCAGATAAACTCGTAATTGTGGTATTCTGTCTAAAGCAAGCAAATGACGTTATTGGCAACAAGTTTTTTGTGAACCACTACCTCGTTTACATGTCCGCTCACAAAGTTGAGATCGACGATGTGGTCACCGATTCGAGTTTATTATGTATGGATCTACTGATGGACGTGATTGACATATTCAACGGCCCCTTTACTCCAGCGAGCGATAACTTTGAATGGCAATCGCACTGGACGGACCTGAATTGTGTGTTCCTTCAATCTCGCAACGTAACGTAACTTTGCGTTTCTCCGACAAAGATCGTCTGCCTGTTCAGCAATTTTAACAACGCGTTATGCATTGCACTAAAATACAAGCAAATGAGTCATTGTAGCCATAAGGCTCGTTGTGAAAATTGCATGAAGAATCACAAGTTTGACTTTTTCATGGGAAAACTGAGAAGTGCGCCTATTGTGGAGAGAGTTCACATGATCTGTTACCACGCGCCGCGTACGAACAGCGAGGAATCTGATGCGTTTCCTTAAAATATGCTCTGACCACTGTTTTGAAAAAATACTAAAAAGAGCTCACCATCACAAGTCATGAGTTATGCTCTTTTGAATCAGGAAGAGAATGACTCTGCCGATCCCTATGTAGGGGCATGTTTAACTGATCCTAAAAATTATAGGCAGAAAGGATTCCTTGTAAAGGCTTAAATGTTGCTCTTGAGAGGTCGCTCGAGGAAGCTCTGACACATTGGAATCATTATATTAAATTACGGCTTTGGAAAGATGAGGAGGTTTAATGCCTACTGGAGGAAGAGCCAATAAAAAAATTGGAACATAAAAACTTGTTACGATAACAAATATTTATCGTAACAAAAATTACGAATTCTTTCGCAGTGCTAAATTTTTGCCTACATATACTCTAGAATAATTACAATAGTGCAAAAAATATTAATCGATCGTTCAAGAACACCACAGGTGCATATACTAATGATTTTTTTTTAGTTTTATGCTTTCAGTTGAGCTGTTGGACTGGAATCGTAGTCACGGCAAACCTCTTTGGAAAAACCTGTTTTAATCCACCTAGCGGTGCAATTGTGCCTTTCTCATTTCTCTAAACTATGGCACGGAGGCTTTTTATGTTCAACATAATCGTGGAAATGTCCATTACATTCTTAGTACACTTTGCACTTATACACAATGGCATGCCAGCCACGAACTTGATGAGCTACGTGTCGACGGTGAAACACTTGAAACAAAAAAATATCATACTCCATTAGCCTAATCAGCATTAGATCAATGTTATCTGCTTGCTAACTCATTTTGTCATGCGGGGGTGGGTATGTGAAGAGGGCGAAAGTCCCATGAACGAACGACTCCCCAGCTTAAATTGGTATGCTTTGTGATATAGTGGTGGTTTAAAGATGATGGGGTTGAAAGGGAGGGGTATGAGGGCTGGATGGGGTGGTGGTCTGAGGGGTGATTTAAGGAGATTTTTAAAGGACCATCCGTAAACCATCAACTACGCCCCTGTTAAAATCCAGAAACCCTAAACGAGTCGAAAAAAAAAATTTGGCCCTCCGGGAAAAAAATTTGGCCGGGATTAGGTTGACGTTTTTCAGAGTGATTGCATAACCTTTCTATATGAGAAAGGCAAAAATGTGCCAAAATCCAAAAAAGTGAATCGTAGTCAAATTTTTTTTCTAGTTTGCATCAAATCTCGACGTTTCATGCACCTTGAACACATTTAGCATCAAAAATAAAAATTCAGTTTTTAATTTTTCCTATAGTTTATATGAGAAATTTCTGTGTGGCCGCACTCTGAAACCCGTAATTCCGGAACCAGAATTCCGATCGATCCAAAATTCAATAGCAGCTGATGGGAAGGTTGCACCTTTCATTTAATACTAAGTTTGGGAAATCGGTCCAGCCATCTCTGAGAAAAATGAGTGACATTATTTGACACATACGCACATACATACACACACACATACACACACACATACACACACACATACATACATACACACACACACATACAGACTTTTTCCGATCTCGACGAACTGAGTCGAATGGGATATGACACTCGGCCCTCCGGGCCGGGATTAGGTTGACGGTTTTCAGAGTGATTGCATAACCTTTCTATATGAGAAAGGCAAAAATGTGCCAAAATCCAAAAAAGTGAATCGTAGTCAAATTTTTTTTTCTAGTTTGCATCAAATCTCGACGTTTCATGCACCTTGAACACATTTAGCATCAAAAATAAAAATTCAGTTTTTAATTTTTCCTATAGTTTATATGAGAAATTTCTGTGTGGCCGCACTCTGAAACCCGTAATTCCGGAACCAGAATTCCGATCGATCCAAAATTCAATAGCAGCTGATGGGAAGGTTGCACCTTTCATTTAATACTAAGTTTGGGCAAATCGGTCCAGCCATCTCTGAGAAAAATGAGTGACATTATTTGACACATACGCACATACATACACACACACACATACACACACATACACACACACATACACACGCATACATACATACACACACACATACAGACTTTTTCCGATCTCGACGAACTGAGTCGAATGGGATATGACACTCGGCCCTCCGGGCCGGGATTAGGTTGACGTTTTTCAGAGTGATTGCATAACCTTTCTATATGAGAAAGGCAAAAACGCGTTTTGCGAAAATTACTATAACTTCGACAATTATTAATATTTGTTTATGTTCTCAAATGGATTTTACAAATTGAACATTGTGCTACGCTAGACGTATCACTAGTATTTTATAAAAATATGGCTACATACCTTTACAAAAATTTAAACTTTTCTCTTTTCTACCGCATATCTACATATATAACCCCTTGAATAATACATCGAAAAAAATGTTCCCAGAATCATGAATAAAGTGCCAGGATTTCTGAAGCAATCACGTTTTTGCTTTACGAAATCAGGACCATGAACAAAAATTATGTGTTTAATAACGCATAACGCATAGTGTAAATATTTGATTTTGTTTTGTGAACTTCAGTCATGGTTTTCGCCATATCCTTACCAAATTGATTTTCTGTACGTGAACTAGGTCACAACTTTATGTACACTATTCATAAAACCAATGGTTAATTTATGATTTTATTCCTATATTTAGGATCATCAGTTCACCAAATCAAAACATTCTGAATATTTTATTATTGTGAACTATTTCACGAAACTTGGAATTTCATTAATGAACCCCATCCTTGTGAACTAATTTATGATTCCTAATATATTAGTAACGATCCAATATCCAAGCTCGTGAAATAGTTCACAAAATCATGAAATATTTTTGTATTCGTGAACTGGTTAATGATACCTGGTACACCCAAAACAAAAATCTCTTGCAATAATTGCAAGCGACAATCACTTGCAAATAATGTTAGCATCGCTTGCAATTTTGCAGTAAAAGCCGCTTGCAATTGTTGCAAGCATATAAAATCACTTCATCTCTCGCTATGCGTACATACGTTTCTTCAACACACTGTCAAGGGATTACCACCACATTCACGTGCCTATGCTGGGTGTTATTGCAACATTTTTTTTTTATTTTCCGTCTACTTTTTATTCATTCCTTACCAACATCATCAAACGCAGTTTTGTGGCTTATTAATTACACACGAGACAGTATAAAATTTCAGATGTGCTGATTGTACGAGTGTTAACGCTCTATCCACATGTGCTAAGATAGGGCAGTGGTTATAGTCAGTGCTAGGATGCGCAAAGTAGTGAGTTCGAATCTGGGTGTGCGGCTTTTACTTTTTTCACTAATCGTGAAATCATCCATGTGTTTATATAGAACTTTTATCCACTCATAACTATGTGATAACATGGTTGGATGGATAAAGTATTGGTTAGTGTGATCCACCTGTGCGGAGTTCATTTTTCAATGCCACCGGCCTTTTTTTATCCAAAGCATATTGGTCACCAATAAACATACATCGCTAATACATAGGCAAAATTCGTTTTTTTTTTTCTGTTTCTTGCTTTTTGCAATTTTCGCACATTACCAGAACGCTTGAAATTTTCGCTCGTATTCATTGCATTAATGTAAGCGATTCTTACCGGGTACGTTTTGGGTGTATAATAGTCACGACTCACCAATTTAATTCTTGACTGCTAGTACAATATACACGTCTGACCGTTCGTGCCCGTCAAATAGTTCCGAAAATCATGAAATAATATTCATGACTTCGTAAATTGATTTATGATTCCTAGTAAATGATTTATGAACTATTAACATTCGTGGAATCATTTTTGTTCCATCCACTTTTTCATGAAATGTCGAGCTGCTAGCGACCAGTAATCGGTACGAGCAGCAGATATAAGAAAACTATCAGGACCTCGTCATTCATTTGATAAAGTCAGATTTGGTGTGATGTCTGGACAGAACACGAAAACTGCGCTGAGCACCACAAAGCGTGTTCGTGATATAGTTCTCATAACAAGATACTGCGAATCAAATACTTTCATGATCCAGTTCATAGTGTCACGTTACACCGAGTAAAAAAGCCGTAGAAACAAAACAATAACAGAACACGATAAGTCGTAGAGAAATTACGAATACCATAATAAAATGACTGATATCATGACCACGAGTTACATTACTCCCTGTGTCAAATTCGAACGTAAGCTCTAGAATAAAATATCACGATAACCTAAATGGAAATTATGAAAACCGTGACTAGGATCCTAAAATCACGGACATAAATAAACACAAGGGGCCATCCATATACCACGTGGACAATTTACGAGATAGTTGGGGCCACGAAAATATTCACGGGGTGAGGGGGTGGGGTTATTGAAAATGCCCACGTGGACTCCTCATTATATTTTTGTCCATTCATTATACAGTTAACTCTCTCTGTGTCGATATTGAAGGGACCATCGACATAGGGAGAGATCGACATATAGAACACAATGATTTTCTTTGAGACAACTTCTCCTTCAGGACATCACAATGCATACCGGAAAATGAAGATAGATGCTCGTATTGGGGGGAGTAGGGTAGCAGACGACGAGGTAAAGTGCACTCGCACTGCAAAACATCAAGTTTTCTGTTTGAGAAGGAATCCTTTATTTGCAGTTTATCATTCTGCCTCACACGTAGGGTAACATAGGGAGACTTGACCAGGTTTTCAGCTAAACCTGCATAAAACTCTAAAAAAGTTTTCAATCCTTCCAAAGTCATTGAGATATAATGCAAAATGGTATTATTCGTGTTCATAATTTTTTGCGGAATTTTTAATTTACTTTTTCAAAAGTTATAAAAGTTTGTCTGAGGCCTGGGGAGACTTGACCAAGAGAATTTTGAAAAATCAGAACAAAAAATAATGACATGAATAACACTGTAAGCCTTTTTCCATATTGTCGAGGTCATTAGGTAGCAGTAAAAAAGTATAAAAGGGTTGCATTTAATAAATTTCGGCTGTGTTTAATGCATTTCTTTTAAGGATTAACTGTACTGCTTACATTGCATACATTGTACAGTAGGTATGACAGCATAGTAAATATCAGAAAAAAATTATCTTTTTCGGCTTATTGCCACTTGGTCATGTCTCCCCATAAAATCTTGGTCAAGTCTCCCCAACATTAGTTATTGCGTTAAATCTCGTGAAAATTTTAGTAATAACTATTTCAATGTTCCGATTTATGTAAAATCATTTCACTAGTTCATAAAGTATAAAATAATGTATGAGTACTTTAGAAGTAATTATTAGGCGAGATATGTCCATAAAAAGCTTGATACATTTAACGCAAATTTATTTAATATGGAATCTTTTCTATAAGGAAAGAATTTTTCATTCCAAACTTTTAAAATTACCTTGACGGACCGAAACTAGTATATTTTTGAAATAATTAGAACTTAATAGAACACGTCATAGCCAATAATAGAATTCTGTGCTTGGTGAAGTCTCACCATGTTCCCCTAATTGAAATTGTTTTGATTACGAAAGAATGATTTCCGTGCTACAGATGGCTGCATTTTAAATATTTTTATAGCACGTTAAAGTTAAAATTTTGAACCAAAAAATGTATAATTTCTAGAAAACCTCGATATATGCAGATTAAGATGAATTCGTTTTACAAAGTCCCGTAGGACAACATATTGAATATCCGCTTTACCCCAAATTATGTCTTTACTGCCCCCTACCCCTACATGCAAAATATTGATATAGGACTTAGCGCCCTGATCGCCAATTTTCATTTCATTATGTATATGCTTTGTGATGTCCTGAGAGAGAAAAAAACACATCGACATAGAGAGAGAATAATGCAGGCAAATATAAAGCTAGGTACATCGAGATAGGGAGATATCGAGATAGAGAAAATATCGACATAGAGGAGTTTTTATACATGCGATCTGAAGGGACCTACGAAATAATCGAGATAGAGAAAAATATCGACATAGGGAATATCGACATAGAGAGAGTTAACTGTATATCTTTGCCTCTATAACAAAATGAAATATATTTGTAGCGTCATTGATGTGAGCGCTTCTCTTCAATTTTTTTCAAGATTTCGAAATAGTTAAAGTGCTTATATCAGCATAGTGGGTGATGGCAACTATCATAAAAAAATCATAGGAAATCGTACAAAACAAAATCCGAGGAAAAAAATTGTCTGAACCATTTAGTTCAATCTTCTGTGACTTGGTCCAATACCACTACTTTTATTTGTGAGCTTGTGGTTGAAATTCGAATCAATTAAAGAATCAATAAGATACTTTAATTTTATGTTATGATAAATCTTTAATACGTATATACAGTATTTGGTAATAAAAAGACGTGAAAAAGTTTATCCACACTTACGTACCTAGTTACATTTTAGTGTACACAATCAATTTGCTAGTATTTTGTTCATTGTACGTAACGGTTATATCTAAGTATAAAAAAATACTTAGATTTCTGGACGAAATTCCAAAAAATGTTGGATTTATTTGAACAATTGTAAAATGTAATTTTTTTTTGAATATTTGGAAATGCATAATAGAGCAACATAAAAACTGAAAAGAGCGATAAAATTCCTGGGATGCCTCTATTTCGTAACAATTCAGCATAAGGTAAACCAAATTTTCGAATACTTGAGATTGGTTAAATTATTTTGAGCACTCCAAGATTTCCTCTGGAAATTAGAACAATTAGACATGACATTTTTGCATGCATCATTTTTCAAAAACAATATTTGATTACTGTATTTTTTACAGTAAGACTATCTGAGAAAAAGTTTCAGTGAATAAAAACTTCTATACGAAAAATATATAGTTTGGAAACACAGTGTTAAAAATTAAATTTCAAAAAAAAACATGTTTTTAATTTTCTATCTTTTGTGTACGAAAATCTAAAAAGAAAAGAAAGATTTTAAACGTATTTGCATTATAGAGAAACTATCAGTAAAAAAGTTTTTTGAGCGACAACTTTAAACATGTTTTCAAATTTCGTACAAATTGACAAACTATAGTTTTGTTATAAAATATGATTCTAAATGCGATAATTTTCGAGATATGTTGAAATTCTGTTTCAACAATTCGTGAAATTATGCCTTTTTCAGAAGCAATTTGTGTGTCTCCATCATGAACTAAGGTTTATCGTTTTAAACATGAAACGGATTTTTTCAGTGTAGTTGGATCACGGAGAAGCTGTCAAAAATGTGTTTTTCTAACAAAAACTTTTAAGGTATGTTTATAATTCATACTATTTGCACTCAAGAATACTATTTTCTTATTGAATATGATTCTTAACTACTACTAGTGGCGGATCCAGCGGGAGGGTCCTGGAGGTGACGGTGTCTTTGTCTAACAATTTTATTCAAAACAAATTCGGCATCTGTAAAACTTCAGGATATGAAAGAGTGAACTTTTCTCTTCCATTTGAGTAAAAATTTCTGAAGTGGCCCCCCCATTTTTCTCAAAGTGGTGAAATTTGCAAAACATGTTTTAATTTTATTGTTTAAGTACCCCTAAACATCTTCGTGAAATATTTTGTCGTTATTCGAAATATTTCTAATAGTTTTAGTTAATTGAAAATTTATACACCTTTTTATTATATTTTTTACAGCCAAAGCTTAATTTCGAATTGCACCAAACTTCACTGGTGATTTAACAAATGTTTAGTCTTGAAAATGTTGAAAAAAGTTTTAACAAATGTTAACTATTTCTACTATTTTTTAAACAATTTTTCAAAAAAAAATACTGTTTTAAATGGTTTCTTCATGCGATATTCATACCGTTTAAGTTGTAAAATGTTGCATATATTATCAGCTTTCAATTCCAAGAAAAAAAAATTTGAGCAAACATAAGGTTTTTAAAATATTTGATTTTTTGTGTTACCCGGCATGCGAAAAACAACGCGCGAGCGAAACAGTCGCTGGTCGCCACGGCACGCTTGGACAAACATCGCATGAGCGAGTCGGTGGGAGCTCGCCACGACTCTGACTACATCAAATGCAAAGCTAGAGAATGAGTTTCGTTGCGATAGTCTTACCGATAATACCCAGTGTAGCACATCCTGTGTCATCTGAAAATTTACCATCTAATTTACCTTCATCAATTGTTATTGCATTTCCAGGAAAAGTTTTTTTTGTTGTTGAGAAGCGCGAATTTCATAGTGCAAAATAGAGAATCAATTTTTTTGAAATAACTATTCGTCCAATCAAACCATTGTCATTTTATTATAATTGTACAAACAGTATAATGTATAATCAGCACAAACTAGCTATATACGCGATAGTTTATTTATTGCTTCATTGAAAATCTGTTCTTGCTCACGGGAGAACAACCATTTCTTTAGCATATGTAAATATCAATTCGATTGCATATTTGCAATCCAAATTTTATTTATTTTAATTTATACGTATCAACGGAAAGATTTTCCCTCGCACAATGGTTATGTTTTTTTTTATTTTATGCAAAGAATTACTGCACTCTTCCAGGTGACCTATCAACCATAGAACTATAACTTAATTCAACAAACGAAAACGATGCAGTAATAAACAGTATGTACAAACAATATAAACAGTATGTATGTATCAAGTATAATCGCACCAACTGGTCTCCTAAAACTGATTGATTAAAGGACGATTCAGACGATACATCAGCTTCCGTCAACGTCAACGGAACGTCACCGTTCCGTCAGGATAAGTTACATGCAGTTAAATGGAGGCATTCACACACAACATCAACGGCACGGAACGTTTTGACGTACGGCATGTGTGAACGGACGCAAGAGAAAGTATTTAACTTATCCTGACGGAACGGTGACGTTCCGTTGACGTTGACGGAAGCTGATGAATCGTCTGAATCGTGCTTAAGTCCGCCACACGCCATTTGCCAACTTTTATACTTGTCTAAACGTGTCGCGGAGCGTACGGCAGGTTCGCTAGTGCAATGTTGGTCCAAGCGTGCCGTGGCGACCAGCGACTGTTTCGCTCGCGCGTTGTTTTTCGCGTGCCGGGTATCACAAAATATCAAATATTTTAAAAACCTTATGTTTGCTCAAAAATGTTTTTCTTTAAATTGAAAGCTGATAATATATACAACATTTTACAACTTAAACGGTATGAATATCGCGTGAAGAAACCATTTAAAACTGCATTTTTATGAAAAATTGTTAAAAAAATATTAGAAATAGTTAACATTTGTTAAAACTTTTTTCGACATTTTCAAGACTAAACATTTGTTAAACCACCAGTGAAGTTTGGTGCAATTCGAAATTAAGCTTCGGCTGTAAAAAATATTATAATAAAAAGGTGTATAAATTTTCAATTAACTAAAACTATTCGAAATATTTCGAATAACAACAAAATATTTCACGAAGATGTTTAGGGGTACCTAAACAATAAAATTAAAACATGTTTTGCGAAATTCACCACTTTGTGAAAAATGGGGGGGGCCACTTCAGAAATTTTTACTCATTTACAACCAAAAGTAAAATAATCGATCAGGGGTCTAGAACAACTTTAGTCTTATGTTTAAAAACTATCGTGTTATAATAGAACAAGTTCACGTTTTTGCCAGTAGGTGGTACTATTGACATTCAAATATTACTAAAAATAAGAATCTAATGAAAAATTTCATTGTCAACAATTTTGTAAAAGACCAAAAATCGATGTAAAATCATCCGAGAAGGTTATTAAAATTTGATTAGTTTTTAGAATTGCATGGGACGTAGTATATCGTTCGCTGAACAGATGTCCTCGAATTTATTAAAAAGTCAACAAACTAGAATCTAAATCTCAAAAAATTATTTTTCTGTTCATCATCTGCATTAATTTTGAAACGGTTAATCAAGAGTCTCAATCGAAATAAAGTCAAATGACTTCAAATCTAATCGAGTTTGTTCAAATATAAAGATTAAAATTTATGCTGATGGAAAAGAAGGTTGATTCAAAATTACAGCATTTTGTAAAAGGAGTACCAATTCCGTACAATTTTTAACTACTCTTCTATATATCTCCTTGTTCATAAGATGTCATAGGTGAGCACGAAACGTGGAATCTAAAATTTTTTTTTTGTATGAAAGTGGGACTTTCTCAGCACTCAAATTATTCTGACAACACTGTCCAAATGAAACAAGCCATTGTTTAGAAACCTCCCTAACCAATAGCCCCTATGAGAATATAAAAACTTTGATACAATTACTATAGCTTTCTGGAAAGACTTGGAGTTATACAAAGTAGTTAACAGTTAAATTGTCAATCTGATTCCCACTTTTATAATACTTGAATGTTTATAGTACCACCTAGTGGCAAAAGTGTGAACCTAAAACTTAAATTTTCAAACAAATACTTTCAAATACAACCTTGTTCTGGAGCCCCCAACAGATTATTTGACTTTTGATTGTAAATGAAAGGGTAAAGGCCATTTTGTTATATCCTGAAGTTTCGAAGATGTCGAATTTTTTCGCATGAAATTATTCTCCCAAACACACCGTGGTGTCGGGACCCCTTCCAAAAATGTTCAACTTGTTGAGAAATAAATTTTTATTTTATATTTGTTTCAAACTCAAATGCAAATCTTTTGAAACCAAATTTGATTACCAATACTGATTTTCAATGATCAATGGAAAATTCACAAACTGCTAAAGTAGGGTATGGTATTCTGTGGTTGAAGTTTGAACGATTTTCATTAAGTCTTTCTTCGCCATTTTAGTCTTACACATAGAAATTTTTTTTGAAAACCCATTTGTTATTAAATTAGCTGAAAAAATTAGAAAGTCCATGTGGACATCGTATGAAGGGAGGAGGGGTACAGGAATTGCCCACGCTTTTCCTCTGAGGGGTAGGACGATGTTAAAAACGAAGGTTTTTTGTCCACGAAGTATTTGAAAGTCCCCTAAATCTCTACTCGTAACTAAAATATCACGACACCGTGAATAGAAATTATGAAAATCATGACAAAGTTCCTGAAATCATAAACATAATTCATATTACTCGTGATTAAAATTTCAAAAATCGTGACTAATATTCCGAAATCATGAACATGAATCACTACTCATGACTAAAATATTACGATAAGGTGAATAGAAATTATGAAAATCGCGATTAAGATCCTGATAGCATGAACATAAATCCCGCTAGTCTGACAGAAATATCCAATAATAAACTCAAGAATAAAATAGCACAATAAGATCTTGAAATCATGAACATAAATAAACATAAATCATTACTCGTAACTAAAATATCACACCAATGTGAATAGAAATTTAGAAAATCACGACAAATTTCCTGAAGCCATGAACATAAGTCATATTGCTCGTGATTAAAAAATAAAAAAATATGACTAAGATCCTGCAATCATAAACATGAATCACTTAACTCATGACTAAAACATCACGATAACGTGAGTAGAAATCACGAAAATCGCGACTAGGATCCTGGAATCATGACCATAAATCCCACTAGTCTAACAGAAAAATCCGATAATACACTCATGAATAAAATAGCACGGTACCGTCATGATAAATCACAAAATAAGTAACGCCATGCATATATTCGGAGCGAACTAATGTTTTGGAAACACAACTAGTTTCATGAGTACGAGGGTTTATTCTTCATAATTTCAGTAACATGGTTACGGTTTTCGTAAAACATTTCGTTCAGTTCACGAAATTGGGATTGTTTTTCACGAATTTATCAACGGATTTAATTGCGTAGTTACCGTAGATATGAATAATACGGTTTGAGGGTGATAGAGTGAAGACCTGATTTTATCAGCTCCCGATTTTGACAGCCCTCGGTTTTGTCAGCTTTTTGATCCGATTTTGTCAGTCTCGTATGAAAATCTGTTTGATAGGCAAATTCAAGTAAATTCTTGTTGGGCATATTTTTCCTCTCCTAAAGTTGCAAAATATACAAAAATAAATATATTATATTTTTTTTGGGGTTGGCGTAGAGTAGTTGGTAAATCGATTGCCTTGTACGCAGCGCACCTGGGTTCGAGTCCCGACCCCGCACATAGGGTTAGAAATTTTTCATAAGAGATTTTTCTAACCCGAAGAGCCGAATGATCTTAAGGTTAAAACCTCTATAATCAAAATAAAAAATATATATACGCATTTTTAAAAAAAAAATTGCACCGACCGAAGACCCGCTTAATGAAAATTTACCCTGAATCATCAAAAAAGATTATTAGGGGACGTCTAAGGGCAAAAGAAGAATATTTTAACAGCTATGGTTTAATAAAACGAATGAAAAATATATGTCCGAATTTTGTCATTATCCCCGTTTTGTCACTCTAAAACACAGAAAAGTGGCTGATAAAACGGGTCTTTACTCTAGTGGAAGAACCCAGCAGAAAGGTATGTTACCCGTACCGTCTTGTTGTGATTTTACTTTCTGACTAAAACTACGACTGATAAGGACTCTAGAGAATAAAAAAAACTTTATAAATTAGGCAACCATTTGAATTAGGGCAGCAATACACTAGTTACAATTCAGAGCAAATACGTCAAACTTGAAAAAAGAAAACCAAATGTTTTAAAATAATGTGACAGATTTTTGGGCAGAAATCAAACGTTCAAAAATATTGTAAGGTTGGTATCACTTAACATTAGCATTTCGTTCACCATTTTTGGAGCATACTTCCTTTATATTAATGAGCCGAACAGTTTAAATTTCTTTTAATTTTTAATTCGGTTAGAAGTTTCTCCTTATTGCATTGCACTCTATCTCCATCCATGCTAGTCTCGACGATTGAATCCGATGAATATAATGGAAATTGAGTTCAAACACTCAATTCAATCTATCAGAAACCAACCATCAGTGATTCCATGTGTCGAAAATTCCGGTTAGTTTTTCCAACGCCGGCTTAGACAGTAACAACATTTCATAAAATTTGTCACAATAATAGATTACCTTGAAGATATCCACACTAACTCAATTCCATTCTCTCTGTCTGCTTCTCGGGTAAAGCAAGACGCTTGCAAAACATTAGCGTGTAAAAGGGGAAAGTTGTTTCCTAAATCAAACGACACGCTGATGAATGCACGTCTAATGTCAAGCACGACGCATTGTAGTTTATGATTATGAAAATCGTAACCAGGTGGTCGCTAATGAGGGGGACTTATATTTCTTCTCTTTGGTAAACTACTCGAACAATCGTATGCTGATTTCGTTATTAGATAGGAGTCGCTTGAAACTGTCATTTTATATGAATTTTGTAAACATTGAAGCAAACCTAGAGCGACTCGAATCTAAAACCGAAATCAGCATTAATGAACGACCTTCGTTCGTGCGTCATATCATGTTGTCATTTATAATATAATATGACGAGTTACAATTTCTTTCTGAACCCCGAAAGTTACCTGTAAAAATAATATATCTTTGGTTTAAAATTGGTTTATTTGTTCAAAATCAAACACCAGGCAATTTGAACAATTCGATTTCTAAAACAAATAATTATGAAATTAAAATTGGGCACCCATAGTGCATTATTTTGCATCATTATCCACATTCTCCATTTTCGAAACTGCAGTTCTTTGTTCCGCAACGGACATCGCTTGAAAGAATTACAATTACTGCCGGCCATGAGCGGCGAACCCGGTGTTGTTTACTAGTGGCTACTTATAAATCGTTGAGCTACGATGAATGGATTAAAGCTATTTTCAATTCTACCGAATTAATCTTCTTCAATTTTAATTGTTTCCATTCTACTAAAGAAATTATGTTTTAAACTTCGTCCTTTGAATAACAAGGGATTCCCAATTAGACACATGACACATAACCTTATTCCAAATCTAATTCGCCCAAAAACGTAAAATGCGTTCCAATCGGTCCACGTGCTGCTGTGCAGTCCTAGTTAGACCGTACGTCACAACAACAAAAAACAGGTGTTTGCAATATTCCCCCTTATATAACTCTCTGCCCGTATTTATAATTCGATTTTGAGCACGCTTTTCCCCCCGCACCGAATCCAATCAGGGGTGCAGATCATTCCGAGCCAAACCCAGCCGACCGATCAGTCAGTTACACAAAGCCCCCACCGCCCCGCAACGACAAAATCGTTTCAGAAAATGTGTGGCGTCTCTCCGGTGTTTGGATGATTAAGAAAAAGTAGAGCTCCGACAACAGGCTCCAAGGTGTGCGCAAGCAAAGATTTCGGTTTCTTTTACTACAACACACACTCGGACTCGGACTGATCACTGGTAATCGGGTATTAGATGTGGTATTGTTTGTTGGGGTGAGAGGCGCTGTCGGCCCAATTCTTTCGCGCACATTTGTGTTCCTTCGCGGGACCCAAAAATAACTATTTTTTTTTCTTTTTCCTGCCAGTTTGTGTGTCTGCATTCGTGTTTATTCTGCACACTCTTACTTCACTTTGCACACTTTCGTTTTTGTTTCAATGCATTTTGCCAATGTTATTGGTTTCCAAATATTTGGCTTCTTCGTGCACTGCGAACCATTTTCTTGTTTATTATTGTGTTTTCTGATCGATTCATAAACGATTAAATAACGATCCACATCGCACAGGTTCTCCGAAGAGTTCACAATAGTCTTAGATTTGTCATTTATGAAAATCCGTTGGTGCACTAAAAGTTACTTTTAACGGAAAAAAATCCACACCAGTACTTTATTGAAGTGAACCAATCCTTGAATAGCCACAGTAAGAATAACGACAAAAAACTCTGAACCTTCACTTTTATTTTCCGAAACAACAACTCACTCGCAGCAACAGCACTCGGCAGCACCTTTGGACAACAAATAAAGAAGAAATTATGAATGCCGTAGACTTTTATATAGAATTTCTCGGCCACGGATACCACTACAGTAACGCGCGCAACCGAGCGATGCCGAAAAAAAGCTCGACGGCGCGTGAATAAAAGCTCAACTCAACTGCTCTCTCTCACCCACCCGATCGACTGACTGTACTAAGTGGTAAATCCTCTGCTGGATAGCTACTACTAAGCCACCCGGTGTGCCTTTTCACGTGCCTAGGACCAGGCACTAGCGAACGGCTGTCAGTGTGATGCGAGATTCTTTCTCTCGGCTTCGTCGCTGCTTGAACCGAGCATATCGGGCACAGGTACAGGTGAGCTTTCAGAGCGGATGAACCATTGGAGCGATCAGTGGGTGGGGGTGGCGTATTTTGAAAAAAGAAACGTTCAGTCAGAGATTTGGCGACATGTATTCTGTTGATAATTAAAGAGGACTTTGGGTAATTAGTCTATTTAAGCCCTGTTTCTATTATCATCCTATCCATTTAACGCAGTTGTTTTTTTGTTATGGGAAACTTTACCACTGCGACCACTATTCAGGTTATCTTTTGTGGTTTCCTCTGTTTGTTCTACATGTTACAAATTTCCAGAATCCATTGTATTTGGAAGCAAGTTGTTTGTTTGTCCATTTGTGATGATTAATGTAACTGAGGATACGTTTGGGACAGATTACCGTTGTTTAGAGCCGCGTCTGCCATCTTTGTTCAACATATTGACTTAAATGGTAGAGCGATAATTGGGGCCACTCGTTTCGCGTTTTCGTTGCTCTCAAACACGAGCATTTTCCCGTTTTTAGGCTATTTATGTATTTATATTGGTTCTTACGAATGCCAATTTTTTACGCAAAAATGCACAAGATGAGGCTTATATATCTTGAAACTACACTCAATTTTAAACCAGATTCATGACAAATGGTCACCTCAAAAATTGTAAGACGTGTAAAGCTTGTAAACATTCAATTTCTTAATTGCTTTTTTCTTGGTGCCGAACAAACGAAAATGATTTCTGTACAAAAAGCTCACATTTATTGTTTAACACATTCTTCTTTCCAACGAAGTTATAGCCATGTAGTTCTAGAGATGTCGGCATTTGAAGTTCAAAGGTACGAACAATTCTTATGAATTGAATTGAAAAGAAATCTTCGACATCACTTGCTTCAACGACAAGCTAAAAATTAATTTTATTCAAACTGATAGAAAAATTAAATAAATATTTACAAAAGAATTACATACATCGATTTTTGGGTTTTTGTCAGTCGTTGTGATATTGTTCCATAATCCTATAGATAAAACCTGTTTTAATTCACCTAATGGTAAAATTGTGCCTTTCTCATTTATCCAAACCATGTTTTAATATCAGGTTACATTCAATATAACATTGTTGAAATCTTTATTACATTCTTATTACATTTGATAAGCATATATAAGTGCACGATTGTCACGAACCTGATAAGTAACATGTCGACGCTGACATACTTGAAACAACCAAAAATATAATATTTCATTAGCTTAACCAGCGAGAGTACACTGTTGTTTCTACCATAACATATTTTTAAATGCGGGCGGTGGAGAAGGGAAGGGGTATAATTAGTGGGAAGGGGAGCATGCGTCGGGAACCACCTAACTTATTTTGGTATACGGGGTGGATGAGGGGAATGCAGGAGTGAGATCGGACTGAGAGGGGGGGGGGGGGTGCGAGAGAAAAGAGTGGGGAGGGGTAGATGGAGGTTTCAACACGGAACTGCATATTATACCTTCCATCTGAGACTAGGTTAGTGAAAATTGGTTCAGTCATCACCGAAGTGGCTTTAGTTCTAGAATATCCCCGGAACTACCGGAATTATGGATAGAGGCCAATATATTCCAAAAATCTTTGATTTGCCATCAGCGATCTAGGTCTGTGAATCGAAATAATTTGATGCTCATCTCAATAAATTTTTAACCTATGAGGTACTACGATTGTACTGGTTTATATGAGAAATGACCGCCATAACCAACCTGTAACTCCGAGCTTGAGCTTGTGCGACCACCCCTGGCTGCCACTCTTTTATCACTAATCCAGACTAGCTGAAGCTGCTCGGGGAATCAGTAGATAATAATGCTTAGGAGTAGCGAAACATCTTTCAATGTGCAACTCCTGGTAATCCTAAAGTGTTTATTGATCAAAACCGGCGCCGGCCAGGCCCGAACGTAGTAAAGGGAAGGAATGTTAGTCCAATGCTTGCTTTTGCTAGAGACCGTATATACTACAGCGCACTGTACAAGTATCACGGGAGGAGGAGTTTTTGTTAGTAAGTGTATAGAAGTTGGATTCAACTTTTTCATGACCGACGCCGACGAGGTGTGACTAAACTATCTGGACTAGATATCGACCCATCAACTCATGGACCGGGGACCAGCCGCTTTATTTTATTTGCAAAGGAAGACGTGACCACAGATTTTTTGACCTCAAAAAATATAAACGATCTCGGCTGGGATTGAACCCAGATCAACTGGGATGGGTGGCGGTTACGCTTACCACTCAACCACCGGCGTCTTCCGCAATAACCAACCCATAACTCCGGAACCAAAAAACAGAACTGAATGAAATTCAATGCCAGTCAATGAGAGTAGTATTTCTTTCAATTGAAATCAATTTTGTAATAATCGGTTAAAAGCTTGCTGCGAAATAAGTGTGACATCAGTACGGGAATTTCCCCGGGGGCTTCAAGATCCGTCATAGGTGGTCAATGTTGTCAAAGCTACTTTGATGGGTCATTAGTGATCTAGACCCGCGAATCAAAGTAATTTTGAACATATTTGAATATTTATTATATCATTCGGACATCATAGGGTTACTAGTTTATATGGGAATTTGCTGTGTGATCGCACTCTTCAACTCGTAACTCCGGAATCGGTATTTCGATGAACTAAAAATTCAATAGCGTCTTATCGGAGCGTTATACCGTTCATTTGAAACTAAGTTTATGCAAATCGGTCAAGCCATCTCTGAGAAAATTGAGTGACATTATTTGACACACAAATACATACGCACATATATACAGTAGAGTGACAGGAAAAAATGACCCCTATCGGCCCACCTCTGAGTCGATTCCTAGTCCCACCAGGAGTACTTGCACCAAATTTGAAGCAAATCGGACAAGTCTAACTACCGGACCAACGTGCCTGAAGTTTGTATGGGATTTTTCAACAATTTACATGGAGAAAACCCACTAGCGCACATTTTCGCCGCTAGGTGGCACTGTATGCATCGTATTATCACTGTAAGTGAAAATATGAAAGATAATTTAATTGTCTACAACTTTGTCCAAGACAGCTAGTAAATCCAGCATTACTAAAAGAAGTTATTAAACTTTTAACGAAGTGATGTCTGAGTCAGTTTTGCATGGGGCCTAGCAGTGCATGGTTGTGTATCAGTACTCGATTCACACGAACTAATCATTTTTGTGAAATAATCGTTAGGTTTAGCTCAATGGTATGTTCAGAAGAATTATTGTAAATAATACGAGTCATGCTTTGATTAGAAAATTTTAGTTCCACATGTTACCTCATAGAGGGCGCCAACACTAACTTTTCAACCAAGAGAGATAGAAACTTGGTGTCTTCTACAAAGTTGTAGAACAGGCAGTTTTAAGTACTTCTTCCGAACATATTGATACTCTATCTCTCTTCTATGAAAACTTAGTGGTGGCGCCATCTATGCGGTCACAGGTGGAACTAATTTTTTTTAGCCAAAACATAACTCATATTATTTACTACAATTCTTGTAAGCATACTATTCAGCTAAATCTAACCCTTATTTCACAAAAATGTATAGTTCGCGGGACTCGAGTACTGATACACAACCATGCACTGCTAGGCCCCATGCAAAACTGACTCAGACATCACTTCGTTAAAAGTTTAATAACTTCTTTTAACAAAGCCGGATTTACTAGCAGTTTTCGACAAAGTTGTAGATAATTAAATGATCTTTCTTATTTTCACTTACAGTGATAATACGATGCATATAGTGCCACCTAGTGACGAAAATACGAACTAGTGAGTTTTCTACATGTAAATTGTTGAAAAATCCCATACAAACTTCAGGCACGTTGGTCCGGTAGTTAGACTTGTCCGATTTGCTTCAAATTTGGTGCAATTACTCCTGGTGGGACTAGGAATCGACTCAGGGGTGGGCCGATTGAGTTTTCAAAAATTCATCATTTTTCTGGGCAGTCTAATATACAGCTTACCGCCAGTCGAGATGTGCGCCAACAAACTGAAAATTATCGCGGAGGGTCTGTTCTCGAAGCACGAATCAACCACATGGCCACCTAAACCGTACGTTGATGCAGACGGAAATGTTGGTGACAATCTTGTTTCCAACGACGAGCTCCTTAGTGTGGCAAAAGGGTTGAAAGCAAGAAAACTCTCGTTGGCTAAGTGACAGCAAGAGTGGGACAACGCGGAGAAAGGAAGGTGGAGCCACCGACTCATCCGAAATGTGTCTGCTTGGGAACATTGGAAGCATGGAGAGGTGCACTTCCACTTGACGTAGTAGTGTCCGGGCAGGGATGCTTCCGGAATTATTTGCGTTGGTTTGAACGCGCTTCATCACTTCTTTGCCCGGAGTGTGTGAACGTGCAAGAGACACCGAAACGCGTGGTTCTCGAATGCCCTGCGACGAGCATATCTGGGACGCTATCAACAGAGTGGTTACGAGTATACTCCCCGAGTTGCAGAGGAAGTGGCGAAGGGACTAACAAAGTAGCGCCATTGGCTAGAACGCCGCCGGGGAACTCTCCAACGGTGCAGACTTAGTCCACCGCCGGAGACCAGTTGAATAGTACGCGACGTAGCACCAGGTTCGGGTCGTTGAGGCCCCAGTGAACCAGACGTCAGGCTTCACCGGTATCGCCGGACCGATCTCGACACCCTACCGGGTAGCTCGTAAGTAGGCTAGATCCACCACCGGGGATTAGACTGAGTAGACCGCGTCGGATAGCCAGCCGGACGGACTTCAGCACCTACTTGCTGGCCCGTTGAGTAGGCTAGGTCTACCGCCGGGCTAACGGCAACGAACATCGGTATCGGGAGCAATCTGCCGCCGGGGAATTCGCGGTAGATTCACCGGCGTGCACTACCCGACAGAATTGTGATAAAAAGGGGAACTAATTGGCTCATGAAAAAAACGATAGAAATACCGTTGCCGGGGAACTCTCAGTTGGAGTGGGATACGGTACGAGTTGATCTCAATGAAGCTGGGAGCTAAATGGCTCATGGAAGCGGGTATTAGTGTTGGGGGAAATTCCTCCGCTAGAAAACTATCGGTCGCAGAAGGATGAGTTCACCGTCGGGGACTATCCACGTAGATCATGATAAGGCCAGGAGCTGAGTGACTCTCGGAAATATGAGCTAAATGGCTCAAAGAATCAGCATCAGAATGGCTCACTGGGACGAGATCTCATCGGCAACTGAATAGATGGAGACAAGAAGCAAGATTAGAGTCGAGAGTTAAATCAAAGCTTAAAGGTCAAACCAAGTGAGGGTCCGGGATAGAGCAGAAGAAAGAGGTGCAACGAAAGCACAACGAACCGCAAACCCCACGAAGTAATACCTTGACGTAGCTCCATGGAAAAGAAGGCCGGAAAGAGTAAGGAATGTTTTCGTGGTTTGGCACGTAAGTGAGTCGTGAGTGCCAATTCACTACAGGCCATGCTTTTGAAGCTTTTAAAACCTATAAAACACTGTACACTACCATACAAAAAAAAACACACACACATACATACACACAGACATTCTGCGATCTCGACGAACTGAATCGAATGGCATATGACACTCAGCCATCCGGCGTCGTTTGAAAAGTCGATTTTTGGAGTGATTGCATAGTCTTTTTTATATGAGAAAGGCAAAAACAAGTCTAGAGCTTTTATTCAAAACGTCATATCTACAATGAGAAACTCTCTTTGTTTTTTTCTCTTTCGAGTTATAAAGCGTCACTATAGCATTTTTCACGTATTTTACAGTACAGTTCGAAAGACGATGGTTTTGTCTAGCATATTATGCAAAGAATTGAGGGAAGAATGTTAAAGCGACCGAATTATTAACAGAAGGGAAAGTAAATAATGATAGTCTCTCACTGTAAATATGACTGTCTCAAGAAGTGTATTATATTTAATACGTTGATGAACTGACATCTATTGTAAACAATTGAGTATTAAACTTTGCAGAGCTAGTTTGTCAAATCGTAGTAACAGTCGCATTACCTATTTCTAGCCTGCTATGCTCGGAATAGAAGTGCAATAATTAAAATGAGGAGCTATAAAGGTTTTGTAAACAGTTATCTTTGAGTCAAATGTAAAAAACCTATTAATCCCACAAAGAACGCCACACTCTCTGGTAGTTTTCCGGAATGTTTATCTCATGAGCTCATCTTTATTTCTTTATTAGTCTTATACACCAACAGGCATACCAAAGCCCCAATGGTGTTGGTCTTAATAATAAACTTATTACTAACATTCAAGTCATATACACAAATAGTGGTCATACAATAATTCACAAAAACGGTAAAAAAGTCAAATGTGGTTAAAAGATTGATTAAAAAGTCTAGAAAATCGCTGACGCAGAGTTTGTCTAGACACGTTGAAATCGAAAGCTGAAGCAACCTGGTTGAAAATCCTTTGTGATGGCTCCATGCATACTATAATTAGTGCGTCTGAACGGTAAACGAAGCATAATGTTGTTGCGTAATGTTCGTGGTGCGACGTTTATATTAATTTGTTCAAATATAGCTGGGGCATCTATATGACCTTGCAAAGTGTCGGCGATTAAAATTAAGTTTTCGTCCAATGTGTTCCCCAGATATTTAATAGTTGAAATTCATTCAACCATTTTTTCATCTATTTCTACTATCGCAGTATTTTCATTACTCGGCCACATAGTTGCAAAAAAATATTTGGTCTTGAAAATGTTCAGTTTGGGTTGTTTCCACTTCAACCAATCGGTAAAGGAACATTGGAACCTTTTGATATTTGGACTGCAAATCCCAAGCAGATAATAAACTTCATACGAAGTGGAGTGCCTAGCTGGGAAGAGTGTGTATCTCAATAACGACAATCACTCATCAATTGTGATATGTCATAGTATATAGTACACTTAGATTAAGGAAGGGGCATACCACAATAGATCTAAATATCGGTCGCAGTGGTTCGTCTCCAACAAAAAAAAAACAATCACTAGATTTGGTCAGTTCCAGGTTCATTAGCCTGATGCAACTATCTCCGATGATAAATCAAAATTAGGTCAGTGGCATTCATGTTTACTTCCGCATTCTTCAAGATTTCTGTCATGTTGTGAAGTAATAGTTTAAACAAAAGATGGCCTAGTACACTACCCTGCGGATCACAAAGGTTAATTTCGCATTCCGGTATAGCTATGTACCTTGTAACTTTCGTACGACATTTTGTGTAACTGCGTAACAACTCAGGAGCATTTCTTTTTGCATCATACCTCTATAATACACAAATTAGTTTAATTGTTTCAAACACTCGTTTTTACTGAACAAAAACTGTCAAAACAACTTTTCTATTTCCAATGGCCTGCTATCGTTTCAGCAATAAATAGATTAAGCACTGTTTCACACGAGCTGTTTTTCCAGCACCCTGATTGTAGATTGGTAGCATATTTGTCGATCCGCGACTCTACTCGTGATGAGTTTGGAACTTTTGTCAGTGAAATTACGGCCGTCATCTTCCATACTTCCAAAAAAGTACCGCGCCCGAGCGACGCATTAATAACTGAGGAATTCCACTAAGATCCGTCGAACATCTATAAAAACGTGACCGACCGATCTTCGTTTCCGATTAAACTACACTCAATGAAAACAAAATGGTGATACTTAAATTATGATCACTTTCTCGAGAGATAAACAACTGAGTAATATTCATAACCTAAATGACCAATCGTGCGTGTTATAACTATCAAGTAGCCAAATTTGAGTTTAAAATATTTTTGAGTTTTGTCAAAATTTTCGGAATCGTTTGAAAAGGGCAAATATGATGATGGAAACTTTTAAATTAAACGCAAAATAAGGTGGATTCTCCTAGAATTTTGAACTTCACAATACAGTTAAAAAAGGTTTGATTCATCATGAACTTTACAAGGTGTTTTCAGAACCAATCGAAGTGGCCACTGTGGCCAGGAACACTTCTTATAGTCACCGTCGATTCAGGTTTGTGATTTCAAGAACTTATTTTTGATTGTTCCAAGATTGGAATAGCGACTTATAAGGGAATTCCATTCCTGTTGGTTTTTTTTTTAAATCTCCATACCTATGTGCGGGGTTAATGAATCAAACCCAGCTGAGCTATATACAAGCGAATCATTTTACCAACTACGCTATGCCCAACATTCCTTCCGAAATTGTTAACAGAAAATTTTCACAAGAAAAGAAGATTTTTATGTTTCGATGAGCGCTCCAACACTTGATTTGAAATAAATATCCTGTCGGAGCTGGTTGCCTATTTACTTGATTTTGGCTTGGTCTGACTTTTATTATTAGGATATTATGTCAAAAGTAATGACAGATACCATAAACGGCCTCCACCGAGCGTTATCGAAATTAACGGTTTATTTTTACGCCACTCAAACACTAGAGATAGACGTTAGGGCGTTACTCAGAAACACAAATAGTGTTTTCGTTTGAGGAGCTAGCGTCAATCCGGCGATCGATTTGTCCTGTCATTAAGTTAGTGTCGAATTCTGACGAGACAAGGTCAAAACGCAAATTCCCTACCTAATTTAGTTATAGGTTTTGTTCTTTTATCGCGCAAAAATGGTTTTAAACATCTTTGTGCAGAAAAAATAGCTTTTATCTAAATTTTTATCAATTAGGGAGAAATATAACACAAACTGTTTTGTCGAAGTAACTGGTTTGCAACCGATAATTAACAAGAATCACTCAAGTAAAAAATTGATAATTATAATAATTCCTTAGTTTGTCTTATATCTTCTGTAAGAATAATAGTTGTGAATAGGTTTTTTTAAAGATACAAAAATCACTTGAATGCTTGTAATAGTCTACAATAAAACTGCCTCATGACTTGATTACTTGCGTTATATTAGTTTTATTTTAACCTTTTTACAACAACGAATAAAACTTATAAGATTAAGTTATATGGTGGAAGTCATAACAAAGTTTTATGGAATAATTGCCGTGAAACTCAAATGACAGCTGCATAAAATCGCAATGAAATCATCGGCTCCGATACCTGCCTTCTTAAACCAAGATAAAGGAACGATAAAGCCTCCAAGCAATTCAATTTTTACTTGGGTAGTCAGCTATTAGCCACTGACGAGGAGAATCTGAAAAGTCAAAAATCATACTTAGCTTTAAGCAGGTTTGTGCGGCTATTACATAAATTCTGGGCTAACCTTATACGTAGTTTTTACGCTCTTATCTTAGGGACCATTCATAAATTACGTAACGCTTTTAGGGTGGGAAAGGGGTACGACAAAATGTCACAAATTGTAACGTATGGGGGATGGGGAGTTTTTAAATTTATATGCTTTATGATTCTCGTTCAGTTGTGTTTGTTTCAAACAACGCAAAGTAAGACAAATCACATTTGAACACCGGGGACAAGCAAGGTTCGATCTGCGACAACCTCCTGTCGCTCAGCAAGAAGCAATGACACTTTGCCAACACAGACATTTAAAATATAAGCAAACTTATTAATTCTTCTTCCTTGATTACCAGTGCACTGATCATGGTATTATTCATCCGTATGCAATACTAGTTCAGGATAGAGTCCATAATAAAACTTCGCAACTCATTACTGCCCGTGGACACACCTGACCACCCGAAACTCCTCTGCTCGTTGCATGCGAATCAAACAATTGACATTTGCTTATCACTGAGTACTTACCTGACTTAATATCCACAGTTTCCTAAAGCATTGAAAAAATAAGAAAAACACTACAACCAGTTCTACGTCTCCCACCAACCCTACAAATGGACAGGTACAATCACTGCATACCATAAGTGGCAAAGCAAAAACAATGCACTGTTGTACTATAACAAACTCACTGTAAGCTCTGCAAATATGCAGATTCCACAGTTACTTCACTCTAGAGGAAATCTCGAGAACAGGTCAAAAGTCTCCTTTCTGGTTTTATCAAGCAAAACAGAACATGAGTGGAACTGCCGGGATTGGCCGCTGGAAAACGATTTAAACTGTACTAGAGCCGGGTGGCCTTCTGAGCTGCATTGAAACTTCCGCTTGGTAGTCACGTTTATGTCTACAATACCTAGCCATGAGCAGATCATCATCATCATCATCATCGTCGGCACAACTATGAACGACAACCAGCCAACCAAAGGTCTAGCAAAGTAATCGTCGAACACTATCCTTTGTACAACTTGAGCGACCGGGGTGGTGATCATGCTCTACAGAGGCTTTGAACTTTTGCCAGGGGAAGGTCTTTAATTTAACCACAGTTTGGTGATTGATTGATACAAAGGTAGGTAGTGATAATTTTTCTTGTCACTAGGAAACACGTGAACTTAGAATATAGTGTTTTTGAAACATAGCCTGATCTCCCAATAGTGATCGGGCAGATTTAAATGACAATAGAAACATTCTTTTTAAAAGAGTTCTTCCGATTGCTTTTGGGCTCAAGATATAAAAAAGTAACAGGGGGCTTTGGCGGTTTTGACAATTTGTTGAGAAACCTTTTAACTCCATTTAGTACTACTTAGTATCCTCAAATGTCTATTTGTTGATTTGAAATGTCATTTGTAAAGTTTTCTACACTACACTCCTTAATACTTCTTCTAACTTTGTCACTTTGTGGTTTTCAAGGATTTTGAAATATTCTACGATCCAACGTGTAAAAATACACATTGCATTATTTTTGTATCAATAACCTTAACAATCCGCAAATGGAGACATACATATGAATGTATGGAACAAGTATTAATAAATCCAGGTACGATGTTAATATTTTTTTCGAATAAAATGAACTGCACCATTTCCGTTTCCACCATAATAATAAATAATTGTAGTGTTTTTTTATAGACTAAACAACAAGAAAAAAGTAAATGATCCCCAAGATGCGGTAGGTCAGCAGACCAATAGTTTTCTGCCGCGAAAGAAGGTATATAAAGTTGTGTGCACTAGAACACTATTCATTTTTATTGTTACTTATTGTAAATTTGTAAAAGATCCACGGCTCCGTTAAGCTATCCCAATGAATCGTATCAAGTAAACGAATTATATAAAAAGTGTTTAAATTAAATCACGTGAAATTAAAAGTATTTATTCAGTGACCTGGCGAGTGTGCAGTTTGTTTTCATTTTTTCATATTCGTGTGTTAATCCGCCTCCTTTACTCATATGAGTTAAAATGGAAATGCTTTATATAGACAGCTGAAATCTGCGTCACAAGTAGTCGGCTGATATCTACTCAGGAAGATAACTTTGCGGACATTCAACTGCAAAATTGACACCCACTACGTCATTGGAAATACTAGTTTTCAGAACACAATTAAATGCCAAACTGATAGGCATAAATTGTATTAACGAAAAATAATCATGAATAACTGATACCCGAGCTAAAATCGAGCCCCTCTCATCGAGCGGTCTTTGGCATGCTTCATAAATATACTAGAACACCGGATTTTATTCATATCCACTGTTTGTAAACAAACTGCTCTTAACCGGTGAACATAACCATAACTTACGTTTAATTATAACCAGCTCATCTGCATAACTATATGCAGGAAGAGTTCTGAAACGAAAAACCAATCCCAAGGTCAAGTCGAAGCCAATTTTAAACCACACAACGATAATAACAATCAATTATAGGATTTGCTCCGGCTGCGGGTGGGATTGGTCTGCGTCGTAACGTGTCCCAAGTTACCATGTCGGAGTTGTTGGAATACATTATTGGAAGAATTTGGTGTCCTTTGAGATCGGAGGAATTTTATTAATTCATGACGCAGTAGTCTAATTGCGATCAATATACGGTGGAGGTGGCGAGAATGTTGAAAAACTTTTGGGCCAAACACGTTCGGATAATTGGTACTCTGGTGAGAAAATTTAGAACGGCTAGTAATGAGTTTGAAATTCACTTGATACCGCAAATAATTATTAGAATTGAGGGGTTTTATAAGAAAGTGGCCGATCATAAAACATGACCATCGCCGATTCGAACGAAACTTTGCAGTTGAATTATGAATCTCCATGATTTTCTCTGGCAATGGTAATATTTCGATACAACAGCAATTTTTCAAAAGGGCATAGACGTTTCGGCGTGTATCACTTTTGATTTTTTTCCTTTCGGTTACTGTATTTTAAACAGAAAAACTATCTGAGAACGTTATTGCACGAAAAAATGATGTACCCTTTTTCCACAAAGAGAAAAACGTCTGTTAAAAATTGAAATTGCTAAAATACCTATTTTATAATTTTTTTATATTTTGTCAACAAAAACCTAAAGAGAAAGGGAATATTTTGAATGTGATTACATGATGGAGAACTTATTTGTAAAAACAGTTTTTCTAACGATAACTTTATACATGAAATTACTAACCAATTTATATACAAAACTGTAATTTTATTATAGAATATTAGAATATTATTCGAAGTGTCATTTCAAATCAAAATGCACTTAACAAAAATCTTCCAAATTGCGATAGTTGTGGAGATATTTGGAACTTCGATTCAACAAAAACAATTAATTCGTAAAATTATGCTCTTTTAAAAAATTATACGCGCTTCCCCATCAAATGTTCATAGTTTTAGAGACATAAATTTTTTCTTTAAATCTATTTGGATCGTGGAGAAGTTTTCACTAACAAATTTTTCTAACAACGACTTTTAACATATTTTTATAATTCGTATCATTTGCAATCAAAAATACATTTTTTTAAATTTAATTCTAAATTCCATTTGAATTCAAAATGTTTACAACAAAAATTATTACGACCTTCTCATAAGTTACTGGCGTTTCTCCATCAGCAACAATAGGTTTTTCAAATGCCCATCCCTTTGACATCAAGGCGTTATTGTAAACCACTTGCAAGCTACACTAATTTTCGGACGGATCTTCGTGGAAATCCTCAGTTGTGTTCGGTTCATAAATTTTCATGATTTCCTCTGGCCATTAGAACATTCTGACATAAGAGCAATCTTTTAAAAGGGCTCAGAAGCTTTTGCATGTAGCGTTTTCAAAAAAAAAATGTAAAACTAGTAAAACTATTTGCGAAAGAGTTACAGGGAATAAAAACTTATACACGAAAAATATACACTGAAAACAAAGTGTTAAAAAATTAAATTACAAAAAGAGCATGTTTTACAAAAAAATGAACAGAATTCGCTCAAATTTTCAAGATGTTTTCCGAGGCTCAGATTGCCGAGTCTTATATACCAATCGACTTCGCTCGATGATTTGGGACAATGCACAGTGGGCCCAAAGAGCAAAAAAGGGTTTTTTAGATTGCGTCAAAACAGTTGACTTTAGTAATATGGTGTCTTTGAGAAAGTTTATTGGAGTAGAACTCCCCTTCTTTTTGTCTTATCAGATTGATGATTAATCCCCCTAATAAAAGTTTTGAAATTTATTTTCTCAATAATTCAGATATACAAATACTTACTTCAGGAAAGTTGTAGAGAAACTTGTTGCAAACATTTTACCTGAAGACTTCAACGCTCTATCTTTTAAGCTTTTTGAGATATGGGACATTATTTGTAAAAGGCCCCTTAAAAACAGTTTTTTCATCATAAGTTTTCTTCTAGATTTTTTCCATTATATAAATGTTCTAGAACATTGTTTAGACTATTAAACTGCAATACTTTGCCAAAGACGGAAATTTGCTATCACTAGTATGTGTGGAGATATTCACATTTTTTGATTGAAAATAACTCTTTTTCCAATGCCGATAACTTTTAAACGGGCAAAAACGGGCAAACCACTTTGTAAACAAATAAAAGTGCAAGAAAAGCACAACAAATGCTAGATCTCCCCAAGGCGGCCTTCTATGGAAATACTAGAGCTGAAGTTTGTATCATTCCGTCATCAAATGCAATTGATTAGGGGAGAGTGGGGACGCTTGATCCCACTTTTGTTTTTTTTTCTCATAACTTTTCAATGAAATAAAAATTTCAATTGCAGAATTCGCCATCTTGTAGTCGATTCGAATTATAAGAGCTATGAATGATGTGTAAATCCGAATACTATGTCCTCTCAGTAATATGAACTGTTTTGAAAATCATGCCAAAACGAGGTTTTTGTAAAAACGTGTGGTAACTTGATCCCCCGCCTACTAGGGCTGAAGAAACAAAGCACACTATGACTTATAGGCACGAAAGTTCAACTATCCACCTATCCTGACAAATTTATTAATAAGACTACCTTTTTAGATGCACGACAAACTTTAACCACAATAGAAAGTCAAGCCAAGTATTTGCAGTAAATCAGTGGTGTTTAACCCTTAAAGGCGCAAAGCAATTTTTTTCAAAATTTCTGAAGATTGTCTCACAGTTTTAATTCGTCACTATGATAATTTTGAGCTGGTTTTCACAATGTTGTTTTAAAACAACATTGCGCATTTAAGGGTTAACTGGCTTTTTCAACCTTCAATAACTTATACCATCATTTGTTCACGCTAAAAACATTTTAGATCAATTAATAGTGCCGTTATGTATAGTGGTACGTTATGAAAATGATGTTTTACATTTCTTAGAAAAGAAATGTATAGAATTCGTTTAAACTTTCAAGATTTTTTCCGAGGCCTGTAGCACAGTGATCACCTTCCATGCAAAAGTCGGACAAAACCTCAAAAGTGGCCCGAATTTGATGAAAACCTCACATTAGGGTAATTTTGTGACGCTGAATTCATATTTGATGTTTATTTTTCTGTTTTTTAAATCCTCAAAATTTTGGCACTTAGGGTGGTTCGAAAATTCAACATTTACGAATATAAAGTGCACTATTTCCGAAAATTCATTTTCAAAAAATTAGGCGCGGTGATTTTTTTAGCAGAATACACATTTTTTCAACTGTTGATAATGATAAGACACATCTATAAATTATATTGCGAACCCTGGGTAGTCAAAGGCTACCATGCGTCTCCTTCAAACGTATCATGAAAAATCACCTTTTTTCATACCTCGGGGCAGAAAGGGGAAAAACAAGATATTCATTTTCGGAAAGTACACTAATTTTCAAGTATAATGAACAACAAGCGATCTTTCCGAACCGTTTCAAAAAGAAGTACAGTCATTTTGAACATTATAACTTTAAACTATTGCTCGATTTATTATTTGTTTTTCATGTCTTAGAGAGAAGAAAGGCTTGTATCGACTAAATCGAATGGCAGCTATAAGTCCAGCGAATAACCTTTCAAATGAAATCAGTTTGACCCCAATCGGAATCTTAACTAAAAAGATATATTCGTTTGAATAATTTAGGTTTGAAAAGAGTTTTCCTCAGAATTCATCATCTATTTCACCTTTGAAGTTCTGTAAAAAATTGAACTCTCGTCTTTGGGACTTAATATTTTGAGAAAACACTATTCAACCTGTTAAGAAACAGAGGAAAATGTTAAATCACGAAAAATCTAAAATAAAATTTTGAGGTTTTGTCCGGCTAGGCGACACTGTGCGTAGGGCCGAGTCTTATATACTAATCGACTCAGCTAGACGGTTTGGGACAATGTCTGTGTGTGTCTGTGTGTGTATGTAACGGACAAACTCTCATTTGTGTTTCTCAGCAATGGCTGAACCGATCTTATTCAAACTAATTTTAAATGAAAGACCTATCAGCCAGACAGAACGCTAATAATTTGATTTTGATTCTGATATTTAGATTCCAAGATATGAATGTTTGAATGTGGAAAAATGGGTTTTTGCAAGTTTTTTAAATTATCTACCGAAATTGACAACATAGATTAACACCTTATATATTTTTATACGAATACCTTTCGAACAGCTATAGATTGTTGAAATCGTACTATTATCAAAAGAGATATTTAACATTAAATGCGGACGAAAGATTTTTATCATTTCCCATTGCCAGAAATATGACCAAAAACATGTAATCTATTATTAACGCCGAAACGGCTAATTTTAGGTCAATGGTTTCTTCGGAGAATTTAATGGATGCAATATGCCCTTTCTTTTAGTATTGTGCATTTACTGATTCATCGCCCTAAGAGTGAGATATTTTCATAAACTTTCTTAGAAGTGATTGTATTGAAATGAGGCCTTCAGCAAATTTGTAGCTCTTACTTTGCGAATAACTTTACTGAAGACATGAAATGTCTATTTTGAATACTTTAATAGTTATGGGTTGTTGTTTGTGGATTACCCTTTGTCGCCTATTTATTGTTCAATATCGTAGTAATCCATTTAAATAAGCCAAATATTATTTCGATAAAACGAATTTTCTCTTTCATTTTTCTATCTACAACCGCTAGAAATAACCACCGAACAGTTCCAAGTTGTCTGGATGGAACTTGATCACTTATCGGTGCAAAAAATTTCATTTGCGTGAACCTCCTGGATGCAAATTTTCTAGCTTATAACCATCGAATCGATCTGGAACATATCTTGGAAAATGAAATGAAATAAACAACTACAAGCAACGGCGTAGCCAAGAGGAGGCTTTGAGGTTTAACACCATAAACCCATCCCTCACCCAAAAAAATTTTATTGGATTGAAGTTAAAAAATTATTGATGCTGACTGATTTAATGCAATATTACAATAAGAATTATCTGATCCTTACATTGATAACCTGTTGTTGTAAACATCATGAGGACTTTTGTCGGAATGGGATCCTGATATGTAGCCGATCTATTGGTCTTGATTTCACAGTTGTCCAATAACATCAATATCAATTACCTGCCTCACAACATTTCAATAGAAAATTCCAGAGTTCTGAAATCAATCATAATCCTCAGATTTCTTTTCATATTGAGCTCGCTTTTGAAGAGATGTACTGTAATAAGGGTCTTTATTTAAAGGGTTATATACAAAGTTGTGGCGAAAAGTGAGCTAAGTTCGTAATATTTAAAGTGTTTTATGCAAAGCTTATTTGAAAAATTGAAAGACAGTTCGTTGGTAGTACAATCGAAGATAGAAAAACGAAATTGAATTGAAAAAATATTCAAGGTTGTCGGAGTTATGGCGTGTTTTTTAGGCAGAGGTTTGCCGTGAACGCTCTCCAAACCGAACCACTCAACTGATTTCCAAAAACTAAAAAGATTATTGAAGAAAAATGTATTGTGGTGCACTTGAACGGATCGGTTTTTAAATAGAAAAATTTGTTCTTGCAAAAAACATGTTGATCAAAAAATTGAGTTTTTTGGTGTTCCAAATTTTAAACAAAAATTAATTACAAAGAATCGAAAATTTTTTGATAAAAATGGAACCGTTCAAGTACACGAGAATGTAAATACAAACAATTCAAAAAAAAAAAATATGAAGATCGGATGAATAATTTTTGAGATATCACGTTCACCGCAACGGAACTTTTCAAAAAAATTCATTCCGAGATAATAGCGTTTAAAATTTTGTGTTAATTTCATTCGTGGAAGAACCATCTCGCTACAAATGGCTGTAATTTGAAATCTAGTGCTCCGATCTGGATGAAATTTTGTACAGATACTTTCAAAAGCATGTACTTTCAGAATATTCAACAAAAAAATTTCCGATTTTTTGAGTTTTAACTTTGTATATAACCCCTTAACAGGAAGCGAAGTTGGAATTGACCATATGTCTATGAAACATAAAACTGCTCACCAAAAAATTAAATAACTTTCAACATTTGCTAAAAATGTTTTTTTGTGAATGCGTCGAGTTGAGATGAAAACGAAATATGATTAATAACGAGGATAACACTTTCCGAATGTAGAGAGAAATTTATGAAAAATGGCGTTTTCCATTCGACTCTAGCTTATCGATTTTGATGAGCATTTGATTTTTGTTGTATTACCATTTATATGAATAGGTAAAATAAATGTTAGAAAACAGTAATTTAAGGTCAAGATAACATAATTTTGAAACCGTCAATTTCGGAGGTTTGGTATCTCCGACGAGTTTTACAAACGTTAAACAGTACATAATTTAATAAAATAATTTTGACATTATATCCTCCAAGAAGTATTTATTGAAATTTACTCAGGTTAATATTCATGTCTACAATAAAGTTTTTTTTAAATGATAGTCTCAACAAATTCGCTAAAGACACGAACTCTACTATTTTTTGTAAAATTACTACTCTGTTACTAAAATTACAACTCTGTTACTATTTTTAGAAAAAAATAATTCTGTATAATTTTAAAACTTCAAAAATTACGGTTTCGGAATCATGCTGTTTGGATAGTAAGTTCGATTTTCACAAAACCAAATTTCTGGCTATGCCGCTGACTTCAAGTAAGTAGAAACAAAGTCGTTCTACATTCGTTCACAAGAAACTTCTTCGAATACTTAATACATTACAATACATTGAAACCCAGATTTTATGAGCCACATATGAACATATGTTTGATGGGCTCTAGCAGACGAACAAGACTGAATTCGAGTAAATCCTTTCTTGAGCACGTTTTCCTTATCATGAAGATGCAAATATGCAAAAATAAAAAGCTCATTTTTTTAATTTTACGCTAGAAACCCCCCTTTAAAGAAATTAAATAATCAGAAATAGTTATCAGACTACATCAAGGGACGGCAAGAATACACCAAAAGACCGATAAAAATGGGTCTTTACTGTATGTATTATTCACTGTGTCCCACATTAATATGTAGGGGGACATGGGGAGACTTGACCAGGTTTTCAACTAAACCTGCATAAACCTCTAAAAGGGCTTTCAATCCCTCAAAAGTCATTGAGATATAATGCGCAAATTTATTGTGCGTCTTCATAATATTTTGCAGAATTTTTAATTTAATTTTCGAAAAGTTACAAAAGTTTTTCTAAGATCGTTTTTTTGCGGGGAGACTTGACCAAGAGAATTTTGAAAAATCATAACAAAAAAATAATGTCAAAAACATACTGTAATTATTTTTTTCCATATTGTCGAGATCTTTGGGTAGCAGTAAAGAATATAAAAGAGTTGCATTTGATAAATTTCGATTTCTAATGCATTTCATTTTAAGGATTAACTGTACTGCTTGCATTGCATGTTTACACATCACGAAATCAGTTGTACTATTGCTAACTTTGTTTACTAGTACTAAAATATAAAGACTTATGTTTGAGGTGGGATTTTTATGGCGTGATTAACATTAACAGTAGATACAAAAGCATAATAAATATCAGGAATTTTGTATCTTTCTTCAGCTAATTGCCACTTGGTCAAGTCTCCCCATAAAATCTTGGTCAAGTCTGCCCAACATTAGTAATTGCGTTCAATGTCATTCAAATTCTAGTAATAACTATTCCAATGTTCCAATTTATGTAAAATCATTTCACTGTTTCACAAGGATTAAGATGGTATGTTAGTACATTAATAGTAATTAGTAGTCGAGTATATATGTCCATAGAAAGTTTGATAAAAAATTACATGATTTAATGCAAATTTATTAATCAGGTAATATTTTCTGTAAGGAAAGGATTTTTCATTCCAAATTTTAAAAATTACCTTAAGGGATCGAAACAAGTATAAAAATATTTTTGAAAAAAAAAATAAGAATCGAATAGAAGACACCATAGCCAAAAATTGAATTTTGCGCTTGGTCAAGTCTCCCCATGTCCCCTACATTCCATTTTTGGTTTCTTTTATTGCATCGAACTCAACAATTTTTAGGTGAAAACTTTCAAGGGGTTATTTTATCGACTTCTTCCAAAATTTGGCGAACCTATTCCAATTCGTATACCAATTAATTAGTACACTGTATGTTGCAGATAGAGAAAATACTGAAATTTTCAGCTTTTTTCCTACACAATATTACGAAAGCTTATTAAACAATTTTTCCTAAAGAGTTTGTGAAAATTATAAACTATTTGAATTTTTTTAATAGTTTTATTTTTTATTAAACCGTGATTTTTTGATAAATAGTGACCGTCGCTTCACAACGTAGTTTATTTTTCATGGCTTGCGGTGAGCACGATAACTCGCCGAGCAAATGGCTTTGAATTAGACTCGCTGGTGCCCTAAGACGATTTCGCTAGATTTTCAGAGCATTGTGCACCCAGTGCATTAACGCAAGTGACGGAAGGTTGTCGAAAAGTTTCGTGAAAATGAAAATTCCAGTAATGATGATGATTTTCCCAAACAGTTCGGTTTCGAGAGGTTTTTATTTGTTCTTTGGCATTAGGATTAGCGATAATAATTCAAATCAAGGATACTATTGGGAAGTCACCCTCAGAAAAAAGTCGATGTCGAAGTAAAGTTTGAACTATGCACGCATGCACTTCAGGGAAAGCGTGATATCCGGAGCTGCAATTTCATTTCTTAGTTCTCAGTCGCGTAGGAAATTTTATTAAACGCTATTGAGGGTTCAAACTTCAAATCGATTCAAAAAAACTTTCGATTTTTTTGACTCAGCGCAATATACAACCCCTTGAGGAAAATTCAGTTTTCCCACCACGATGCATTGATTGAGGAATTTAAATATTTTATTAACAGAGCATTAGCAATAATTCGATTGAATGTGTATTTTTTGAGCTTTTTTCGCTTTCCCACTGATTTGGTTTGAGATTTCTAGCACTGATGTTGTCCTATGCTGATTTGAGCGATTCTCCGAGTCTTGCCAGTATCCCATGCAGTATGTGTAATCAAAAACATCGCGAAACATCAATTTCTAAATATTCTCAATCCATATAATATCCGAAGAGAGTGATATGAGTTAAGTAAAATTAATTAAGGATTAAAAGCGTTTTTTTTTTAATATATTCAAAAATCCATGAAAAAAATATTTTTTCAAACTTGATTAAAATATTTCGGAGGGGGGGAGGTGGCATGCCTATCAAACCATATCGACAGGTACAGGTTCCCATCGCCCCTAGTGAACGAGACTACGCACGCCTATGTACTCGTCGGATGTTTCATTTAATTAATTTCACGACGTTTTAAATCTTTTACCCACTTATTCGACTTCAAGTTCAAGTTTTTAAATAATTCTTTATTGCATCAAAAATAAAAAGTTGGTATTAACTGCTATGACTACGTCACGGTTATTAAACAAAAGGATCTTTACTGGTCCAATCGGTTACGTTTCATTATCAGATAGTAGCACATCACAGTGGTATGTGCAATTAATGACGGTGCCGTGTGTGCTTTTGAACTTGCAAGTAGCGCGCGAAGGTTGAAACGAATTATGATTAGCTTGCTGTTTTACCTGCGCGGACCTTTGCCTTGTACTCCCAACATTTTTGTTGTTGTTTTTGTTTTTCTTTCCATGTCGACTAGGGCTGACGGGGAGGTACCTACACTGGACAGCAGATAGTCTGCCTACTGCGCTTATCGCCGCACCGCACACGGTGTCATTGCCGTAATTCAGCAGATTTGATGGCCGAATCGTTTACGTTTGGCAACGGATGGATGACAGCGGCGGCGCTATGCTCTTGACCGTTGGCCGTTCGTGTGTTGTACCGTGTCTCGGTGTTTCGTCGTGCTCCTTGAATATCTGCCCATCCGACGCTGCTGGTCCGAGGCGACGCTTCTGTGGTTGCGAGTAAATAAAACCGATGTGGTTTAGCGACCGAGCCGCGATATGTGCACCTAGCTACCTATAATAATATTCCAATGATGTCAGACTCGGAACTTGGGCTATTATCAGAGGAAAAGAGAGAGAGAAAAAGAGAGCGAGATTGAGTGAGTTAGTGTAGAAAAAAGACGGGTGCTACAGTCCGAGGATGCGGCAGATTTATGGACTGGCCTTTTAGGTGATACCAGGGGGCTAAATGGCGGTGACAGGTATGACAATAGAACGCATTAAATTATTGTTGACTGGTCACTCGTACGTAGTTATGGTACGATGAGGCCATTATTGCGGCTGCCCATATGTGATTGATATTTTGAGGTACTTATGGCTGCACAGTATTGCGAATATAAATTTATGAGAGTGTCGGGTCAGGGAGTAGGAATACTAATGGTACATAATTATAGAACGATCTCACTAACTTCCTTCTTTGGTGTAGTTCATGACCGTAAAGTTGTTTGCCTAATATAGGATTTATTAAGATATTAAATACGATATAGGATAGCAATATGATCGGGTAATTATTTCCGATTGTTTTAACTGAAAAAACACGTATAGCGCAAGAAGCGAACAACAAAGAGATTGAATAATGGTCACAGAATATGAACAACATCATTAATGAATATTGTATCACCAATGCGTGGTTAGAATAAAAATGCACTTGAAGTATTATGCACTATCATGTTCATTACTTAGCGGTGGTTTCAGTTGAAAATAAATCATTCCTGGCAACGAAGGTTTTGCTGGTGTCCTGTTCAGTGTGTTTTCTGAGGGATATTGGAAAGCATTGTTGCTTAAAAAATTTAGGATTTATGAAACTATTTGTATCTCCACGAAACTAACCTCAAAAAACTCATGGTGTTACACTCAAAGAACCAATTCACAAATCTATGCATTTATTGTGAATTTGTTAACTATTTCATGGACACGAATAATGACTAGAAATCATGAACCATTTCACGAATACACGAATAGCATCCTGAGTGCTACAAAATTGTCCACATAAAAAAATTAAGATCCTGCTCAAAAGACATGCATGCTCAGTTCAAAGGCATGCTTGCATTCATGGATAATATTCCGAGTTTCGTAAATTGATTCACGAGCAAATATCAACAGTGTTTTGATTTTGTGTACTAATTCTCAACCACGAAAACTAGATCATGATCAAGGTGTAATCAATCATGAATCAGTTTACGTTATACAGTAGAACCGTAAACAACGATCCTGAATTTATGAATAAATCAAGAGTTAGTTTATAAATAATACAGGCCCGTAGCGTGCGGTTGGCAAGATTTGACCCTGCCAAGGGCACCAACCTGGGGAATTGTTTGATAACTGTTTCGCTATTATTTCCGATACTCAGTTTTTATTATGCTTCTTCCCAAGCTTGCGAAAAACGAATGCAAAGAAGGGGAATCAGATGAAAAGAATACATGGAAAAAAATCCTAGGCATTTGAACAACAGTAGGGCGAGAATGTAGCGGGACAAACCGATCCTATACCTACTCAACCCTACAATACAAAAAACACTATCAGAGCCGTCGCGCACGGTTAGCCGGATTGGCCCCCGCCAAGCGCTGAAATCCTGATATGCTTTATATAATAAGTGAGGATCAGGCATTGTAATTCTCTCTCACTCACGCGAAAAGAAACTTATCCGATGTCCAACTTTTTCGAGATAAGATGAGTCGCAAAATTCTCCGTCTCCACAAATAGCGTGAGAATGATTTTCCGGATAAAATTTATTTGACTATTTCCTTCTCACCGGAGAAGGTGATAAAATTTTAATTTCGTGGAAATCAATAAAAACTTAAAAAATACACTTAATTACAAAGAAAAGCGGCAAAGAAAAATGATAGACTTGTTTTTTCGTGTTTTGGAATAACGGCAGGAAAGCAGCGAGCGAAGAAAAGATACCGTGAAAAACTCATTCACTCATTCTCCGGCTGTTTTTTTTATCCGGAGAAATAACACGTTGTATTTATCCGGAGAAGATGTGTGAGTGCCAATAACTTTTCGTGTGAAAATGTGAGTTTTTATTGTCGCAGTAGCAAACTATCCGGGCGCATTTACTCATATGAGCGATAAATGCAATGCCTGGTGAGGATAAATGTTAAAATAAGACAAACTAAATTTTTGTTCGAAAATCGAACAGAAAAAGAAAGCCAATGTAAACATTAAAAAAGCGCACAAACGGAGACTCTACCAACGGTGCCAAAAAATTACCCTACGGTCCTGTTAGTCTCATCCAGATTTATTCGTAATATACGGCGTTGCTCTTAAACGGAAAGTGGATAAAAGAATAAACAACGAAGGTGCTCGAGTTGCACAACACGAAAATTTCAACTGCAAAGACATCAAATTAAAAAATGGCGAAAATATTGCAAACTAACGCTTGTTTACTCAGTTTCATAGAAATGAAATGGGATTGATTTGTGGACATGGGTAATGAAGCAGCCACTCTCCTTAAAGCTGCAGCAAAGGTCATGGAGTAAGCTAGATCAATTGTAATCGAGAAGACACTCAATGCCGGAAATAGTGCCGCAATATCACAAAGTTGTCGGTCACCAACGAGTTCTGCACTAAGTTGAATCTTTGGAATGTCACATGACATCATTTATGCTCCTGGAAGCGCCGAAAACTCCTTAACCTATCTCAAATTTATAATATCAAGAATTATTTACTTCGGCTTTGTGCCAGTCTAAGCTTGCTGGTGGCCTATCAAGAGAAAAATTTAAGCTTTTGTAAGGAATCTCATCGGCCTATAATTCTTGTGAGCAGTAAAAGATGTCTCCACTTGGTGATCATAACAATCACACTCCCCAGCAATAAGAGCATAATAGTTTGTCATGGTGAGTGGTTTAGTTCATTTTAATATTTCTGCAACAGAATACACAGAGCGCTTTTTAAGGGAATGCTTCAGATTCTTCGGACGCTGTTTGTACACGTGGCATGGTTATGTGGAATCTTCTGCCAAAGGTTACTTGACAAGAGATTCAATTAAAGGATACACCACTTTATCCCGTCCAGTGCGATTGCCATTCCAAATCTTTGCTCGTTAGATCAAGGGGTCCTTCAAATAGCCAACTTCGTGCTTCAGTAGACCCACGCATGACAAACTCGAATCGGTGACTGCACCGTCGATCTCAACGTAGTGAGTGGGCATGTAGATACGCATGTCCTTCATAAAACGCTTATCGCCAGTAACGTAATTTGCTTGCTTTAGTCAGAATAACACAATTCTGCGCTTATCTGGGCGAACTCTCGAGAAAACTATCACGATGCGTCAGTTCTTTAGAAATCTTTAGAATATTTAACGGATTGTCTTATATCCAAAAGAAGATCAGAGTTCAATGTGTATGATTTAAACGGAAAGTCAGTGTCTGATACTAGGAGCAGATCACTCTAGAAATATACATCAAATTTTAAAAAATACATTTAATGTCCCTTTTTGCATCAACTTTACACTACTTTGCAGACAAGTCTGTTCAACAAACACATTACGCCGATCAACTTCTTTCGATGTTTTGTTGGATGTAGAGCTAGTTTCTTGCAGGGTTTTGACGACTTACGCGCAACGCTATATACATTCTGAATTTCTATTTTGATTTCGGAGTGTGTTCAGTAATAAAATTCGATGGTTATTTTTCTTCAATACAAACTATTGCAATCCTATTATAAAAAAAATAAATTTTAGACAATATAATCACATTTCAAGCTTTCTAGTTATATTTTGCCATTATTGTAACTTTCCTAAAGTACGCATATAAATGTATATATGGACTTAGATGCGTTTTTGAAACGGATTTTCGAGTGGCTGTGTATTCATTCATAAATAGGCTTTGTAGTATTTACCTATTAGTAAAAAAAAAAGATTGGCTGAGTGGAAATAAATCATGTGAAGTGGAAATGAATCAGTGAATTGATCGAACGTAAATAATAAACTTTCGTTGTACTTCCCATCGATCCGCGTGAATTTGTTGCTAAGAAAGATTTCGTTTTTGCGCAACGAAAGCACAGATTGCTATCATGCAGGTTACGCATGCAACCGCTTACAAACAGGAATGCCACATTGAAATCTGTGTTTCGGTCCAAAATATCTTTTTACCATCTGTGATAACTGAAACAGGAAAAAATCTGATAAATTTCCGAAACATTTGTGAAAAATCACAATACTTCCAAAAATCCGCGAAATTTTCATCAAAATGCCAAAAATCTGCCATCTGTGATCAAAAATTTTGAAAAAAAATCTGTAACATTACAGAAAAATCTGTGAATATGGTAACCCTGCTAACAAATCAGATATACCTACCTACACATTCGCCTCAAACGTTGAACCCAAGCGCACAAAGCAAAAGCAACGCTGATGATGATGGGTAGATCGAAAGAGACAACTAGTACCACGACATTATGTTAACCGTGTTTGCAAATGGATCTCGAATGTACAAGCGATTTTCTGTACGAATAATTGTGTTCGAGATAATAGATAGTACATAAAAGTATGCTGGAACCGAGCACAACACAAAAGAAAACGTAGTGTTTGAACGGACAAGCGCAGTCGCGTGTTGGACGAAACTGGGTAGCGTTCCTCCGCAGCCAGTGTAACGGACTTCTAACTCAGCTACACTGGCTGTGAACACACACCGCAGTGATCTGCTCCGCATGCCGTTCAACAGGCAACTGAGCTTGTCCGGCGAAATCCGTTCTTGAAATAGTCGATGATGACGTCATTTATAGAAGCGTAGCGCTCTAGTACACAAATCTGTCTTTATTATTGAGAGGGGAAAACCCGTGCCGGACATAGGAAGCGCTATCTTCTGTGTGTAAATGCGCGATATTTTGACTAGGTTATACATTATTTAAATTTTTAATGCCATGATATAAAAATTTTTTGGGTATATCTATTGGAATCTATTCTTAGAAGTATTTCGGGGCGATATGAGCAAAAAAATTGAAAATTTATCGTGAGATTACTGAATTATATGCGGTTAAAATTGGACCACTTTTCGTTACATACCATTTTTGTAGAATTTGCAAAGTGCACCCCCATATCGAAAACAAAGAGGTAGTCCTACGTCAAAAAATTGGAACGGGGCTTCACAGTTTAAAACCAAAGTTAGTATGGAGAACTTGGGGTGTTCAAGAGAGAGGATATCAATGAAAATTATTATCCTTAATTTTCGCATAAAGTCTTACATAAAATGCTTATTACATCGAAAAAGGAATCTATGCAATGTTTTAGCTCAATCGGACATCATTAAGGGGGTGCGGTGTTTGAATATTGATTTCATAATATTCGAAAAAATCCATATGTTGAAATGTTGAAAATTGAATTTTTTTGTCGAACTATGTCTAAAAATAGCATGAAACATCAGCATCTAGCGTCAAAACAAACGAAAACCGCTAAAAACAAATTTAAATTTTTTTAGTTCCAAGGACTTGAAAATTTTTGAAAAATTTCAAAAAAAATTCCCATCGAACTGGGCTTGGGAGCAGCACAAATAAAAAGATGTCAGATATTTAGGGTTCCAACTAAATCAATGCCAAGAAATTTTTGAAAAAACTGGAACGGGTACTTCACAGTTTAAAACGAAAGTTTTGTGAAATTTTTAAAAATAACATCTTTTAGGTGAACATAGACATTTTTAATCGAATTTTCCCAACGAACTGGGCTTGGGAGCAGAACAAATAAAAAGATGCCAGGGATTTAGGGTTCCAACTAAATCATCGCACAGTGGTTTTTATCGCCAAAAACGTGCGACAATTTATTCATGCGAAAACGGTAAAACGTACAGCAATGGTGTCTTCTAGGATATTTTATGAAGATCCAATACCTTCATTTTGATGAAATAGTTAGAGTGATTAATTCCCCCTTGAAGTAAGATATTTACCACAATTTTTTGCAACTTACGAAAAATAGGATGAAGTCTTCAGAAATGTCCAAGAACTTGTTTTTGCGCACAAATCACGCAGACCAAAAATCTCTATTTATGGTTATTGACCATTGTTTGTGAATGACCCCTTAAAAATGTATTTTCAACCTAACTTCTACATCGTACATAAAGCTTCAACATGTCCCAGAAAGTTATTCGTCTTATCAAGATACATATCTTTCCGTAAGAGATCATCGGTCTACCTCTTGTGAATTCAAAATGCTATATCAACACCGTAAAACTTAGAGTTCACTTGTGTTCGGATGATATGATGAAGTCTTTGTAGCGGCAGTGTTGATATTCTGTAACTCAAAGCTGAAAGAGTTACTTTATTAGTATGTAAGTTGGAGATAAAGTTAAATGATCTACTTTAGTCTTCTGTTAAATTTAACCAATCATACGTACCCCTGTTCGAAAAATGTGCGTGAGTGTAAATAAATGGTTTGTTACATCGTGGAATTTCAGCACAAATTATATTTTTACATCGGACGTCCTACCTTGCAGATACCTGTTTGAGGTCTGAGTAGCTGTTCACCGAAAGCCAATCAATAGGCACCTCGTAGTTAAGGATGTCTACTAACCAGCGTACCGTACAAAAACTTAGATATAAATTTTAGGGTTATATATGAAATTTAACCTAGCCTTTTGTGTGGTGCAATTTCTCCCCGGGTTAATTCAGTCTATATTGTACCTACTCACAAATCAAGTGCCCGTAGGCTTTAACTATATTAAACTAATCGGTTAAACTAAAATCCGCTGGATAATCTTAGCCAGCGTTCAACGCGGTTACAAATTTCTATTAATCTGTCTCTCTTTCTTCTTCGCTATCTTCCTATTTTATCCCATTTCCGTTCTTCCTAAACGTCTCCCTGACAGTTATCCTCCTGTCATAATCAGCACCCTTCAGGAAAGGTTGAGCCAAAGCTGCCGGAACAACTTGTCTGTTTTTGTCTCCAGGAGAGTTATAGATGATTAGAAAAGAACAATTGTTCTTTAAAAAATGCCCAATATCTTCGAAAATACTTGAAATATGAAAAATTATGCGGTAATGAAAATTGTGTATATTGATGATTGAAATAATTTCGTCGAATATATGAAACCCGTAGGAATAAAAATTGAAAAAAATATATAAAAAGATGTTTTTGGGGTCATATAACGAGCTCTAACTATTACAAGAATTCATGTATTCAGAAAAAATGTTAATGAAAGCAATCCCCATAACTATTCCAAAGAAGTTTGCTCATTTCTTTCTGCAAAAAAAGAATTTACTTGAAGAATTTCACTTATAGGAGGATTAATTACGAAAATCACAGCACCAAATGACAGACCTTGCAATTTTTGTTAAGTAGTCCGAAACACTATTGACGAAAACCTGTCATTTCCACGCTTACAACCAATCACGATTTAAAATACATTATTTTTCAAAAACTACAAAATAATTTAGAAAGTAACCGAGATAATCCGTTGTTGTAATATAGCAAGTTATCCATTTTGATAATTCAAACCTTTTTACGGAATATACCGAACTTGTCAGAAATAAAAAAATATAGTAACGAATTAGCTTTAAAAGGATCGTTCACAAACAACCAGCAATAATGTTGATGATATGAAAGATGAAAACTTTGTATCCTCAGCAAAGTTGTTGGCAAAAACTTGCTCAACAACTTTGCCGAAGACATAATTTTAATATACACACTTACAAGAAAATTTGTACATATATTTAACTTTTAGGGAGATTAATCAACAAAATAACAACACCATATGAAAGTGCTTTTAATGTATACAAATTCCTCCGAAGACATCATTTACCCAAATCTAACGATTTAGACGCAATTAATAGATAGCATGTTTTTGGCGAAAAAAACCACTGTGCATCGTGAAGATATTTTTGAAAAAAAAATTGAAACGGGACTTCACAGTTTAAACAACGTCGTTGGTTTAAAAGTTTTGTGAAATTTTCTAATAATATCATCTTTTAGGTGAAAATGGTCATCTTTGATCGAATTTTCCCAATGAACTGGGCTTTAGAGTAGAATAAACTGAAATGATGGCAGGAATTTAGGGTTTCAACTTAATCATAGTGAAGAAATTTTTGAAAAAAAAAACCTGTTTTAATCCACCTAGAGGTGCAATTGTGCCTTTCTCATTTCTCCAAACTATGATTTAATAGCTGGTTCGTACAATATAACATTATGGAAATGTCTTTCATTCTTATTACACTTGGTAAGTATATATAAAAGCACTTTTTTGCATTTATCGCGGTATCGGTTTGAATCGGAGTTTTTTATGTGATCGCACTCCACAACCCGTAACTCCGGAGCCGGAAGTCGGATGGAGATGGAATTTAATATCAGTTTCCGGGGACGCAACACCTTTTATTTGAGACTAAGTTGATCAAATCGGTCTAGCCATTTTCGAGAAACCAATATAACCGTTATTCTGAATTTGGATGCTTCCGGATCCGTCGATGGTGGCCAGTGTGGCCAAAGAGACTTTGAATGACTGTTGGTGACCTAGATCTACAAATTCCACATCTTATTTCGGTATACGGGGTGGATGAAGGAAATGCGGGCGTGAGGGTGGTCCAAGGGGAGGGGAGTGATGAAGGAGGGAGGTGTAAGGGCAAGGCTGGGGGGGGGGGGGACGGCGAGGCAATACTCAACTGCATATTTTGCCTTCCATTTGAGAAAATCGGTTCAGTCATCACCGAAGAACCGATGTGACTTTAATTGTGGAATATGCCCGGAATTCCGGAATCGTCGATAGTGGACAATATATTCAAAGAATGTTTGATTGGCAATCAGTGATCTAGACCTGCGATTAGAAGTAATTTGGTGACCATTTCAATAGTTTTTAGCCTCTGAGGTATTACGATTGTACCGATTTATATGGGAAATTCCAGTGTATCATTACTAACACCCCTGTAACTCCGGAAGCAAGAGTCAGAACCGAATGAAATTCAGCAGCAGTCAATGGTATTACTGTATCTTTCAAGTTGTAAAAATGTGAAATCAAGTTTGTAAAAATCGGTAGTGAATTCGTTGGAGAATGGGTGTGATATTAAATTAGGAACTTGGCGGGTTCCCCGGGGCGTCATGAACCATAGGTGGCCAATGTGGTCAAAGCTGCTTTGATTGATCATTAGTGATCCAGACCCGCAAACTAGAGTAATGTTACATCAATTTTAATATGTTTTACATCATTTGAATATCATGGTGGTACCAGTTTATATGGGAATTTGCTGTGTGACCGCACTCTTCAACCCGTAACTCCGGAACCGGAAGTCGGATCAACTAAAAATTCAATAGCAGCTTATGGGAGCGTTATACCTTTCAGATGAAACTAAGCTTGCGAAAATCGGTTCAGCCATCTCTGAGAAAATTGTGTGAGTTTAAATGACACACACACACATACACACACAGATATTTGCCGATCTCGACGAACTGAATCGAATGGTGTATGACACTCAGCCCTCCGGGCCTCGATTAAAAAGTTGATTTTTACAGTGATTGCATAGCCTTTCTTTATATGAGAAAGGCAAAAATTGGAACGGGACTGCATAGTTTGAAACCAAAATTCTGTGAAATTTAAAAAATAACATCTTTTAAGAGAAAATGGGCATTTTTGATCGAAGTCCCGTTCCAATTTAAAAAAAAATGCTTCACGATGATTTAGTTGGAACCCTAAATCCCAGCCATTTTTTCATTTGTTCTGCTCCCAAACCCAATTTGTTGGGAAAATTCGATCAAAAATGTCCATTTTCACCTAAAAGATGTTATTTTTAAAAATTTCACAAAACTTTGGTTTTAAACTGTGAAAGCTCCGTATCAATTTTTTTCAAAGATTTCTTCACTAGGGGTTTCCTTGGACCCCTTTCGCGATTTTTTTTCCCGCTGCTCCCCGATCGTGTGTAAAACAGTGTAATTATCAATGCGAGTCTACAATCATGTTTCTGGTAATTTGCGATTACAAATCAATTTCTACAGACTAAACTTCCTTCCCTCTTTGCCAGTAGGCTGGTGCCACCTATAGTCGTTAAATGTTTTCAGTTTATTTTTTGATGCGAGACCCTGGCCAAGTCCCTCCCCTTCTTACTACATTAGTATCTTTAGTGATCGAAATGGACTCTTCACTACTTGCACTTGCTAGGCAGCTAGAAAATGGGACATATCGCATAATAAGATCTGGGGTTTTCCCACGAGCCACCACTACGAACCGGCTGAATTAGTGCGATGACCTTACCGAGCGTCGAGTTCGGATGGATGTTTTTTTTTTCTGTGACTCAGCAGCTTTTCAAGTGCACCTACCATGTGCTGATTATTTGCAACGCCGAATGAAATACGACCGACTACACCAAAAAGCATAACGGAATCATATGAGGCTTTGATCCATCATAAATAGATTTCAAGGACTGTTTAGTAGTGCGTCTTCATTATGTTATGGGGGTGTGAAATTTGTCTGATGCCTAAGGTCAAATGATTCATAGGAGGACCAATAAAAAGATTGACAGTCTGCTTCAATACACCAATCCCATTTGAATCAAATAGCATCAATATTTTCAAGATGCCCATACATCGCCAATATATTGATAAATAATGGTTTTTTGTTAATATTTTTGACTCGTGCAGGGTCCTCTAAATATAGCCGGCAAAGAACTAAACAGTATTCTTCAATGCAAACCAATAGTGTAATTTGGAAATCACTTAAGATTGAACCAAGAATGGTGCAAAAATCGTTTAACGAAAAAATCAGTTTTTAGTACACCATGTACTACACCTCCATAAAAACCTATTAGCAGTATTGTAACAATGTTCTACCTAGGCTGATTGATTTTCATGAAGATCGAACACAAGCTTTTTTCGTTTTCGATTTTCATATCATTATCTGTTTCTCTTTAAGGTCGAAGATCCCAAAAGTCCGGAACTACATCACGGAATATCAGTTGTTTTCAATCATTTAATTCAATCTAACAGCAAAGCTGTTTAATGTCAAACGAAGAAGCAGGAAGTCCTTGAAAGTAATATTAGATGAACATTGCTAGTTGAAAAATCATTTTGTCAATCCATCACGCACAACCTATGATTTATGCATCTTCATTAGCCAAAATCGCGCATAAATCCTACACGAATAAGAGCAATTGAAAAACGTACGACCGATTTGCGATTGTAAGGAATCTGCGGAAACTGTTTCTGCATCGTGTGTGGTGTGTGCCTACTACGATTATTAGCATTTGATTAAATGTTGCCCAAAATGTCACTGATGGCTTTATTTTCGTAGTGCGTGCAAACAGCGTGCAAAGTTCAGCAAACAAACTGCGAACGGTTTTAAGCCGTTGTTCCCATCAAGGTCACAAACAGCGTTTGTAAGACAAATTAAATTTGCACGAAATAGTCAACTAATAGAGAACGGTCCCGGACCTTGCTGTATGATGTTTTGCCTTGACAATGCTAAATAGAGACGTAACACAATGGGCAATTAACTAAATGTGGTTGATTGCTGCAGGGTCAACATATGTGCATCAATGCAAATGTGAAAGGCGAAATTTTTGTGGTGACAGAATTGGTTTGTGATCAAGTAGCGATCGGTAGAAATCCAGGATAAATTCCTGGCCATATATTTATTCACGTTTAGGATTTTCTTTTAACAAATGTTTGATTTCTACTTTAAAAACGGCCAGGTTTGATCGATTTTGTTACCTCGGTATATTGATGCCCAAGAGAGCCGAAAGATATTAAACAAAATAGATGGATTATATACTTAGAACAGGTAGTTAGGCTATGCAGACACATTAAAAACAAAATGAATGCATTGTACGGTCATACTAGAACATTTAGTTTGAAACTATATTCCTGTCTTCCTCCTCAACCAACTGTCTGGTCGCGAAATTTTACAGTGTGGATATCATCACCTTGTTACCACATACCAAATCTCGATGAACATATGATTACGGCTTAAAAGCCAACTGTCAAAATTCTCTTTGAATGGAAATTCCGGACAAACCGTTACTGGTTAAGGTTGGACAGAGAAAGGGTAAAATTCGCATTCTCATTCGAAAAAAAGCAGTTTTTTCCACACCGTATGTTAGATCTTCATAAAATCAATCAGCAGTACTGTAACATCATTCTACATACGCTGATTGATTTTTATGAAGATCTGTCATACGGTGTGGAAAAAAAACTGCTTTTTTCGTTTGCGAATTTTGCGCATTCTCTGTCCAACCTTAAACATAGTTCATAGCAGTTAATGAAAGAGAAAACTTTTCTCTTTTGTTTACTACCAACATCTGTGATTGGCGAGTTACGGTTTGTCCGGAATTTTAGTTCAAAGAGAATTTTGACAGTTGGCTTTTAAGTCGTAATGATATGTTTGTCGAGAAATTTCCTCTGATTGTCGATTTCAAACTTCAAATTAGATTGGCCCAACTCTGTACAGATATGACCCTGTCCGTGAGAATTCAATGCAAAATGCCCCTGATTACATTGTATATAGAGTTCTGCGCCAAGCACGAAATAACTGTAGCAAATTAACTGTACGATCATCGAAAAAAAAAACGAAACTCGTAATACACTACCGCCAACAATACTGCTGGTACAAGGTAAACAAACGAGATCAGTGTAACAATCAATTTGATAAATTATTTTGCGCTTATGATAACCATTGTCGTTGATTTAAACTCACCGGATGCTTTGGAACGGGTGCTAGGTTGTAACTGTACACTTTCGTTCGACAAAATTCAGGGTCTGATAATAAACAGATGAATAATGTTATTTAAGTTGGTTGGAACAAACTACAAGCAAAAATTTGCTATCAGAAGGTTAGATTCAGAACTCCGTTGGTTTATATGAAAACTCGTCTTCTTGCTCAATGTGTCTAACATTAGAGTAGTTCATAAGAAATTGATCCAATTATGTTATCTTCGATTCCAATGAAATTTTATACATTTCACAAATATATAGGACTAAGCATTATTCAAACAGTGACTTAAATTCGAATTCGTACACAGCGATGCGGAATGCTCATATGCATTTTACAACTAAAAATTAAGTTTACTAGACATTTATTTATGTAGAAAGATTCTACCAGACAGCATGAGGAAGATACAATTATCATCTTTGTAGGGGAAACCGAGGAGATTTGAAACAGAGGAGAGTTGAAACAGTGCCCATTATTAGCGAAACAGTACCGTTAGGGATTCAACACTAATGAATTCATTTTATTTATATCGTGCCCACAAATCCTCCAATACACGCTAACTACGTTAAATGAGTGGTTGAGTATTTACGGTAAACACACTACAAAAACGAACAAAAGTAAATTTTCGTTATATTGCTCAAATTGGTATAAAAAGGATATTAAGTGATGTTCTATCAAGAAAATATCATTATTATGTAGTCTTATAGTTAACATTTATGAATTGTATGCGTTTTATTCTATCTTTTCCATGTAGGGTGATGAGCCCATTATCGCTATGTTTCTATTATCACGCTACCCATTTGAAGCCGTTGGTTAGAGCAGTGTCTGCCATCTTTGTTTAACGCATTAAGTCAAATGGTAGCGCAACAATAGGGGCACTCGATTCGTGTTTTCGTTACGCTCAAACACGAAAATTTCACTGTTTTCAGCGCATGTATGTTATTATCTTGGTACTTAAAAACGAAACAAAGCTGTTGATGCCAATTTGAACGCATTCCATTGTTTGTAGGCCGAGTAATTAATGAATCAGTGAGGCGCCCTCCTTAGTATGGTGAAAATAGGCACTTCACCCTATAAATTGTAGATTGTGGAACAAGCCTTATTTCTCGGCCTAGGAGAGTTGAAACACCTTGTTTCAACTCTCCTCGATGATGAACTTCTAGTCTTATGGTAATGTTATATTCACATTAACGTTCCTGAATAAACAATAATAATCAAGATTCTTCTTTCCTGAATTGATAACAGTGATCAACATTCTTAATTTGTTAGTTCTATGCCATTTATAACCACGGAATATGCATTTGTTCTAATTGTTTACTCCCATCAGTTTCTGAAGCTTGGAGCGAAGTAACCATAATTCAAAATATACCAAATACTATCGATATGGATACCAAATTATCTGTTTTCATAAACCCGTGTCACTTGTAGACATAAATAGAATCACTGATCATATCAACCATTTTGATGAATGCAGAATGTCCTAGGCGAAGTGGTTGAACAACAATACAAAACTAAATATATGCGAAAAATGGATTTTACTGTTATAGTTAATTAGTGGTTAGGAAAAGTATCTAACTATTATTACTGCTGATATCAGTGTAGAAATTCCTGCATTTGTAACCAAAATCTGACATAAATTTTCAAGACAAGTATTAGTTTATACGTAGATATACACTGTGAAAACTAATGATAATAATGCATGTCATTTTAAGGAATTATCTTAGTGTGAACGAATAATAATGACACAATTGCAACATTTGTTGCTTTAGAAAACGTTTTGATAATATTTAAAATAATTGGTTACTTGTTTCAACTCACATTGATTGCTGTTTAAACTTACCTCGGTATGAGGAGAGTTGAAACACAGGGAACAATGTTACAAAAATCAATATATTGATGCTTTGTTATTGATTTCTACCAGTTATACTAATGTATTTTAATAAAGCATAACAAGAAGTAAGAAATTAAAAAAATAAGCAATCATCGAATGACAGTTTTTGTCGATTTATCTAATAAAAGCAAAAAAAAATGTTTCAACCCTCCTCGGTCTCCCCTACTACATATGTTCTAGAGATGGGCGGGTATGGAATTTTTCGTACCCGGACCTGACCCGAACCCGAACATTATTTTTGTAAGTTTACCCGAACCCGATCCGTACCCGGATTATATTAAAACACAAAACCCGAGCCCAACCCGTACCGGGGCCTGTAAAAAAATCCGAGCCCGAACCCGACCAGAATCCAATCCCCACCCCCAAATTAAATAATTTAAAAACCGTGTCCGACCCGAACGCGATTTTCAATAAATAAAGAGTAGGGAAGCCCCTAGTTGACGGAATTTTCATTTTTCATTTTATTTATTTAAGTAGATTGTGTACTATTGAAAAATATGGAATAAAACTCACCGGAAATCACACAAACTCCAAAAAATTAAGGAAATTCGTTTATTACGTTCGAAAACTGTAACCCAAGATTTTTACAAATCAAAATGAAATCTAATACAAACGAAATCAAAGGAACTCTGCCAACTTATGCCTTCGGCAAACTAGGCCCGGGCTCATACGTCTCCCAACCTTTGAACGGAACGGATCGTTATATTTCACAGTGGTGTTCGTTGTGTAAATTAAAGTGATTGAAGGTCATCCTTTGTTCGTTCGTTAGCTGCCATTCTGCTGGTGCCGGCAGTAAATCCAGTACATTGTTTTCGCTGGTGCGGAACAATCGACGTTGTTTGCAGATAAGTTTTGCTTTATTTTTTTTCCTCGTTTGCTTTCTTTCCTTTTCCTTACTTTTACTCTACCTTGTAATCAAATAATAAGACACATTCCCGTTTATATAACGCTCTGCCCTCGTGCTTAAATGGCCGAGGGCGAAATACCATCTGATGTAATCATGGAAGTCCCTGATCCCCCTAATACTCGCATTGCTCCCCGTATAAAGCAGTACCCAGAAGGTTCCTCTGGGCCATGGGTGGTATATTTTCGGACCGGAGAGAAACCGGTTAATATATTAAAACTTTCTCGAGATCTGACTGCTAATTACCCGGCCGTAACTCAGATAACACGTGTTCGGGCAAACAAGATACGTGTTCTAGTGAATGATCTCGGCCAGGCAAACGCGATTGCTTGCTGTGAGCGCTTTACGCGGGAATTTAAAGCATACGTGCCTTGTGTGGCCTGTGAAATCGATGGGGTAGTGTCCGAACCGGGCCTGAAATGCGAAGAACTGTTGGAGCACGGGGTTGGCTGCTTTAAGGACCCCTCTCTTGAACAGATTAAGATCTTAGAATGCAAACAATTGTATACCGCAAACACCGAGGGAGGTAAGACTACCTACTCTCTATCAGGCTCGCTTCGGGTGACATTCGCCGGGTCCTCTCTTCCCAACTACATCCTCCTTGACAGGGTTCGCCTACCAGTTCGCCTGTTTGTACCGCGGGTCATGAGCTGCAGCAATTGCAAGCAGTTGGGCCACACAGCCACATATTGTGGAAATAAGAAACGATGCGGCAAATGCGAAGGAGAGCATGAGGATGACTCTTGCGACAAAGAAACTGAAAAGTGTATTTGCTGCGGGGGCCCTTCACATGCTCTTAAATCATGTCCTGCGTACAAGCAGCGCGGGGATAAAATTAAGCGCTCCCTTAAGGAACGCTCAAGGCGTTCTTATGCAGAAATGCTAAAGAATGCTTCGCCATCTGTCCTGTCCGAAAATCCCTATGCTGGTTTGGCTAACGTTGAGCAAGAATCTGACGACCCACGAGAGGGAACATCTTTGGTTAACCCAGGGGAATCCAGGAAGAGGAGAAATCCAGCCTCCCCTACATTGCCTCGTAAGGGTGCCAAGGTGTCGTCCACTCAGAGTGCGCCATCTACAACCAATAAATCCAACGGAAGTGATGCACAAAAGCCGAAGCAATTTGCTCCAGGACTTGGAAATATTAATTCTAACAAGGAGTACCCACCACTTCCAGGGACATCCAAAACCCCAAGTGTCCCCTTTTTTCAAACAGATACTCAGTCCAGTAGCGGACTAATGAAATTTTCTGACATAGTGGACTTAATTTTCACAGCTTTCAATGTTACTGATCCTCTTAAAAGCCTTCTGATACGTTTTCTCCCTATAGTGCAAACATTTTTGAAGCAGTTGACTACTAAATGGCCCCTCCTTGCAGCGATCGTATCCTTCGATGGCTAAGTCATCGAACGAGGTCACCGATTCGATCACTGTTCTACAGTGGAACAGCAGAAGTATCCTCCCGAAAATCGATTCCTTTAAATTTTTACTAAATAGTTTAAAATGTGATGCTTTCGCATTATGTGAAACTTGGTTAACTTCCGATATAAATCTCAACTTCCACGACTTTAATATAATTCGTCTGGATCGAGAAAACCCCTATGGAGGAGTACTTTTGGGGATCAAAAAGTGCTATTCTTTCAACCGAATTAACCTCCCTTCGACACCAGGCATTGAAATTGTCGCTTGTCAAGTTTTAATCAAAGGTAAAGACCTTTGCATTGCTTCCATCTACATTCCTCCTAGAGCCTCGGCAGGGCACCGAACGCTTTGTAATATCACGGAATCCTTACCGGCACCGCGGCTAGTTCTGGGAGACTTTAACTCGCACGGTACGGTATGGGGCTGTCTTCATGATGATAATAGATCAAAATTAATCCAAGATCTTTGCGACAATTTCAACATGACCATCTTAAACACGGGAGAAATGACGCGGATTCCTACACCACCAGCACGCGCAAGCGCGTTGGATTTATCGCTATGCTCGACATCGCTACAGTTAGATTGCAGGTGGAAGGTGATCCCTGATCCCCACGGTAGCGATCATTTGCCTATCGTGATTTCAATTGCTAACGGTTCAAGACCATCGGAAACAATCAATGTCTCATATGACCTCACACGGAACATTGATTGGAAGAGTTACGCGACCGCGATATCCGTTAAAATCGAATCCACTCAAGAACTTCCTCCGGAGGAAGAGTACAGGTTTTTGGCTGGCTTGATTCTCGACAGTGCGAATCAAGCTCAGACTAAACCAGTACCCAGCGCGAATACCCATGGACGGTCTCCCACCCTGTGGTGGGATAAAGAGTGCTCAGAGCTGTACGCGGAAAAGTCCACTGCATATAAGGCCTTCCGGGAAGACGGGTTACCCGCTAGCTATCAACAGTACGCGTCGTTAGAAAGGCGAATGAAGAGTCTAATGAAAGCCAAAAAACGCAGTTATTGGCGCCGGTTCGTCGACGGGTTAACGAGAGAAACAGCGATGAGCACTCTTTGGGGTACGGCTCGACGTATGCGAAACCGTAATAGTACCAACGAGAACGTGGAATATTCAAACCGTTGGATATTTGCTTTCGCCAAGAAGATCTGCCCGGACTCTGTCCCGGTACAGAAAACGTGCCGCGCCGCGTCTCCTCACGATACCGCGAACGAAACACCGTTTTCGATGGTGGAATTCTCACTTGCTCTCTTATCGTGCAACAATAACGCCCCAGGGTTAGACAGAATCAAATTCAACTTGCTGAAGAATCTGCCTGACACTGCAAAAAGGCGCTTGTTGAATTTATTTAACAAGTTTCTTGAGGGTAACATTGTCCCTTATGAATGGAGGCAAGTGAAGGTCATCGCCATCCAAAAACCAGAAAAACCAGCCTCCGACCACAACTCGTATCGGCCGATTGCAATGCTGTCCTGTATTCGGAAGTTATTCGAGAAAATGATCTTGTTTCGCCTCGACAATTGGGTTGAAGCAAATGGCTTACTGTCAGATACACAATTTGGCTTCCGCAAAGGCAAAGGGACGAACGATTGCCTTGCGTTGCTTTCTACAGAAATCCAAATGGCCTATGCTAACAAAGAGCAGATGGCATCAGTCTTCTTGGATATTAAGGGGGCTTTTGACTCAGTTTCTATCAACATTCTGTCAGAGAAGCTGCACCAGCATGGTCTTTCGCCAATTTTAAATAACTTTTTGCTAAACCTGTTGTCTGAAAAGCACATGCACTTTTCGCATGGTGATTTAACAACATCGCGATTTAGCTACATGGGTCTTCCCCAGGGCTCATGTCTAAGTCCCCTGCTCTACAATTTCTACGTGAATGACATTGACGATTGTCTTGCCAATTCATGCACGCTAAGGCAACTTGCAGACGACGGGGTGGTCTCTGTTACAGGGCCCAAAGCTGCCGACTTGCAAGGACCATTACAAAATACCTTGGACAATTTGTCTGCTTGGGCTCTTCAGCTGGGTATTGAGTTCTCCACGGAGAAAACTGAGTTGGTTGTTTTTTCTAGGAAGCGTGAGCCGGCGCAACTCCAGCTTTTATTAATGGGTGCAACGATCAACCAGGTTTTCACATTTAAATATCTCGGGGTCTGGTTCGACTCTAAAGGTACCTGGGGATGTCACATTAGGTATCTGAAACAGAAATGCCAACAAAGGATCAATTTTCTCCGAACAATAACTGGAACATGGTGGGGTGCTCACCCAGGAGACCTGATCAGGTTGTACCAAACAACGATATTGTCGGTGATGGAGTACGGGTGTTTCTGTTTCCGCTCCGCTGCGAACATACACTTCATCAAACTGGAGAGAATCCAGTATCGTTGCTTGCGCATTGCCTTGGGTTGCATGCACTCGACCCATACGATGAGTCTCGAAGTGCTGGCGGGCGTTCTTCCGCTAAAAAATCGATTTTGGGAACTCTCATATCGATTGCTCATCCGATGCGACATTCTGAACCCGTTGGTAATCCAAAATTTCGAGAGGCTCGTCGAGCTTAATTCTCAAACCCGTTTTATGTCCTTGTACTTCGACTACATGGCACAGAGCATCAATCCTTCTTCGTACAATCCCAACCGTGTCCGTTTCCTAGATACTTCCGATTCTACTGTATTCTTCGACACATCCATGAAGGAAGAGATTCGTGGAATCCCGGACCATATACGCCCGCAGGTGATCCCCAATATATTTTATAATAAATTCCGAGAAGTCGACTGCGACAAAATGTTTTACACTGACGGATCAAATCTCGATGGGTCCACTGGCTTCGGTATCTTCAACAATACTATCACCGCTTCATTCAAGCTCAATGATCCCGCTTCAGTTTACGTCGCAGAGTTAGCTGCAATTCAGTACACCCTTGGGATCATCGACACTCTGCCCACAGATCACTACTTCATCGTTTCGGACAGCCTCAGCTCTATCGAGGCTCTTCGTGCGGTGAAGCCTAAAAAGCAACTCCCGTATTTTCTGGGGATGATACAGGAGTCCTTGTGTACGTTATCTGAAAAATCTTATCAGATTACCTTTGTTTGGGTCCCCTCTCATTGTTCTATCCCGGGCAATGAAAAGGCCGACTCATTAGCAAAGGTGGGCGCATTAAATGGTGACATATACGAAAGACCAATCTGCTTCAACGAATTTTTTAGTAATTGTCATCAGAGGACGCTCAACAGTTGGCAAACCTCGTGGAGCAACGGGGAACTTGGACGATGGCTACATTCGATTATCCCAAAGGTATCAACGAAGCCTTGGTTCGGGGGGATGGATGTGGGTCGGGATTTTATTCGAGTAATGTCCCGACTTATGTCCAATCACTACACCATGGATGCGCATTTGCGGCGTATTGGGCTTGCGGAGAGTAGTCTGTGCGCTTGTGACGAGGGCTATCACGACATCGAACACGTTGTCTGGGTATGCGCCGGGTATTGTGACGCCAGGTCTCAGTTAAAGGAATTCCTTCGGGCCCGAGGTAGACCACCCAATGTCCCAGTCCGAGATATACTGGCAAATCGTGATTTCCCCTATATGTCCCTTATTTATACCTTCATAAAAACGATAAATATCCCAATTTAGCCCCTCTCTTTTATTTCTCGTTTTTAGAGTTTCCTCCTGCCTTGTGGAACCGATCAGCTCCAGAGTGCCACTATGTAACCGCCGTCGCCCTTACCACTACGCCTGCATAGAAGGAAACTGAAGCGAAAGCGACTCGAGGTCCGATGACTTTTGAAGGATTCCCCGCGGGTCCGAAGAATACCATCCGCCAATCCGGTACTCGACGACTTTCTAGACTGAGGCGCAAATTTGTTTCGCTGATCCCCCTCCCCCCCCCCCCCTTTGAGCGAAAGTTGCAAGTTTTGCTCTTCTTTCCCTGTCTCTCCCCTGTCCTTGATACAACTGCTGCTACACTGATGCGGAAATAAGCCACCCTCTGAATATCTTGACCAAGCATAAGTTTTAGTTAAAAAATTCAAATTAGTATTCTGTATTCCTAGTTTTAAGATAGCTATAATTTTTACTCTTTATTGAAACTCTTGTCCTCCATCTTGTAAATAGAATTGAATCCCTAGTTTTAAGATTTCTGTGAAGTTTCTCATAAATATTTGTTCCCCCTTTTGTGTACTAAACTATATTGTTAGTTTTAAGATAACCGTAAAATATTTCGTAAAATACTATTACTCCCCCTCTTGTATATCAAAGTGAATCCCTTGTTTTAAATTTTTTCATGAAAAAATCTTTTGGCCCTCTCTTGTATATTGAATCTTATTTCTAGTATTAAGATAGCTGTAAACTTTTTTTTCCTTTGTAAAAAAAAAATTTCAACATTGTAACCTCCTAGTTTTAAGATATCCAAAATGTAAAAACATAAGCATTTGGCACCGCCAAGCTAACGCATTTGTGCCTATCAAATAAACGAAATGAATAAAAAAAAAAAAAAACTAGGCCCGGGCTCTCTTATTACACTAGTTTACCAATTTTAGGGTGGTGGCAGTAAGCTAATGGCATATTCGTTTTTGACACTGCACTACACTCATTCAAACTTGGGTGTAATCAGTCTATCTCTTTCTTTGCACTACACCGGTGTAGCACCAAGAAAAAACGAAAACGCCATGAGAAAAAAGGCGTTTTCTATGTCAATTTTGGGTCGCTGAACGCGGAAATCATATCCATTTTCTTTTTCGTAGAATTGTTTTTGAGCTTTTTGAAAAACGTGTTTTTGGCACATTTTGCAGTCATAGTCGACCCATTATTCAAAAGGTGTTGAAGTGCCCATAACAAAAATGTATAATATGTTCGGATCAAATATCAACAATTTGGGGTTAAGAGAGAACAATGTCAAAAAACGTAATTTATTGTAAATGATTCATTTTTAGTAACAATTAAGAAAAAAGTTTTTTAAAATTTTATGTGACAGAGAAACTTCTCACATAAATTTTAAGCCTAATACTACGTTAACACTACGAGTTAAAACGTGTTTTAACGCTATCTTGATGACATTTTTTTTCTTTTTGCTAATTATTATAACGTGTTTAGCTCTGTAGTGTGAACATAGTATAAGATTAGCCTTTATATAAATTATTTCAGCCAATAATTCTCGAGATCATTTCACATTCAATGATGAAATTATGACATGTTTTGGTCGACAAAGGTATTCCAAGGGTCAGACCAAACGAACCTGAGGTATCATCAGGAATGCTGAAAACGCCCCGCCAGCAAGGAATAGGATCCCAGTCTGCACTGGTAAATTGCGTGCGCAGGATTCGATGAACACGAGTTGATTTCTATTTCAGTATCTTTTTTACAAATATATTGATAACATTCTCGACTTTGTTAACCTTCTGTTAACTCGCGTACTCTAGTACAACACCCTTAAAAGCTCCAGCAAAATCACGTATGAGCATCAGCGGCTGCTTTTTTTGGGAGCCATTCACGTGAATACCAGAAGGTTGAGCTAATGCGTCGAGCCAATAGACAATTTGAAAAATGTTTTTTCAACATCGTTTTTAACGATGCTGAAGCAAAAGCTTTTTGATGGCTTCTCGTGACGTTTTGCATGGCTTTCTGAGAATATTCAGTTCAACACATACGAAAACGTTCAAGTGGAAAAGCTTATTTTCGACCGAAAGTGTGATTGGGTGAAAATCGCAAAGATCCTATGTTTACTTAGTGTCTTATAACATCCGTGATGTGAGGACATTTTTTTCCGAAACTATTTTACCGAAAAATCGGGGTTTATTTGAGCTTATATGAAACTTGTTTTAGTTAATTTTCGATGAGATCAATACTTCCAAAAATCATCTAAACAAACATCAATTTTATTCTAAACACGTTCAACTCCTGTTCGTCACGATTATTTTATGATTTAGTGAGTGATCTTGCAATAAGAAAGTTACAATTTTTCAGTATATTTTGGATTAATTGAATTAATCTCATGTACGCATGTATGACCATTGCTTCTCAATTAAACTTATCAATAAATTATGTAGTAACGCCAAACATTTTTGTCAATAAAGCCATAAAAAATCTACAATTTTTGGTGTTTGGTGGTTAATTTAGACTTATTTCCTTGAACAGAAGTCATACACTACACATCTTTCCCGTGCACTTGTTTTTCTTTTCGAATGGTGAAAAGATGAAGGAAATTTATAACAATAATATTTCAAAAATGCTCGAGAAACTTCACGAAAGGCGATAAATGTTTCCCTGTTTTTACAGCACAGCAAAAATTTTCAAACGAAATTTTCCAAATGATGAACTTTCAGCTCAATGATGTGAGGACAACATCTATGGATTTTCGTTGGAAGTTCATCATTTCACTCAATACACGCTCTCCTATAGGACGGATGTATGTCAAAATGGAAAATTATGCTTTTTTTAATATTTTCTACGAGGATAAGTAATCATTTTTGATTTCGGCGGAAAAGGTCATCTAAACATTCAAAAACGGGTAAGTGTGTAATTTTTCGAAAAAATCCGACCCGACCCGTACCCGGTGATAGCAAAACCCGAACCCGGGTCATTCTCGCTGAAAACCAGGTAGTTTCGCCAATTTTTATCCAAATTCCCCCATAACTTTTTGATAGGCTAACGAACAGGGGCTGCATTGGATTATCGATAACTTTTGAACAATTATGAATTTACCATAAGCTTTTTTTGTGCGCCTAATGCTTCAGATCATTCTCCTGATGGATTTTCTAATATCCCCCTTTTCCTAGAAAAAGTACCATTTTACTAAAAATTTTGCTTTTAATTTATTCGAAGGTAGTCGAATGACCATTTCGACTCATCATCCCATCTATGAAGACCAAATTTATAGCGCATGCCATTACTCCACCATCCCTGCGCTTAGCTCTACTATAAGGCCTTTTACCTTCAGGTCTGAGTTCGATTTTTTCAACTCGAAAAAACGGCCATATGAGCCAAGGATGTTGTATTTGGATTTGACGACAAAGATAACAATATTCCGATGGAATTTTTGTTGTTTAGGAAATTAAAAACGCTTTTAATCCACCTAACAGTGTGATGAGACATTTCTTATAACTCCTATCACTCTCTTCGGATATTATATCGTTTGAGAACATTTAGAACTTGATGCTTCGCGATGTTTTTGATAACACATACTACATGGGAAAGTGGCAGGACTCAGAGAATCGCTCAAATCAGCATAGGACAACATCAGTGCTAGAAATCTCAAATCAAATCAATGGGAAGCGAAAAAATGGCCCATAAAATAGACATAGCTACGAATTATTGTTAATGCTCTGTTAATAAAATATCTAAATTGTGGTGGGAAAACTGAATTTTCCTAAAGGGGTTATATATTGTACTGAGCCAAAAAAATCGCATTTTTTTTAATCGATTTAAAGTTTATACTTTACCCTTTGGCGATTGTTTACTTTTTCGGTCCCACCTATCAGCATTGAAGTATCGTCCTTACGTTTTTTTACAATAACAACAGTTCTACACCACCGATTTCGTCCGGGTTTTTTTCAATAGCGATCATTGTTACTATTTACAGCTGATATCAGCTTGATAATCCTAAAAAAATACGAAAATGACAGTTTCGCTTCTAAACTGCTAGCAAAAAAAGTATCGCCCTGTTTGTTTGCATGGAGCGTGGAGGGCGAAACTTTAAATAAACAAACAAAAATACAGTTTCGCCCGTTGTATTTTTTGCTGTAGTTTAAGAAAGCAATATCGTAGAATCAAAATTTTTAGGTTAATTGGTTGCGTTTCAAAGCCCTCATTCGCATGTATGAAAAAAGCCTTATGTTTACATTTGTAAGTATCGCCATTTTCACAAAAAAGGGTTGAAATGAAATCGCAGCTCCGGATATCACGCCATCTCTGAAGTGCATGCGTGCATAGTTCCAAATTTTACTTCGACATCGAGTTTTTCTAAAGGTGACTTCCCAGTAGTATCCTTGATTTGAATTATTATCGCTAATCCTAATGCCAAAGAACAAATAAAAACCTCTCGAAAACGAACCGTTTGGGGAAATCATCATCATTACTGGAATTTTCATTTTCACGAAACTTTTCGATAACCTTCCTTCACTTGCGTTAATGCACTGTGTGCACAGTGCACTGAAAATCTAGCGAAATCGTCTTAGGGCACCAGCGGGTCTAATTCAGAGCTATCTGCGCGGCGAGTAAAGTAAAGAATACTAAAACTTTATTTCTATTCCATAATTTTCAATTCAGCAATTCGAGAGATCGTGCTCACCGCAAGCCATGAAAAATAGACTACGTTGTGAAGCGATGGTCACTATTTATTAAAAAATCACGGTTAAATAAAAAAAATTATACTATTAAAAAATTTCAAATAGTTTATAATTTTCACAAACTTATTAAGAAAAATTGTTTAATAATCTTTCGTAATATTGTGTAAGAAAAAAGCTGAAAATTTCAGTATTTTCTCTATCTGCAACATATTAACCCTTAAGTATACCAATTAATTGGTATACGAATTGGAATAGGTTCGCCAAATTTTGGAAGAAGTCTATAAAAAACCCCTTGAAAATTACCTAAAAATTGTTGTAGTTCGATACAATAAAAAATCCCCAAAAATGAAATGTACCTATTAATGTGAAACACAGTGAATAATACATACAATAAAGACCCATTTTTATCAGTCTCATGGTGTATTTTAGGCTGACAAAATGGGGACATTGACTAAATCGGGCAATTATTTTTTCTTTATAATAAACTGAAGCTGTTAAAATATTCTTCCCGTCCCTTGATGTAGTCTGATAACTATTTCTGATTATGATGAACTTTTTATTTTTGCATATTTCCATCTTCATGATAAAGAAAACATGCTCAAGAAAGGATTTACTCGAATTCAGTCTTGTTCGTCTGCTAGAGCCCATCAAACATATGTTCATATTTGGCTGATAAAATCAGGGTTTCAATGTATTATAATAGATATTCAGCATTCGAAGAGGTTTCTTGTGAACGAGTGTAGAACGACTTTGTTTCTACTTACTTGAAGTCAGCGTCGTAGCCAGAAATTCGGCTTGGTGGGGGTTTGGTGAAAATCGATCTTACTGTCCAAACGGCATAATTCCGAAACCATAATTTTTGAAGTTTTAAAATTATGCAGAATTATTTTCCAGAAAATAGTAACAGAGTTCGTGTCTAGCGAATTTGTTGAGACTTTATTGTAGTCATGAATATTAACCTGAGAAAAATCACCATAAATACTTCTTGGACGATATACCGTCAAAATTATTTTATCAAATGATGCGCTGTTTAACGTTTGTAAAACTCATCGAAGATACTAAACCTCCGAAGTTGGCGGTTTCAAAATGATGCTATCTTGACCTTAAATTACTGATTTTAAACATTTGACCTATACATATAATTGGTCATACAACAAAAATCAAATGCTCATCAAAATCGATCAGAACCTACTAGAATCGAATGGAAATCGTTATTTTTCATAAATTTCTCTCTACATTCGGAAAGTGTTATCCTCGTTATTAATCATATTACGTTTTCGTCTCAACTCGACGCATTCCCAAAATAAAAACCTGTTTTAATCCACCTAGTGGTGCAATTGTGCTTGTCTCATTTGTCCAGATTACGATTCCATGGCTGGTTATGTTCAATACAATGGTGGAAATGAATATTACATGTTCAGTACGATTTGCACATACATACAATGGATCGGCAGCCACGATCTTGAGATACTATGTGATACTGAAACGTCGCTTGAAACCAGGGGCGGATCATGAAGAAAGGTCCGGGAGCTCCAGATCCTGCCGAAAATTTTCAACTTGTTAAGAAATTTTAAACTAGTTTTAATTTTAAAGTAGCTACCCCTCACTGTATACTCCCTCCGGGCCGGTATGATTGACGAGTTTTAGAGTGATTGCATAACCTTTCTATATGAGAAAGACAAAAATGTACCAAAGTCCAAAAAAAGTCAAAATACAAATTTGATTTTGAAAATTTTTCATTTCAGTTTATATGGGAATTTGCTGTGTGGTTGCACTCTTCAACTCGTAACTCCGGAACCGGAAGTCCAATCAATAAAAAATTCAATAGCAGCCGATGGGAAGGTTGTACCTTTCATTTGAGACTAACTAACTTGAGGCTAAATCGGTCCAGCCATCTCTGAGAAACAGAGGTCACATTTTTTCCATATACACACATACATACACACACAGACATTTTCCGATCTCGACGAACTCAGTCGATTGGCATATGACACTCGGCCCTCCGGGTCGGGATTAGATTGACGAATGTTAGAGTGAATGAGAAAGGCAAAAACATTTTTGGCAAATGTTGAAAGTTATGCATTTTTTTGGTGAGCAGTTCTATGTTTCATAGACATTAAATCAATTTTAACTTCTCTTCCTATTAAATAAAGACTCTTATTACAGTACATCTCTACAAAAACGAGATCAATTTGAAAATAAATCTGAGGACTATGATTGATTACAGAACTCTGTAATTTTCTATTGGAATGTTTTCAGGCAGGAATTTGATATTGATGCTATTAGACAACTGTGAAATGAAGACCAATAGATCAGGTACATATCAGGACCCCATTCCGACAATTTATCAAAAGTCCTCATGATGTTTACAACAACAGGTTATCAATCTACGGATCAGATAATTGTTATTGTAATATTGAATTAAATCAGTCTGCATCAATAAATTTTCAACTTCAATCCAATATTTTTTTTGGGTGTGGTGGGGGGGGGGGGTTGTATGGTGTTAAACTCCAAAACCTTCTCTGGGCTACGCCGTTGCTTGGAGTTATTTATTTGGCTTTTCATTTTCCGATATGTTTCAGATCGATCCGATGGTCATTAGTTAGAAAAATTGCAGTCAGAAGGTTCGCACAAATGAACATTTTTGCACTGATAAGTTATCAAGTTCCTTCCAGACAACTTGGAAGTGCTCGGTGCGGTGATTATTTCTAGCGGTTGGAGATAGAAAAATAAAATACAAAATTCGATTTGTCGAAATAATTTTTGGCTTATTTCAATGGATTATTTCTATATTGAGCAATAAATAGGCGACAAAGAGTAATCCATAAACAACAAGCCAAAACTTTTAAAGTATTCAAAATAGATATTTGAAGTCTTCAGTAAAGTTATTCGCAAAAGTAAGAGCTACAAATTTGTAGAAGGCATCATTTCGATATAATCACTTCCAAGAAAATTTGTGAAAATATCTCACTCATAGGGGGATTAATCAGCAAAAGCACAATACCAAAAGAAAGGGCATATTTCCTCCATTAAATTCTCTGAAGATACTATTGACCTAAAATAAGCCGTTTTGGCGTTAATAATAGATTACATGTTTTTGGTCATATTTCTGGCAATGGGAAATGATAAAAATCTTTCGTCCGCATTTAATGTTTAATATCTCTTTTGATAATAGTCCGATTTCAACAATCTATAGCTTGTTCGAAAGGTATTCGTTAAAGCTGTCTAAAAACATATAAATTGTTAATCTATATTGTCAATTTTGGCAGATAATTCAAAAAAACTGCAAAAAACGCCATTTTTACGCATTCAAACATTCATATCTTGGAAACTAAACATCAGAATCAAAAACAAATTAATAGCGTTCATACTGTTTTTTAGTTCTTTCATTTAAAATTGGTTTGGATAAGATCGGTTCAGCCATTGCTGAGAAACACGAATGAGAATTTGTCCGTTACATACACACACACACAGACACACACACACACACACACACACACACACACACACACACACACACACACAGACATTGTCCCAAATCGTCGAGCTGAGTCGATTGGTATATAAGACTCGGCCCTCCGGGCCTCGGAAAAAATCTTGAAAGTTTGAGCGAATTCTATACATTTCTTTTATAAGAAATGTGAAAATAAAATATACATGATAGAAACTAACTCTTTGTACTTCGCATTGATGAATGGCTTTTTGATCAGAGCGCAGGTATTATAATTGACCATTCTTGATATATTACGAATCGCCCCAGTGCAGACTTATACTTCAATATTCTGATTCAGTTTATTTAACATGCATATAACAGGCTATCTCGTCGACAAATTTCATCCTCTCGGAAGCTCGAGAACCTGAAAATTCACCACTCCACGTCATCGTACCTCTAAATATGGAATTTCGTTTTTGTTAGTGGTGTGTCATACTGAAATCATTAGCCAAATTGTAGCTTTTTACATGCAGCACTAGCAAAATCTATTGTTCGAGAATCGTATTTTGTACAGCAAATTTAATCGACAACTTTTCAACGAATGAATCGTTCAATACAATATACCGACATTTTACACAATTTCAATAAATTCTTTTAATAAATTTCAAAACAAAACTCATTTTTAGCCATTTGAAGCATTTTTTATAATTGTGTCAAGACGTCATATGGGGAGAGGCCGCGCTGTGTAGCACGGAGGACAGTGGCGGGTCCAGGGGAAGGGTCCTGGGGGTTCGAACCCCCTCCGCAATTTTTAACTAGTTGAGAAATTTTCAAATTTAGTTTCAAGTTTATTTTAGTTTCAAACGTAAAATTATTTTAAACTAAATTCGACCACCAATACCCATTTTCATTAAATAAGGTTTTGACCCATAACGTACTGTACAATGTTCATTTCAAAATCAAAATTTCGGACCCCTCCCGAAATTTTTTTCTAGATCCGCTCCTGAAGGAGGACAACCCTCTCTTTTACAAAAACAAATGAATTTTTCCCCGCACCCGAAAGAAACCAACGGATCGATGTGTTGAAAATTTCGTCGGGAGTGAAAATTATATTACAAATGTTATTAATTTGTTGTTTATAGTCAAATGTTATTAATTTGTTGTTTATCAGGTAGATTTTATTGAGTTTCACAGGTAAATAAACACAACCACAATCGGAGACAATTCCCTATGCTTGCAGTTCCTCGCGCATGATAGACAATACGCCTTTAAGTAGACAAACAACTTCGAGCTACTGTAACGTAACGTTCTGTAGGGGAGTCTGTACGATAATGCAGACTTTCAATTACAATGCATTTCAGCTGAAAACGACTCTCAAATGTAATTAGAAATACACAGTTTCAACGCATTTTACGATTTATTTAAAACCAATGTAAACTTTCAAATCGATTTATGTTGGAGATCACTGCCATGTAGGTCCAGCCGAAATTCTTGTTGGTTGTAGCTAGTATCCGCCCTAATAAACATCTTATGATCCAAGAGCCTAACGACCTGTTCAGAGAATCATCCAAAGTATATGTGAAATCGTTGAACTATATGGGTTAAAGCACGTGTATAATTTTTTTATTAGGGCGGCGCTAATAACAACCGATTCTATTTGGACACGGATCTTGACAATTGCGCTCCAGTTAAATTCAAACGATGGTAGTGCTGCGACGTATCAAAATGTCTTTTGATGTTCGCTAAAAACAAATCCTTGGTATTATTTGATGAGAAGTGTTTGTAGTTTCTAGATTACCTATTCACTCTATGAAGTCAAAACGTCGTGCTAAAGGATAATAAACCAAAAATATTTTTCCTCGTTCTACCTGGCTAGACTGCTCTGTCTAGAATACTAGAATATCATTTCTGAGAACATCACATATGAGTACCAGATAATACTTAGATACTTGTAATATTTATTTAGATTTTCAATTGGTCATCATTTTTCATTCAAACTACGTTCAACCCTAGTGTTAGGGAAGCAATCGGAGCATTGGGTGTAGTCAGCTATGATTCAATATTCGCTGATGATTTAACTGTCATTGCTGGCTGGACAATTGTCGGTTATTTAACTTTGAGTATTGAAGTCTGGATTTTTGTTTTGGTTGTAGTTTCCATAGTGTGCAGATTGTTCACTGAACTGACAAGTGTTAGTCTGTTGGTCATAGCTGTACAGAGAGTGGTCTGTGTATTGGGTCACGAAGGAAGGAATACAGCGTTTTAGCCGCATTGTACGCCGTACGCCGTTGGGAATGCCGGCAGAAAATTCCTGCTAAAGTCGTCTTGGAGACCACTTGACCGTATTGTGACATAAATCTACGTGACAGCTCCATTTGTCACCGGTTGATGTCCACAGGTGCACAGAGGAGTATTTGACTGAAAAAACTGGCCGAAAGTCAAAATTTCAAAAATCGTTTATAGAATTAATAAACTACACGGAAACGAAAAACTACCTAAAATTGAGTTCCTTTGACTCAATCTCGTTGTATCGTGGGGGAACTTAAAATTAGGTAAACCGTGTTGAAGGTAGTTTCCATTTAACCACGGCAAAAATTACAACTCATTGATAGGTTTTTTATACTCAAATTTAAGTTGAATTTACCTAATTTTGAGTTCACCCCAAACAACTCAAAAGTACCTTCCTCCACGGAAGACCTCGACTGAGTCGAACCTCTCGTTTTGCTTTTGACAACACTAATAAGTGCGAAAGCGACGCACAACTCAAAAGTAAGTTAAAAGAACTTATTCTGCAGGTTGTTTTATTTAACCGTGTATATCTATATTCTCGAATAATTTCTGCATCCGATGGCAACAATGTTGCGTATATTTACTAAAGATTGGCAACAATGATAACTATCAAAAGTAGGCAACAATGATAACTATCAAAAGTGCTGATGCAGTTTAGCTCGGTAAACATTGCGCGTGGCAACAAAATCATCCAAAAATTAGTAATTCGAATCGTTCCTACTCAAAATTGCTATGGATTTAATAAACTAAGGCTCATATTTTTGGATAGATAGGACGCTTGTATTCTGAAAATACCAGTTCAATAGAAGCAAGTTACAAGAAAGATCAAAAACTGTAATTTACTCACTTTGCAAAATTAAAAAGTTCATGTCCCCAATTCGCCCCAGTGGAATTTCTTTTTCCATAGTTACATTCAATACTACTAGATCGGCAAAAAACTTGCGCATGATCGCGCCATTTTAATATTGATCCATCTGAATAGTCCAGATCTTTTTAATTTTTTTTTCACGTTTTACTTTATTATCCGCGCGAAGTTTAAATTTTTACAAGGATGTTCCTTTTGGAAGTAATGGACAAGGTAAAGCAAAATTTATTTCTAGATACATTTAGTTATCTGGAAAACAAAATGATGGATTTATTGAATTGCCCAGTGGGCAATGCCCACCTGGGAGTACCAAAACTTTGGTACATAAACTGAGTCATTTAAAAACACAGCTGAAGCAAAAATGGGTCAATCCTGCATGCAAAATAAAAAGAATTCTTAAACGCAAATAGAGAATGGCTCCAAAAACCTATTTCATTCACCAGCTGGAAGGTTCCATTGCACATTGGGCGACCAACTAGAAGTTTTGTAGAAGTAAGTGAACGTATCAAAAGGAAAAAAAACACAAAATCTTAGAGAAACAATTCATGTTAAAGGATTTTCGTATGCAGCTCAGATGAGTCAAGGCAGTGCAGGTAACCCAGTTGTTTCAAAAATTATGAAAGGTATTACAAAAAGTCCAGAAAAAAAACCATCGAAGAAGGCAATACGAGATAATTAAAAAAAACCAGCAAACGTGTCTTTACTTGCTATTCCATCCTTAAATCTGCCAAACTTGCTTGTTATCCCACGGAGTCCTCAATACATATCACAGAAACTTCCGCCGAAATCGAACTTCAGGCATTACTTAGGGTGACCATACGTCCTGGTTTACCAGGACATGTCCTGGTTTTGCATTGACTGTCCTGGTGTCCTGGGAAGTCAAGGAAAATACTTAATTTGTCCTGGTTTTTCTCCTGTAAGCCCAATATATTTCTATTTATTAAGTCTTCGCTTTTCACTATGTTCCAGATCGCAGTTACGGCCGACCACAACCATAACTGCAACGTATACTCATCCTCAACCGGAATGCGACAAACAAAACTTAATAAGTTGAATCTGTCACATGTACCTCCCTAGTAACAATTGAGGTTTTATGAAGCCCTTCGTATAACTTAGAATGCACTTGTAGTATGCAATAATACCAAAATTGCTACTTGGGCTTCCGATGGTTTCTTTTAATCTCTCGAGAGTGCCTCGTCAACATCGATGAAAAAATGATTACCAGCGCATCTTTTCGGCTTATATCGTCTTTCAATCCGGCATCCTGGCATCTTCTATATTTTCGAGTATAAGTGAACTACATAATCTATATCTTGTTACCTTTTGCTCAATAATCCCTCTCATAGGTAGAATGACAACAAAATTCAGTTCGCTTCTGAAACCGAACATGTCCGAACCTTAATGCGCTGTGTCGGGAGAACGAATGATGAGGGAAACGAACCAAACATTTCATTCATCGCGACGGGCATGAATTGAATTTTGTTTTCTTTCAAGTTCATGCAGGGATGTCAATTTTTTCAAGCTCTGGCTCAAACTGATATTTTTTACACCATGCTATCCACCAGTTTTCATATAACAATCGATAAAACGGAGAAATTCTGTAACAGCGGTAGGTTTTGCAGCTCGAAGATCGAGAGATAATGGTTGTCATTGGAGATTGCCAGATATAGCGCAGGGAAGCTACTTGGGATCGCTGATGTTTCTGATTTACGTCAATATTGTGTTATTAGTGCTGAAAAACCCCTCGACGGTCCAGCACAGACCATCTCAGCATGAAACGTTTGCTGATGGTGGTGTAGCAAGAGCTGCCTTTGTGTAAATCCGAAAAAGTTCATGGTGATCGAATTCCGACGAAAGACTTTCTGGCAGAGCTCTTTCTCCCAGACTCCCAGAACTTTTTTACTGTCGAAGCTCCACCTGCCAGATCCCAGAAGTTTTTTACTGCCGAAAACATGCGGAGAAGGCAATGTCGATTGAGAGGTAACGGGGGGAAGCTGTACCCTTTCGACTGTCCTGGTTTTTTACTCGTCTGATATGGTCACCCTACATTACTAGATCACATGACATTTAGATTGTGTATGTATCGAAGCGTTGTTGTAATTGGACTATCCTTAACCGAATTAAACAATATGAAACTGTACAGCAAGTGGGGTTGCGATGGTTCCAAGCAAGTAGAGTGTAAATAGAAGTTCGAGAACATTGAAGACACAGACGCCAATATATTCTGAAGTAGTTTGGTGCCAATAAGATTAGTAAGCAAGCATGAATGACATATTAAACTATTATGGCAGAATGCTACTCCGTCTTCCCCGCGTTTTTGTAGGCCAATTAAAATTCTATTCGTTCGTGAAAATGCTGAGTTATCTTTCAAAGAGTTGGATTACGTCGAACGTCAAGTTAAGGGTCTTTCTCTAACAAAAGCCAAACTTGACAATGGAACTATTGCCATAATTAAGCATACGTTAATGCCTACCATGGTTGATGGCAAGGTTTGCAATGCAGCAACTGCAACTTCTTCGACAATGCGATGATATATATGCGGCAAACATCACGTAACTTCAATAAGCTATCAAACCCTAAGTAAGTGAATCCCGACTTTGGAATATCTACTTTACATGCTAGAATAAGGTTTATGGAATTTGTACTCAACTTAGCAAAAAAATTCCTATTCAGAAGTGGCAAGCAAAAACGGAAAATGAAAAATAAGCAGATTCGGATACTAAACGAAACATAATGGTTGATATGCCAAAACAAGGCGGAAATACTACAAATGATGGTAACACTTCACGAAGGTTTTTTGACAATATTGAGAAGGTATTTTTTATTTATTCATCCATTAGCAAAATATATTGACTTTGTTATATACGAATTTTCAGGTATCCGAAATAACTTGTGTTGATGAATGACTGACATATAGGCACAGACTAACAGACATAACACTATGAGCGAATTTCCCCAAAATACATCGATCCGGCAATTTTTCCAAAACACTAGCTCCATCTTTTATTCACAGTCCCAAACACTCATTTGCTGATAGATTACCCCTCAGGTTTAGGAACAATTTTTCACTAGTGGTCTCTCCGCCATATGCTTGTTCATATGTCAGTGACGCCATAATTTCAAATGTGGCCACAGTCCCAACTACAAATATATTTAAAATGATCGTTAAAGCGGGCGAAGCATTATTTTCGAGTGTTATGTCTGTTAGTCTGTGATATAGGTTCAAACTGATTCTAGAAGTTATCACGTGTGGCTTTAAAATCGATCCTAATAAATTTTCAGTCTTCTCTATGGAAACGGCAGAGTTGTAGGTAAAGTTGTATGGATGCTATCCTATGTCACTAACAATTTAAAATTTTATTACGCGGAGCACTTTATTCAACACGTATTATTGCCAAAAGGGCAGCTCTCTAAAAATGCATTAAAGGCACGAAATAAGCATTTCAGGAGCTACAGGGAAGGCTATTCACGAAAATTTTTCCGAATTGCATGTAACAGAGATATCCTTAATAGGCTTGTGTTAAGTTCCGATTCATTCCTCAGTAGCACACGTCCAGCATCTAAAAAATATTGACAGATGATTTCATCAACTGCTTTAGAGTTGATGAACTTGTATAGTATTGTATATACAGGGTGTTTGGTTCATGGTTAAGAATCTTTCGGGGGGTGATAGACTGCCATATTTGGAGAAAAAAATTGTTCTACACATACCATCAAATCTCAACCGTTACAGAGTTATTGAACTTTTTGTGTAAAAAACTTATTTGTCTTAAAATACCTCTAGCTTAAAAAGTATACTTTGTATTCAGTTCCATTCGAAAGGTGAGAAAATTTCCTATTGAATGGTGTTCTCATATCTTTTAACTAATTAGTTCTAATTACTTTTTAACTGTAAAGTAGTTAAAAGTTAGTGTTTTTGAGGAGGATTTTGCTAATTTTCTCGAAATAATGAAGTATGATTATAGCAATATCCATTATCCAAAAGTTGGGTTTTAGGACGATGCATGATTTGTTCTTGGACGTCATATTTCTATCTCTTCTCATTTCTTTGTAATTTCATTACTATACTTTTCCTGTAACCGACTTGCAAGTGCTTAAAAGACTCTAATCTAAAAAATATGCTTTATATCGTTATTAACAAGATTTCATTGGAAAGCTGAGAAAATGTCCTATCAGTGTATGTACAAATATCTTTTAGTTAAGTGTGATAAATGATTTTTTACTAACGAAATAACTCAAAATTTGTGTTTTTTGGAGAGATTTTAAATTATTCTAATTATTAATCAACAAAATTTATCGTAACTATTGTTCATTTGATGCCCCTTAATGTTCTCTATAACTTTTTATTAGACACTTTGTCTATATCTCTTTTCATTTTGCTGCTATTCAATAGTTAACACAGCATGAGCTCCCTACAAATATAGTGGGTTCGAAATCATTATTTTTGCATATGAAACGATGTGATAAAAACGATTTTGCGTGGAAACCAAAAGAGATAATTGAATGGAGTTAAAGAAAGAACTGTAGAACTTGCTGAGATGCATTATTTCCATGATAATAATGGTGATGTTTATTATTTACTATTTTAAGAAAATTAAAGAAAATGCCAATAATAGCACTAACTTTAAACTAATTTACTTTTAAAAGAATACTAAATTCACTTAACTGAAAGGTATTAATACATTTTTCACTGTAAAATTTTTCTGGCTTTTGAATAAAAAGAAAAAAAGTACAATAAGGGCCGTAATTTTTCAATTAGAGCTGGTACTAGTGAAAATCAGATAAAAATATCCAAGTTGAATAACCCAAAATCATGAAAATAAGGAAAGGTAAGTGTATCATGTCAAAGAACAAATTAAGCAGCTCATCAAGACTAACAATCTGAATTATTAAAATGATGAGGTTGACTATTAGGATTTTCAAGAAATGAACGAAAAATCGTTTGAAATTGTTAAATTTTCAATAAATTACTTTGAAAAGGCTACTTAAACTCATTAGCTGAAACATGTGAGGGCATCACTCAATGCAAAATTTTCTCACCTTTCGAATGGAACTAAAACATTTAAAATACAAAGTATACTTTTTAAACTAGAGATATTTTAAGACAAATAAGTTTTTTACACAAAAAGTTCAATAACTCTGTAACGGTTGAGATTTGATGGTATGTGTAGAACAATTTTTTTCTCCAAATATGGCAGTCTATCACCCCCCGAGAGATTCTTAACCATGAACCAAACACCCTGTATATACAAAAAAAATCCGTGCAAAAAAAAGTGCGTGCAAAAACATAATCCGGTGTATATATATTAGGGTGGGGAATTGTTATATGGAAAAACGTAATCATAGCCACATCAACCGAGCACAGCACTTTTTTGGTTCCTTTTGGGGTCCCAAACAACTGTGCAAAATTTGGGGTCGATTGGTTTTGACCCGGCGTAGCGCATTGTGTTTGAAATTTGAATGGAAGTTAGTATGGGAAAACCTAACTTTTTGTATTTTTAGTTCTACAGACTACAATTCTTCCTGCAGTATGCCAATAAATATATTGAAGTGTAGTGCAGGATATGCTGAACAACTTTGCCGAAGGATGTATGGTGTTAAAATGACTCTAAACCAAGTTATAGTTGTTCAAAGTTCGATACATCGAATTAACTGCCAAAATCATTTTTTTTGACAACACTGCCGGTGTACCAATGGTATTTCATATACCATTCCAAAATAACATTATATATTTTAGTTTTAACACATTGGTATGTTTGGATGAATTATTCAGAAGCCTTAGCTCAATTTCATGAGCGTAGGTAGTGGAGCAATTGGGTGTAGTGAGGGGTGAGGGGGGATTGGGGGTTGACTTTAATATGTTGAAATTCGAACTGAAATGTTGTCGAGTTGGAATGTTCAAATGAATTATTTCAAAACAATTACACAATGTCCTACGCATAATAGTAACGATGAAATAAAACATACTGTATCCCTTTGCCTTGACTTTTATCAATAGAAGTTACGTTACAGACTGAATTAACTGATGTCGAGATGAGGCGAAGCCGAAACGCAACATAGTATGTTGATTTTGAGTTATTTTACCAGTGAAAAGTCATGTAGTACATTTAACTAAAAGATATATGTACATACATCGAAAGGAAATTTTCTCAGCTTTCCAATAAATCCCTGATAATAGCGATATAAGGCATATTTTTTAGATTAGAGTCTTTTAAGAACTTGCAAGTCAATTACAAGAAAAGTTTAGAAGTCAAATTACAAGGAAACGAGAAGAGATAGGGATATTATGTAGAAGAACAAATTATAAAACCTCCCCAAACCCAACTTTTGGATAATAGATATTGCTATAATCATAATTCATTATTTTGAGAAAATTAACAAAAACCTCATCAAAAACACTAACTTTTAACTACTTTACAACTAAAAGGTAATTAAAACTAATTATCTGAATGACATGAAAACATTATTCAATAGAAAATTTTCTCACCTTTCCAATGGCACTAAAAGATTTAAAATACGATGTATACTTTTTGAGTTAGAGGTGTTTTAAGATAAACAAGTTTTTTACACAAAAAGTTTAATAACTCTGTAACGGTTGAGATTTGATGGTATGTGTAGAACGATTTTTTGCTCCAAATATGACAGTAAATCACCCCTCGAGAGATTCTTACTCATAAACCAAACACCCTGTATATATACACCGGATTATGTTTTTGCACGCACTTTTTTGCACGGATTTTTTTGCACGACTTTTTTTGCACGGTTTTGCCAAATAACACGATTTTTATGTATAAAATACAAGAGGGTGAATGTTTTGACGTTTCTTTGAAAAATGAGTGAAGCCAACATAAGCTGGCTTTCTGGCTCGGCTAGTTGTCAAAAATGACAGCGAACGCGCTTTAAGCAACGTTCACATTGCTACGAGCCAATGTTGTTAACTCGACCTGAAACTTTTCGAATGCAAACAAATTTCATTTTGATGTGCTTAATTGGTACTCAGGTTATAAAAGCGTTCGGATTTTGTGGAGAAGAAGCGATGCAAGAGAAAGCGTGAATTCTCATATATTGTTACTAATTACTTGTTTTGATCCCAAATTTTAAACAGTTCATGTGAACAGACCTTGAACATTTGAAACGTAGCTAGCGCTACTGGCATTTGGTGGCAGCTTCAGGCAACAAACAGTTTTCACGGGGCTGATAAAATACCTATTTCGATATACCAGTTTAATGATTTGATCATCCCGTGAAAAAAAAACCGTGCAAAAAAATCCGTGCTATTTCGAGAAACCGTGCAAAAAAAATCTGTGTTATTTTGAGAAACCGTGCAAAAAAAATCCGTGTTATTTTGAGAAACCGTGCAAAAAAATCCGTGTTATTTCGAAAACCGCGCAAAAAAAAAATTTTAATAGGCATTTAGTAACAGCAGTTGAAAATAAATGGCATTGGATATTTGCAATGCAAATGGGGATGATCCGCCAATGTGTAAAAATCGCGTATTTTTCAATTTTAGGAAATGAGTTGTTATTCAAAATTCAAGTTATGGTAGTTGAAAATCAATAATGTTGGGCAACGGTTTTTATGGGATTGTATGCTTTTTAGATATCATCAAATAATATTCCGGTTCATATATCACATCGCATTGGCAATGGAGCAATTGGTATATGGCCAAGTTCCCCGGGGTAGTGCCACTACACAAAGTATATTAATTTTGCTTGTTCAGTTTGATAAGCTAGAAACTGATAGCGGAGATTTTAATATGCAGGGATACGCAATACGTATTGTTTGGTCTGAGTAGATTACGACTGATGTTTCTTTTTATCAACCATTTAGTGATCTCTGATTAAATAGAGCTTTCAAAGAGTTAGCAACAGGCACAAGTCTATTTTTTTACTGAGATGGGACAAGTTGGTGCTGGACCTGTGGCCTTCGTCTGGTATGATCCATTCTCGTTGGTACGGATGTGTTCATGACTGGTTTGTAGATGAGTGGTCCTACTTAAAAGCGAATTGATCACTTCGCTTGGGTGGAGTTATATGTGACTTCTGTTAGCTATCGAGCTTGGATATGTTAGCTGGTTCCAAGAAGATGTGCAGGACTGGCACCTACGATAATGTTGATTGTTTCACTCGAGCTTTGGTTCTTGGAAATAACAAATCGCTTCCTCGGTGTGATATGCTCGAGTTGAATGCTCAGGGGTTGAAATGTGTTTGGAGGATTGGTGGTCTCCGAGAGCAGATGCGAATAACTCTGAAGTATCCAATAAAGGGAGATTGTATCTGTGGAACTGAAAAATATTGTCACTACTCTAGCATATTTTCCTAATGTATTGTACATCATAACAACTACCAATATCGACTATTTAGAACAGAGATTTTCAAATTCTGTTATAAGATCGAGAAGAAATATAGCACAGTTGTAGTTAATAAAGTATTTGCGAATAAGGGCTAATACTGCTGGCATCTTTTATCATATTTATTAATAGTCGATTGATCCGCTTCAGACCTAGGAGACGAAAGAAAAGAAAAGGAACAAAGGCGGTTCTAATTCTAAATTGGTTTAGTATAGATATAGACGACTCAAACGCACTGGCAGGAGAATATTTTTTAGAAGTAGACAAATTAGAGGACATCACACTTTTTGAGACACACATGCACAAAACTTTATCGTCCTCCTGAAGATCGGTGTTTAATGGGCAGATAATCGCAATTTCGTACGATTTTGCAAAGTTTGCCTCGCGGGACGGACCGATATCCACCAAGACATAGGTTGCAGTCGTTAAAAAAAACTAGATTCACTAAATGAAAAATTGCGAATTCTTCAACTTTTCAGGAAAGAATTTTTAATCAAACATTGCAAAATGGCAAATGTCAACATTGCAAAATGGCAAATGCTGCCTCTTTTCAGGAAAGAGTATTTAATTAAGTAAAAGTCAATCAATAGGCCGTTGAAAATTGACATTTTCTGACATTTCAATTGCGCAAGAGTCTTTGCATCAAAATTATTTTTTTACTTTTCATGAAAATTCTTTTAATGAGAAGATAATCATTCACATAAAAAAATCGCAAAAAAATACAATTGTGATATTGTTGTCCCAGAATCGAACAATGTTTCTTACCAAACTGTATATGACAGCATACTGTTCGAAAGGTCTAGTTTTCTTCGTTCAAATAATGTTACAAAACCGAAAATGACAACGTAGCTAATTTTGTTGTGGCAAACGTCCCAAAAAATGTTTTTTTGCTTTAAATTTTCGTGTGTACATTACTTTGTATCGCATTTGTTATACTAGTTCATTTTAGAAGTTCACTGTAGCACAGTGTAATCTACAAAAAGTTAACAAACTCTAAATAGTTGAAACATTTTACCATTTTAACTATTGCTATTCAAAGGACAATAACTTCTTTTAACGAATAAAAAAAACTTACATTTTTCAAAAAAAAACCTCCTCGAAAAAATAAAAAACTTCTACTGGGCACATTGACAGCCCCCTTGTGCATTTAAAATGTCCAACAGTATTCATTGTTAAATACCATAAGAAAATAGCTGTTAATTAAAAAAAAATTTCAGATTTTTTTTACACGGTTTCTCAAAATAGCACGGATTTTTTTTACACGGTTTCTCAAAATAACACGGATTTTTTTGCACGGTTTCTCAAAATAGCACGGATTTTTTTGCACGGTTTCTCGTAATAACACGGATTTTTTTTACACGGTTTTTTTTGCACGGAACGCATCCCCCGTGCAAAAAAAGAATTTGGTGTATATATAAATAACAATTTTAGAAGAGCATTTGAAGTGGTCTTAAAGATATAGAATGGAACGTATTAGAGTGCTAAACAAGTATGAGAGCCCACGGAAGAATTTGGTTATAGGGAATAATACTCACTCGTCCTCATAAAATATTAAAATATTCTTTGAAATTGGCGAGATAATTATTGACCACTTGGAACCAACTACGGTTTGTCTTTTCGGAATTGGTTTTCTTCTACATGAACCAAACATCGTAGTTTAAAACAGCTTTTAATATTTTTATAGCACAATAAACTCAAAATTTTATCCGGAGGATACGCATTTCACAGAATTCGAAAATAAAAGATACAGTTTCACGAAATTCTCCAGTTTTCTATCATTTAGGTAATTCAATGGCAAGCCAGCCAGCTGACCCATATGATCACAATAGTACGCAATTATCACTATTAAAAGTTCTCTTGCAGATATATGAGTAGAAACGGTTGTACAAACACCGGAGTTTGAACCCAAATGGCGATATTCTCTTTCAAAATGTTTACTTCAACCGTATTACTGGTATTTCGCGAAAACATTATATACAATATGTAAATATAATAACTGCTTCACTGAGTATAATAGTTTGACAGTCTTACCTTTGTTGAGTTGCTTCAGAGTTACATTTGTTTATTTTTAACGCAACAAGAAAATAAATATTGAACCACACTAATGACGTTTTTTGATCTGCTTTATTCAACAGTCAATTTTATTTTCAAGATTTTGTAATGTCAAATAACAAAGTCAGCGCACCAAAATTACTTTAAAAAAAATTATTTAGTCAACAAAATAAAAATTTGTTGAGCCACCCTAATAAACTTTTGTTTTTTTGTAAATTTTCGTATGTCAATAAGGTATTCAACTTACCAAAACTACTTGAAACCACCTTTTTTGAACAATTAGAAAGTGGTGTTGTGGTCTACAATCTCTTTAATTTGATTTATAAATATCATTTGTCAAACTAGAAATACATCTGGTTTGGCATTTCAAATCTTTATTTTGAGTTATTTTCAAGTTTAGAGGTAATATTCATCGCTTTGTTTGAGCTTCAACACACACTTCAGTCGCGTTAGGGGACAACACTTCATATGCGACCGTTTGTGTTCATTTTGGTGTTGTCCCCTAACGCAGCGTTTGCAACGGTCGCGGAAAAATTTTCATGAACGCTCGAAGTACACAGTACACCAGGGTTACCAAAAATACAGAATAATCTGTATTTATACAGATGTTTCAGCCATTTTCAGACCAAGAATCTGTATGCACAGATATACAGATTTTTGCGTGTATGTACAGATATACAGATTTTTGAAAAATGATGTTACAAAAACTATTTTTTTTTCCTTTTTTATTAACGACTTATAGTGAGTCAATCTTTTTCCTTTTTGTTATATTGTAACGACATATAATTTGTCGGCTCCGACAGCATAAGTAATTAAATTGACTTTACGCTTGTCCGGACATGCCGCAGACTCAGGTGATTCGCATTTAATGCCAAAAGATCCTGACTCCTGCGTTGCAGAAGACAAAGAGTTAAATAGCCGGGAAACTCTAAGCTTGTTCATTGACCCTACTCCACGCTTTTCTAAACTTTCTTACCATAAACCGGGGTGACTTTGATCATCGGGGTAACTTTGATCACTCGAAACTTTTTTCGTAGATCGCTTATTAAACTAGAATAGTCTTCCGAATCATTTTAGTTTGAAATGATTTTCACTCTAAAATTATGAAATACTGGTTTGTTATACTTTTTGAGTATTTTGTTCGGTTTTTGGGTACAAAAACTACAAAAAACCGAAATTTGACTTTACCTTATTTTTACGAAGCTTCATAAAGTGTCTATTTTTTATAAAGCAAATAAATCTCAGATTTGAGCAAGAGTAATAAATTACAAGCGAGATTTTATTTTCCTTTAAAGTGGGATGTATCAAGTAAATCTTTTAAGAGTTTGTTTATTTTAAATACAATTTTTTTGTGAAACTAGTTGGCAATTATTTCAATTTTTTTTAAGCTTAAACTCGCAACATTTTTTTATTGTTCAATATTCAAACGTGTTAAAATGGATGAAACATTTTGTACATTGATAAAGCAATGAAATAAAACAATTTTAGCAGTTTTAAAGGTTTTCCGAATCTTTTATTCTAGTTGGACACAAATTATACGAATTTTGGTTACTCGAATTTTACAGTACATTGAATACTTTGTATAATACCAATTAACATGTATTTAACAATGAGTATCTTCCCAGAATTAGTTTAAACAAACATTTGAATGAAAAACATTGACATCAATAACTTAATGTGGGTGAACATGCAGGTTATCAAAGTCACCCCGGAATACAAAAACGGACATCAACTTGAAATCATTTTTGGAAAAATAGCTGTAAGCGGACAATTTTATGTAAAACCATCCAATCTTGTTCTCCTTACATCAGTACATGGTTTGAAAATATTAAACTTGAAAAAAATGTGTTGCGTCTAAAAATATGCAATGATTTCTTCGAAAAGTGATCAATGTCACCAATGTCAATGGTTAACGGTACTTCAAATCCTCGCTCTCCCTTGAGTACTATGGCTCTTAATATTTGAAAAATACTTCACCTTCCAATCCCTTGCTAATTATATGTCGTTACAATATAACCTCTATATTAAAATATACATTCATTTTTGAGAGTGGTCACTCACTCTGAAAGGTAAAGGTTTGTAATACACTCAGGTTAGCACCCAGAAAACGGTTGGCTGAAGTTTGCTTCCAGAAACATTAATTGTATTGCTCTGTGACTTTGTTATATCACATTTTTTTGTCCGCAAATCATTAAGTGAAGAAAATTATTTTTCCATTGTGCAAATTCGATAAAGTTAAAGTTTCTGGATGTAAAATATCAGAACGATTTGTAGTGTTTCTTTATGAAAATGTAAACAGGTCCTTGCTTGACTGATTTAAACCACAGGAATTAATATTTTCGATAGATAATCCAGCAAAAGATTAAACTACTCAACTGATTCGATACAGATATAAACACAGATTTTTCGAGGAGCAAATACAGATGAAAAGATTTTTTAAGTCAAAAATACAGATTTAATTTTGGCAACCCTGCAGTACACAGTATTGTTCTATGACTATCGATGATCAAATTCCTAGAACAAACGGATGCTCTAATGTTTCAGATAGAGCAGGTTTCTTGATAAATACAAGTGTAGGTTGGAAGACCAATATTTTGCTCTGTTGTTCCCTAACGCGACATTTGCACCACTCAGAATGAAAAGACAACCTGAAAAACATCGAACCCATAACATTAACGTTGTGTTAGGATTTTTAAAGTATTTAATTGAGTTTTTTGAGCATACATCGTAGGATTTTTCAAACGACGAGCTGTTAACAGTTGCATGATGCGTGCAAACGTTGTCCCCTAACGCTGGAATGTGTCCTAATAGTCTTCAATCAAAGAACTCAGCTTTAGCGGTATTTTATACAAATAGAATGCCTTCTCAATATGTCCAGTTGCTACCGGCCAGTTGTAGGTTCGAGCAGCAGATATAAGAAAACTATTAGGAACCTCGAACATTGTTATTCATTTGATAAGATTCAGTACAGAAAGAAAACAAAACTGGGCTAAGCATCAAAAATACATTACAAGTTGATGATTGTATTAATATAGTGAGCATTTAAAAAAGCTAACATCGCATGCTTACAATTCTCCAAATAGTTAAAAAAATATAACCACCCTCGGTTAGTTGAATCGAAACGGAATATGATATTTCAATAACATTACACACTATCATCGCGTTGAGTTTTAATTTTCACATCCTATTTACATAATTTGTAGTGCCTAGAGCTAATAACGACAGATCGGAGATTTTTCAGTTCTTCCAAGAATAAAGAATACATTAATTTCTATGACACTACTTACGCAAGCCCAGCACGCCGCCCGTTTGAGAGCTCACGGTCTACCACAGTTAATATTTACAGAGAATGGCACATTGCGCATTCAACCACTCCTACTAAAAGTAAATACCTAGAATCGTAAGGGCATCACAACAACCACAGCTTCAAGGGTAGCTTGTTGAACAGCTCGTTCCACAGACCGGTGAAAATATCCGCCAAACCATACTCGAGATCTGTCCGCAGTTCCGAAACCACCTCGTTGGCATTCTGGTTCAAGAAGAGATTCAACGATGCGCCCAGGACTTGATTGCCTTGGAATAGGTTGTCCAGATGCATGCGAATTCCGCCAACCAGAAAAGTGACTTTCATCTCTTCGATGAAGATTGCGTCCTTAAATTAAGAAAGGAAAAAAAATGCATGAAACGAAGGAACGAGGAACGAGAGTGCGAAAATTATGTCATAATCGCAAGGAAAACAGCATTCCTTTTTACCTCGGGCAGTGGCCGCACACTGAACTTGGTGGCTACGGATGTTTTGACGTCTTTCAGCGCCATCGTTATATCACCGTCGCCTACGAGCGGCAGCAAAAGGACGTTCCCTTTCAGATTGTAGACCGCATCGATTTTCAGCTTTGGAATTTCCAGTTCGAAGTCCAACGTTTGACTTTTGAAGTCCAAACTGGCTCGCCTGACGGTCGTATTCGAAGGGCCCTTGATGTTGAGTTTTTTGAAGCCACCGCTTAGCGACAAGGCACCGGATCCTCGCGATACCTGCACAGATTCCAGCCGCAGTGGGTCGAACGTATGGAGTCCGATTTCGGGTATTCCTGTGGATTGGTAGATAAACGGGTTTTTAGCTAATACACATTAACCAACAAGTTATCGAATTGACTCCTCGATTATCGCATAACTCGATGGTGGTACAATCTTAATTGGTGGAATGTTACATCGCTTGCAAGTTACCGAACCAAATTGCGGCATCGTTTTGAAGAGCAGCATGGGTCGCAATTACCTTTGGCAATATGAGGGAACGTTTCCTCGAACATCTTCTTGAAGCAATTGTCTTCGTTTGGGTTGTCTCTCCGGCAAACACGCAACCAGTCAGCTGGAAAGGTAAAATGTATATTAATTATTGGTGTTAGTTGAAATGTATGTTACAGGTTCTTGCAAATCAATTTCTTAACAACTCAAGCCTCTAATGCTTTTTCTGAGACCAGAAGGGGCGGGTTTCCAATTGACTCAGCTCGAAGAATTGCGACAATGTCTGAGTGTGTGTGAATGTAATTATGTGCCTAATGAGACAAACGAAAAAATTGAACAAATGCAATTTGTTTTTTTAGTTTCAATATTTAGTTCCTGAGATATGGGAACACCAAGTGTTTCAGAAATATAAAATTATTTTAAGTAATATGCATATAATGACGAAAACTATATAAAATATCTTTCTAATAAGACATTCATCAAAATCCGTTCACATATGGCGGAGATTCTGAAAATTTCGGGACTGTTGTGCAAACTTATGACAAATGTCATTTTGAGATAAACTGAGTTAGACTTGTCTGAAAAATCTCTACAAAGTGATGCGTGAGTTTTTTGCTTCAAATCACTGTATCTTGGGATTAGCTCAAGTTATATTGAAGTTTTAGATGTTTTTAGATGATTTTTTGCATAATAATTTTCAAATAAAAATATATGAGTATTGCGAGAAAAGGATATTTTTAATTTTAAGCTGGAAATATTGAGTATTAGGCAACCTTGTAATCAACATTTAATAGTTTTTTTTTATTGTATTCCGTGACCGAATTCCTTTAACATTCATCTCACCGATTGATTCAACACCAAATAAGTACAAATGGGTATGAATAAAAATTAATAACACGGTGCAATAAAATTAAAAAAAATTGTATGTACTTTTCAAGTGATCTGTTGAAAGTTGTAGGACTGGTCAAGTACAACACAAAACCACGTTTGATCAATTTAGTATATCCTCAAAATTTAGGTTTATAGCAAAAAAAACTATTTTTCAGGACTTTGGGCACTAAAATCTTTTCTACGTTTTCATTTCTCAACCGATTTTCAAATTTTTGGATGTTCTGGAAAGAAAGAGAAATTACCTTTTTAACGGTATACTAGGTTCTCCTTTTTTGTTAAAAATACTGTACGGTTTGGGAACAACAATATGAAATCTATCATTATTTTGCGATTTTGTCATGAAAAATATGAAAATTTCTCTACATTTTATTAGGAAGCGTCTTTGTTTCAATATAATTTTAAAGAGCATCCGCATCCATCGACATATTCATTCTCAAAATCAGTTGAAAAATGGCAGAGCCTGCTCGCATGAACTTTTAAGGAAACAGTCCCATATGAAATTTTCAAAAAATCGATTTTTTGTTCGATTACGTATATAGTCAAAAGTATGTGTGTGAACTTTGAAATTAAAATTAGAAAAAAAAAATAACGGAAGACGTAATTGAGGAATTCCACGAAGGTCCGTCCAAAAATTTCCAAAATCGTGACCGACCATTTTATATCCCGATGAAACTTTACAGGTTTCATCGGCATAAAAGACTAAACATTTTCCACAGATAATAAGATAATTTTGACTCAAGCGCAACATTTTAAAAGGACGTAGACGTTTCTATGATTATTAATTTCAAAAAAAAAATCGCTAACTCTATTTTATACAGCAACTCTACCTAAGAACAAGTTACAGGGAATGAAAACTTCTTCGCTACAAAAAAAAACCTGTTTTAATCCACCTAGAGGTGCAATTGTGCCTTTCTCATTTCTACAAACTATGATTTAATAGCTGGTTCGTACAATATAACATTATGGAAATGTCTTTCATTCTTATTACACTTGGTAAGTATATATAAGAGCACCTTTTTGCATTCATCGAGGTATCGGTTTGAATCAGAGTTTTCTATGTGATCGCACTCCACAACCCGTAACTCCGGAGCCGGAAGTCGGATGGAGATGGAATTTAATATCAGTTTCCGGGGACGCAACACCTTTCATTTGAGACTAAGTTGATCAAATCGGTCTAGCCATTTTCGAGAAACCAATATAACCGTTATTCTGAATTTGGATGCTTCCGGATCCGTCGATGGTGGCCAGTGTGGCCAAAGAGACTTTGAATGACTGTTGGTGACCTAGATCTACAAATTCAACAGTTGTGTTCACATTTTGAAAAAAAATCACCTTTTTACATTCATCGCAGAATTCGTTAGAATCGGGATTTTCTGCGTGATCGTCCGTATCACCCTGTAATTTAGGAACCAGAACTCGGATCCATACAAAATTCAACAGCAGCTGATGGATCTTTCATTTAAAATCAAGTTTGTCAAAATCGGTTCAGAAAATTCCGAAAAACCGATGTGGAAAAGTCAACAAATTTTGTTTTGTAACTATACTCTTCAACTCCGTAATCCGGAACAAGATGTCGGTTGAAAATGAAATTCAATAGCAACCTATGGGAATATTATACCTTTCATTTGAATCTTAGTTTGTAAAAATCGGTTCAGCCATCTCCGAGAAACCGATGTGGACATTTTGTTAACAAATCCGCACATACACACATACATACATACATACATACATACATACATACATACATACATACATACATACATACATACATACATACATACATACATACATACATACATACATACATACATACACACACGCAACCGATATAAATGGAGCAGGCACGGTGAATCCGTTTGCCAGAGGTGGGTTGGTGAGGTCACCACCACCAATAGTAGCTGAAGTCATCCAGCAAGAGCAGGAGGATGGGAAGCCGAAGCAACAGCAAAAGCAGCAACAAAAACAGCCAATAGCAGAGCGGAATGAGCTACACCCCACAAACGCCAAAGGTAGTGGTAGCGAGGCACTTAGTGGAGTTCGTGGACACGAGAAACAATGTCCACAAAGACATTAAGGAGATGGTCATCAAAATCCGGAAGGCGCTACTGTCTGCCGTGAAAGAGTACGATACGGCAACGCAGAGGGCAGATTCAGCTGAGCGAGCATCGGCGTCGGCTAAGGCCACTATCCTCCTAGCCCCTCCGAAACAGGGCAAGGAGAGGCAGATTGGAGTGAAGAACACGCCAGTTCCCATAAATCCGTAGCGTATTGGTAAATCAATTGCCTTGTACGCAGAGCACCTAGGTTCGTGTTCCGACCCCGGACATAGGGTTAGAAAGTTTTCATAAGAGATTTTTCTAACCCGAAGAGGCGAATGACCTTAAGGTTAAAACCTCTATAATCAAAATTAAAAAAAAGTTTTTCTAATAATAACTTTATACATGTTTTTAAATTTCATACTAATTGGCATACGAAACTGTAATTTTATTACAGAATATAATTTCAAGTATCATTTAACAAAAATCTTCTAAAATACAATAGTTTTCGAAATATTTGTAATTTTGCTCCAACAAAAACAATTAATTGGTGAAATTATGCCCTTTTTAAAAGTTATTCGCATTGCTAACGTAAAAGAAACTTTTTCAATGTATTTGGATCAGCAGGGAGAGGCTTTCAATCAAAAAGTTTTCCTAACAACAACTTTTCACATATTTTTATAATTCCTACTGTTTGCAGTCAAAAATACAATTTTATTTTTGAATATGATTCTACATACCATTTTAAATCGAAAAGCTCATAACGAAAATTTTCGGAAATGTAATAGTTCTCGAGATATTTCAAAATTTTGTTTTAACAATACAATGATTTTGTTTCAATACGAAATTTTCATAAATTATTCGCGTCTCTCCATCAAAAGGAATAAATTTTTCAAAAAGCCCACGACATTTTCTGTAACTTTCTCTTTGACATCAAGGCGATATTGTAAACCATTTGAAAGCTACATGAAAACAACCAACATATGATTCAACTACATAGTTTATTCATCATACTCTGTGGTTGAATAATATTTTTATTGTTTTTGTGTAGCTTTCAAATGGTTTACTATATCGCCTGAATGTCAAAGGGAAAGTTACAGCAAATTTGATGGGCCTTTTGAAAAATCTACTGTTGTTGATGGAGAACCGCGAATAAGTTATGAAAAGGTCATAATAAAACAAAATAATTGTGTTATTAAAGCAAAATTTAATATATCTTGTGAACTACCACATTTCAGAAATTTTTTGTTGCGAGCATTTCGATCTAAAATTGCGTTTAGAATCATATTCAAAAATAAAATTGTATTTTTGACTGCAAATAGTAGGAATTATAAAAATATGTCAAAAGTTGTGGTTAGGAAGTTTTTTATTGAAAGCTTCTCCATGATTCAAATTTACTGAAAAAGTTCCTTTTACGATATGATGTTGTATGATAAATATTAGATTTTTGACATTTTATGATGGGGTAACGCGAATAACTTTTAAAAAGGGCATAATTATACGAATTAATTGTTTTTGTTGTAGCAAAATTCCAAATATCTCGAAAACTAATGCATTTTGGAAGATTTTTGTTAAATACATTTTGATTTAAAATGATACTTAGAATTATATTCTCTAATAAAATTACAGTTTTGTATGTCAATCAGTATGAAGTTTAAAAACATGTATAAAATAATTGGTAGAAAAACTACTTTTCAATCGATTTTGAGAATAAATAGGTCGTTAGATGGGGAATCAAATGTTCTCTCTAAATTTTTTTTAACCAGATACACTTCCTAATCAAGGGTGGCAATAATCAGTTTTTTTCCTCATCGCTAAAAATGAGGCTCACTTACTGATGGACTTCACGCCCATCACTGAGCGATAGAAAATAACGATAGTAGAGGGATAGAATTAATACATCGCTCACGCATCGCTTGTCGTGCCATCAGTAGATGAGTTGTAAATGTATGGCTCAGTGATAGAAAGATGAGCGATGTTATAAGATACTATTTTTGAGCATCTGATGTAGATCTGATTCTCATAATGATGGAATTTTATGAGAATGAGATGTATGTACAATGGATGACGAAAAGAGAAGGGAAATAGATGTTTACCGCCATTTTCAAATTCAAGATGGCGACTTCCAGTTACGCAAAATCGCCAACAATCCTATTAATATGAATATTTTTGGAATGGGGTTGATGAGTACACGACGGAAATCGATGTTTAGTGGCCATGTTTGGTGTCGTTTTGAAATTCAAGATGGCGACTTCCGGTTGCGTAAAATCGTCAACAACCCCATCAATATGGGTATTTTTGGAATGGGGTTGATGAGTACACGACGGAAATCGATGATTAGTGGCCATTTTGAAATTCAAGATGGCGACTTCCGGTTACGCTAAATCCTCTATAATCCCATCAATATGGGTATTTTTGGAATGGGGTTGATGAGTACACGACGGAAATCGATGTTTAGTGGCCATTTTGAAATTCAAGATGGCGACTTCCGGTTACGTAAAATCGTCAACAACCCCATCAATATGGGTATTTTTGGAATGGGGTTGATGAGTACACGACGGAAATCGATGTTTGGTGTCGTTTTGAGATTCAAGATGGCGATTTCCGGTTGCGTAAAATCGTCAACAACCCCATCAATATGGGTATTTTTGGAATGGGGTTGATGAGTACACGACGGAAATCAATGGTTAGTGTCGTTTTGAAATTCAAGATGGCGACTTCCGGTTACGTAAAATCGTCAACAACCCCATCAATATGGGTATTTTTGGAATGGGGTTGATGAGTACACGACGGATATCGATGTTTGGTGTCGTTTTGAAATTCAAGATGGCGACTTCCGGTTACGCAAAATCCTCTATAACTTCATCAATATTGGTATTTTTGGAATGCGGTTGATGAGTACACGACGGAAATCGATGTTTGGTGTCGTTTTGAAATTCAAGATGGCGACATCCGGTTACGTGAAATCGTCAACAACCCCATCAACATGGGTATTTTTGGAATGCGGTTGATGAGAACACGACGGAAATCGATGTTTTGTGTCGTTTTGAAATTCAAAATGGCGACTTCCGGTTTTGCAACCTAAGATTCGGATTTATTTTGAAATTCAAGATGCAGTGAAGGCCCGATTTTATCAGCCCCAAATTTTGTCTACCCCCGGTTTTATCAGCGTTCTGACCCGATTGTCAGCCTTATACAGTGTTGGGTAAAACATGTGTAACAAATACCGAACTTTATTAGATCGCGTCAGTTAACTTAATCGTTCTTGAACCGAACCGAAGCAAAGTAAAGCTGCACAATTGGTGCTTCAGAGTTCTAATTTGATTCCATATCGTTATATGGGCAAAAAATTCGTTAACGACGGCACACTGAAAAAAATTATGCGAAGTGCATTTTTTCTTTGGACAAAACAAGTGTAACTTTTCCTTTCCGTTTGGGTTTTTTTGTGAAATAGTACAAAAACATTTGGAAAAGATTATGTTTCACAACAAAAAGTTTTAAACAAATGTTATTCTGCCATCATGACGCTAATAACAATACAATACAATTCCTTAAAAACTACAAATAGTTATAATATTAATTATAATTATAGTTATGACATTAAAGTACATGTTTGCACATGTTTTACCCAACACTGTATAGAAAAAATTATGAGCTCTAAGAGCCTAACTAGATTAAATTCAAGTAAACCTTTTTCTGAATCTTTCTTTTCTTGTTTTAAAGATGCAAAATATGCAAAAATAAAAAGATCATTTTTTAAATTTTGCACTGGAATACCCCCTTTAGAGAAATGTATACCAAATAATCAGAATAGGTTATATGGTTAATGAAAAGGATAGAAAAAATGTGTCCCAATTTGTCCAATACAGGTAATTTTCGATATCGGGGTATGTTACCCTCGATATAGCGTCACTCGATATAACGTACTTATTTTATAATTTATTTTTCAGGTCCCAATTTCTCATCAATTACGCATGTATTCCATATTTTAAGAATTCAATATGTTACACACAATCTTAAAACGTATTAATTTGGCTTCTAATGAGCATGTTCGCAATTGGTTACTTCAGTGAAAGCTAAAAGAGCGATTTTTTCCAATTTCATTTGCGTATGATCGTAATTTATTAAAACCAACCACGTATCTCAATAAATAATACAAGATCAGTAAGTTCTAACTGAAAACTCAAATGAATAATATCAGATACAATCGCTTCCTGAATCTCCCGAATTCGGTTTTTCGGACTACAGAATCTTTTTATCATTCTCAACATTTGGGTCATCAAATTACTTCAACCACATGATCTACGAATCATATTGAAAGTAATGCGGACACATTTAACTCCGATTTCGGATATTCCTGAATTCAGTTCGCTGGACTCATGATTGTTTTGTCTGTTTTGCATTGATTTTGCCATGATGTGACGCATGAAATGACGTACCCTAGGAATCCAGCGATTTTTATCAAAATTTTACTGCTGGTTTTTGAAACTCCTGAATCTGGTTACTAGAATCGAAAAGTGTTTTCGAATCCTATTATGTGCCACATCAAATTAATAAGCGTGAGAGATCATAATTTTAGTTACTGTGTACGTTTTACGACCGGTTTGGGGTATTTAAGAAACCGGTTAGCGGACTGAAATATATTTTCAAAATTTCTTGAATCGTGGATACAAGTGGATCTTTATAGTCCATTCTAATGATATAAGTTCATGTATTGCTTTTACTTGATGAGGTGCAAGCGGTGGGAATATTAAGAAACACTTTACAAACCCAGACATAATAATAATGACTAATGATTTAATTATTAGGAAATGAGTCAAAATAAGAAAATTTTCAATAAAGATTAACTTATAACTGGGGGTGGGCGTAGCGTAGTTGGTAAATCGATTGTCTTGTAAGCAGCGCACCTGGGTTCGATTCTCGACTCCGCACATAGGGTTAGAAATTTCTAATATGAGAATTTTCAAACCCGAAGAAGCGAATGACCTTAAGGTTAAAATCTCTATAATCAAAATAAAAAAAAAATATTGTAAGTAAGAAAAGTAATTGTGACATCTTTTTCATGGAACCACTATAATATTCTTAAGAGAAAAGCTGTTTCACACTGCTAGGTGGGTAAGATTTTCAAAATTAGTTACTCGTTATCAAAATTCTACAAAATAAAGTACCATAGATAACAATTCTGTGAGAATTTTGCATGCTTCGATATAACGTACAATTTTTAAACCGAGATGTATATCGAAGTTTAACTGTGTCCCCATTTCGTCGGTCTAAAATAAACACAGCGGCTGATAAAACAAGTATTCGCTATAGTGACTCTTAATGCTCAACATTTTTGGAATGGAGTCAATGAGTGTACGACAGAAATCGGTCTGGCGCCATTTTGAAATTCAAGATTACGGTTTTGCTTAAATCATATTCTTTATTTATTTCCTTTTAGTTCCTTGTCTCATAATTATTTCTTATTACTTTATTCTTAAGTTTTTTATGCAAAAGAAATTGTTTTAGAGTTGTAGACCATTTTTCTTAACCGGAAGTCGCCATCTTGAATTTCTAAACGACACCAAACATCGATTTCCGTCGTGTACTCACCAGCCCCATTCCAAAAATACCCATATTGATGGGATTATAGAGGATTTTGCGTAATCGGAAGTCGCCATCTTCAATTTCAAAACGACACCAAACATCGATTTCCGTCGTGTACTCATCAACCCCATTCCAAAAATACCCATATTGATGGGATTATAGAGGATTTTACGTAACCGGAAGTCGCCATCTTCAATTTCAAAACGACACCAAACTTCGATTTCCGTCGTCTACTCATCAACCGCATTCCAAAAATACCCATATTGATGGGATTATAAAGGATTTAGCGTAACCGGAAGTCGCCATCTTGAATTTCAAAACGACACCAAACTTCGATTTCCGTCGTGTACTCATCAACCCCATTCCAAAAATACCCATATTGATGGGATTATAGAAGATTTAGCGTAACCGGAAGTCGCCATCTTGAATTTAAAAACGACACCAAACATCGATTTCCGTCGTGTACTCATCAACCCCATTCCAAAAATACCCATATTGATGGGATTATAGAGGATTTTACGTAACCGGAAGTCGCCATCTTTAATTTCAAAACGACACCAAACTTCGATTTCCGTCGTCTACTCATCAACCGCATTCCAAAAATACCCATATTGATGGGATTATAAAGGATTTAGCGTAACCGGAAGTCGCCATCTTGAATTTCAAAACGACACCAAACATCGATTTCCGTCGTGTACTCATCAACCGCATTCCAAAAATACCCATATTGATGGGATTATAGAGGATTTTGCGTAACCGGAAGTCGCCATCTTGAATTTCAAAACGACACCAAACATCGATTTCCGTCGTGTACTCATCAACCGCATTCCAAAAATACCCATATTGATGGGATTATAGAGGATTTAGCGTAACCGGAAGTCGCCATCTTGAATTTCAAAACGACACCAAACATCGATTTCCGTCGTGTACTCATCAACCCCATTCCAAAAATACCCATATTGATGGGATTATAGAGGATTTTACGTAACCGGAAGTCGCCATCTTCAATTTCAAAACGACACCAAACTTCGATTTCCGTCGTCTACTCATCAACCGCATTCCAAAAATACCCATATTGATGGGATTATAAAGGATTTAGCGTAACCGGAAGTCGCCATCTTGAATTTCAAAACGACACCAAACATCGATTTCCGTCGTGTACTCATCAACCGCATTCCAAAAATACCCATATTGATGGGATTATAGAGGATTTTGCGTAACCGGAAGTCGCCATCTTGAATTTCAAAACGACACCAAACATCGATTTCCGTCGTGTACTCATCAACCGCATTCCAAAAATACCCATATTGATGGGATTATAGAGGATTTTGCGTAACCGGAAGTCGCCATCTTGAATTTCAAAACGACACCAAACATCGATTTCCGTCGTGTACTCATCAACCGCATTCCAAAAATACCCATATTGATGGGATTATAGAGGATTTAGCGTAACCGGAAGTCGCCATCTTGAATTTCAAAACGACACCAAACATCGATTTCCGTCGTGTACTCATCAACCCCATTCCAAAAATACCCATATTGATGGGATTATAGAGGATTTTACGTAACCGGAAGTCGCCATCTTCAATTTCAAAACGACACCAAACTTCGATTTCCGTCGTCTACTCATCAACCGCATTCCAAAAATACCCATATTGATGGGATTATAAAGGATTTAGCGTAACCGGAAGTCGCCATCTTGAATTTCAAAACGACACCAAACATCGATTTCCGTCAACCCCATTCCAAAAATATTCATATTAATAGGATTGTTGGCGATTTTGCGTAACTGGAAGTCGCCATCTTGAATTTGAAAATGGCGGTAAACATCTATTTTCCTTCTCTTTTCGTCATCCATTGTACATACATCTCATTCTATAATAAAATTCCATCATTATGAGAATCATATCTACATCAGATGTTAAAAAATAGTATCTTATAACATCGCTCATCTATCTATCACTGAGCCATACATTTACAACTCATCTACTGATGGCACGACAAGCGATGCGTGAGCGATGTATTAATTCTATCCCTCTATGATCGTTATTTTCTATCGTTCAGTGATGGGCGGGAAGTCCATCAGTAAGTGAGCCTCACTTTAGGGTTGAAGGAATCAGTCGATTATATCTGCTCTTGGAGCTGATCGAAATCGGAAAACGAGCCTCAGTATTGATTTTTTGCCACCCTTGCTCCAGTTTCAAAAGCATAGCAAACACAAGAGTGTAGAATGAATAAGGAAAGCCGTTGGTAGCACTGATTCTAAAACCCAGATTTCTGTTTGCTTTAACAATGTTGCTCGAGCAGTGATTTCTAAACGAAAACTGTGAGTCCAATAGAACTCCAAGGTCATTTTCGATGCATACTTGCTCAACCGGGCATCCACCGATATTATATGTATGTTGTGCATCGAGAAAGTTTAAGTATTTTTATCGATTTCACTAACCTAGATAGCAAAACTTTACTAAACAATCCTTTCATAGCAAGGTGGCATACACCTATTTGAAAATCTGTTCGATGATTTATTGACTACATAGAAAACATTTGAATTTTAAATTTAGTTTTTGTCTGCTTTGTTCACTTAAACAAGGTGTTCAAAAATATTATATAAATAATTAATTCTTGTAATTTTAGGTACAAGTCGAACAGAATTTCAATTAATTAATAATGCATTGAAGAACTTAGATATTTTATTCACTAAGCACTAGTAATCATTCGATTGTCCGTGTATTTTAGATAAATGTCACATTCTTTCGCTATACCGTTGATTTGATTGCACTTCCAAGATTTCTACGGAAGTGATCATTTCACTGCGCACTGCTACTGTTACATGTAGTATGTGTCATAAAAAATATCGCGAAAAATTATGTTTTATGCGTTCTCAATTGAAATAATGTCCGAGGAGAGAGTTATTGGAGATGTCTCATTACTCTGTTGGGTGGATTAAAAGCGTTTTTATCAATAGTGTTACCCCCATATCTGAAAAATTAAGCGGCTGTTGCAAAAATTTCGCAAACGACATTTTGTTTGTAGAGCGATGCCAGAAATTATGCTATGTCGTAACGAATCCCTCCTGTCCGTGGTACGAACAGAACCTTTCTTCTTTCACCAGCAGACCAGGATGGCCAAGTCACAAATCGCCCGGTCACTGTTTCTGATGGTTCTCATGGCCAAAACAGTTTCTTTTTTGCAACATTTTCAAAACTCCAAAATTGATTTTGATTTTATATAGATGCGATGTGTAATAACAATGTAATATACATAAAAAAATTTGTAATGAACATATCCAACTATCCAGTTAGTATTCAATTGCTTTACTAGGTGAATAAAAGCAGGTTTTTATGTTCTAGAAGGTACACATATTATATTTTCAAAACAATGCTCTAGTGAACTATTTTCTTCGAAGAGCACCAGTTATATCGAAGTTATACATAGTTTTAAATTTCTAATGGAACGTACATTCGTTTAGAATTTATGACATCTATCAGCCAGATTGAGGTAATTACTCTTAAACCGTTTCATTGATAGCAAGTTCGCTGGAACTTACGTTTCTCCTTCAACTGCGGAAAATCCTTATTGCGAATGATGATTTCCTTGGCCTGCACGGTGGTTGAAACTCCCAGCAGCAGCAACGGCACCACCACCACCACCAAACTCGACCCCAGCAGCACCGAGACCGAGGAGGTCAACATTTGCCGTATCGAAACCGCGTTCATGATCAACACTGAACAATTTTAGCCGGTTCCAGCAGATTTTGTTTGGCCTGGCGCCCACAGCTGAGTGGGCTAGAAATCTTCTAGATTTATCTCACTACACCGCTAGCGCGCACCTTACCACACTTACGGTCCAGTTGCGCTTATGCTCTTGAACAAACTGTGCTACAAACGGCGAGGTTGCACAACATTCACTATGCGGTGGCACGGCACAATTGGCACTGGTACGGAGAAGGCATGTATAAATCAGCACTTGCTCGGAGCTTCTACCGTTTTTTTATTTCGGAGTTGTTAGTACGACCCAATCGGAGCCAAAGTTCTGTCACTGTCACACTGTTTGCCGTTTGTGCGACCGCAAACTAAGCAAGTTTACGCAATGAGATTCTTATGTATGTGCAACTTGCGAAATTTTTCGCTTCCAAGTTTTCCACTAGTTGAACCACGCAGGTACAAACCCGTTCACAGGCCGGATGTTTTATGAGATGCTATTGCTAGATGGTATGTAAGATGCTGTTCAAGCATTGATTTCCAGTTCCACCGATTACGCAAAGAGGACTTGCAGCTTTTAGATAATACTGTGAAGCGCAGGAACAGTTCACTTGCAGTTTTAAACCCGCCACTTGTTGTTGTTGTTGTTACACGCTTGGTCTCTTTTTTGACTACCATTCAATTCCTAGATTCGCACTGGCACACGTCTGGCTCCGCGGATAGTCGATGTAGTAATAAACACAAAATATTCATTGAACGTCTCATGCTAGTTGCCATCGTGCGCTTGCCGCCAACTTGCAACTCCCAGCAGCTCCACCGCTAGGGAAAAGCTGCATGTGCGCTACGAAAGGAAAGATGTACGATACCGGTGACGTAGGGTTGTTTAAAAACTTTATATGATTATAAACATGCAAGGGACGTACAGATAATGCTTTCCCTCAGCAAACGCAGTACAGAAATCATTATCTGCAGATGATGTACTGATTGTAGAGCACACATAATTCCTATGATTTTCTATCAAAGTGGCGTGCTTCAACCCTATTTTATTAAGATGTACATCAATTCCGATAAAAATGCCTGCAATAGGTTCACTTACCGTGATGAAACATCATTTTCAGAATTCGTCTCATCAGAATCCGACACTAATTTAGTGACAGGACTAAGTCAGCAACGGATTGACGCTAGCTCCAAAAAACGAAACTGCGATTCTGAGCTAGCCCAACGTGTTGTCCCGCAAGAAAAAGGTGGTAATTCTCATCAGCTTAATCAGAACACTTTTCTTGCAGGACATACCGTAGGATGCTCAGAAATAAGTCCTGTCGCTAAGTTAGAATAGGATTCTGCTGAGACAAAGTCGAAACGCAAATTCTGGCACGACCAGCATCCGCCGTCAGCGAATTAGACCGTGTTCGGATTTAATTGATTCCCGCAAGTGGCTCGAGGGGACATCGAACCGGTAAGCAAAATGCGACCACCACAATACCGCACATACAGCTGTTCAACTTCCAGAACACAAACGTCGCGACGCCAGGCTCAAACGATGCCGTTGAAGTTGGCTGGAAAAGTTTTAAGTTTGAGCGCGCATTTCACTGGATCAAAACACGACTAGCATCCGCCGTCGGACAGCTGGTTCGGCACGGTCTCGTCGAGATTCAATGAGGTATATGTATACTACATTGGTCGAGATTAGCAAAATGGAGGTATTATAAAAGTCCGTTTAAAGCCCTTCAACTTCCAGTGTTTGAACGACGCCAGGCTGGAAATACCCAGGGAAGATCCTCTGGAAGCAGAGTGGCAAAGACCCCTTTCGGAAGGGTGAGTTAGCGGAAGTGAAACGAAACGCAGAGGACTAATGGTCTTTTTACCTTTCTCAATAGAAAGGTATTGCAATTGCTCTGAAAACCGACTTTTTAACGAAGGCCCGGAGGGTCGAGTGACATACCGTTCGATTCAGTTCGTCGAGTTCGGCAAATGTCTGTGCGTGTGTATGTATGTGTGTATGTGCGTCTGTGTTCGTGTATGTGACCAAAAATGTCACTCATTTTGCTCAGAGATGGCTAAACCGATTTTGACAGACTTAGTCTGAAATTAAAGGTACAACGTTCCCATAGGCTTGCTATTGAATTTCTAATGGATCCGACATCCGGTTCCGGAATTACAGGGTGATGGGTACGATCACGCAGAAAATGTCGATTTTAATAAATTCTGCAATGAATGTATAAAGGTGAAATTTTTTTCCAAAATATGACCACAACTGCTTCGATTTGTAGTATTAGGTCACAAACATCCATTCAATGTCTCTTTGGCCACCATCATCGGTTCTGGAAGCCCCGGCGGAAGTATCCAAATTCAGAATAACAGTCACATCGGTTTCTCGGAGATGGCTAGACCGATTTATCCAAATTTAGTCTCAAATGAAAGGTGTTGCGCCCCCGTAAATGGCTATTAAATTTCATTCCGATCCAACTTCCGGTTCCGGCGTTACGGGTTGTGGCGTGCGATCACATAGCGAATTGTGATTCAAACCAATAATCCGATGAAAGCAAAAAAGGTAAAAATTTCGCTAAAATGTGTCTCAAACAACTTAAATTTGCAGTTCTAGGTCACCAACGGCCAACCAGACTTTCGTTGACTACATTGACCACCATAGACGGTTTCGGAAGTGCCCGGGAAAAGCGACCATCTTTCAAAATTAACGAACTCACATCAGTTTCCCGGAAATGGTTGGACCGATTTTCACAAACTTAGTCCCAAATGATAGCTATAATATCCATACAGATGTCTATAAAATTTCGATCGCTTATATGGGTCCGGAAATATAAACTAAACCGTCCGGTCACATATGAAATTCCCAGATAAGCCGGAACTCATTTTTTTTTTTCGAATTCGTATTTTTGATGCCAAACATCTTTAAAATGCATGAAACGTCGAGATGTTATCAAAGGTGGGAAAATACCGGTTGAGTACCGGTACGGTAAACCAAATTTCCACACATGTTTGTGTTTCCTTTACATTGTGTGTGGTCTTACCGCTGGTTGTGTTTCAACGAGACACGAAAACCAAACCGAGTTTCGTTTACACAGCACCGTGTTCCTATAGTTGAGGTGTACCAATAGTTGCAGTAGTGGGTTGTACGCCTTACTAAGGTACTAACTATCAACAAATATTCTTTATCGATTCATCGCACTAAAATTGTGCGACAATAAAACTGTTATCCATGAAATTTGCTCAAATAACTATTGAAAAAATTTATTACTTCGAATTTTGAGCTCCCTTGCACCTATAGTTGATCTAATGTACCTATAGTTGCAAGTCCCATAAGATATCAATGGGATTTGCAACAATAGGAACCGAAATTAGTTAAGTAAAGTTTTTCTTAAGTATTGGTACATCCACCCTACCGATGAACGAGTATGGGAAGGAAATACGAGAATAAAGAAACCAAACTTCAGTTGTGTTGCGGTTGTGTATTCGGGTTGATGTTTATCGGCTAAGCTAGTGCTGCTGGTATTTTTATTACGAATTCCAAACAAATTTCTTTTGGGTATAATATAAGGTATCTTTTCGGTAATTGAAAAAATGTCTTCAGACATCTGTCCGTTCAAATAAATTATATGCGTTGTCATAAATGGCGTTCCTTAACTCAATATTGCGACATTTTCATAATGATTATCATCAGGAAGTTTGCAATATGAATATGTTTGGTATGGGAAGTCGAAAGTAAAAGGAAATTTAATAGTCTCGGCTATTTTTATATCTAAGATAGCAGATCCCTGCCTACCGTCATTTAAAATCTGGTATGGCGAGCTATAATCAATACTACTGACATTCAATAATGTTTTAATGATAAAAAATCATGAAACAAGGGTATTTTTGATATCAAAAAGTTGTCTAGAGATTTAAAATTGTTATTCGTCGGCTTTTTGCATCCCAATATGGTGTTTTTTTCACAACGATTTAGCATTTAAAAGCATGCATATTTAAATAGGAATAAAATTCCAAAGAAACGAAACTTGAATTGCATCGTAAATTAGAAATTCAAAATGTCGGAATTATATTAAAAATTATGGCCTATTCATGATGATTTAACAACTAGCATGGTTACAGTATGGACCAATATCCACATTAATGATTGAAGGTCGTTTTATATGTTTTGTTGTAATGAGACAGACAATTTCGTGATTGGTTACAATGTGAATAATTTTTTTTTTCATTTGAATGTTTGCGCAACATTTTTTAAAATTTGATTGTTCTGCAGTAGATTTGTATGCATACATCGATGTATATCGCCGGAAACATTTATTCCTTAAAGAAACTTAGTTTCCAACGGCGGCCTATTAAATGAAAGTATTCTTGCTATTCGTTAGTTGGTTGCTGTCTCAATAAATTAAGTTTTTTTAGTAATTGAATAATTCAGTAGTTTTCTCTTAACTCGAATGTTCGCGACCAAACCTTCTAGAGGACCTCCATAATGTGTCAAAATGATGTAAAGTAGCAGCAACAATACCGAAATATGTTTTACCGGTACTCAGTAAATAAGGACCTAATCGTTTAACAATGAGTTTCCCCCCACTTGTGTCTGAGTTGCTTACCATATGTGAATAACACACACATACACGCAATTGCCTCTGTGCAAGGATATATGTATCAATACGATGCGCCATACAGTAATAATAAGGATATATGTATACGTAGTGTGACTATGTGATCGAGATTATTCGAGAATCGCCTGACAAGGACAACCAGACATGGATTAGATTTCATTGATACGACTATTGGCGATATAAATACAATAGGCCTCTTTGAATGCATGAGAAGTTATTGATTTCATTAATTTAATGGATTTTATTGTTTTTGTTATTTCATTGACTTCGCTGATTTCATTGTTTTCATTAATTCCAATCAATATTTTGACATTAACATCAATTTCTATGCTCTAGACAACTTTGCCGAATCAAACATATCTACATTTCTCGGTTTCATGCAATTATTCGCCAAGACAAGGTAGCGGTTTTTAGTTTGGTGTACGCCATCTTGGTTTTCAGCATTGAAACAAACATCAATTGTTGAACTGTTAACAACTGCTCAGAACCAGCCATTTCGATATTGCCCCATTGACTCTCAACAACTAATTGAACTCAATTCAGTTGTCTATTCGGCAGCACTGCACACGAATTTACTGCTTCTTATTTTAACCGCAGCACCGTGTATAGAAAAAAAACAGGTTCGGTTTTCTAAAGCCGAACCGAAACCGCTGCTAAGAATACATCAACAAAAGTAGAAACTCGTGCACACATGTAAACGGTGCTGAGTGACTCGGTTTGGTTTTAGAAACTGAGACTCGGTGGAGGTTTTGACTTCGTTTACCGTGTGAACGAAATCAAAACCGAATACGACGTGCATCACTCGTTTCCACGTGTTGAGATTTTGTCAACCGCACCGGTCAATGTACGTACCGGTTGGTTTTCTTACCCATCTCTGGATGTCATGTTATCTCGATTTTTTTTATATATATCGACTTTTTGGGACTTTGTTGATTTCGCACCTTTTTCAATTCAATATTACCGTGGCTGTTTTTTCTTTTGCAAAATTTTAGAACTCGAATAATTATTTCTTTTCTTGTATATAGTTGTCATGTCATGTATAGCAAAAATTTAATATGTACATTTGAAATCTTTTAATGATTATAAACAACGCAAAAATTCTCGTGTTTATTATTGAGAAAGGCACAATTGTACCGCTAGGTGGATTAAAGCAGGTTTTTCGTTATTGTCTTGCAGCATTTTGGTGTTTCCCTAGCCGGTCAGGATTACCGAAGCAAGATTCGACGGAAGTTTACCAGCAATAGAGGCGGCTGTGTATTTCCCACGTGTGCAGGCCCTACGAGAGGGGGGGGGGGGTCAGCCAGGGCAATTGCCCTGGGGTCCGGGTCGTATTTGGGGGCCCGCGTTTTTACCCGGAAGATGGGCGAACACATCCGGTATTCATAGAAGAGCAATAAAAATAGTAATAGTAATTTTTTGTTATTATTCGCCTTATTAAAATGCTATATAATGAAAGTTTAAAAAAATGAAAACTTTATTTGATAGTTGACATTTGTTAAAACAAACGTTCTTAAGGGTCTTCTTAGTTGTCTAATTTTTGCACAAGATAAAAAAGCGAGTTTTATTGCTTGAACCGACAGAATATACTACAAAATATTGAGAAGCCAATTCAAAGTATTTTCGAAGAAAGCAATAGAACATCAAACAGGAATACGAGCGCACGGACAAACGCATTCGTCCTCTTCTACGTAAGCTTCTTCGCTGGTGGTGCCGGTTGTTGGCTTGGAGGTACTGGGCGCGATTGTTATTGAGTGAATATTTGTTCCTGTCAGATCCGTAGATATTGGTTTTGTATCCGTTTGTAGTTTGGCATAAGATTATAGTGAGATGTTTACGGTTATAGTAGGTGGGCTTTTCTTAGCCGCTTTTGCACAATGTTTTCTGTTGTGCAGTGTCTTTTTGCAGAATTCGTGCATAGGAATCTAGCATGGGTGCATAACCAGTGTTGTCTGATGAAAAGTCCCATTTTCAGTTGATCCATGGTTACGATTAAGGAGTTGGTTTGTACGGAAGCATTCTCACCACAAGAACAACGTTAGGGACACACGGGAAAACGCGTAGTTTTAGCTGTTATGGAGGCTAGTTCTCCGTACCTTGATATAAATTTTTTAGTCATGATGTCAGGGGTATGTGAATATAATTCATGTAAGCGCATCATCGTGAATGATGTTGTAAACGTTGCAGCTTTCATTGGTGTGCTGCACGTTATTCCGCGTAACAAACGACGGTGTTTTTTAATGTTTGATCTGGTGCATTTGCAGGGTGTTTACTTCTCCCGGATTGAGCACAATCTGCACGTTTAGTAATTGTTTTACTTCCCGAGTAGCTGGTCTTACAGAACATTTCCAAAAAATAATAGCAACACAATTCGTCTGCAGTCGTTTTTGCCGTGTATCTATAGGGGAACGATTTTTAGCTTCTATTCTGGGCGAGATGAGAAGGTAGACTGATCTTAATCAACCGGTGATTAAAATGGATAATTTTTATATTTTTGTATTGTGCTATAAAGCACGTTCAAGGAATGCATTGTGTTGAGATAGAACAGTGATTTTTGGCATCACCAATGGGATGTCCCCAATTATAATGCGCGAAATAAAGAAATCAAATCAGTTCAGTTCAGCCAACAGCAGCAATAGTCGGTTGCCCGCTATATTCGCAGTTGTTTAATTTGCGCCTGATTACTCCGTTCTGTGTCTATTTTATTGTCGGGTCCTACACATTTTCACAGCATATCAAAACCGACTCCTACATGTTAGACATGTCACATTGTTTATTAACGAAACCTGCATAAAATTTACGATTAGAAACGGTTTTCTTGAATTCAATATGAGATAAACTTAAGTAAATTGAAATTTTTTTTTAATTTAATATTTTTGAATAAGAAATTCGAGCTGCATCTGCTATCTTGCTTACAACGAAAGCTAAAAACTGCTGCACCGCTACCAGCAAATAAATCAATCCTTGTGATGCTTTGTCTGCACAGTAGAAGCAAAATATCGTGTTCCAACCCACTATGTCGAAAACAATGAGTGACGATTATAAGCAGAAAGTGAACTATTGTGGTCAAACTGTATTCCTGTATATCTTTCGAGACGTTCCTTAAGATCTCTTATTAAAAGTACAAATGGAGCTAAAGATGGCCAATGTTTAACCTCACAATTTCACCATGTTAGTCATAGTGTGCTGATTATGTTCCAGTCCATCAATCAAGCAGAAGAGTTTGTTTTGAAAAAATAGATCGAAATTTATCGTTAGATGTGGCAACATGAAGTCAGTAACTCTGTATATATAGGCGATGACACAAACGAGGTGCGAATACACGAACTAGGAAGCTATCGACATTTACCTGTCTGGCACGCTATCTGTGGATGTGGCAATGTGAGTCAACCAGAGACTAATAGAAACCATGGACTCACAAGTCCCCATGGCTGAAGAGGTACTAACTCATGCTGAACTAAAGGCAAAAGGGCGCGGCAGTGATACTAGCCCTGGGGCCCGACGCAGCTCTCGACGGCCCTGCACGTGTGCAAGGGTCACGATCGACGAACGAACCGATCGGATGAGAGTGAAAAGTTTTAACGGCCGCCAGTCGGCACGAACGTGGTGTAGGAGCGCGAACAACGAGCAGTCGGCGCGAACGTAATACAGGAACGCGAACGACGTGCAGGAGCGTGAGCGAGAGGAAAATGGCGGAATAGTGAGTAGTAAAATGTAAAAAGAGTGCAGTAGGAAGAAGAAAAAAAGGCATGAGAAGAGGTTAAGGTGTAAGCATAGTAGAAGAGAGGAAGTAAGAAGAAAGAAGCCATGGTAGAGGCATTCATCGGAAAGAAGTAGTAGAAATAGAGTAGAAAGGAGAAAACAAGTAGAAAGGAATAAGATGTATGGAAGAGCAAAGATGGGAATAATACATGTTTATTGATTTAAGCAACACACGTTCTTTTGATTTGAGTTGGTGCATTCTGTCCCTAGTATTTGCGTTTGGATTCGCTTTTGGTAGTTCTGCTCTACCCGCAGCAGGGAACCCGCTACACGATTTGTCGAATGGTAAAGGGCGAACACGAAATTATTGCGACACCGAAAATGTCATGCCAATTTTCTTATAATGTTTAAAACAAACCAAAATTTTAGGGTAGTTTTATACATATATTTACTTCAAAAATCAAAAGAAAAGTTAATCGATGGAGCCTTGAGTGTAAAATTGACCGCATTTTCGCTTGATGCCCTCCATCAAAGTCTTTACAGTGTCATCCGGTACCAGTTTCTCAGTTTTTTTCCATTTTCTTAACATGTCCTTCTCGTCTTTGACTGTCTTCTTGCTCTTCCGAAGTTCCCGCTTCATCATTGCCCAGTACTGGACAAAATGGACAGAATTGGCCTCATACCACTCCATGACACTTTTAGAATAGTGGCATGATTCCAAATCTGGCCAAAATAGCGGAGCTTCGTCGTGCTGCTGCAAGAACGGCAAAAGGCGCTTCTCGAGGCACTCAGATTTGTAGATCTCGCCATTTACTGTGCTCTTTGTCACGAAAGGCTCACTCCTCAAATGAGATATTTGGAGGCGAACTTCGACATTTTCTTCTTCTTAAATTTGTCGACCACATAGAACTTTATTTAATTATTTTGACTCAAGAGCAACTTTTCAAAAGGGCGTAAACGTTTCTACGTGTATGAATTTCAAAACTTTTTTGTTCGATTACTGTATTTTATACAGCAAAGCTATCTGAGAACGAGTTACAGTGAATGAATACTTCTGTCTGAAAAAAATATACACTGAAAAAAATATACACTGAAAAAAATGTTGTGTCATTTTTCAAAAAAAACAAAAATTTATGATAAAAATTAAAATTGCAAAAAAACCCATTTTTTTAATTTTTTATATTCTGTTATCAAAAACCTAAAGAGAAAAGAAACATTTTGAATGTGATTGCATGATGGAGAAAAAATCGGTAAAAAAGTTTTCCTATTAATAACTTCGTACATGTTTTTAAATTTCATACTAATAGACATACAAAATTGTAATTCTATTACAGAATATAATTCTTAGCACCATTTAAAATCAAAATGCATTTAGCAAAAATCTTCCAAAATGCGATAGTTTTCGAGATATTTGAAATTTCGCTACTTCAAAAACAATTAATTCGTGTAATTATGCTCTTTTTAAAAGTTATTCGCGTTACCCCATCAAAAAATGTCAAAAATTTAATGTTTATCGTTTTAAAGACGTAAAAGCAACCTTTTTAGTGTAATTGGATCATGGAGAAGCTTTCAATAAAAAAGTTTTCCTAACAACAACTTTTGATATTTTTTTATAATTCTTACTATTTGCAGTCAAAAATACAATTTTCTTTTTGAATATGATTCTAAACGCCATTTTAAATCGAAATGCTCTTAACAAAAATTTTCTAAAATGTAGTAGTTCTCGAGATATTTTAATTTTTTTTAACAACACAATTATTTTGTTTTATTACGACCTTTTCATAAGTTAGTCGCGTTTCTCCATCAACAATAATAGATTTTTCAAAAGGCCCGTAAACTTTCCTGCAACTTTCTCTTTGACATCAAGGCGATATTGTGAAACATTTTAAAGTTACATGAAAACAACCAACATATGATTCAGCTATATAGTTTAATCAACAGACCCTATGGTTGAAATATATTTTGGTTGCTTTCATGTAACTTTCAAATGGTTTACAATATCGCCTTGATGTCAAAGAGAAAGTTGCACGAAAGTTCACGGGCCTTTTGAAAAACCTATTATTGTTGATGGAGAAACGCGACTCACTTATGAAAAGGTCGTAATAAAACAAAATAATTGTGTTGTTAAAACAAAAGTTAAAATATCTCGAGAACTACTACATTTTAGAAAATTTTTGTTAAGAGCATTTCGATTTAAAATGGCGTTTAGAATCATATTCAAAAAGAAAATTGTATTTTTGACTGCAAATAGTAAGAATTATAAAAAAAATATCAAAAGTTGTTGTTAGGAAAACTTTTTTATTGAAAGCTTCTCCAGGATCCAAATGCACTAAAAAAGTTGCTTTTACGTCTTTAAAATGATAAACATTAAATTTATGACATTTTTGATGGGGTAACGCGAATAACTTTTTAAAAGAGCATAATTAAACGAATTAATTGTTTTTGAAGGAGCAAAATTTCAAATATCTCGAAATCTATCGCATTTTGGAAGATTTTTGTTAAATGCATTTTGATTTTAAATGGTGCTTAGAATTATATTCTGTAATAAAATTACAATTTTGTATGTCAATTAGTATGAAATTTAAAAACATGTACGAAGTTATTGTTAGAAAAACTATTTTACCGATTTTTTCTCCATCATGCAATCACAATCAAAATGTTTCTTTGCTCTTTAGGTTTTTGGTAACAAAATATAAAAATATTAAAAAAATGGGTTTTTTCGCAATTTAAATTTTTATCATAAATTTTTGTTTTTTTGAAAAATGACACATTTTTTTTAGTGCATATTTTTTTCGGACAGAAGTATTCATTCCCTGTAACTTGTTCTCAGATAGTTTTGCTGTATAAAATACAGCAATCGAACAAAAAATTTTTGAAATTCATACACGTAGAAACGTTTACGCCCTTTTGAAAAATTACCCTTGTATCAAAATATTCCAATTGCCAGAGAATATCATGGAGATTCATACAGCGAACACACCTGCAAAGTTTCGTGCGAATCGACGATGGTCATATTTTGCGGTCGGCCGGTTTCTCATGGAATCCCTCTCTTGCCGTTGAAAAACTCCAACCCCGGAATTTGCTTAAAATCGCCTTTTATATACGTTTCGTCGTCCATCACACAGCAGCCATATTTTGTCAGCATCTTCTCGTAGAGCTTCCGTGCCCGAGTTTTAGCCGTCGATTGTTGTCGCTCATCGCAGTTTTGGAAGTTCTGTACCTTATATGTATGTAGTCCAGCTCTCTTCTTTGCATTCTGGACGTAGTTCTGCGACATGCCTATCTTTTTAGCCAAATCACGGCTTGAGACGTTAGAATTTGCTTTAATCATTCGCTTCACCTTTCCCTCCGTCCTTTTGTTCTCCGGTCTCGGTTTTCTTCCAGCTCCTTTGCCGTGGTCCAACGTCAACCGCTCCTGGAACCGCTTCAACACTCTGGAGACGGTTGAATGGTGATTGCTCACCATTTTTCTCAACTGCCGGTGCGACAGGTCAGGAAATTCCAGGTGTTTGGAAAGAATTTGTTCTCTCGACTCGCGTTGGTTCACCTCCATTTTCGTTCAATCGAAAAACACGAGTTCGAGTTTGACAGCATGTAAACAATACACATCAATGAGAAAGTGTGCAAAATTTGGTTGATTTTTACCCAATGGTAACAAAGTTATGCCCTGTTGAATGTGTCGCAATAATTTCGTGTTCGCCCTTTATTATCCCCCCCCCCTCCTGAAAAAATGTCTTACTACACCACTGCGTCGAGCTCAATCAAATGGTATATAAGACTTGGCCATCCGGGCCTCGAGAAAAGTTTGAGTTTTTTTCCTTAAATTTCTTTTATAAGAAATGTAAAAAAATCCTGTTTCTCCTAAACAATTGGTTGCTAACTAATATTCAAATTTTACTTACGCAGAAGCAGACATAGACATTGAAAGTCTATTGATTCAATTTCAATGTTTTTCAATTACTGATTGAAGAACATTGAGCATGTTGTTTGGTCTTGGAGGATTTTGTAGCTAATTCTCAGTTGAACGAATCCAAGAAAGTACTGGTACAATTCCCCTGTGTAGCTAAACATCGTGTAGCGCTACCAAGTTCTATCGCTGGATAGTGCGAACACAATGATGTCCAAGGCATTATATAACACCGTCACACAAACCAACCACATCGAATTCTACACCATCAACATCTACCCACCAATATGTGTTTTTTACCACTCAGCATCGGAACCAAACTACCCTACCTACATTAACGTCCATTTATTTCTCCTTTATCTATAACAAAGGATCGTTGGAGAAATAACTAGTTGAATTCCCAGATTATTTAAATTTCAGTGTATTTATGTTATGCTGAAAATGTATTCCGTTATAAAAAATCTAATTATCTCTCCAACGTCATTAATATTTAAAATCACCTATTTATTTTTAGAAAACCAAATTATTCCTTCTAATTTCAAATAAACTCAATTTTTTTCTCATGCAAAACGAGACCGTTAAAGTTTATTCCTAGTTTAAAGAAAATCTTCTCCCCATCTTACTAATTTTGATTTAGCAAAAATCAAATAGTAAATCACCACAATCTAAGAAAAATAGAAAGGAGTTCAAACCATTTGATTGTTGATCATCCCTACATCAGCACAGCACAACGGCAGTTGAAATTCGCTAAATAACATATTTGGACTTCAGTCAACGTCCACTCGCGCGCCTCTGTATGCTTTTCACGGTTTGCTGGTTGGATTGCCAAGCACACGCGAATCGCTTCACGATAATGATTATGTGTACTGAAAATTGGTCGATTCGGTTCTATCCGTAATAAAAGTGATCATGGTTTGGCTTACTAATATTTCTGAATTAGACGATATAATGGTAGACGTATGTCAGTTCCCGCCACTGAAGTAGACATGATTCAAAACTTAGAGACAGCGCTTGAACATCGAGAATCTTATAAATTGCCAGAATTAGAAACTGTTAATGATGGCAGCCTACTCGAACAGAATTCTGTAGTAATATGTACTAAGATCGTGGATTGGGTGTAAATTCTTTTTAATGAAGTAGCATCGTTCATATGCAAAATGGAACCATTGTAGGTCGAAAAGACGTAGCTGGTAAGAGACGCGTTTGGTTCGTGGCCGATTTGGGTTCGATTCCCATCTCCCGTACATAGATTAGATAATTTTAATTCGAGAGCAAAGGCTAAAATGTTATTAATTAATAATAATTAATAATTACATTCAGCTAAATTTAAGTATTTTGGTTTGCTTGTATTCAACTGCATGCAAACATATATTTATATATTTTACAATATATTTAAATTCGAAAGTTAACGTAGGATTTTAACATAAGTTATTGTGGCGCTGCAAATAACCCAATATACTAGAATTTATTTTTCCCTTGTAGTAAAGCGACAACGTTATTGATATGTCATATAGCATAACAAATAACAGTGTTCACACATTACCTATAAATTTCCCCCACAAAAAAAATCTGTGTTCAAACAAAGAACTACGTGGTGGCCAGTAATCAAGAATTAAAAACGCTTGCGGTCGATATGTAATATGAATACGATACGTAATAACTAACTAGAATTTTTGTTTCATAGAACGACCGTTTTCCCACTTCAGTCACCTGCAAACGTCTCCCAATCAGACTTTAATAACAAGATTATAATAGGATGCAATTTTAGTAGTAAGTTGTGTTATAAATCTGGTCTTGTTAATTGCAATTTGTAATTTATTAATTGATCGCACGGCAACTTGTTGGTTTTACCAGGTCAAGGATAGTGATAGTTAAAATAACAGTCAGAATTTTATAACAAAAAACTATCAGCACTTTATCCCTTGTTGATACTTGTTTTAATTTTCTGTTATTATAACTACTAATGAGACCTAATTTATAACACAACTTGTTGCGAAACTTGCATGCTATTATAATCTTGTTATTTCAATCTGATCGGGTATCCTTACTGTAACCACAATCTTTGAAATTGCAACTGGTCTGGTGTATTTTCATGGATATGTTTATTTTGTTTCGACGTAAAGCTCATACGTGATGTTGAAGATAATTTACCCACACTTAAGTTCATAATAATAATGATCTTGATCGTATGAGATCAACGAATCTTCCCTAATTGCTTTTAAGCTGTTTTGAAATTTGCGTAACAATATACACGTAACCCATTGATAGGATTAAACACTATGATTATTATATTCCACAACTTCGAAGAAAACTACTCGCAGAGCCGACCTCTGTACCGAAACGCCTTATTGCGCCTCCAGACGGTCATACGCCGAGGTTAGGTAACCCTAACCTCCAGGCACTTACTTACGCTGACTGAACGTCCTGCACTGAAATTGTGGCATGAAAAAGCATCATCTATGCTTTCTGACGTCGGTAAAATTCATGTTTATTGCCGTTTGAACTAGACATCTCTTTTTAATAAACCCGGCGTAGGTGCGCCATGCGAATAAACGAGTCGAAGTTCGATAGAAGGGAGTGAACAATGAACACAACAAAATCATTAACAACATACTAAATGAGGTTAGGTGCCGGTTCACTGACGCGAAGTTGAGGTTGAAACAAACTAAGAAAAAAAAACTACCTACAAGCCCCAAGAGGGTGATGCTCCAGTGCCCCACTGGCCGAGGAGAAATGTAGGTGAAAATATTTTTATTTATCTTTATCTCCTGCGAGTGAGCGAATCAGACGCGTTCGAGCCTTCGACTGTTTACACCAATTTATTTGTACCTACAAACACGCGTGTTTTTGTTGCGTAATACGGCGCAATGCCTGGTTTGGTCGACGCCAGCTATCGGCGGTGGAGGTTTCGTAATGTGTTGTACCATCATTAACCGGAGTGTCAGTGGTGGTAGAGGTATCGGTCATCAACAGCAACATTGCAAGCCAGACGTCAAAGCCACTGGCCATAGCTGCAAAGGAAACCTTGAGCCTCTTATCAATATCCAATGATCCTCCAATGAGGCACGGGATCGGGTTCAGAAGAGAGTTTGAAAGCTAGCTACAGTGAAACTAGTACACAACGTCAAATGAAGCGAGTTTTGATGGAAACTCAACATAGTTTGGAAAATCCTTCATTTTTATTCATTCGTTCATTGTTTATTCGACACGGCACATTTTAGTATGCTTGGCGGTGCCAATTTTTTGTCATATTTTTGCCGGTAAAATCCAAATGTTAACGAAAAACGGAAAAATTGCATTCCATGAGACAGCTATTTCAAGCAGAGCTCTCAATAGGATGCACCTAAGTGGCTCAATCAAATACGGCAGAATATAAATAGAGGGCCGTGTGTCCGTCTGAATCATTCGTTTTTCGCATGTCAAACGAGCAATATCATGACTATAACTTCTCGACGGTACAATAAGCCGTAGACGCTATGGATTTTTGACAGTGGTGACATGAACCCGTCCGCAGTTAAGCCGCGAGTACGAATATTTCAGGTGCCTGTAGGTGCACCCGTTTCATCGCTGTGTGTAAAGTTTATGCTGCGCAGTGCGGCGAAATGTCGATTTCAAACTAAAATATAGGTTGAAAGTAAAAATGCGAGTCATTCAGTGTTAGCATACCACGAGCATATCATATGACTGCTTCTGGTTGCCACAGAGTAGAGAAAATATCATCAGAAGGGGTAGTATTTGAAGGATGGTGGTGAAGGGATAACAGTAATTGATCATTAGATATATTTTGTAATCCAAAATGGTGGTTTTCGGTTGCCACGGGGCTCTGAAAACCATCATCGATATGGGCTCAGAGAACAAACAAATAAGCTAGAACAAATGTTACCGATAAACCTGTGTAAACATTTAAATGAAAACACGTTGAAAATCACCATCGCATACAGCTTCGCATGCGTGAGACACTATTGTGTCCAAGTTTGCATACAAGCCCCGTGTAGCGATTGCTGGCCGATGGAAGTGCCGACCAGTGGCAAGTTGCTATTTGCTGTGATCATTTCAAAGCGACAGTTTAATTTCTTACACAAGTTGAAAAATTTACTTGTATGTCAGTTCTCAGCAGCCCAGGGACAACTTGAAAGCTCTCATATATTAAACTCATAAGCAAATTTTGTGGCGATTTGATGATGTCATGGAAGCTCGAATGAACCAAAATTTGAAAAAGGTGCATCCCATTTATTATTTTCCATATCTGTAAAAAATAAATAATTTAAGCATTTCTATCATCAAATTTATTTCGCTGTTCAAATTAGAAACTGTCCTCATTTCATCATACCTAAATAGAAACATAGATTCCATTTTGAATTTAAAAAATCCAAAATAAAATAAATCGATTTTCGAAAATACAACAAGATGACTTTCAAAATCAAGCCACTTCCACTTATATTGGATTTTCCGAAAATCTTCCGGATCGAATAAACATCTTCCTAGGAATGAAATCCTCCGGTAGATGCCGTTGCTGAAACAGAGCACTACCGGTTTGCTGCCAGAATTCTGATAAAAGCACACAAATTCTATTCAAAACTAATTTTGCTAAATGCGTAAAAAACTACATATATTGTTTATTTTCCCGATCAAAATATTAGAATTCTTGACGCTCTTAATGAACTTGAAACAAGATGTCGTAGGTTCACGAACTGTTAAGCTTGGTGATTTACTTTCATTGGCCAAAAGGATTTTCATTTACATTTCTCGAGAAAAAAGCACCAATGATTTACCGAAATCACCAAATCTTAAATTTTGAAATGACCTCAATTATCAATTTCCTTCGTCATGTTTTAACTGTTTTATGGTAACCGGAAGCTGCCACCATGAATTTCGAAATGGCTTCAATAATAAATTTCTGTCAGTTACCGACCACCACCACCACTCATATTGAGGCAGTTCTGGGTTTTGTGATAACCAGAAGCCGGCAACATGTCAACATGGCAACATGGCATCATCAATTTCCGTTACCTATTACCAGAGACAATCACCATGGACTACAGACGATTTTGACTACTTAGCTGACTCTTAGTTGACTGGTGTTCACTGGGTCAATTGAAAGCGATATCTTTTCATTTGACAGAATCAAACGAAGGAGGTTGAATAGCAACTGCGACTCAATTGAAAGCGACGATGAGTGAAGAGCCATGAACTGACCATCAGTTCAACCCTTTCATGTCTAACTGTTGGGATCAAGTAACACGAAAAACCTATGCTATATTTCACCCCAAGGAGGAAAATTTGGTAAAAACCAAAATTTCTCACTAGGGTGAAAATTTGTTGGTATAAACCAGTCTTTGTACAGGAGGGCACAAATCCTTATTTCATACTATGTTGCGTTTCGGCTTCGCCTCATCAGAAACCGACACTAACGTATTGTCGGAATAGATTAGCGCCGGCTTGACGCAAATCCCTTAAAACTAAAACACACTATGTGTTTCAATCAAACGACTGATCAAACGTGATGTCCCGTTAGAGCAGAAGTTCTGTTTATGCCGATGAGACACAAGTGAAGCCGAAACTTGTCTTGGCTTAGCAGGCCTATGCGAAAGCACTATGCTATATTTTTATATTAGCGCCGGCGCTAATCTATTCCGACAATACGTTAGTGTCGGTTTCTGATGAGGCGAAGCCGAAACGCAACATAGTATGAAATAAGGATTTGTGCCCTCCTGTACAAAGACTGGTTTATACCAACAAATTTTCACCCTAGTGAGAAATTTTGGTTTTTACCAAATTTTCCTCCTTAGGGTGAAATATAGCATAGTGCTTTCGCATAGGCCTGCTAAGCCAAGACAAGTTTCGGCTTCACTTGTGTCTCATCGGCATAAACAGAACTTCTGCTCTAACGGGACATCACGTTTGATCAGTCGTTTGATTGAAACACATAGTGTGTTTTAGTTTTAAGGGATTTGCGTCAAGCCGGCGCTAATCTATTCCGACAATACGTTAGTGTCGGTTTCTGATGAGGCGAAGCCGAAACGCAACATAGTATGACGAAAAACCTGTTTAATGATAGGTGCTTTTCTAGCAGTACTAGAAGCTGCTTAGTTTTGCCTTTCGATGCTCAATACAATTCTTCTGAAACCTTTATAATTATTCAATTGCTGTATTGCTGTATACGAAGATAATCTAAATCGATTTGTTTTATCCTATCGATTTAGACTATGTTTTTTTCATAACAATTGAAAACATCAGATTTTATATATATCAAAATTTTATTTTTCACCGTCAACTGAAACTGTCACTGGCAGCACTGATCCAACACTATCCAATCAGACTAATAACAATAACTTCACTTCAAACGCGAGAGATGACGGACCAAATGACTCCCAAGGTTCGCCAGACAACGCAGCCAATGTTTCACCGCCAAGGAAGAGTATCTCGACACACAGCAGCAAGCTGCGTTAACAATACCCAATGGACCGACATTTTGAAGCTTGATTTTAATTTTTTACATATTGTAAAAATCATAAAAGACCCACGGTTCAGTCATGTTAACAGATTGAACCGTGTCCAATAAATAAGAAGAAAAAAAAGATATTTTAATCCACCTATTGGTGCAATTCTGCCTTTCTCATTTCTCCAAACTATGACTCATGATCAACATTATTGTGGAAATGTCTATTACATTCTTAGTACACTTTGCACCCATACACAATGGCTCACCAGCCAGGAACCTGAGGAGCTACGTGTCGACGTTGACACACTTGAAACAAAAAAAAATATCATTCTTAGTTAGGCTAATCAGCATTAGTTCAATGTTGTCTTCCTGCTAACAAATTCGAAAGGGATTGTTTGAACAGATTGAAACGATGCATGAGAGTTGTATCGTTTTCAATTTGAATTTGTGTTCGTAAAAGGTACTTTAAATGACGAAATAATCGTTGCCGATAGGTGCTGCACATGTTTAGAATATGGTTTGTTTTTTGGTTCAATGATTTTGTTAGAGGGAATCATCTTATCGTACGTTACTGAAAAAAAAACTAATTTGATCAAACTTACCCCGTTTTACGGTAATCAAATGACGAATTTTTACCGCTACCTAAATGATTCATAAATGTCAATCAATAAAGAGTAGACATTTTTCTTCCAGTGTGCCAAATTTTACATGAGCCATAAAAATCATTAGGGAGAGCCATTACTGGTTCATGGAATTTACAACCAAGTAAAAATTAAATCAAATGTAGAACTAAGGTAATAGGAATTTTTGAATCCTATTAGTAAGGGTGCCACACTATTACCTTAATGAGGGTATGGTTGCCACCTCTAGTGATGCTTTCAATCGGATTTTTATACTGAACTAAGATGGACTGCAAAAAACATGAGTATAGGCTGAATCAGACAGAAATTTAATTAGAAATTATTAGTTACTGAGATGAAAAGAAACAAGTATAAACTTTTTCATTCCTTCAGTAACTCGCCAGGGTATGAATTTAGCCCTGGGTAAAAATTACCAATTAACTAACATTCCGCGTTGAGTGATTTATATTGGCAAAGCATAATGGGCACCACTGTTCTGTTCCGTTCACATTAAGCTTTATGAAGACACATTTTTCGCGTTAGTAGATAGTTTTGTTGGTTTAGATGAGTGTAGAATTTCACTTCCCCGGTTAACCGCAAAGCATACAAAAGCACCAGCCACTCTCGCTGTAGTGGATAAGCCGAACGAGCATTGCTCTCCGTTATAGAGAAGAGTGAAGCACACTGCATCGTCTTCCGGCATCCTTTGCGGATTCTTCGTCGCAAGCGAAATTCTAACAAAGAAGTAAAACTCTCCTCACGGATCAACAGTTCCGCTGCAGGAGCAGGCAGCGTAACACCAGAAGAATTAAATTCAGTACTATAAAAGTTTAAAATCACGTCGTCTCACCATACCTGGAGAAATTGAGGTAAAATCCGGAGGCCCGGAGATCGCCCTCGAAAACCAGAGTCTCCAGGTCAAACCCGGAGAGGTGGCAACCCTACCTGCTTGCGAAAAACTAAAACTCGAATCGAATGCTCAAATTTTCACCGTGTCTTTTGAGCCGATGGTTAGGGTGAAAATATGTTCAACAATCTATATCATGTTTATACTCATATGTGCCAGGGTAAAAATATTTTACACCACTTTAATACGTATTAAATATGAGAGACCCATTTGGCTTCCGTTGTGTACAGTGGTTGTATCTTCAAAAGTACTGTTCACGGCAGGTTTACGAATACGAAGACTTCGAAGCATTCAAATCAATTAAATAAAAATAAACGATGTGTTAGTCAATTTTCTAATAATGTAACATCTCTACATTGATGTAGAAATTTTAAGGTAGCCTATCTGTAGGCAATTTTTGTTGTACTTTGTAACGCAGGTAATGATGGTACGTGATACTGTTTGTAGTGGCCAACCGGGCGGTTAAATTTATTTTCCTCCTTCCTTGTCGAAAGAAATGTGTCTTTCCTTTCGAGCATTTGCTTTAGAATAACTATCAGTCTGCTCTCGACTTTGCAACAGAAAAATTGCACGTGAGAGGTAATCACGGATCCCCATGGTATTGACAACCTTTCAATCATTGCATCAATCACCAACCAAGGTCATCGTACAGTGGTTCAGGAAGCGAAATTAACGAAACAATTGATTATGCTTTGGTTTTAGAAATTTGGTGTCTTAGAAACATTTATTGTGAGTGACAAACTGCACCTTTTGGCTGAAACGGTTTTAGGGTGGTCCTTAAAATGTCAAAGTTGTTCATATTATTTCAAATTTTAGTTGAGATAGAATGATACTAAAATATTCTAGAACAATAAATTCTGAGCAACTTTGTTGAAAATGCTAACCTTTTATCTCAAATCGTTTTTATTTTAAGCGTCATCAATTGTTTCCCGCTAATTTCACTTCCTGGACCACCGTGCATCGGAAACAATAAATGATTCGTATGACCTGACCTGATCCAAAACAGGTATTCTCTCCAAAGGAAGATTATAAGTCTTTGCCTTAACTGACTCTCCGCGATTCAAACGAAACGAGTACATTTCGAATGCTTTATGGGACTAAGAGTGCGCAGACGTCTACTCGGAAAAGGGCACCGCGGCTAAAACCTTCCGGGATGATGGAACACCCTCTAGATATCCACAGTACGCGGGGTTAGAAACGCGATTGAAGCGTTTGATGAAAGCTAAGAACGATGCTTCCTGGCGCCAGTTCGTCGACTGGCCAACGAGAAAAACTATTAAATCATTTTTCGTTTCGTTCGATTAACCTCAATTTGCAGTTTCATATGGATCGATGACTGTAAGCAGCAGGTTTTGAAAATCTCTACGATAAGGAAAGTTTATCTTAATAAGTTTATTCCAGTACACGGAATTTGCAAACAGGAGCGAAAAATACTCATACTGTATCCATATTCCAGATGCCTCATAAACTACAATTGTCTCTGATGGCCATCAATACAGGATCGTCGACTATGATTGATATTAACACTATTAATGTGCTGAAGTTGGGTATCTTTTAGCATCCTGCAGCCCTACATGTAAAAGACGAACAGCAACATTTACGTACTACCTATCGAGTTTCTTCTAATAATTAATTCAGCTAATTGTATAAACGTGGATAGCGCTGTAATATTTTTTAACTAGATACTGACATTACACTCGAAAAGTGAAGCCAAATTAAAATGTATACAAATAATGGCTCCTGGAAATCGACGATTAATGAGATAGCGTCGAATACTTCGTCTTGCGATGGCTCTTGAAGGGTTGTATAGTTGATCGAATGTAGACCGGATTCATCACCGCCGCTGGTGAGCAAGACCCACTAAATTAGTTATGGAATTTGCGTTTCGACTTCATCTCATCAGAATCCGACGCTGACTTAGTTAATGGACTAATCTAGCGCAAGATTGACGCTAGCTCCAATGAACGGAGACACAATTTGTGTTTCTGAGCAAACCCCTAGTCAAGCGAAAAGAAACTCATTGTAAGCTGATGAGAACTAATGAAATCGAAACATTCGGTTTGGCTTAGCAGGCCAATGCAAGATGTAAGCTGAAATATAACATAGCTCAAGACCCACTAATCAATCCAGGGTGGAGAGACAGGTAGCAATACTCATACCTAATGGGAGGCTTGAAGATCCGGAGGAATTCCACAGGATAACACCAAGTATGTTCGATGAATTAGAGGAACTGTTACAGCCTAGTTTCAGTATGCGCTACACGTCGTGTACCATTTCACTACGAACAAGGCTATTTATAACGTTAAGGTAAAACACAATTCATTGCTAAACATTTTTGAAATTAGAATTTACTACTCGCCCTTCATTCGTATATCAGTCTACATACGAGCTCTGCAAGAAAGACTATTATGGCAATATCCTTAATTTATGTCTATCTATTGTAATTCCCTATTGCTTTGTAGGCCAGTAATGGCTCCGTGGATGCTATAATTAGACATAACACTCGAAAAAAAATGCTTCGTCCGCTTTGACGGTCATTTTAAATATATTTGTAGCTGGGACTATGGCCGAATTTGCGATGATGGCGCCACTGACATATGAACAAGCATGCTGGGGATAGACCACTAGTGAAAAATTGTTCCCAAGCAAGAGGGGTAACACTCTAGTAAACTACTGTTTGGGACCGTGTATAAAAGGTGGAGCTAGTGTTCTAGGAAAATGAGTGGTTCGATATTTTTAGAGAAATTTCCGCTAATTTCCTCATAGTGTTATGTCTGTTATAGATATGGTAGTTAGACAATGTATCTAAACTAGTACCCATATTAGCACTAGTTGGACACTAAAATCATAAAAGTCACACGTCTTGTGTGAACACTAATAACGAGGAATATGAACCAAAACTGTTTTTTGGTATAAGAACCAAACGCCTGGAACTACGCAGAATTCCCAAATGGGAAAATTTTGGACAAAGCACAAGACCTTACATAAAGTATGGTTTTTGTTTTAGTGTTTCGGATTCTTCTCGTCAGTAACTAGCACCAACTGGGTGTCTAGTTAGACGAGTGTCGAGTTAGTAGAGTTAGTCTTTAGTGCTAATTTGGGTACTAGTTTAGATACATCGTCTAACTAGACACAAAGGTTACTGACGAGGAGAATCCGAAACACTAAAACAAAAAACCATACTTTATGTAAGGTCTTGTGCACAAAAATTTAGCTTTGTCCAAATTTTTCCCATTTGGAAATTCTGCATAACTAAATGAGGTTATTACATAACGGGTGTTCAATAAAAAATGAGAATGATTGCAATACCTATCTGTAATTAAAGTAATGAGCGTGATTTTTTAAAGTAGAATACTTCTAACGTTTCAATATGGGAGTCCCTTTCCAAAAATTTCTGCTCAGATATTTTCCCAGTTTTCAAATGCAAATAACTTACGTTGTGCTGACCGAAATCGCAATATCTATACTATCTGATTCCGTAAAATGTACATCTATTATAGATAACGAAAATAATGTATTTTGTAAAGGTGGTGATTATATAATATAATATATATTATATTATTAATCCGTACAATTCAACCAAGCTGCGAGCGTTGCAAGGACTGACCACGGCTTACAAACAGGGTGTTTGGTTCATGGTTAAAAATCTCTCGAGGGATGATTGACTGTCGTATTTGGAGAAAAAAATCGTTCTACACATACCATGAAATCTCAACTGTTACTAAGTTATTGAACCTTTTGCGTTAAAAACTTAGTTGTCTTGAAATAGTTTTAACTCAAAAAATATACTTTGTATTTCAAATTTTTTAGATCGATTGGATAGGTGAGAAAATTTTCCACTGAAAAATGCCCTCAAAAATTACAGCTAATGAGGTTAAGTAATCTTTTCACAGTAATTAGTTTTAAATTTAACAATTTTGATCGATTTTTCGTTCACTTCGCGACAATCTTAATAGTTAACATCACCATTTTAATAATTCAAATTATTAATCTTGAAGAGTTGTATAATTTGTTCTTTGACATGCTACACTTATCTTGTCTTGTTTTCATGTGTTTGGGTTATTAAACTTAGATATTTTTATCTCATATTCACTAATACTAGCTCTTATTGAAAAAGTATGGCACTTATTGTGCCTTTTCTTATTTTAATTCGAGCCAGGAAAATTTTGCATAGAAAAATGTATTAATACCTTTCAGTTAAGTGAATCTAGTATTCTTTTAGAAGTTAATTAGTTCAAAGTTAGTGTTATTATTAGCATTTTCGTTATTCTCTTAAAATAGTAAATGATAAACTTCACCATTATTATCATGGAAATAATGCATCTCAGCAAGTTCTACAATTCTTCCTTCAACTCCATTCAATTAGTTTCGAAGCAAAATCCTTTTTTTCCTCTCGTTTCATATGCAAAAACAACGATTTCAAACACACTACATTTGTGATGAGGTCATGCTGTGTTACCTATTAAATTGCAGCGAAATGAAAAGTGTCAAATAACAAGTTTTAGAGAATATTAAGGGGCACCAAATGAACAATAGTGACGATAAATTTAGTTGATTAATAATTAAAATAATTTCAAAACTCTTTAAAAACGCAAAATTTGAGTTATTTTACTAATAAAAAGTCATTTAGTACACTTAACTAAAAGATATCTGTACATACATCGAAAGGAAATTTTCTCAGTCCAATGAAGCCCTAGGAGATTAGAGTCTTTTAAGAACTTGCAAGTCAATTACAGGAAAAGTTTGGAAGTGAAATTACAAGGAAACGAAAAGAGATAGGAATACTATGTTGAAGAATAAATTATGAATCGTCCTCCAACCCAACTTTTGGATAATAGATATTGCTATAATCATAATTCATTAATTTGAATTTAGCAAAACCTTATCAAAAACACTAACATTTAACTACTTTACAACTAAAAGGTAACTAAAACTAATTAACTGAGAGATATGAACACCATTCAATAGAAAATTTTCTCACCTTTCCAATGGAATTAAAAGATTGTAAATACGAGGTATACTTTTTGAGATGGAGGTGTTTTAAGATAAACAAGTTTTTTTACACAAAAAGTTTAATAACTCTTTAACGGTTGAGATTTGACAGTATGTGTAGAACGATTTTTTTCTCCAAATATGACAGTAAATCACTCCTCGAGAGATTCTTAATCATGAACCAAACACCCTGTATACTAGGCTAGCTCGTTAGAGTGTAAACATTTGACGAGCGAGCGTCATGCAAATCGTCGCCGAAAACAAATACACGGAATTCCTATATTGTTTGCTGCTAACGAATGATCGGCACCTGATAAATCTCAAGGAAGCTATGTCGATGTCCAAAACCTTTGCTTTGAACAGAAAATTACGGTGGGATATGTTTTCTATGGCATGCAGCCAAATTCCTAATTTACGCTAATAATCACATAGATGCACTGATTATTAACTGCGTCTGGTGTAATTATGGCGTAATGTAAGTCAAGAATCCATTTTTTTCCACCGTAAGATATTGTCAATTAACAACTTTCGAGAAATCCGTTTGTTTATCTCAACGATCTCTCTGACGTCACCGAAAACTGTCAATTCGCGGAGTAGCAAGCCTCGTTTCTGTGAGCCGTGGGACTGCCTTTTTGTTGTTATTGAAGTTCATTACTTCGCCATGTTTCTTTTCGCTCGGGTGCTGTCAGTTCAATCGAAGATGGCGTCGAAACAGCAAGCACTCAGCGAGCGTGTTGAACGGTCTTACGAAACGCATGGTCATCGTGGAAAAATATTTACAGTAGACCCCTTTCGAGACGAAAACGTGCCCGTGAGTACAGTTTGCCGGATCCCAGGAGCCCTGAGCGTAGAGCGGAAGGCCGATAGCTGCCGTCCTACGAAGATAATGATGAAGAAGAAGACGAGAGCGTTGGAAAAACTGTTCGACAACAAGGACGGAACGATTTTGCGTGACGCCGGCCGAAAATATCATTGCTCCCATACCGAACCCTCAAGATGGAGGAAATCATCTGTCGGAAGAAGACTCGGGTCCCCGAGTACACGGACGAGCAGACAGCGATCGTGAAATCGCAGTGCCGGTGGATGATGAAGAACTACCGCGGGTCGTGCTGGACGACGAAAGTTACTTTACGCTCTCGAAAACACATTCCAGGAAATGAGAGCTACTATTCCAGCGACAAGTCTAAGGAAAATATAAGTTTAGGCATAAATGTGAAATAAGTTATGCTGTGCATCGCCATATCGGATAGAGAGATTTCAAAGCCGTGGTTCAAGTCGAGCGGTCAGGTCATCAATCGTCAAGTGTACCAGGAGGAGTGTCTTGAGAAAATTCTTCTGCCGTTCTTAAAGGAGCGGATGGGAATTAGGGGAACTGGGGGTAAGACGGGCATGTTAAGAATATACTGTAATATAACATAGTCAGAGCATGTTTTGTCAACATTCAATACTCTATGTTAGAGCTCCATATGTTGGCTTTCGAGTGTCCATAGGGATTATGTTACAAAAATCAACAAGTATCATTTTTAAAGAACTAGAAAACGAAGAAATATTTGCACTTTTTCCAGACTGCGGGCAAAACGGACATATGGTGAGGGTAAGACGGACATGTTACGAAAATGATGATCACAATACAAAATATTCAAAATTTAGGAAAATTGTGCACAAGACGGACACGTTAAAGGTTTCCAGCAAGTTTTTGGTGTAACTAGTACTTGTATTTGCTATTTGTGGTAGTAATAATCCCCACATTTTGGTTTAAACGCAAGGACAATTTACAAAACAGAATTTAATGATAAGTATAGCTCATGAAAGCAATTTTATACATTCAGGAATCTAAAAAGAACTTTTGAATTTTACTGAACGTGGTGAATTTTGCACTACTTGCATCTGGTATGCTCAACCTGCACAAAACGTTGAATAACACAGGGCTGATTTTTGGAACAACTTGTGTTCTGCTTTTTTACATTTTAACGACATTCAATTAGCTAGAGATTACTGGGTAGGGAAAGTTATGAAAATTAGAGCCATAGTACTCAAGTGAGAGCAAGGATGTGAAGTAAACAGGTCGGAAAACTAGAAGTGGCAGGATCATTAGAACAGGCTTAATATCGTGCGGGCTTAATCTTTGTCTTCTGTTAATGAGGGTCGAGCTTAGGCAGAATAACTACGTAATTCCGCGAATCGTAAAATTGACCCTATGAACCGCATGAAAAGTAAATTGAGTGAATTTAAATTGATTTCTCTAGGGAATGGAGGAACATTACATTGTTTTCTCTAATCAATGGGTTTTGATGCCCATGTAAAATATAAACTTAATGCTACGTCGCACAATTTTTGAACCTACCCCCCCCCCCCTATCGTCACACTTCGTCAAAATTTGGTATACCCTCCATACCCCCTAAATGCTACGTCATTTATGCATGGCCCCTAAGCGCGGTGTTTCATGAATGGCGGCCATTCCTTTCGATCGCGAACGGCCGGGTGGAATTTTGGGCAAATTCGCTAATAAAATTTCAGATAGTGACGGACTACGGTAGTAGAAAGTCGCTAAAAAAACAATCCTTTTTTCGGGACAGTTTTCCGCACAGTAACCAAGTGTGAAGTGCGCGTGTAAGACGGCGAATTAAGCCCGTCGAAAGTGCCGGCCCGTTATCCGGTTACAAGTGTGCTGCAGGATCGCCGTAGGGAAACGCTAATCGCGAAGGAGCCACTAGCGTTCCCGGCTAATTGTCAAAGATCCGACGCATCGTCCGTTCTCACTGTGGAGGATCAGTCAAACGAGCCGAGCTCTCCTCCACCGTTAATTTCCAAGGAGAACGAAGCAGGGAGGACAAAGGTTCCCCCTAGGAAGTTTACTGCGGTGATTTCCGGGATCGTTTACAGCGAGTAGACGATCCGGCGATAGTTCGCCACCGTCGCTAGGAGGGTTTCAACAAAAGAGCAAAGCTCACCTCCCTAGCTAATTGTCAAGGACCGCTGCCGGAGCAGCCCTCTAAAATCGGGAGACCATGGCCGTTGTGTTCCCGGCCGATCGGACGCAGCAGAGACCATCCGCCATTCCGCCAGCGACAACAGATCATTCAGCATCAACAGCCGTGGAGAGTGGCAGAATAAAAGTCGGTGAATTTGAAATTTATTCGTTTTGTTTTCCCATTAGTTGGTTGTGCTACGAAAATCCGAAATTCCGGTAGAAGTACCTAGGCCGCTCTGAAAAGAAAGGTCCGCCAGGTAAACAAGAACCCGAGTAGTGGGCATACTCATACTTACAACATACAATACAATTGGAGTTTTAATGTTTAATCCCTAAAATACCCGTGTGTCCGTCTTACGCCACCTGTCCGTCTCACCCACAGTTACCCCACGTCTTCTGGCCGGACAAGTCGTCTTCCCATTACGTCAAGAATACGCTAGAATATCTCGAGCAGAAAGAAATACTTACCAAAAAATAATGAAATTTAAACGACGCGTAAATCAATAAGAATGTAAACATACAAAGCTTGAATCAAAAATTTGATTGAAAATTAAGTTGAATTCGATGCACTCAATGGGAGCATCAAAAAGCATACGATTTTACATTTTCGTTCGTATGATATTACATGTCATCTATTTTACAGCAATATTGGATTAAAAATACATTAAAGTGCATTGGTATACAGCTGAAGCTGTAATTTTCAATTAACGTTAAAAATTATAATAAAATTCGTTGAAGAAAGCACGACAAGTTGTGTGTATTTGTGGTGGAACTTAATTTTACATTTATATTCATGCTCCAAATATGTGCATTAAAATAAGTTTAAAATTACAAAATATTTTTTTTCTGTGTACCGTACGTGCCGAAAGAAAGGAACCCGATCAGCTTGCCCCAGTGCCGATCCATTGAGAATTTTTTCGGCTCCCTCAGTGCCCTAGTGTACACAAATAATTGACAGGCCAAGGATACGAAGCAGTTGACCACCAGGATCCGGAAGATGGACGTCAGTGCCATCCAGCGTTCTTGTGGGAGCATCGCGATTAAGTTGCCACGGGTTAAAGTTTACTTGACCTTCTCAAAATAATTCCACCGGGAGCCGTCCATTGTCACCAAAGAGATATGGGGAATAGATTGAAAATCATCTTAAATAACACAAAATGTTTAAAATTAAGAAAATTTACATAGTATGCTTGAAAACACAATATCGCCTACAACATCTACAAAACGAAATTGTTTGCAATACAAACATTTTGGATAATGTGTTTCACATTACTTAAGGAAAACACCGAGAGGCAGCGCTATGCGTCTAATAGAAACGGAGAAACGGGATTCCGCCAACTTACCACAACTAGTCCCTCCTACTGATCTTAAAAATGCCAAGTCAAGGTATTTTTAATTCGAATGTATAGAAATAATTGTTAGAATTGTTTTTTTTAGAATTTATTTTTTATGCAAAATAAGCTAATTTCAACAGTTATTTACAATTCTTCAACGTAAAACGGCCGAACAACTCGATTGTCGCACCTCTAAATTACAGTAAGTCACATTTAATCACTTTTATAAATCTAATTTTTCTTTCGTACCATCTCTCGCTCTTTTTCTTCATTAGCAAACAAACCGAGATAACAGTTTGCTAAGAATATTGGCAAATTATTCGCTTCATTACTTGCTTCCTATGTTTTCCATTTTAGGGGAACAACACTTCCTCGGGGAACCTTTCGAGGATTTTATTTCCCGTCGTTTTGAATATCCTTTGAAGTGCCTTCTCAATCAACGGAATCAGTTCGTGACTCAGCAGGGAAAAGTTTTGGTTAATCGTTTCGTTGATAATTTCACCTGTGTGATTGTAGAAAACAAAATCATTTATACGTGTTCGAAGTACATGATCTGATCATACCAAGAACGCGATCTCCACCAAACAGGTTTTCCAGTTTGATTTTTCCATCTCCGACTTTAATTTTAATATCCAGTTTAGCCAGCGAGAGATGATTCTTGCCGTTGATCACTTTGCGGTCACCTTTGATTCGAACATTTCCCACTCCCTGGGCTAGAATACAAATCGATCAGAACAAATTTAAAAAGTTTCGCAATGACTCAAACGAACTTACTAAAGTTTCCTGTAAATCTTCCAGCACCCTTCACAGGGAGCAGCAAAATTCGTCCGTCAACTACATATCGTCCTTCAACATACAGATGCGGTAGCTCCAGCTCAAAGCTGTAGATTTTTCCGTACTCGAGAATACTGAAAAATTTAAGATTTGTTAAATTTACTTTATTTACTCTAATTAATGCGGAAGGGTGAGAAATCTGCTCAACACACTAAAATCAGCAGTTCTCGACCTCTTTTGTATAACGGAATCACCCGCAGTTTCAGTCTGTTACTAAAAAACTTCAAATTTAAATATCGTTCAGAGAAGATCGTTTCTTCAATTAATTCGTAACAGTGCCCCCAGATTTGAGATCTGCTGATCAATGAACAAACTTCGTAACAAACTAATTCGTATTCACTTTAGTCTCTTCAATCGGAAATTGCCCGGTCCGTAGGCTTTGATGTCCTTGGCGGTTATGCTAATGCCCTGTCCGGGAACACTTTCAGCCACTATCAGATCGCCGAGATTGATCGGTTCGATGGCGGGAATGTCGAGCTCCGGAATGCCACGGGCCAGATAGGGTCGAAGGGTTTCGATCGACTGTTTCATGCATTCCGTCAGCGCCGGGTCGTCCTTGTGGCACACATGCAGATACTCGGCTGCAATGAAGGAAATTGGAAGTTGGAAAATTGCTTACTACATAGTCGATGCTTTGCACAAAGGAAATTTTCTTACGGAGGTCTATGGATTTTGCGCTGTCTACGGAAAGTAGTATCACTAATGCCCAACACAATTGATAGCTTCGCATTTTGGTATCTGAAAGAAGAATGAAGACAAGACAGTTGGATTGAATTCAATTTGTACCAGTTTAGGACTACTGGCTAATGCCGGCCATCGTTTAACTTCTGCGTTTTACATAATTGATATGCCCATGACGGTGTTCAATAGTATAGCCCTACCGTAAAACGGAAGGATATGAATACTTCGCCATGTATTTCACTTATCCGTAATACATCTGTGGTTTGAATAGCTTGGAAAAATTAATTCCTGCCTTATTCTTGAATTGGACAAACGATTGATTTAGAGACGATTCTCTGCGCATAGTGTGCGCTATGCTGTTACAATAAACAGATTCTATGAATTTTAGCAACTGTTACAGTAACACAATACTTAACAGTATTTTTCAAGGGCATTTCGAATGCCATTTATACATGTTTTTTGTGTTAAGCAGAGGCAGTGAACTAATCGCTTTTCGTGGTCTAAATATTCAGACTGCAGGTTTGGTCTAGTGAATGTTGCTTTAACAAAGTGCTTTATATTCTAAACACATGAATCGTTGTGGAAGGTGGAACATTTTCTGCGTGAAAACTAATCAATAAAGATATGCGAGACACATATTGTGGTTGACAATTTATTCTTTTTAGTGGTGAATAACCATAGTTGATCACACTAGAGCTTAGTCATTGTTTAAATGGCAAACTTTATCACAGGTAAACTTTTCCAACCGCAAGTGTCTACAATTGGTAAAAAAAGGTTGTATTTGATCCTAGAAATAATAAAATTTTAAATACTTTGATAGAATCCCTCGTCGAAAATAATCCCTGTTTAATGAATTTACCTCAAATGATTTATTTTTAAATCAAACTATACAGGGTGTTTGATTCATGATTAAGAACCTCTCGAGGGGCGATTGACTATCAAATTTGGAGAAAAAAATCATTCCACACATACCATCAAATCTCAACCGTTACAGAGTTATTGAAATTTTTGTGTAATAAGCTTATTTATCTTAAAATATCTGTAACTCGTAAGGTATACTTTGTATTTTAAATCCTTTAGTTCCATTGGAAAGGTGAGAAAGTTTCCTTTTGAATGATGTCCTCATATTTTTCAGTTAATTAGTTTCAATTACTTTTTAGCTGTAAAGTAGTTAAAAATTATTATTTTTCATGTTGATTTTCTCAAAATAATAAATTATAAATAAATTATAATAAATGCAATATCTATTATTCAAAACTTGGGTTTTAAGACGATTAATAATTTGTTCTTCAACATCATATTCCTATCTCTTTTCGTTTCTTTGTGATTTCATAACTAAACTTTTCCTGTAATCGACTTGCAAGTGCTTAAAAGTCTCTAATCTACAAAATATGGTTTATATCGTTATTTCCAAGGTTTCATTGGAAGGCTAAGTAAATTTTCTTTCGATTTATGTATCTATATCTCTTTATGTATGTATATCTCTTAGTTAAGTGTACTAAATATCTATTATATTGCTATTATTATAGTTCATTATTTTGAGAAAATCAACAAAAACCGCATCAAAAACATTAATTTTTAACTACTTTATAGCTAAAAAGTAATTGAAACTAATTAACTGAAAAATATGAGGACATCATTCAAAAGGAAATTTTCTCACCTTTCCAATGGAACTAAAAGATTTAAAATACAAAGTATACCTTACGAGTTAGAGATATTTTAAGATAAATAAGCTTATTGCACAAAAAGTTCAATAACTCTGTAACGGTTGAGATTTGATGGTATGTGTAGAATGATTTTTTTCTCCAAATATGATAGTCAATCACCCCTCAAGAGGTTCATAATCATGAACCGAACACCCTGTATAAGGCCCTTAAAGTTTATCTACCCCTATCACTAAATTAGTAGGGGAAACCGAGGTGAGTTGAAACAGAGGAGTGTTCAAGTAGTGCCCAATACCTTTCCGTTATGGATTTTGTAATATCGCTTTTGTTCAACATATACGAAAGATGTGAAACAAAAGCATTTTGGCCGAATCTCTAACGGCATGGTTTCACTAGAAATGGGCACTGTTTGAACTCTCCTCTTTTTCAACTCTCCTCGGTTTCCCATATTCGTGTAATATATTCATGACAAAATCGTTCAAAGGTATGTATTACATTTCTTGTGAAAGAAATGCATAGGATTCGCTTAAACTTTGAACTACTCGGTCTAGTCTTCGACGGTGGACCTAGCCTACTCCGACGGAGAATTCCCCGGTGCAAAAAAGTTCTCCCGAAACCGAGCCAACCATCGAGGTGTTGAGCTTGGTTCGGTGATTCCGGTGGAGCAGGACGTCCGGTTCGCTGGTGCCCCGACGACCCGCAACTGGTGGTGTCTCGTCGCGGTCTACTCAGTCTAGTCTCCCGTGGTGAATCTAGCTTACGCCGTCGTTGAGTTCCCCGGCGAAAGAAGTTCTCCCGATGCCGATTCTCCTTTGGTGTTAGCACCACAACTTCTAGAGCCCTTTGGCTCCCTGACGATACCATTTATCACCGCAACTCTTTTAGACACTTGGTTCCCTTCTCGTTCCATTTCGCTCAACTTCCCCGATGAGCCATTCAGCTCCCGATTTTACTAAAATCTTGTTCGCAAACTACTCTGTCTACTCCCCGATGGTGGATCTAGCCTACTCCGCCAGAGAGTTCCCCGGCGAGAGAGGTTATCCCGAAACCGAGCGATTTATTTCTCCCGATACCAATGTTCATTTCCGTGAGCCATTTAGCTTCCCGCTTCGTCCCGATCTACTCGAATTAGTTCCCGGCGGTAGACCTAGCCTACTCAACGGGCCAGCCAGTAGGTTCTGAGGTTCATCCAGCGATTCCGGGTGGAGCGCAGTTTCCAGTTCACTGGCGCCCCAACGACCCACTGCTAGCTATTCGACACGGCCTACTCACGAGCTCCCGGGTAAGGTGTCGAGGTCAGTCCGCCGAAGCCTGACATCCGGCTCGCTGGTGGTCCGACGACCCAAAACCAGTGCAACGTCACGTACTACTCAACTGGTGGCGGTCTAGTCTACACCATCGGAAAGTTCTTCGGCGGCGGAATTTCTCTCGAATTCCGATTTGTGGTTTCATGGCAGCTTCCTTGCTAATGGCGCTACTTTGTTGGTCTCTTCGCCACTTCCTCTCCAGCTCGAAGAGTATACTCGTAACTGTAACTCTGATGACAGCGTAACAGATGTGCTCGTCGTGGCACTTCTCTTAGCAGATATTGTCAACTGTCACACCAGGCACACCCCTTCGGACTTTTTTGAGACTAGGAAATTCGAAGATTGCATTTTCCGATGTTTCTTGCACGATCGCACACTACGGGAAAAGTGGTGACGAAGCATGTCCAAACCGATGCAAATACTTCCGGAAGCATCCATGCCCGGACAAAAACTGCATCAAATGGAAGTTCACCTTTCCATGCTTTTTATGAGCCTAAGCCGACACATTTGGGACGTATCGATGAATCCCCCTTCCTTTCTCCGCGTTGTCCTACTCCTGCTGCAATTTAGCCAACGAGTCCGCTTGGGCCATTCTATTTGCATTACGTGTATTCTTGCGCTGATAGTATTCCACGTCCACAACCAGAGTGATGCAGATGGGGATCATCCGGGCGATAATGCATACGGCCATCAACCGGAATGTCCTGTTCAGATTTTCACGGTTCTGCTTGGTTTTCAGCGCAGCAACCCAGGCAGAAACTCCATATTGGAGTATCGGTGACAAAACAGTAGATAGCAGACGTCTCGTGCTGCTCTTCGGACCGCCGATGTTTGGCATGATTCTCGCTATTGCCTTCATTGCCTCAGCCGATATTTCGCAGGCGTAGTCGACGTGGTTGTTGAAGCTCAACCGGTCGTCGATTATAACTCTTAATTACTTCAGCGCACGCTTCGATGCAATTACGTGCCCTCCGATGTCGATCTGCATCCGCTGAACCGCTTTGTAATTGCTGACCTACAACAACTCCATCATGTTCTCGATGACGTGTATTGTCTCCATCACTGACACCTCCACTTCTTCAAGGGTATCACCCATTACCGTTAGTGACACGTCGTCCGAAACAAACGTCGTCCGAACTTTCCTGGGCAGCCGCAGTGTCAAGACCTCATCGTACATCCCGTTCCAAAGAGTTGGACCGAGAATGGAGCTCTGAGGAACGCCCGCTCTGACTCGCATTGTCTTCTGCGCTTCGCTCGTCTCGTACAGCAGCACTCTTCTCTGAAAGTAGCTCTTCAGGATCTGGCATAGATAGTCGGGAACCCTCATTCTATGCAGCGCTGCAGCGATGGCTTCCTTGCTGGTGCTGTCAAATGCATTCTTCACATCTATCGTGACCACAGCGCAGTATCGATCTCCTCTTCGTTTCGGTTTAGATGCCTTTCCCGCACTCTCGAGCACTGTCCGACTGGCATGTTCTGTCGATGCTCCTTTGCGGAATGCGAACTGCATCTTGGACAGTTTGTGCTCGGTTGGAGAATTCTCGATTTTAAGCCGATCCGGCTTTGAATACTACTCTTCATGAAGAATCATGTCAACCCTAGTATGACCTTCTGCTTCATAGATAATCATGGGATTACAAGAGACGACTATGTACAACGAGAAGAGATAGCGGTCCGGAGTTGGGACCCAATAAAATGGAGAAATACATTGAAACTCACACGTACGGAGCAGGCGCTGCAAATGTGTTCGCCAGAGGTGATTTGGTAGGATCACCATCACCAGCAGCTGAAGTTACACCGCAAGAACAAGAGGAGGGGAAGCAGCAGCAACAGCAGCAGCAACAACAGCCAAAGCAGAACGGGATGAGTTACACCCCACAGAGACCAAAAGTAGTGGCAGCGAAGTACTTGGTAGAGGAGCTCCACAAGTTCGTGGATGCGAGAAACAATGTCCATAAGGACATTAAGGAGATGGTTCTTAGAATCCGATATGGCAACGCGGAGTGCTAGTGCAGTTGAGCGAGCATTGGCCTCGACTAATGCTACTATCTTCCCAGCTCCCCGAAGCAGGGGAAGGAGAAGCAGATTAATGTGGAGAACACGTCAGTTTCCGCGACTCCAAAGTTGTCAAGAACCTCACCAGGAGACGGAAGACCAAGAGGTAGATGCTCGAGGACGCTGTTGTTGCCGACGGAAAGGACGTCAGGCGACAGGGAGAAGCTGTTATAGGAGAAACACCGGAAACAGCAAAAGCAGAAGGAAGAGCGAAAAGTGGAGCAGAAGAGAAAAGGAAAACCTCCGGCTCGTCAGAAAGCGCCAAAGAGCCAAGCCGTGCTCGTCAAAGCTAATGACGCGGCGACGTATGCATCGCCGCTCAAGAAGGTCAGAGAGGACCCAGAGCTGACGGATTTGGGGAAAAACGTGATAAGAATCAGGCATACCCAAAAAGGCGAGATGCTCTTAGAGTTGTAGAAGGATCCCACGACTAGTAGCTCGACCTTGCAGGAGAATATTACCAAATCAATGGGTAAAAAGGCAGCATTTAAAGCGCTGAACCCGAAGATGGTGATTGTGTGCAAGGAGCTTGATGAAATCACGACGGAAAACGAGCTGAGAGGCACCCTGAAGCAGCAGTGTAACCTGGTAGAGGTGCACATGACGATCCGGTTAAAAAAAGGGATACGGAGAAACTCAGACAGCGATGATTCCTTTACCGGTAACCGCTGAGGACAAGACGCTGGGGGTAAGCAAAGTTACGACAGGATGGTCGAGATGCCCATTGAGAGCCGCCCCACAAGTGAATAAACAAGCAAAGGAAATACTTCAACTGTTTAAGCTTTGGACATTTGGTAGGAGCTTGCAGAGGCCTGGATAGATCCGGGATGTGCTGGGAACGGGAGAGACATCTTACGCGAGATTGCATGCAGCGGCCGAAGTGATTGCTTTGCATTCCAGTGAATGGAAACGATCATCAGACGGGTGGCTTTAAATGCCCTGCCTACAAGAAAGCGACTGCAAGCCAACGGTAATGGAGATAACCCAGGTAAATCTGATTCAGTTTGACACCGCACAGCAACTGTCGTGGCAGTCTACGACAGAAACAATGTGTGATGTCGTTTTGATTGCAGAGTCGTATCAAGTCCCCCCTGATAAAGGTAACTGGGGGTGGATAGATCGGGAACGGCTGTGATACAAGTTGTGGGCAGATTCCCCATCCAAGAAGTGGTAGAAAGTTCATACGAGGGCTTCGTGATTGCCAAATTCAACGGCGTCTTCGTGTGCAGCTGATACGCTTCTCCAAGGTGTACAGTAGGACTGTTCAGCCTAATGCTGGAGCAGTTAACCGAACAGTTGATTGGTCGGAAGCCGGTAGACATTGGTGGTGACTTCAACGCCTGGAGTGTGGAGTGGGACACCAGAATAACCAACACAAGAGGGTGTATTCTGCAGGAAGCTCTAGCGAAGTTAGATGTACGATTGTGCAATGAAGGTTCAGTTAGAACATTTCGGAGAGACGGAAGGGAGTCTATTATCGACGTCACATTCTGTAGTCTTTCATTGACGGCGATCATGGATTGGAGAGTATGCGAAACGTATACGCATAGTGACCACCAGGCGATTCGCTACAGTATCGGTCAACTCTGCTGCAGCACGGAGAAGGATAACGAATGAGCAAAAATGGAAGACGAAAGCCTCCAACAAAGACCTTTTCATTGAGGCCCTTCGGTCGAATGGCGGGACCGAGAACGTGAGTCCGGCTGGCCTAACAAGAAGGATTGTGGCGGCTTGTGACGCCACAATGCCGCGAAAACTGGAACCTGGAACTGGATCTGGAAAGGAAGTGTTTCGGGAAACTAGGGTCGCTTTAAAATAGGAGATCGGACTTAACAAGTCAGATTGCCCAAAGGAGCGGTGCCGAGAAGCAGACACCAATCCCTGGGGCGACGCGTACCGAAACGTAACGGCTACAATGAAGGGCTCGACGACGCCAGCCGGAATGTGCCCGGATAAACTGAAGATAATTGTCGAGGGTCTTAATCCAACTATCTGGCCACCGACATCGTACGGCAAAAAAGAAGGAGCAAAGACGGGCGATTCGCAAGTGTTTAGCGATGAGCTCGCAGAAGCGTCGAAGCGCCTGAAATCAAAAAAAGTCCCTGGTCCGAATGGAATACCAAACGTAGTGTTGAAAGCTGCGATCCTGGCACATCCGGACTTGTTCAGGATGGTGCTGCAGAGGTATTTAAATTAAGGCAACTTCCCCGAAATGTGGAAGGTCAAGAAGCTGACAGCATGAGTAGGACAACACCGAGAAAGGAAGGTGGATCCACCGACTCATCCCAAATGTGTCATCTTAGGTGCATAGGAAGCATGGAGATGTGTACTTCCATTTGACGCAGTTTTAGTTCGAGCATCGGATTGGACAAGCTTCGTCACCCCTCTGCCCGGAGTGAGTGAACGTGCAAGAGACACCGGAACACGTGGTCTTTTAATGCCCTAGGTTCGAAATTCGAAATTCGTAGGGGTATGCCTGGTGTTGCAGTAAACAATATCTTCGAAAAGATGTGCCACGACGAGCATACCTGGGACGCTGGCAATAGAGTCGTTACGAGTATACTCTCCGAGCTACAGAGGAAGTGGAGAAAGCACCGATAAAGTAGCGCCATTGGCTAGAAAGCCGCCGTGAAACCACAAATCAGGACTCAAGAAATATTCCATCTCCGGAAACTCTCCGTCGGTGTAGACTAAGCCCACCACCGGGGGCCATTTGGGTAGTAAGCGACATAGCACCGGGTTCGGGTCATCTGGACGCCAGTAAACCGGAGTCAGGTTTCATCGAAATCGTCGGACCGACCTCGAGACCGGGTAGCTCGTGAGTAGGCTAGCTCCTTCGCCGAGTAACTCTCCGTCGGCGTAAGCTAGATTTACCGCCGTGGACTAGACTGAGAAGACCGCGACGAGACACCACCAGTCGCGGGTTGTCGGAGCACCAGCGAACCCTACTGAAGGAACTAACTACTAAATAGAGTGATAATAAGAAACGACTCACAGAAGTAATGCCGTACGGTAGTGCCGGGGAAGAATCAGGTTCTAAACAAGAGCAGTGGTTTTCAGCGGGTCGGGTGGTGGTTGCCCTAACCGGTTCGCTGAGACGTTAAGATTTTTGTACATTTTTCGTGCAGTTTCAGGGCTTTTTTGAAAGTTTTTTAATGCTCTATAAAAATACACACACAGTCATTGTCTCAAATCGTCGAGGTAAGTCGATTGGTGCATAAGACTCGGCCCTCCGGGCCTCGACGGAAGTCTTAATAGATTGAGCGAATTCTATACATTTCTTTTACAAGAAATGTAAAACACAAAATAGGAGAAGAAACGGCATACCGGTTTCTACTGAAAATATGGCGCCGGGAGTCTCCCCGTCTGAGTATGCTATATTTGCTGACGACGATTTTCCGAGTATGTCCTGACAAAATTGGGCTAAGCTATGAGCATAAGGCCGCAAGTCAGGATAGCTGTAAACTACATGGCTCAATGTGTGAAATTCAGCTTGATGACTTACAAGAGGGAAAACGCCTGATGACTTACAAGACGCAATCACCCTACCAACTAAGTAGTATTTTATGGTAAAGAAACCCAAGTCTGATGCATGACCAAAAAGGCTTCAGCTTCGAGCATTAGTTCTACCTCTTAACCCACATTGAGATGACTTACATACTTCAATAAATGATCGAACAGCATCCTCATCAATGCACAAAGCGTCATCGCATGGCATTGACTTTTCCCAATTAGAAACCCTTGACACTGCTACATGTGCTCACTCTTGTACAGAAACACCGTTTGACCAATTAAAGCTGACCTGAAAGCACCGATGCAGTCCGGTCTCATGACAGTAGCGGTCGCCAGTCAGCATGTGCCGTGATAATGAAATAAACACACAAATCGCAGCAAGAGAAAAAAATTCGTTGGTCTGCCGGCTGACGGGCACAACGTAAATTTACGAAACTTTTACTTTCGCAAGTTCCTGTGCATTAATATAGAACGACCCCACTAGGCAAAGACATTCGCGTTTTTTATAGTTTCGCTAGCTTCGGAGAGCGGAGTAACTAAATAAAAACAAACTACGAAATTTTGCAGATCACATTGAGGCGAGCAGAGCTTGAGGGTCTCGACCATGTGGGCCGGTTAAGCTCTAATCACCTAACCGGCGTAAAGGATCGCATCGACACGGCGAAGGTTTAATGCACCCGCATGGCAAACCTTGAATGAATGCTGCGTAAAGTGTGATTTAGCCCACATCGCAGCAGCGGCACGGTGGAGTTGCATTTACCTAGCAGGCTTAGGCCCAACGAACAGGTCTTCGGCAAGAAACGTGCTGCTGCTGCTGCTGACAGTTGAAGGTGATTCGAACTTGATCTGAGCAAAAATGTTCTATGCCAGATTCTCGTTCTAATGCATTCGCGAATACATCGGGGAACCAGTTCACAAAACATGTAGTAGGCAACAGAAGAAGGCTGACAGGTGTGCTCATTGCGCTTCGATCTGTAATTTATATACGTGCAGATGGAATGGACATAACCATGCGGAGTGTTTTAAAGGTTAGTAAACTTTTTTTCTAGAAACTGTTAAACATTCAATTGAAGTTGCAATTATGAGCTGGATTCTGATTAATAGCAGCGCAGTTTAATAATCGTTTAGTAACCGTATGTCCAACCTTCAAATGTGTTATGTGACTTTCAAATTCCCTACAAATTTCGGTACGCAACACCAAAAAATGACAAGGATTATATGATACAAATGAAATTGTCAAGAATAACTCTAGCACCTCATAATTTTTTTGTGGTGGTATGCATGTATGTTAAACAAATTATGTAATTGTGTCAACAGTGCACTGTGGGAAAAAATCTCTAATGTATTTTCCTATTACTGAAAAACAGCACTGCTTAAACGGTACTTAACCCAACAACAACAAGAAACATTTCTGATATCATTATAAGATACAGCTTCATTTAGTTTTATGAAGAAGATTCATCAAACGCAACAACTACAAGGTGAATTGGATTCCAGTCGAATCTAAAGTAACTCGAAATCAAATGCAGTGTGAGCATAAATTACCTATCAGTTAATTTGATCCAGTTTCTGCCCACAGTGCGATTTGTGCAACTGTGCGCGCTATGTCACCTTTATTCGGATGTCCTCTAACCGCATGCAGCTGGTCTATTGGGTTCACCATTTCAATCTCTCTCTAAACAAGACCATAGATTTACCCTTCAATGGTTTATGCCTTCACTCAGTCAGCACAACTCAGCATCACAGGTGGAAGAGAGAAACTGTTTGACTCATGCAAGTTAAAATATTTGCTTCTGCATTTACCTATGCAAATCAACTTATATAATTACCTCTGAACAAACAGGCTTCTGCTTGGAGTTTTATTGCCAAGCCAATTGATATAGCGTTTGCTGTCCACTGAAGCCTGTCGATTGTTCGACAAACGACGCCGAGCGGTGAATGAGTGTGAGATTTTAAAATATTCCACCAAATTGATTTGCATTTCCCGTTATAAAGGTAATACATAACGGAACGTATACTAGAGTTTCATCTGTTACCACCTATGGACTATAATATTGTACCCTCGTGGTATCAATTGTATTGTTATTTAATTCCAATTCCCCTTTAAAATTGTATTTGTTCTCATGAACTACGATACAAGTGAACAGTTCCTGGAGGCATTTCCTGATAATTAAGCAGAAGCGTGATCGTTGATCATAAGCGTAAGATATAGCCCGTGTGATACTGCTTCCTTACTGTCTGGGAAATGATAGTAATAAAAATCGGCAGAAAATTGGGGAAGCAGAGGGTATAGCTCTCCAAAAGTTGGATATTAGGCTGTTCAATGCGGGCACTAGCAGAACTTTTCGCGGCGAAGATCGAGAATCCACGAGATTTAACCCAGGGATTCTTACTTATTTGCGGGTAGGTTTCAAATCATACATGACTATATGCTGGAAATAGATAAAATATCGAATCCATTCGATTGCTCAATAAAATTTTGAAACACTGCGTTGTTTTCAGGAATACTTTGAGAGAAACAATTTACCCTACATAATTCTAATTATTCCCTTGTCTCATCAGACCCGAAGAAACTGAAAAAAACGTAAAACCCGAACTCCCGGAGTTCCTCCCCAAAATCAAAGCTGCAGGGTCGAATCCGGAGAGGTAGCAACCTATTCCTTCGGTTAACTAACACATCTCTGATGTAAATGAAACTGCAACTTGACGCATGGTAGTCAAACAACGCGCGCCTTTCTGGAATTATTCATATCGTGATTCCATAACCCTGCCCAAGCACGAGACTTCCCATAGTCAAGGCGTGTGAATATGACTATAAGTTTAACCTTTAACTGTCTATAGTCGTATTTCATAGCCGGGTGAAGCTTCCAGCTGAGGCGAGCAATCCAAAATTTTACCGACTTTGTCGGCAGGCTACGAACTCGTCGACTTAGTGGTCGATGACACAAAATGCCTTGTTGGTCTTAAATATTCGATGGACACTTTTTATTGCTTAGTAGGTTTATTGTGCGGTAGTGGATTAGTTTGTTAATACACACTGCTATCGGTATGTATAATAAACGAACAGGTTCTTCATGAAAATTCACATCCTAAATAAACTATGAATGAAACACGCATTGCACAGCTGCCTAGGAACGTATTGTAATTTTTGTTATCTAGCCGGTATCGTTGAATAAATTGGTCGGTGTTAAGTCAGACCGGACTAAGTGGCATTGTATTGCTTTCGAGAAAAAACGAGTTTAAAGCTTGAATCGCAGCATCCTTTACATTATAATTTGAAATAATTTTTTGCTATAATTCTTGCATATTGTAACATATTTCAAAACAGCTAAAAGTCGAAAGTACCTGAGGAAATTCTTTATCCAGCGCTATGATTTTTTAAGGTTTTGCGACTTAGTCCAGTCTGACTTAACACCGACCAATTCATCCTGTGATTATGTATGACTCGACCTCTGTGCGTGAAACATCGTCCTACTTCGTTAAGTGCAGGATATAATTTAATAAAATAGATTTTCCTATGATTTGCTCCTAATTTTAATAAATTTATATAAATAAACAAATTTGTATTCGTGAAAGAAAAAAAAGTGAAATTTCTCTCTTTTTACATTTCTTACAAAAGAAACGCATAGGTTTTGTGAAATGCTTTTCGGCGAATTTTCAGTCAAATAATGCAGCACAAACGACGTATGTTTATGTTGTCCAACGTTTCGACAATTTATTTTGTCTTCTTCGCAGGAATCTGATTAAGTTTGTTTGATTACATATAAGAAATAATTTCCGTTAGGTGTACTTTCAATTATTTGTTGGAATTACTTACAATAGGTTACGTTTGTTTGTCTTGTATGTGTTTGTGTGAACAGCGTAAGTGTCTTTTCATCTGGCTCCCTCATGGAGGTGTTGCTTATACTTGAAACTTTAAACGCGATTACCTTGAAACATGTTTCCCAAAAGCGTCTTTGCGGTGAATACGATTGCCGGAAAAGTTTTCAACCGATCTCAAATTTTTTTTTTTTACTTGTTCGTAATTTAACTGCCGTATCCTTGAACGATTCCATTTTTTCGTCAAAATTTTCATATTATTGTTATGAATTTTTTAATAATATTTTTCAGGCGAAAATAGTGATTTTTTTGGAAAAATCGTCCCCTTTTCCAAAAAGAAGAATTTTTTTTAATCGATCATTCAAGGACACGGAATGGAATCGTAGTCACGGCAAACCTCGTTGAAAAAACGCGTTTTGCGGAAATTGCTATAGCCTCGACAATTATTAATATTTTTTTTTCTCAAGTGGATTTTGCAAATTGGACATTGTACTACGCTAAACGTACAACAAGTATTTCATAAAAATATGGCTACATACCTTTATAAAAATTCAAACTTTTCCCTTTTTTACCGCATCTCAACATATATAACCCCTTAAATTGAACATGAAAATTGGAATCTTTTTGTAAAAAGCTATGAAAATAAGTGACTTACAGCATTTGTACTATCATCACTTTCCTAAAACAGCTTTTTTGAAAACAATTTGTTCGTCTTATTTTACGGAGCGTCTTTTTTCACGGTTGGTTCAAGTATACTGTGGTAATTATACGAGTGTAGATTGGAGACGTCAAATGAAATGTCAGCTTTTTATGTTTTGAAGTTCTGTCATAGTTAAGTTTTTTTTGTTATTGTTTTTTGATCGCATGAAATATACCTGCATATATGGTGCTGAGTCCTTCCATATCGCTGCGTTTATTGACTGTGTTTTCACTGTTCATTATATGGCATATTTCCAGAATGGACAGTGCTGTTTTGTTTTTGTGTTGGTCAAGAATTTTGACCGTTTGAAGGTTGAATTGGTGATCGGTTTCTATACAGATTGATTGCGAAGTGCTGTGCGTTCTTTGAGTGTTGTGTTTTGCGAATCACAAACAAATACAAGACAATCAAACGTAACCTATTGTAAGTAATTCCAACAAATCATTGAAAGCACACCTAACGGAAATTTTTTCTTATATGCAATCAAACAAACTTAACCAGATTCCTGTGAAGAAGACAAAATAAATTGTCGAAACGTTGGACAACATAGATATACGTCGTTTGTGCTGGATTATTTGACTGAATCGCCGAAAACCATTTCACAAAATATTCCGGAACAGTCGACAGGCTACACAATAGAAATGCATAGGATTCGCCCAAATTTTTAAAACTTTTTATGAGATCCGGTATACCGAGTCTCATATACCAATCGACTCAGCTCGATTAATTGGGACAATGTCTGTACGTATGTGTGAATGTATGTATGTACACGAATGTCATATAATTGTCTCAGCAATGGCTGAACCGATTTTATTAAAACTAGTTTCAAACGAAAGGTCTAACGTGACAATTTAACACTATTATTTTTGTTTTTCGATATGTTGTTTACTTTCTGAGATATGTGTAATCTAGTAAAAAAAAACAAATTTTAAGCATTAACTTTCAAAAAAAGCGATCACGTCGTGCAAACTAGATAGAAATAGAAAACTCATGAGAATATCTCTCCAACAAGCGATAGATTGTCAAAATCCGTTCACGAGTGGCGGAGATATTAAACATTTTATTCTTCGCTTACCAATTTCCACTAACTAAAAATGAGACCCTTACATACAGAGTATTGCTTTGCTGGTGTTTTAGATGCTGAACTAGATCGATTTTGGATATCGGGATGTGGAACCACATCTACGTGATTCTAGGAATTCTATTCTGAAATTTTTTTGTGAATGATCGCAATAATAAATAAACGATTTCTTCATAGTGAAATTGCTTCTAGAGTTCATGTATTTGTCCCGTGGATTAGATGTTGCGTTCAACCAACGACACGACCTGAAACTTAATGAAATATTGTGAAGAAAAAATGTGCGAGTCTTTTACCGCCAGTTATCAGTACATTGAGTGACCCCTTGATTCACACGAAAAAAAAATATTTTAGCAGCACTTCATTGTTTATAGATTTTCAGTTGCTCTATAGCAACCATGTTATGTTTACAAAACCAGCATAGTTACTGAAAAACCGAATTTAATAATGATCTGAACAGGATATCTTCCGATGTGTAGACCCTGGTCAGCTTACATGTTTCACAGATTGTAAATTATTAATGTCGGATCGGTAAGTTCAGACTGTTGTGTTACATTTCTAAATATAATTTAGAATCTTTTTCAGATTTACTTCGGCATAGCTGGTTTTGACAAATAATTCAACGGAATTAACTGAATAATTTTGCAATGTGGCAAGGCAGCAAGTCCGGAGAACCCTGCTGGGATTGTTTCTGGGGAGTGCTCTGCCATGACTTTCGAAATTTACGAATAGGGTTACCAAATCGGCCAGGGACAAATTGAGGACACGAATTAAATGTTAAAGCTCCTCTAGTGATCGGGTTAAGGAAATCCTAAAAGCGATTTGTTTGGAAAATACAAGATCATTAAAAAGTTGTGCTAGATGGAATACACGAACAGAAAGGAGACGATAATCTGGCAAAAAAATTTGCAACTGTAGGCTCAAAACAAAGCTTTGCATCTTCAAAAAAGATGGACACGAAGCTGTGTAAGCAAAAGGGCCTGTAGAAATGTATACAACCTTTCATTGAGGCTCACAAAGATCCAATGAATTTCTTGCTAAATTTAACAAGCGAACATTACATCCAGGAAGTGGACTCTGCATAGAGTGAATTAAACTGGATTCTGCTTACACGGATATTAATCCATCCAAATCCCATCTAATTGAAGTATTGGAGAATTATCAAGCGGAAGTTACAGACAACTGGAAAGACGAGTCAGGATGCTGAGGTTGACATGTCTGTATCTGTTTTCGAATTAAATGTGCAGGAATAATTTTCTTTTCTCGTCTTCGATCTAGCACTTTTTTTAAGACCCGTAACTTTCGCCACTGAAACACGTATATATTTCAAACACACAGCTGTCACAATTCTTTAATTTGGCCAATAGATGTTAAAGAATGAATAATGTTTTTTAATAAAAGAGCTTTTGGGGTATGCATTAGGGTGGGACAAAAAATAGAATCCAGCTCCGAGCAACTTTTCAGATACCATTTGGGTCCTAGAACAACTGTGCAAATTCTTAGCTCGATCACTGAAACTATATTTTTGCGCCCACAGTTTAAAGTTTACATGGGATTTTGCATGGAAAAACTAACTTTCACAAAATAATTCCTCCGGAAGTCGCCCATTGCTTCCTAAAAATAAATCGTTATGTGGCTTTTATAGGAAATTTAACAAAGAAACGAAGTCTCGAAAACCACGAAACGATCTGACGCTTGAGAAAAAAGTTATTAAGCAGAAACCGATTGATGCTCTGACGATTGATAAAATGTTCATTTTTTCTAGCACCACTGCTGTTGGTTTTCCAATTCTATGCAATTTTGTTTTGATCTTCTCTTAATGTGTTTAAATTACTTATCTATGCTGTTTGGCCACTTCGCAAGGGTTTTGGAGGATAAATTGGGGCTTCTTTTGTACATAATAAGAGAAAGTTAAAAATTTTGTATATAATTCGACCGTCAGCAGCAGTGATGCTATGAAAAGTGAAAATTTCACCGATCTTCAGGGCATCAATCGGTTTTTTCTTAATAACTTTTTCCACAAGTATCAGATCGTTTCGTGGTCTTCTAGACTTTGTTTCCTTGACAAATTTCCTATAAAAATCAGTCATCTATTTATTTTTAAGCGATAACGGGAGACTCTTGGAAGAATTATTTTGCAAAAGTAGATTTCCCCATACGAAATCCCATGTAAACTTTAAACCATGGGCGCAAAAATATAGTTCCACCGATCGAACTAAAAATTTACAAAGTTGTTCTGGGAGCTAAATGGAACCCAAAAAGTTACTCGGAGCGAAATTTTATTTTTTTCATATAACCATGTCCCACTCTAGTATGCATGCATGTTACTTAAACTTTGACAAAAAGCGCTAGAAGCAAATAATAAATTAAAATGATGGTTGAAAAGTTTCATTCTCTCGAAATTTGATTGATTTCAAAAATATTTTGAATATGTCTAGGTTTGAAACTAAAATGAAGAACATTTGAAGTAAAAAAGGACGCTTCCCAAAATTGTCGGAATTAAGGACTTGTCCTTCAAAATAAGGACAATTGGTAGCCCTATTTAGGCGTCATCACGAGATGGTGATGAAAGAGGCATAGCATAGCCAACGTCTAATCCATGTGGATTGGAGTTTTACAGTTGTACTGGGATTTCCTGCGCATAACCGTCTCCGAGAAAAACACCACTGCAGGTCATTTTAACTCGATTCTGTTGATGCAGATTTCTAATTACTTTATTAATCATTATGTTAAATATTCAACAAACTCACCAAAAATCTGCCGTAGAAAACTGGCCATATGCAGAACTAAAGCGATTTGGCAGGCACTCCGTGTTCCACCTTGTAGCGAAATTCGTCGTGGGAATGGCACGATTCATCAACCACTATATGGACTCTAGCATAAGCTGGAACAAGTCGACCGCTCCAATTTATAAGACCTAATCATTCCGAGTTGGTAGAAATTCATGCTACGGTTCCAGTATTTGACTGAAGAGACCTGCAAGAAACAGAGTAACTGGTACTTCTGAGTCTGCTATACGGTTAAATATGACACTTCGATTTCCGAACCACTTCAGAATGGGTTTAACTGGGAAGATGTTAGAAAATTTCATCAGCCCTGCACTAACTTGAACCTCTTGTTGAAACATGGGAACACTTGATGATTTCGATGTCCCGGGATCTGTGCAAGGGGTAACCATTAATTGTGATTAGCGGCGAAACTCTTTTTAGCATTTCTTTCAAAAGAAGCTTGGAGCGTTACTGGAGCGAGATGAACTTTATCGAAGAGAACGTTGTTCAGCAAAGTGATCCCGATTTGGCCCAACCATCTGCGAATTATCCATAAGTCGTATCTTAATCGCTGGAAATAATAGTAACATTAGCGCACTAATCAGCCTATCGCACTATTATTACATATTTTAAAACTCAAGATTTTTATTGTTGTTGTCGTGTATTTGTTTGTCCCTACGTAACCAAGAGATGCTAGAGGTTATTTGGAAAAAATAACAACAGGCTTTTCAGTGTTGCTTGTTTCATGCATTTTCTAACCAAAAGTCATATTTGACATTATCAGTTACCTGAGTCACTGAGGGGTATTCAGATTTGCGATACAATTTTGGAATTCCAGTGTCTAGTCGTGTCGTTGGTTCAACCGTAAGATAGATTTTGGAGGGTATATTAATTCACAGATCATCAAGTAATCCAGTGAGATAAAAGATTTCTCATATAATTATACTCGTAGCATCGAAAATTACATAGGATCAAGTCGTATTGTATACCAAGTTAAAGAGGCTGCTTTTTATGTATAATATTTTCTGCATATCTTGGAAAAATTTTGAGATGCTAGCGTTTTATGAAAACATTCATTTTTACAGTTTTCAAAAATGGTGGGGTAAACTCGACTGCCTATGTTTTTGGTTGATTTAGTACAGATATTGCAGATATATTATATTATTATTATTGGACTAAGTTCATCTATATACCTTGTAGGACTTTAATCAAGGAATTTTAATCCACTTACATTTATTATGCAATCATTTTAACAATCAGAAATAGCCTGTAGTCAATGATGCACAAAAATCAAATCAATAGTTGTTTATTGTCGTTTGAGCATCTCAATGTAGACTAATAAAATGCTGTCATACCACCATTATGATAATTTTCGATGCTTTCCACGACAACATTGATATTAGTTCGCGTAGTGCTTCCGAATCGTGATAACAGAGGGGGTCGGATTTATCCAACGATCGGATTTGCCCCACCTTACCCTAAGGATGTAAAGAAATAATTATATCGCATAATATATTGCGAATCTTTTCTAAAATCCACATCGTAACATATCAGCCATGCACCGCCCAGCCGTGCGCCGAATAACGCGCCTATTCACTTTGCATTAGTGCAAGCGAAAAAACGATTTGACGTTTATTTTTGCTTCGTTCGCACTCATGTGTAAAACATATAGCAACAAATCGACGAAATGCTAGTTTATCTCGGGATAGACAATACCTATAAATATATCTCAAATGCCCCCCCCCCTCTCTTCTTCACTCTCATTCTCTCTCTCACTCACTCTCTCTGTCTCTTTTTTCCTTCGTGTTCGTGACATCTGTTACGACTCACATCATGTTTCCCTATCCATTTCTAAGTTGTGTGACAATATCTTCTGCTAATCTGTCATATTTATTATTGTCCAATCTTGTATGCCATGTAATTGTGGAGAAGAAAAAACTATTTTTTTCTGCCGTTACACTGTAAATAGTTTTTGCATTTTAGTGTAGAAGAGAGACACTCGTGAAAACAAGTTTAATATTACATCCTACTTGGTAAATAAAATATCTATACTTGTACGATAATTTGCAAAATGTTTGCATGTTGAAAAAAATATAACTATTTTCAATTGTTCACACCCTCACGATAAAAGTATCCCTTCGAAACGTTGCACTATGGGTAGGCAGGTGACCAAAAATCTAAAACTTCAATTTAATTCACCTCTACTCAGAGCATTTATATACACTATAATTAAGGAAATTCATGGCTATTTCAGAAAAATATTTGAGGTAGCTGGGTAATATGGATGTTTGAAGATGAAAATTTGAAAACTAGACATTTCACGTGCGTTATTTAAACACTTCGTATCTCTATTGAATTTTGAATGAAACATGCTCAAATATGTCATATGAAAAGTAAGAACACCTTTTTCGTGATGATATTATTGAAAATACATTGTATTGGTATGAACTATTATGAAGAATAACGGATCAAAGCCCAGAAATACCCACGAATTAGAGCCGGGAAAAGAAGTTTTCCAAAGACCTTTCGATGGGGGATGTAAGTACAATGTTTCTTCTAACTTATCGTTATCCATTTCTGCTCTATGCTGAGTACAATTCAATTAATGTGTCAATGACAGTCACAATTAGTAGAGAGGCGTTGGGTAATTAAGTACACATTTCGTTTGAGTTCTGCGAATTGTACAAGTAAACTAGCGAGGGTTGCATGGGACAGATAGTTGATCTGACTACATTTTTGCCATGCACATTACTGTGTAGTAATGAGAGAAGGCGTTTGGTCACGGGTTTCTTACAATATTATTTTATTGCGTTTATCACCTACGTTACCAAAGTCTATGCCTTCGGTGTAGGTGATAGACGCAATAAAATATTAAATAAACATATTTATATCGAAATACTGTGTAGCAAAATATGAACCTGAAGGTACCCTTTTCATGACCAACTTGACTAGAAACATATGTATTCGCAGAAAATTAAGACTTATAATTTCAAGCATGTCCATTCATCAATAGCCGTTTTTATGTCCTTTCAATAGCCACTGCGTTTCCAACAATTTAATTACTAGTCCTGATAGTTTGAACCATTTCTTTTTCATAGTAGTGGTTTGAATAGGACTCATTTATCCATATTTCCTGAGCGAGAATTCCGAACTAAATAATATGCAAGTTATAAGGATGACTGGAAAGAGACTGCATTATAATCAACTGAATGCACGACGTTTGTGCAATCGACAAAGCCCAGACACTTCATACTATTTACTTCAATGCAAATGAATACTTTGAAATATCTACCTGTTTCATTCACGCATCGCATTTTTCCTCTGTCGCTCTCTGCTTAAGCAGCTTGAAAGCACATGTAACATTGTCACACTTTACTATTTCCAATTGCGCGTTGAAATACTGGACCAGAAATTCAATTCTTTTCAAAATACTTTTTTTTGCGAATATGTGACCAAAAATGCAACTTTGAATTCCAAAACAAATTGAACGTTCCATCAATAAAGTAGAAACACCAGATAATCTTAACAGACGCCGTCAAGAAAAGAAGAACGAAAACGAAAACAAAAATGAGTAGAAGCCCTAAAAAGTTCATTGTATATTAATTAATCATTTTTCGGATAATGGGATTTACAAAAACAATTCATAATACAATGGTTCTCAAATTCGTACAATCCAGTTTATGCATTTACTTTATTAAAAAATTGCAAAAAATACATTTTTTAGTTTCTTCATTTCAAGGATTTCATTTGCCTTTTATTAATTTTGAATATTTGACTAGTTTTAAGTATATGATCATTGCATTTTAATAATTTATTTCATTCAGCATTCTTTTTATTCATTTTGATCATTTGGGTTCATTGTATCTATTTTATTCGTTTCATTTATTGGATTCACTATGACCAGTTTTTTTCGTGCTTATTATTCATACTCATTTAACTTATTTTATTCGCTATTTTCATTCAATGCATTCTATTCATTTTTTTCAGTTTCTTCATTTTGAATACCTGACTATTTTTTAAGCTTTATTTTTTTCATTCAAATTATTTATTAGACGTAATTTATTTTTTTCTATTAATTTATAACTTTTTAATATGGCTCAATTTTAATTTGATTCGTTTGTTTTAATTATTCATTTTATTCAATTCATTTTTTTTAATTATATTAATTTTATTCATTTCATTCATTCCAATCATTGTATTCATTTTATCCATTTCATTCATTTTATTAATTGTATTCACTAGATTCATTAAAATCATTTGATCCATTTGGTTAATTTGATCAATTTGCTTAATTTGATTAATTTGATTAATTTTATTCATTCGATTCATTCGATTCATTCGATTCATTCGATTCATTCGATTCATTCGATTCATTCGATTCATTCGATTCATTCGATTCATTCGATTCATTCGATTCATTCGATTCATTCGATTCATTCGATTCATTCGATTCATTCGATTCATTCGATTCATTCGATTCATTCGATTCATTCGATTCATTCGATTCATTCGATTCATTCGATTCATTCGATTCATTCGATTCATTCGATTCATTCGATTCATTGGATTCATTCGATTCATTGGATTCATTGGATTCATTAGATTCATTGGATTCATTGGATTCATTGGATTCATTGGATTCATTGGATTCATTGGATTCATTGGATTCATTGGATTCATTGGATTCATTGGATTCATTGGATTCATTGGATTCATTGGATTCATTGGATTCATTGGATTCATTGGATTCATTGGATTCATTGGATTCATTGGATTCATTGGATTCATTGGATTCATTGGATTCATTGGATCCATTGGATTCATTGGATTCATTGGATTCATTGGATTCATTGGATTCATTGGATTCATTGGATTCATTCGATTCATTGGATTCATTGGATTCATTGGATTCATTGGATTCATTGGATTCATTGGATTCATTGGATTCATTGGATTCATTGGATTCATTGGATTCATTGGATTCATTGGATTCATTGAATTCATTGGATTCATTGGATTCATTGGATTCATTGGATTCATTGGATTCATTGGATTCATTGGATTCATTGGATTCATTGGATTCATTGGATTCATTGGATTCATTGGATTCATTGGATTCATTGGATTCATTGGATTCATTGGATTCATTGGATTCATTGGATTCATTGGATTCATTGGATTCATTGGATTCATTGGATTCATTGGATTCATTGGATTCATTGGATTCATTGGATTCATTGGATTCATTGGATTCATTGGATTCATTGGATTCATTGGATTCATTGGATTCATTGGATTCATTGGATTCATTGGATTCATTGGATTCATTGGATTCATTGGATTCATTGGATTCATTGGATTCATTGGATTCATTGGATTCATTGGATTCATTGGATTCATTGGATTCATTGGATTCATTGGATTCATTGGATTCATTGGATTCATTAGATTCATTTGATTCATTTGATTCATTTGGTTCATTTAATTCATTTGATTCATTTGATTCATTTATTTAATTTTGTTCATTTCTTGATCAGTCATTCCACATATTTATTTATTCAATTTGTTAGTTTTTAGTCAATTTAATTTATTCTATTAAATTTATAACTATTTTTAAATATTGCCTAATATTCCATTTAATGAACTAATCAAATTTGATTTATGTATTTTGTTCATTTAATTTATATTATTCATTCTATTCATTTTATGAATCATTTTTTTTCACGTTTCGCTTTATTGTTTTACTTTGTTCGTTTTATTGATATTCTTTAATTTATTCAGTTTGTTTGAGGTTTTATTCGTGCAGGATTTGATACTGTTTTATTCCTACTTCGCATGAGTTCTGCAAAATGAAAAATGACACATTTTTTTCAGTGCATATATTTTTCGTGCAGAAGTTCTCAGATAGTTGTTGTATAAAATACGATAATCGAACAATTTTTTTGAAAATGCTGCGTGTAGAAACTTTAACACCCTTTTAGAAGATTGGAAGATTGCTCTTGAATAAAAATAATCTTATTGATTGTGGAAAATGTTTAGTCTTCCATGCCAGTGAAACGTGTAAAGTTTCATCGAAATCTAACGTCGGTCACGATTTTAAAGATTATTGGCCGGATCTTCGTGCAATTCCTCGTAGATGAAAATGCTCCGGCGATCAAGTCAATATGTTAGCACTTACGAATGTATAAACGCGGTCTGTAGTGCGATTATACCAATGGCCGTTCCCGCGCGATCATGCATCGGTCACGTCCGGAAGGCGAATACACAATAGAACAGCGGTTCTCAACCTTTTTTGTACCCCTTAGAAATCACCCTGGGTTGCTGCGGACCCCACTGATAGACATCGATTTTGTATGCTATCAATATGTTATTTTCAGTTTATCAGGAAACAGTACTTGGCATTACAATATGCACTCGGAAAATATATTTTTCTTCGCAGACCCCCAGAAATGACTTCACGGCCCCCTTAGGGGTCCGCGGACCCCAGGTTGAGAATCACTGCACTAGAAGATACAGGACGCCATGGCCGGATTCTCTAGTGATATGGGGTAACTCGCTCCTTTCTAAATCAGAAGCGTACACCCAAAATCGCTCCGATAGGGTACACGCTTCTACAAACGACTTTATGCACGCGTAACACACTCCCACGCTACCAATCCCGTTAACATACAAACATTCGAATCCTGCACGATAATACAACCCTGATCACAAACGCGAACGTGCAATTGCGATCATCTATGCCCACCATCTCGCAAACATAAAAATATCATCGTGATCAAGTGAGCGTTTAAACACTTGTAGTGAGTGATTCAGACAAGAAGCTCTTCCGAGAATTACAGCTTCAAAACAAAAATAATAGCAGAATACTCCAGAAATATTGTTTTGATGATATTTGAACAATATGTGCAAAAAAGAATATTTATGCACGTCCTTAACTGCCGATAAAAAGCATAAGAGTCCCATATTGAAAAACAGTAGACCAAGAAAAATTATGTTGAAGATTTACATTTTTAGTTAAACTTGTGGATGGGACAACCAAGTTTTGGTATTTTTTCGATATTTTCCAAAGATGATAATCTTATTTGTGTATTGTGATTCAGTGGTGATACAAAAAACAATCCAACAGATAACTTATTTTCAACAAAAATCCATGTGGAGCTCTTATACTTTTATGAGAAGTTAAGTCCTTAAGAGTTTTTTATCAGTTTTTTAATGGCATTGAAGCACCGAAATTTTTTGGAATGGTTGTATTTGAAAACCACGTGGAGCAATTTTACAGAAATTACTATAGAGATCGTTGACGAATAACTCATCGAACAATCTCAATAAAGTCAATTGGTCAGAAATATATATGATTTCAACTGAAAAAAAGCTTTAGGTATGGTGAATAGCAATGTTTATGACAATGTAACGCAATACGGGTGGTGAGTACTAGTTATTCGTGAATAAAATCTCTATGTACTTCAATAAATTGAATATTTACGATATATTGAACCAATAATTTTGGTCCTAAGAACTATACAAATAATCCAACGAAATTTTGGTGAATCTTGTGAATTCAACCATATAGTGCATTCAAAATAATTTCTGCAATTGGATTCAAAAGAAAAAAAAGTATCCTGAAAAACGGGTTGATTGCATCTTGAATTCAATAAACTATTTTCAATCAGTCAATATATCGAATTATTTCATCAGAAATTGTTCTCATGTAAGTGGTGATCTTTTCATCTCTTTTGTGTTCCTTCGCCGAAATGAAAACTGCAAAAAACACTCATGTTCACTTAAAATCATCCGGTGCAACTAAAATCACACCCGTTCTCCATCAGTCATCATTTCTAGAGAAGGACGCTGGCTAATTATTTCCACATTACACTGCCCAAATAATGGAATGCAGCTCGTTTAGCTTTTCAAGGTTCCAGCGTTCCAATAGATAAGCCTTTTCACAGCAGCCGGAATAATCCTTTCACCAACGATCGTTTGCAATTATTCACTCACGTTTCAGGGCAGCTGTAAATTACTTCTCTACTCTTCCTCAAGGATTTCACTGCCGGGCTAACCAGTTCCGCCTATTCCTTTCTTTCTGCTAGAGCACCGAACTTGACATTGGCTCACTATAGGACTGGATCTACTTCCTGTAATATCCCAATTAACCAGTGGGTGTCTCACCTTTTCGATTACTCTTCGAATACTGTCACTAGCGGTTTCACACTTTCGCAGATCAAGACGAGACTCACGCGCGATCCACGGCCCGTACTTCTCGACCGATCAGAACAGACTAAGCAGAACGGATTGGGGTGTAGATTTCCTCACGCCTGATTTGCGGCTCTAGCCGGTCGAGATTTTCTTCTGGCGTTTAGTGGTTTCTACCCTAGTAGTAGTAGTAGTTGTACATAAATAAGTGCCACCGGGGGCTTCGAGTAGAATGTCACACGGAGCAACCTCTCGCTCTCTCTCTCCTGTCTTCCTCTCTTTCAATCACACGGGACCCGACACGTCTTTAGCCAACCGCAGTTTCGTATTGTATATATTTGACTAAATCTCAGGCCCGCACATCGGATCGTTCGATCAGGCCGGTGTCGTTTTCGCAAATGACATCGAAAATAAGTGGAGAGAATTTCAAAAATCAACTGAATGTTGCAATCCTGAAACATAAGTTTATATACATTAACAAGGGCAGGTGCGGCGCTATGCATCAACCGAGTGGCATCGAAGGCTCGAGCGCGTGCACATTTTAGCCGAACCGGTGTTATACACTAATGCTAGGCGGCCGGTTGATCGTTCGGTCCGATTTGATCGCTAGTATGTATTAGCGTAGGTACAATGGAGACACTGGCACTGGAACAGAAGTTGTTCCGGTGTGTGGTTTGTGTACAATTTTGGGTACCTGAATCTAACACGTAGCTGGCTTTTCTAGAAAGTCGTTCGTTTGCTATTATCGGGTTGAATCATCATGGTAACCTTTGCGCAAAATATTAGCAGTGGCTAAAAGGTCACAGGGGGAATGGCATGTAGTAGAAATAGAAATTTCACAGGTATAACGGCGTATAGAACTGTTTTCGTTAAAATTTAAAATAGATCAATGTTCCAATGCCTGAACTCTTCATTGGATGACTTTGATCGACGAGTAATTAGTTTTATCCTAGTAGTAACGGGTGTCGATAATTGGATGTCAGTTTAATGAAATTGCGTTAAATACCTGTATGCGTCAAAATATTTCAATTATTTTTTTCCTTTCTTTCTCAGAGAAGACTGAGCCGATTTTTTCTAGCATAGATCTGAAGGACAAATCATGGGGCTAGGTGTCATTCTAAAATCTAAAATATCTTCTATATAACGAAACTATGTAAGATTTGCACGGTTATAACTCCGCTATTACTAGATGGATTTTGATCATTCATACACCAGCCGGTTCAAAAACGACAAACTTAAATACAGCCAGGTTTTTTACGCGGGGATACGTACCGCGTAAAAAACCGCGTTGTTTCGAAAATCCGCGTAAAAAACTCTCAGCAAATGACTTGCAAATGAATATTTTTGGAAGTTTTTTTTTGCGCGGATTTCGCAATTAACACGGTTTTGCAAAAATATTCTAAGTACTTTTGAATGCAAAAGACTTAGAAGATTTTCAGAACGATGGAGAAGACGGGTCTGGACTCCTTATGGCCCGCACCTCAACAAAATGGGTTTTTACGGAATGGTCTTGACGAGTAGGTGCCAGAAATTGATTTTTGACACCATTTTAAAATCCAAAATGGCGACTTCCGGTTTAGCGAAATTCCAGAAGAGTGCAGTGAGAATGGAAGTGAGAGAATAAAGAGACGTATGTGGTGTGAGTTGGGGGTTTGAGTTAATTCAAATAAAACACATTGCTTCAATTCAAGTAAATTCAACTGTTTAATTAAAACTATTTGTACTACAACTTCAACTTTTAGAAATATCCATATTGATTGGGTTATAGCGAATTTCGCTAAACCGGAAGTCGCCATCTTGGGTTTCAAAATGGCGTCAAAAATCAATTTCTGGCACCTATTCTTCAAGACCATTCCGAAAATACCCATATTGTTGAGGTGCGAGCCATAAGAAGTCTTCCAGACCCGTCTCTTCCATCTTTCTGAAAATCTTCTACGTGTTTTGCATTCAAAAGAATATTTTTGCAAAAACCACGTTAATTGGAAAATCCGCGTAAAAAAGCCTCGTAAAAACCGCTAAAAACCGCGTAAAAAACGTGAGTGTATTTATAATAATTTATTATCTGTGCAATAAAGGAAGTCCTACTTCAAAATGCATCAATGAAAAACGCAATAGAAAATAACCCATTGAGTATTTTATCCTAATACAAGACGTGACAATCGGCTTCTTATTTTTTGTTCGACATTCTTCTTTTCGCACATTTTTACCTTGCCGAAATCTTCCGAGCAGTGTTGCTATTTTTTTATGAAAATGGAGTCTTGTTAATTTATATTATGTCGGCAATATTTTGTATCTATATTCCACTATATTGATGAAGGGCACCGTTTTTCCATGTCATGGGTGTTTAGTAAGGTTTGATGAAACCATTTTCTGAAAAAGTTTAGATTATGGTGTGGTTTCTGTCTTATTTTTGTTAAAGTTAATCAACCACGACTACGGTAAATGCATGATAAATACTTGTTTCAGTTTGCCAAATAATGTATGTTCAATTTAGTCATTTTTACTTTTTTAATGATAATAATTTTATTTGTCAAAAATAATGACAATCTTTTCCTATAAATATAGCAACACTGCCAACCATCATTTCACTATCCCTGCAACACTACGCACGGTGCAAAAAGTCAGAATCAACCAATCAGGAGCTGGACCATTCTGACGTAAAATTGGAACAAAAAGGCCCCCTCCCCTATTGTCACGTCTTGTCTTAGATTTTATCTTGAAAATTTGGGTAGGAGTAGTTTAGAGTGTATTGTTTACACTGTATTTTAATCGTAGTCACTTTTTCGAAAATTGGAAAAAATGGCATCACCAGCAAGCAGCGTCGCGAATTGATTTTGCGTAAGCACCTGGAAAAACCTCAATTCTAATCGGGACATCGGAAAACCACTCGGAATCGTGTAGTCTACGGTGAGTCGTGTGATTAAGCGTTACTACCAAACTCTGAGTATCGAACGAAAAGAGAAATGCCGTCAGAATGGATCTGTTATTAGTGATCAGGATCACAAGCGTGTAAGCGTAATCCCAATGCTTCGGTCAGAGATGTGGCCAAAAAGTTAAATCTGTCCAAGTCTTTCGTTCAGAGAGCCAAGGACCGGATGGGATTACATACGCATAATGTGTAGAAGGCTCCAAATCGTGACGAACGGAAAAATATGATAGGGAAGTTACGGACTCGGAAACTGGACACCGAGATTCTGACAAAGTCTCATTGTCTCATCATGGATGATGAGACTTACGTGGAGGCGGACTTCCGGCAGTTTCCGGGGCTACTATTCTTCAGCGCCCAGAACAAGTTTTATGTTCCGGAGCAAGTAAGGAAGCAGAGACTTTCAAAGTTTGCCAATAAATATATGATTTGGCAAGCGACCTTCTCATATGACAAACGGAGTGCGCCATTCGTGACAACCGGGACTGTAAACGGGGAGATCGACCTCAAAGAATGTCTACAGAAGCGTCTGCTTCCTCTGTTGAAGTAACACGAGAACCCTACGATCTTCTGGCTGGATCTAGCTTCGGGGTACTATTCAAATGTTATCCTGGAGTGGTATGAATCCAATGGGGACACTTTCGTACCCCTAGAACATGTACTCTCCCCAACGCACCGGAACTAAGGCCCGTCGAAAAATACTGCGCAATTATGAAGCAGGCACTATGGAAGCAGCCCAGAGAGGTCCAATCTGAGAAAGACATGAAGAAAAAGTGGGTTTCCGTACAGATGAAGCTGCAGTCAGAGGTTGCACAGAACCTACATAGTGGAGCTAAGAGTAAGGTGCGAGCGTACGGTTATGGTACTGAAGTTGAAATAAATAAATATACAAAAAGCTTACTAATGGATTATATTTTACTGTCTGAAAATATAAAAGCAATTTTTCCGTGATGCAATTCGAGGTGGGATACTCTTTAAAAGTAGTCTATTAAAATTCGGTAAAATTGAAAAGTTCACAAAAAATGGAAAATTACCATTCATGAAGCACCTTTTAGGTAGAGCCGTCAATAGGAAGCACCTAAGTGGCTCAATCAAACACGGATGAAATCAACTGAACGATTTACGAAAATCGTGACCAAGTTCCCGAAATTATGGATATTAATGAAATTATTCGTGTTTCCAAAAATCTAATTCGCCCAAAAAATATGCATGGTTACATTCCAACGTTTGCTTGGATTACTGTGGTTGTTCGCTGGACATGTTTTGTTTTTGTTGTGATTCTTGTTCATAATTTGGGGATACCGAACCGACATTTGAACGATGTTCATGATTTCAGGAGCTTTGGAGCGATCTTCGAATTTTTTTATTATGTTACCGTGATATTTTATTCATGAGTTTCGGACATTCCCGTTATTTTTGCGTTATTTATGTTCAAGATGTCAGAACCATAGCCACGAACTTCGCATCGGATTTTCCTGGCAGAGTTGTGTGATTTATGCTCTTCACTTCAGGATCTTAGTCACGATTTCCATAATTACTATTTAGGTTATCGTGATATTTTAGACCGTACAGTGATTTGTGTTTTTGATTTCAGGATCTTACTCACGAGTAGTGTGATTTATGTTCACCATTTCAAGATCTTGGTAACGATTTTTGTGATTTGTAAGCCCGTTATCGTGATATTTTATTCTTCTCACTTTCGAATTTGAGACGTGGAGTAATGTAACTCATATTCAGTATAACAGCAGTTTTATCATGATGTTCGTAATTTCTCTTCGTGTGATCGTAATATGCTTTTTTGTCAACTACCGTCGGATTTTTTACTCGAAGTTAAATGTGACTGAATAACGGAAGCTTGTTTTGTAAACTATATCGCGTACATGATTAATGTCTCCATAACGTATATTTGGTGCTCAGCGCATTTTTCATTTTCTGTTCGGACATCACATTGAACCTTACAAAATGAACAACTACATTCGAGGTCTTAATAGTTTTATTGCGCTTGTTACTAGCACCTATTACTAGTCGCCAGCAGCCATAATTCTATATTTTATGAAAAATACCAAATTTTGTGAGAGTTCACGTGAAAAAGTCATGGTCATGTGCAGATTTGCATGCACTTAAGATAGAGCGCGAATCGCGTAGTAGGAATCATAAATCAGTTCACGAGTCCATGACAAATATTTTACGATTTTGTGAACTATTTCACGAGCACGAATTATAGGTTGTGACTAATATACTAGAAATCATGAACCAATTCTAGCATAAATGAGTAATATTTTATGTTATGGCCCATTTTACAAGTAGGAATGATCAGTCGTGACTAATTCGTTAGCATTCATGAATCAGTTTACGTATACATTAGTAATACACTCAGTTTTTTCCGGGGTTTTTTACGCGGTTTTTTACGTGGATTTTGAAATTTACGCGGTTTTCATTTACGCGGATTTTGAAATTTACGTGGTTTTCATTTACGCGGATTTTGAAATTTACGCGGTTTTTATTTACGCCTTTTTTGAAATTTACGCGGTTTTCATTTACGCGGATTTTTAATTTATGTGGTATTCATTAACGAGGTTCCCATCAACGCGAATTCTTAAATTTACACGGTCTTCATTTACGCGGATTTCGAAATTTACGCGGTTATCATTTACGCGGATTTTGTAATTTACGCGATTTTCATTTACGTGGATTTTGAAATTTACGCGGTTTTCATTTACGCGGTTTTCTTTTACGCGTCATGTATCACCCGCGTAAAAAAACCTGAGTGCCGATTTTCTGAAGTACTTCACGTTAGTTGTGACTATTTCACTAGGAATCATGAAATAGTTCACGAATACATGAAAACGATTTCATGATTTTTCGAAATATTCAACGAGAACGAAGATTGAATTTGGGCTAATATACCACTAATCATGAACTTGCTCACGAACACATGTATAACATTTTATGAACTATTCCACGAGTAGGAATCTTGATTCAGTTCATGTATTCTTTTAATTATATTTTATGGATTTGTTTACTGTTTCACGAGCACGGACTTTGAATCGTGACTAATAGGATACATGAACTAACTCACGATGATTGAAAGAATTAATGAAGTTTTGTGAAATAATTCTCGAGAAAATATGTTTGTTTTTGTCAACTAATTCACACCACGAAAATCAGATCATATTCAAGATGTAATAGATCACGTTAACGTTGTATAGTTGGCATCTAAATAATGTTCCTAAATATATGAAAAAAATCACGAGGCAACCTTTGGTTTTATGAATAATGTTCATAAAGTTGTGGACTAGTTCACGTACAGAAAATCAATTTGGTAATAAAATGGCAGAAACCGTGACTGAAGTTCGTTTTGTTTTTAAAGAGTTGTCCTACTGAAGCTGTAGAGCTAGCTTCTCGGAAGCGTTCCCCGTCAGAATCACACACTAAAATTGCAGACGAGACAGACAATGTCGCCCACTAAACACTGATAAACCTTCCCGAAGTGCACTCTGTGCACGCTGCTCTGAAAATCTACCGAAATCGTCTTAGTGCATCAGCGGCTGCTCGTTCAGTGGACCATTTGCGCAACTTCCGCAGGGTTAAGGTCAATTGCAGCGGGCCGTGATTCTAAATATGATATTCATTGTACGGTTCAGATATGTGCGGGCATAGAGACTTCGCGATCGCGTCTATCATCGCGAAGGGCTAGAGCATTGGTACGTTAACGTGTTCAATCGCGTGTGCGTTTGTATGTCGCTTGTGCTAGCGTGTAAGTAACGTAGCGTGTATAAATTTTATTTTATAATCGTGGTCCGTTCACATATTCGCGTGTGTTCTTGGATGATCGCAGGCGGACCGTGAATCTAATACTTAATTTTTTGTGTACGGCTCAGATGCTAGGGGAAGCGAGATCTTCCATATCCCTAGAGTTCCAGGTCATGTCACCATGGAACGTGTTGTCCAGTGGATATGAGAGCTATTTTTACCATTTTTTTGTTAACCATTTTTGTTAACGACCTATTGAGTTAATTTGTCAACAGTTTTTTCGGCATTTAATTAGCAAGGGACTGGAAGGTGAAGTATATTTTTCAATATTTAGAGCCATAGTACTCAAGGGAGAGCAAGGTGTTGAAAGGAGAAAGTTTAGAAAAGCGTGGAAGGATCATATATGCAAGCTTAGAGCTCACCGGCGACTTAACCCTTTGTCTGCTACCGTAGTGGTCAAGGTCTTTTGGCATTAGAAATGCGAATCACCTGAGTCTACGGCATGTCCGAACAAGCGCAAAGTAACTTGTTACTTCATGCTGTCGGAACCGACAAAAAGTTAAGTCACGGTAAACTTCCACACTAAGCATTTGCGACGTTGAAACTCATTGAATGAGCCAGTTTTGTTTGTTCCCTCACCAATTGCCTGCCTGAGTGATTTTATTTTATCGACTATTGTGACTGTCTCAGCGTGTGTGACAATATGGTCACATGTGTTGCTGATTTGCACGGTGTCGGCAGCTTTCACCCAACGCTGCAACGATGAATCCCCATCACGGTAAGTTCTATTTTTACCATTTTTTTGTTAACCATTTTTGTTAACGACCTATTGAGTTAATTTGTCAACAGTTTTTTCGGCATTTAATTAGCAAGGGACTGGAAGGTGAAGTATATTTTTCAATATTTAGAGCCATAGTACTCAAGGGAGAGCAAGGTGTTGAAAGGAGAAAGTTTAGAAAAGCGTGGAAGGATCATATATGCAAGCTTAGAGCTCACCGGCGACTTAACCCTTTGTCTGCTACCGTAGTGGTCAAGGTCTTTTGGCATTAGAAATGCGAATCACCTGAGTCTACGGCATGTCCGAACAAGCGCAAAGTAACTTGTTACTTCATGCTGTCGGAACCGACAAAAAGTTAAGTCACGGTAGCAGACAAAGGGTTAAGTCGCCGGTGAGCTCTAAGCTTGCATATATGATCCTTCCACGCTTTTCTAAACTTTCTCCTTTCAACACCTTGCTCTCCCTTGAGTACTATGGCTCTAAATATTGAAAAATATACTTCACCTTCCAGTCCCTTGCTAATTAAATGCCGAAAAAACTGTTGACAAATTAACTCAATAGGTCGTTAACAAAAATGGTTAACAAAAAAATGGTAAAAATAGAACTTACCGTGATGGGGATTCATCGTTGCAGCGTTGGGTGAAAGCTGCCGACACCGTGCAAATCAGCAACACATGTGACCATATTGTCACACACGCTGAGACAGTCACAATAGTCGATAAAATAAAATCACTCAGGCAGGCAATTGGTGAGGGAACAAACAAAACTGGCTCATTCAATGAGTTTCAACGTCGCAAATGCTTAGTGTGGAAGTTTACCGTGACTTAACTTTTTGTCGGTTCCGACAGCATGAAGTAACAAGTTACTTTGCGCTTGTTCGGACATGCCGTAGACTCAGGTGATTCGCATTTCTAATGCCAAAAGACCTTGACCACTACGGTAGCAGACAAAGGGTTAAGTCGCCGGTGAGCTCTAAGCTTGCATATATGATCCTTCCACGCTTTTCTAAACTTTCTCCTTTCAACACCTTGCTCTCCCTTGAGTACTATGGCTCTAAATATTGAAAAATATACTTCACCTTCCAGTCCCTTGCTAATTAAATGCCGAAAAAACTGTTGACAAATTAACTCAATAGGTCGTTAACAAAAATGGTTAACAAAAAAATGGTAAAAATAGAACTTACCGTGATGGGGATTCATCGTTGCAGCGTTGGGTGAAAGCTGCCGACACCGTGCAAATCAGCAACACATGTGACCATATTGTCACACACGCTGAGACAGTCACAATAGTCGATAAAATAAAATCACTCAGGCAGGCAATTGGTGAGGGAACAAACAAAACTGGCTCATTCAATGAGTTTCAACGTCGCAAATGCTTAGTGTGGAAGTTTACCGTGACTTAACTTTTTGTCGGTTCCGACAGCATGAAGTAACAAGTTACTTTGCGCTTGTTCGGACATGCCGTAGACTCAGGTGATTCGCATTTCTAATGCCAAAAGACCTTGACCACTACGGTAGCAGACAAAGGGTTAAGTCGCCGGTGAGCTCTAAGCTTGCATATATGATCCTTCCACGCTTTTCTAAACTTTCTCCTTTCAACACCTTGCTCTCCCTTGAGTACTATGGCTCTAAATATTGAAAAATATACTTCACCTTCCAGTCCCTTGCTAATTAAATGCCGAAAAAACTGTTGATATGAGAGCTTTCTTTTTTAATTGGTCCAATTGATGGCATGGACCTAGTCTGCTGATACCAAGGATAGAAACTTCCGAAAGTGGCCGATTCTTTCACCGTTTAAGATCGTGTACGATTTTGTAGGTAATGCGTATTTTAACACACACGATTCACATTTCGGCTTTACGTGATGAGCTTTTTTATATCACTAAGGCATGATAGAGTATGATTTCTGCAAGATGCTTCTGTAGGTATTTCGAAAGTACGGGCGGACTCCATTGGATTTATGTCTACTGAAACGCGGGGGTTAGTTGAATATTTTGGTGGGCGAGTTTTGTTAGAGCAGTTTCAATTTTTTTCTTAGTAGTGAAATCAGAAGTAGTAGCACAGTTTTCAACGTGTTTTGAGTAAAGGGATGGGAGGGGGGTGTAACGGTTTCAGGGAGAAAAAAAAAACGCTTTTTTGAGAATTTCTTATAGAACTTTGAATGAAGCGAATTGATAAAAACTTTTATACATCGTAATGTACAATTTCAATAAAATTTTGCACATTATAGTATAACATTTCAATAGCATACTATAATTTTTCTATGCAAAAATATTGACAAACGGCTCGGTGACGAAGTTTTTTGTACAACGGGGTAAGTTGGCGGTGACGCACGCGGGGCAAGTTTGTGATACTATTTACAGTATAAAAAAGTCATCAAATATTTTCATTTCCGGAACTCACTCCAAAGTACGATAAGCATTTGATATTGTCTCTCGTCAATGCAGGGGACATTTATTGCGACCAATCTCCTGAATTTCGAAAATTTGCTTTTGAATATGGAGTATGCGTCGAAGTTAAAATGCTGGGGTATTGCGACTGAAATATGATAGCAAGTGTCAAATAATATACAGTTTGATTGAAAAGACAATCAGCACATTTCATAAAGACCACTGATGTTCATTCGATTGTTTATTTTCTGGCATTCCGCAAACTTACCCCATACATACCGCCAATTTACCCCGGGGCTGGGGTAAGTTAGCGGGTTTTCCGCGTCACAAATTTTAGTCTCTAAAAATGGAGACAATGTATCAAACATTTCAATAAAATTCAGAGATGTTGTCAACAGTCCGCCCTTTCACGCAAAGTGTTCAATTTTGAAAGATGTACATAAATCAAAGTGATAAAAAATGAAAACTGAAAACACCGACAACTAGCCCCGGTCTCCCTTATACATTAGTGTGAAATAATTGTTATTCAATATTAAAGGAATCACACGTAGAAAGTGTTAGATTTGCTTATGCTGTTATTTTTCGCTCATCTCATTAATAACGAACTGTAACTTTGGGCAGTCTGCCTTAGCTAAGCTAAGCTGCTCCATTTGCTCATGCTACACAGTACAAGAATCAACTGGAAAACTCTAGTTTTAAACTCATTCAACCACGACTATCTAGAATAGTTCCATCGGCATCCAACTTCACTACGCCGTAGAAACCTGTACTTCGCCTCATAAATGTTAATTAAATTGTGAATTATGCAGAAATTATACGTACGCAAGAATATTTTGAATATAATCCAATCGAACAGACAAACGGCGCCACGGAAACGAGCCTCTCATATGTGACATATTGGTACAACAGACTACCAGGAAGCTCTGAACATATTTTCGAAATTATTTATGAAGAATTGAATTCCGGTGATCTGCATAAACATGAGTGGAGAGAATTCTGAATCCAAGAACCAATCCGAAGGTCAAGTCGTAGTTAATTTAAAGCCACACCGCACTAATAACAAATTATAGCATTTGCAATGGCAACGCGATTGATATGCGTAGTACAGCACTATCATGTATTTAGTCCACTTTACATGCCGAAGTGGATGGAATTTAATAATAAAAGAGTTGTTTTTGTATTTGATGCATAACGCATTCGTTCAGTCGGGGGGCAGTTTCATAGTTAAACGCTGGCTGATTATTGATTATTTCAGAGAGCTTCATTTGTAAAGGTGGTGTTTGGGCGCTGATTAAAAAAACAAGAAGTTTCACGATATTGATTAGACTAAAAAATAAATTTTCTCATGCTTCTTTTGTAAAAAAAAATCTGCGTGCTTGTCAAAACCATGTTTTAAATGGTCGATAATTTTAACTCGAAAACGTTGAAAAAGTGAAGCGGCTGCCACAACCAATATTATAAAACGTAACCCCTATATTGAAATCTTATATTGAGAATACATTAAATGGTGATTAAAATGGGTTGCAATTGCTTGAATTTGTAGATCTAGGTCACTTGCTGCCTATTAATGTATCTTTCTAAATATTGGCCTATTCCACCGGCTCCAAATGTCCCGGACGAAGATAACAAAATCCATTATACTTAACCCTTTGCGACGCGATTTTTCATTGATAATAGACTAATTAGTCTATCTTGGAACAAAATTTCACCCAAATCTAAGATCGGTTTTTTGTAAATCGACTTTAAATTTTTAAAATCAATTTTTTTCAGTGTAGGAGTCGATGAAGACTTTTTTCAATATTTTTATTCAAAAATTTGACTAATTTTGTGAAAATCACTCCTACAACATTTTTTTTGCAGGTTTTGTCATTTTTAGACTACAGCCAGCCAGTTTCATTAAAATCTGAGAGGGTGTTGTCAACATTTGTTCGAGTTGGCGCGAAATTCCTCTTTTAACTTTAAACTAGCTTGATTCGCTAGCGCCATTGCACAGTGGTCCAGAATGTGAATTTAGCAGGAATTTTAACATTTTGCTAAAATTAGAGGACTTAGGGCCAATTTCTTCACCCTCGCTTGACGCTTAAGTCAGATTTAAATGTACTGATGAACCTGGTTTAAAAGTTAAGCGAGGGTGAAGATATCGGCCGTTAGCCTTACAATATATTTATCAAAGTTGTTGTACTTTGCAAGGCCTTTCTTTTTGTTAAAACAGAAGATAGCTTTAACTGTTCGAGATAGAGCTTGACTGTCTTCGATGAATTTATAGAGCAACATATTTTAGAAAAAATTACTGAAGACACGCAAGCTCTAGCTTTAATACTTTCCATTGCGCGAGGAATCCAAATGTAAGCTTCAGGGTGTTCCTTAAAAAAACGATTTTATTTCTATAAGTTTTGTAGTTTTTATTTCACACTAAAGTACCCTTCGGACAACTTGAAGATTATTTCTGGGTTCATAAAAGGGCGCGTTTCAAAGTTATGAGAACATTTATATAAAAATATATAACTTCGATTGTGGCACTTAACATTAAGGTTGAACAGAGTATGGGGCAAAAATCGGAAACGAAGAAAGAAGATTTGTCCACACCGTATGTTAGATCTTCATAAAAATCAATCAACATTAGAGAAACATTGGGAGACTTGACCAGGTTTTCAGTTAAACCTACGTAAATGTCTAAAAACGTTTTCAATCCTTCGAAACTCATGTAAACATAATGCGCAGCAGTATTGTGCATATTTCATTCATATTTCTTTGCAGAATTTTTGGTTTACTTTTCCCAAAGTTATTAAAGGTTCTCAGAGATGAATTTTTTTGGTCAAGTCTCCCCACCACGGGGAGAATTGATCAAGAGAATTTTGGAAAATCAAAACAATTAATTAAGACATAAAACATGCTGTCTTCATATTTTTACATATTATAGAGATCCTCAAGTACCAGTAAAAAATATAAAAGGATTGCATTTAATAAATTTCGATTTTTTATGCATTTCTTTTTAAGGATTAATTGTTTTGTTTACATTGCATGATCATTGTTCACACGTCACGAAAACAGCCATATTACTGCTAACTTTGTTTACAAGTACTAAAAGAAATAGACCGATTTTTGAGGTGGGATTTTTGTCAATGTCTGTTTAACATTAACAGTAGGTACCACATCATAGTAAATATCAGAAACTTTGAATCTTTCTGCAGCTTATTTCCACTTGGTCAAGTTTCCCCAATGTTCCGATTTATTTAAAGCCATTTCACCACTTCATAAGGAACAAGATTATATATAAGTAATTAAAAAGTAATTATTAGTCGAGTAGACATGTTCATACAAAGTTTGATAAGAAATTACATCATTTAACACAAATTTATTAATTACGGAATATTTTCTATAAGGAAAGTATTTTTCATTCCAAATTTTTAAAATTACCTTAAGGGGTCGAAACAAGTATAAAAATATTTTTGAAAAAAATTTAAAAGCCCAATAGAACACATCATAGCTAATAATAGAATTTTGCGCTTGGTTAAGTCTCCCCATGTTGCCCCCTACTGTAACAACATTCTGCATAAGCTGATTGATTTTTATGAAGATTTAACATACGGTGTGGAAAAAAAATGCTTTTTTCGTTTTCGATTTTCGTATCATTTTTCGAACCTGCTGAAATATTGTCATATGAAATAGCATGCTTTGTAGTATGGATCACCAAAATATGGCATAGGATATTTTTTTAGATCTTGCAATATTTACTTAAAAAATACATTATTTTAAGTAAAAATTATATATAATTTTCTAACCATTAGAAGCTAGAGGTCGCTACATTAAGACAAATTGTTCTCCTTCAAAATAACAGAAAGTAAAGTGATCTTAATGAAAAAGCAAAATTTCAAAAATTATCTAAAGAAAAAAATTTCTTTCTTGGAAAATAAAAAGTACGCGACATAGAGTTCCAGTTTGACAAATTTTTTTCAAATTTTTTATTTTAGAGAAACTCTATCTTGAACCATTACAAAAGTTAATATTCCGATTCAAAAAAAATAAAACCACCCTACCTACTATTTAAAATAATAGTAGGTAGGGTGGTTTTGTAAAGGGCAAAATTTTATCATGAAAACGAAACTATATTTTTTTATATTGTCCACTGTGAAAGCAATTCAAACATATTACAAAGGGTCAATTCATGAAAAACCACATTTTCAATATATCTTTTTCAGTTTTCATTTTTTTTCGACCTATCCCTCAGATGTTTGTCAGAGTTTTTGAAGACAAACATTTTCTTCTAACACATCAAAACTCTAGCTTCTATTATTCAAGAGATATAAGCACATAATATATCAAAAATAGATTTTTTGAAATCAATTTTAGGAAATTTAAAAAAAAACATGTTATTGGCCATTTTTTGCTCAATTATAACTTTAATCACGACCTTATTTATATTCGAAAAAGAATTATCTTTTGTTTCCATCATTGTGTGATATTGTTGTTCCAAAGAACCCCAATTTTGGCGAAAAAGTGTTTATAACTTTTCAGCGAAAATAGTTGGAAATAGAATAGTTGGATAACTGTAGACTACTTCAGTTTTAAATCAATACCGCAAGTTATTTGAATAAAACGGTTTTTCTAAGAAACAATAAATAACATCGTAACCACCGATTTTCATTTTGTTTTAAAATAAAAAGAATGACATATATTTTAAAATAAAAAGAATGACATATAGAGCTTACATGCCTTCAGCAAACTTTTTAAAAATTCGTCGTTTTACAGCTTCGCTAAAGGTCGTTTGGCCCTAGCTAGAATGATTAAAAAGTTATTTGATATTAGTAAAATTAGCTTTGAACGCTAACAGTAAAATTTGATTGATCGTTACACATTACACAAATGACCGTCTATTTGCTAATACACACCCAAGTAGCAATTCTACTTTTATAGCACACTACAAGTGCATTCTAAGTTTTAAGAAGGTCTTCAAGAGTACCATAAAACTTGAATTGCTACTAGGGCAGATGTCTCTTTTTATGCGAATTTTCGATTTTTTTTTTGATGATTTTCTAATATTTGCGCTTTCTACATGGGTATTCAAAGTTCCATAATTTTGAGTACAGACAAGGTTTGGATGCCTATGGTCGAAAAACTTGTCAGTAATGTATTTGTTTGAGTTACTTGGTTGATTAAGAGATGGCATTATTTAGTTTCTGAGACACTCGTCCGACACACAACTTCGAATATGGGTCGTATGATTACAATGTTAAAACCTTTATTCATAAAAATTTTTGGAAACGTTATCAAAAAGCTTTTCTAAAGAAACTAGTTTTCCTATAAAACTTATTTCGAAGATGCACGAAGTATCAAACACTCCAGATGAAATAAAGAAACGCTAATTGAAATAAATAAGCATTTTTTACACTTTTTATGGTTTAGTCGAGTGTAGGGTGACCATACGCCCTGGTTTCCCAGGACATGTCCTGGTTTTGCATTGACTGTCCTGGGAAGTCGAGGAAAATACTTGATTTGTCCTGTTTTTTTCTCTTGTAAGCCTAATATATTTTTATTTATTCAGTCTTCGCTTTTCACTATGCTCCAGATCGCAGTTGCGACCGACCGCAACCATAACTGCAGCGTATACTCATCCTCAATCGGAATGCGACAAACAAAATTTAATACAGTCGAATCTCCCAATTGTACCATGCGATGGTTTTTTTTAATCTCTCAAGAGTGCCTCGTCAATATCGATGAAACAATGGTTACCAGCGCTTCCTCCCGACTTAAAGCCGATCAATCCGGGACCCGAGGAATTCCCTTTGGTACCTCTGAAAAGACACATCGGCGTTTTGGTGCTTCTGCTTCTACTTGAGTCCTCTTGCTGGTGGCTTTTTTTTCGTCTTACTGGAAATCCATTCCATAAAAAGGAAAATAGCAACTATCGTGGAATAATTTCAATGAGCGCTCTCTCGAGCTGGGGATCATCGAATTACTATAGGGTCGATATCAGTACCTAATCAGTCGTTCCGCTTGTTAACAGTGCAGTGAATCAAACGAACGTTTCTACCTATAGCCTGCTGTATGTATGTACCGTGCCAGTACTATAAACAAGCAAAGCAATCGAATAATAAAATTCGTCCTAAGCCAGTGTGAACAATAAAACACCGTTACTTTCATCATTGGGAGTGGGCGTAGCGTATTGGTAAATCAATTGCCTTGTACGCAGCGCACCTGGGTTCGAGTCCCGACCCCGCACATAGGGTTAGAAATTTTTCCTAAGAGATTTTTCTAACCCGAAGAGGCGAATGACCTTAAGGTTAAAACCTCTATAATTGAAATAAAAAAAAAGTTACTTTTATCGGTGTGATATTGATCATTCATTTCAAGATGTTTGAAACTCAACATCAAATTTGCAAATGCAGTTTAGACTAACGGAAGTCGTCGTTATACAAGCCCACCACACTCGTTACTAATAACGTTTAAAACTTTGGCCATAACGGAAAGCTACACTATGGAAGACAACATGCAATACGTCGTTGAGCATGGTAATGTTAGGACCAAGATACCCGTTTATATTGACAATGATAAGATTGATATGCGTCTACACGATCTACACCTGGGTACTTATAGTAAATTTATTACAACCATCATGTCGGAATACGTATCGGTGGAATCCTTTATGTTTGAAACCAGGAGAAAAATTTTCTAGGTATTTCCAACGGTGTTTGTTTTGTGAGAATGCGAGTGACGGAACCTATTCCTTCATATCTGAACTTTTAATTCAAAGCAAAACGCGTGACCAAATTTCAAATCACGCTGTGCACGTATGAAGGGCAGACCCCTGCGTTGTTACACAAGAAGACACACTATGAGAAACCATGTACACAAACCACCAACGAAGCAATATCAACTGCAAGCATACCCATCACACAGCCCTTCATTAACATCAACTAAATCACAAACCACCGGAGTTGCAGCTCAGGCACCAACGAATTCTGGAACAACAGAACCTACACACAGCGTGAACGATCATTGTGATGCGCCTACTACTTCCCAATCAACTGCCAGCACCACCGATAATAAAGTAAATAACAAAGAAGTCGGATACGCGATCGTGACCCGTATGCCCCACAAACAACTCAAGTAATCGTGAAAGCCCATACAACATTAATAGCGAGGATAGCATTAACGAAAACGATAAAGCGAGAGAAAGCGGACTAAGCGATCCACAAGCAACAATAGGCAATGAAGTAAATAGATCTTCAACAAAAAATAAGATCTTTACGCAAAGTAACAAATCGCGTACACAAGATCTGAAGGATATACAATAAAATTCGATTTATTTATTTTTATTTACACATTGATAATATTAAAAGATCCACTGCTCAGGTAATGCATTGAGGCGTGTCAACTAAATTAAATAGCTTATGGACATGCATTAACGCCTGAACGCTGAACAGCGACTAACCGCCGAGTCTAGCATGCTACATAACAGGGAGTATGGAATGTCGCGCTCAAACCACTGCTGCGAAATTTCAAAATCAGTTACTTATTTCTGCTTGTATTCACCGAAACCAAAATTCAGATTCACCGTCTCCCTTATTAATTAACTTCCCAACTGACTGAAACTTCATGCAGAATGGAATGCTTGAGTGCATAAGAAATATAAATTCCTTCACCAACCAAAACATTTATTTGTTTTATATGGACAGTTTGAAGGCAGAAGCAGACATCTTCTACATTTTCGAGCATAAGTGAACTGCATAATCTATATCTAGTGCACTTTTGCTCAATAATCCCTCTCATAGGTAGAATGGAAACAAAATTAAGTTTGCTTCTGAAACCGAACATGTCCGAACCTGAATGCGCTGTGTCGGGAGAACTAATGACGAGAGAAACGAACCAAACATTTCATTCATCGCGACGGGCATGAATTGAATTTTGTTTTCTTTCAAGTTCACGCAGGGATGTCAATTTTTTCAAGCTCAGGCTAAAACTGATATTATTTAAACCAAGCTATCCGCCAGTTTTCATATAACAATTGATTAAACGGAGAAATTTTTGGTAATAACGGTAGGTTTTGCAGCTCTCAAATCGAGAGATAATGGTTGCCATTGGAGATTGCCAGACATAGCGCAGGGAAGCTACTTGGGATCGCTGATGTTTCTGATTTACATCAATGTCGTGTTTTTAGTACTGAAAACTCCTCAACGGTCCTGCACAGACCATCTCAGCATGAAACGTTTGCTGACGACGTTGTAGCAAGAACTGACTTTGTGTAAATCCGTAAAAGTTCTTGGTGGTCGAATTCCGATGACAGACTTTCTGGGAGAGCTCTTCCTCCCAGACTCCCAGAATTTTTTACTGTCGCAGCTTTGCCTGCAAGACCCCAGAACTTTTTAACTGCCGAAAACATGCGGAAAAGGCAATGTCGATTGAGAGGTAACGGGGGGAAGCAGTACCATTTCGACTGTTCTGGTTTTTTACTAGTCTGATATGGACACCCTAACTAACATTCAACATCAGTCGAAAACAAAGTCGTTGGTTCATGCAGAAAATTTCCTCATCAAACTCAGAATACTCGGGTTCAAAGCACTATATCGACAGATCATAATTTATATATATATATATATATATATATATATATATATATATATATATATATATATATATATATATATATATATATATATATATATATATATATATATATATATATATATATATATATATATATATATATATATATATATATATATATATATATATATATATATATATATATATATATATATATATATATATATATATATATATTAGAGTGGGACATGGTTATATGAAAAAAATAAAATTTGGCTCCGAGTAACTTTTTGAGTCCCATTTAGCTCCCAGAACAACTCTACAAATTTTCAGCTCGATCGGTGAAACTATATTTTTGCGCCCGCGGTTTAAAGTTTACATGGGATTTCGTATGGGGAAATTGTCTTCTGCAAATTAATTCTTCCAAGAGTTGCCGCTTACCTCTTAAAAATAAATAGAAGTCTGATTTTTATAGGAAATTTGTCCAGGAAACAAAGTCTAGAAGACTGCAAAACGTTTTGATGCTTGTGGAAAAAGTTATTAAACAAAAACCGATTGATGTTTTGAAGATTGATGAAAATTTCACTTTTCATAGCATCACTGCTTCTGACAGTCTAATTATATACAAAAAGTTTCAACTTTCTCTTCTTATGTACAAAAGAAGCCTCAATTTATCCCTCCAAACCTTGCGATGTGGCCAAATAGTGTAGATAAACGATTTAGACACATTAAGGGTGGATTAAAACAAAATTGCGTATAATTGGACAACCAACAGCAGTGGTGCTAGAAAAAATGAATATTTTATCAATCGTCAGAGCATCAATCAGTTTCTGCTTAATAACTTTTTTCTCAAGCGTCAGATCGTTTTGTGGTTTTCGAGACTTTGTTTCTTTGTTAAATTTCCTTTAAAAGTCATTTAGCGATTTATTTTTAGGAAGTAATGGGCGACTCCTGGAGGAATTATTTTGTAAAAGTTAATTTTCCCATACAAAATCCCATGTAAACTTTAAACAGTGGGCGCGAAAATATAGTTTCACCAATCGAGCTAAGAATTTGCACAGTTGTTCTAGGACCCAAATGGTACCTAAAAAGTTGCTCGGAGCTGGAATCTAATTTTTGTCCCACCCTAATATATATACTTTTAGCTCCACCAGGCTTTACTGATTCATTTTATGGCCCTTAGTAATTGTGCAAATTTTGGTACTGATCGGTTGTGTCTACGGACCCTCCAAAAATTTTAAAGTTTATATGGGAGTTTGTATGGAAAATCGGTTTACATTGAAAATAAATTCATAAAAAATCACCTCATCAATCAACTAATCAGTAAACTATATATTTCTAAAGGTAGTCTTCTACTGAACACATTCGGGGAACATTGCTAGTTTTTGAAAATTCGTTGAGAAAAGTTATTAACTAAAGAAGCAGTATGACTTCAAAACAAGTGGATTTTATTAGTAACCATAGCAACCCTGTTTGAATTAATTTCACTTGTGTCACCATGCGACCAAAATTAACATTTTCCGAAAGAGAAATGAAAGTTTTTTTAGTAATCTACAACTTCGTAGAAAATCAAAATGCTCCATCTCTTACCGTTGTACAAATAAGAGTATTCACTTTAAAATGTTTGGCTCACTACCGCTACCATGCGGAAAAATTTGGAAACTTTCAATTGAAAACAAAAAGTCCTTTTATTCCTTTACAACTTTGTATGACATCATATTTTTCTATCTCTGATCGTTACAGAGATATATGAGTTTTTCCTAACTTCATGAAATTAGTCATGTTTTTTTGCAAATCATTCAATTCACGAAATCGTGCTCTTTTTTCGTGAATTTATGAACAGATTTTTTTAGGTTTTGGTTTAAAGGTAGTGTACCTTTAAGCCTCACATGATGTGCTATTCTAATTTCCAAACTAGAAAAATGAAAAGAAAATCGAAACATGTCAAAGTTTCGTTACAACACACATATGTTCCTTTTTAAGCCATAGTTTGTGTTACTACGTCGCATGTCCACTAACTTACCCTGGGCAACTGAGCTGGTTGTATTGCCATTAATGCATCGAGTGTTCAATAAAAAAATTATAGATTAACAGCAAACAAGTCGTGATTGAATATTAATGAGGGCTTAACATAAAGCACTACAATTCAATTGGCGAAACGAGCAACTGACTTGGTCCATCAGTAATATTTATTGCATTGTCACGATGAGCAGAACGTCTATATCCTGCTAAGAGTCCAACAATGCCGAAAAGTGGTACTACTAGATTGAAAAGGAATAACTTACCATAAGGAAGCATGTGATATCAGGAAGTACAAATAAGTAGAGGCTCACGAATGTGGTGTCAATAGTTATATTTCTTCTCTTATTATCCTGTAAAATTCGCAGATATTTGCGTCAATTGGTACTTGAAGTAGTGCACCGATTGCACCGCAAATTAATAAGACAAACAATCTCTTCTTCGCGTATTTCCGCGTTCAACGACGAGTACATAAATGCCAAATATATCACGACTATAAATAAACAGATGAGATTCAACTTAAGGAATACCTGAATACCAAACAATCGTATCTACGCTAGTCCAATATGACATGTTTGATAGCAAAAAAATGGGCAACCAACTGCGCTTTTAAGAGCCACCGAGAGTCGCTCAGTCCAGCCAGTGCTCCACCGGTATTCTGTCGAAAAGTTGTTGCATGAAGGAGTGCAAATGTTCGGTTAGTTTTACCCGCAGCTGTGGTTTCATCTCCTTCAGTAGCTCTTGTGCGTTCGAGTTGATGAACAAGTTCATTGCGGCATCTGCAAATACGATAGCGCCGATTGAAGTGACTTGAACGACTGACGCAAGTGACGAACCCTCCCCTCGGCACACGGCCCCGCTGTTATTCCGTTTGGGTATTAGATCGGCACAAAAATTGACTTGTTTTCGGAATTCCGATGAATCGAATGGTGATTGGCTTCACTAATTCTATGTCAAATATGATCTCAGTCCGTTGCTTTGCGTCAGAACAAAATATTTTTCTGATTACTTTTAGAATTTTTAGCTTCTTGCTGTAACAATTTTCAAACTTTAACAAAGCTGTTATTAAAAAAAATAGTTTTTGAAAAGCTCATATTTGGAATATGATTTGTGGAGCCAATTACCGTTGGAATAAACAGTGCTCCGAAAGAAATAAATATTTGCGCCAGTCTACGGGCTATAGTGGAAAACTTACGAATGATTGGATTCTGGTTGGAGTCGTTTTCCACTCCCATTTTGATTTCCTTTACACTGAAGTCCATTTTGGCTTGGTCCACGTTCAGATAGGTAAGTTCGTCGTTCCCTTGGTAGGGTGAAGTCTTGAAGTACACCTTAGCTTTGACACCGTCTGCAAATGGAAGTATTAGATATAACTTGTGCAAGGAATTGAAAGGAGGTAACCTAACCATATTCTCCCCAGTAATCCCCAGAGCCGGATGCTTGAAGTAGCAGCAACACTCCGGAGGATTTGTACTGCGCTCTGGCCTTGATCTTCGGGATTTCAAAGGTCATCTGGAACTGATAGGTGTCGATATCCGAACGAACGTTCACCACCGTCAGATTGCTGACTCCGAAGGCTTCGATGTTCTTGAAGGTGGCTCGATATCCGTCGGGACCGCTGCCGAGTGCAATGCTGATCTCATCCACAATAACCGGTTCCACCTGTGCAGGATAGTAAGTGCATAAAATACCGAATTAGTGGAAACTTTCCGTTCGATTAGCACATAGGAGATATACTGGGTGACCCGTTATTTGAACGTAACCTCAGCTGCTTCGTCGGTTCCAGGTATTCTTTACAAAGCTTAATTAGTATTCTCCTACTGTTCAGTTGGCATTGAATGAAAACATTTTAATAGCATGTTTGGAATAAAACACTTTTCGATCGGTCACGTTTTATCGCAGTTCGACTAAAAGTATGTCAGTTTTCAATTGTTCCGTTCACGATTGACGGTGAGAAATCAAGAAATGAACCAAAGCTTCTCGAAAAAGACATGGGAAAAGTGTGGACTCATGTTACACATGCTATCTGGTTTTGTGGGATATTTGTATAGCCACCAAAAAAATTCTCCGCGACCAAATCGAGGTTAAACTTGCTGTTAGAAAAGCTAGTACTCTTAATTAGAAATAATGCTGCATTCAACTTACATCAACAATTCCAATCTCTGGAATGCCGCCGTCTCTTAGATGTCGTGCCAGTTTGTTTGCGGAATACCTCAGACACTCGTTCACCTCGGGATCATCTCGGCTGCAGCGATGCATGTAGTATGCTGAAGAAAAAAAAATTGAAATATCTTCGTGGTTCCTTATTCACCGCAATTGACAATGGATGACTAATAAACACATTCTTAGGTTCATGGAAAATGCGGTTCAATTTTCCACGGACCGTTTCGAAAAGCCGTCCGCCTTGTAATGTTTACTCAAATTACCAAGCAGCTCAAGTGGTTCCGCTGAGCAGAAATAAACTCGACCGCCAAGATTTGCAGACAACCACGAATCGGAATCTCGAACCGCGCCGGCAATCTTCGGTTACCGTCATTCACTATCTATGGCAAACTCCGGCGAGCTGATCACGCGGTTCAATCATTCTAATGATTTGCATTATCACTATTCATATACATAAGTTACCAACCTACTTCACAAGGGCACGAGGATACTTACGCAGATCTTGTGCGAGCGCCAGCTGAAACAAACTGCCAACCGTGAGCAGCAGCAACATCGGGGTCAACGAACGCATTCTCGTGGCTCTACTGTCAATCCTTGGCACTCTTCCGCCGGTTCGTTCGATTTTACGAGAGTCTGTGAGGTGATGTGTGGGGTTTGTCTTGATCTCTCTCGACAAGCTGGGGGTTACAAATTATCAGCTGATTTGTTGTGGCCGGTAGAGTTGCGTAATCGGCCTTAGTTTTTTATGCGAATTTACACCAAACTGCTGGAAGTAATTAATGAGGTTATAATAATAGATGCAAGAAAATTGAAATGATGCTGGATAAATTATTTGAGCGCAGATATCACTATTTTACAGTAGATTGTATCCTGAATATTCCAAAAAAGTTCCGTAAAAAAATGACTCGCTGGAGTCGAAAATTTCTAGTACGCACAGAGTTTGCAATAAAGTGTTAAAACCAACTTTCGTTTTTAAAAAAATATGTGTCTCCACTTCATTGCTAATATACTTTACTTTGTCGATTTTGAAAACTTCATTTCAAATTGTCGGTAGGTAATTAAATTACACATCAATAATTCATATAAGATTGTTTGGTCACAATTATAGTTTAGTTGCAATTTATAAATTTATATGAAAAGAATTGTCATTTTCAGTTAATTTTTATTTTTCTGCCTTTCTCATATAGAAAGATTATGAATTCACTCTGAAAATAGTCAACCTAATCCTGACCAAGAGGGCCGAATTTTTTTTTCAACTGAAGTAGAATTTTTGTATTTTGACAGGGCGTAGCTAGACCACCACCCCATCCATCCCTCAGGCGGTAACCCTACCTCTATTTGCGAGCTCAATTGGTCAAATGAGTCATCAAAAATTCTCGATATGCCAAAAGCATTCGAAATTCATCCAAAAATTTAAATTTAAAATTCAATATATTTGCTTTGCCGTCCATTGTTACAAAATCCATAAAAAAATCTTATTCAGATACGAGATGATACCGAAACTTTTTTGTCAAGGGGTCATACTCCAATGCTTTTTTCGGCGATTTTCGACTACCAATCCCCCCTTGCAAAGCGGCCAGAGATGCACAAAAAATATCAACTTTTTTATTTTTTTTTATTTTTATTTTTGAACTATTTACTAGAAATCAGTTACAACATTCTTGTAAAATATTTTAAGGTGTGCTAACACACCAACACAAATAAAAGAATAATTCATGTTTTTATAGGATTATGAATGTTTTCGAAACCAGCATAGCGTAAAATCCAACGACAACCCTTACTTGAAATTTGATCCATGTTTCTCTTTTTTTATTCCTAAGTGGATTTTTTTTTATTTTGTTAAAATTTCATTGATCTATTTTTTTCAAGTTGTGGATTGTATTTGTATTTGTACAATTTTAAGATTCTGCCTTTTTATATATTTCCATACTTTTATTTTATCCATCTTTCTACGTTCCTTACTTTTGTTTTTTTTTGTTTTCACTATCACTTACTTTAATTTATAGTTTTTTCTCTGTTATTTCATTTTATTCGCAATTTTTCGAAAAATTCTCCTTTCTTTATTTTATTTTTCTTATTGTTTCATATTTTAATACACTGCTTTTTTATTTGTTTCTTTTGTCATTCCATCTAATTTTTAGAATTTGTCTATTTGCTACATTTATTTTTATCAAAGCCTTTTTCTATTTCCTTTTTTTCATATTTTTTACATTTCCAAAAGCAATTTTACTTATTCAAATTCATTCCAATTTGTCTTATTGTTTAATTTTTTACCTCTCTCCTATTTTTTTCCTTATTTTCTAAATTTGCGCACTTCTTCTTAATTTTACGTTTAGTTCGTTGTTTGAAATTTATTTCAAATTTCATTTCTAGTGTTTTTTTATTCTTTAAATAATTTAATCCATTTTATTCATTTTCTTCGCGTTAATTTCTCCATTTTTTGTGTTTATATAGTATACCATGTTGGCTTTTTTATACTATTTTTTGTTTTCCATTTTGTCTGTTTGCTCCGTTTTTGTTCAATACTTCCAATTTTCTTTACTTATTCGTCTTTTCATCATTCCAATCTTTCAGCTTTTCAAAATTTTCTTGCTCGTCCATTTTTTTAATTTCTCTATGGTTATTATATTCTTGTCTTTTATATATACTCCTCTAATTTTTTTGCATTCTTAACGTTTTATTTAGTTTTTCCATTGCTTTAAATATGTCTTGTTTTTAATCTTAAATAAATTTAATTATTCTTGATTTATCGAGTTTTTCAGTTTTATGCATTTTTTATATTGTTTGTATTATTTTTAGTAGTTTTTTTTCATTTTCATTGATTCATAAAATTTCTCCTACTTTCCTATCAATTTTTCATTATTTTCACCATTTGTTCAATAATGTTCGACTTTTTTAATCTTCGCAATATGTTTTTCTAGTTTCCTGTTTTCTTTTATCAACTTTTTATAGCTTTTGTTTTGGTTTTTCTCGATTTATCATTTTTTGACAATTGACATTAATTTGTTTATTTGGTTGATTTTGTTGTTTCTATCTCTTTTGTACATTCTTTTAATATTTAGTTTTCCTATTGTTTTTTAATCTTTTGCCGTTGATCGCCGTTTAGATATCTTTAATTTTTGTAATTCTACATTTTTAATCTTTCCATTTTCTTATTTTTACAAATACTATTAAAAACAATGGCGCTTTTCAAAGTCACCAAAACTGGTACATAAATATAAAATATCAGTGTACTATACATAATATCAGTGAACTCCAATGGATTTCAAACATTAACATTATTGTACTCAGACAATACACAGTGGTGGGGGCCCGTACGTTGGACCCCCCGGGCCCGTATTTGCTATATACGGCCCTGCTCATACCCTCTCCCTCATTACCTTTACACCAACCCCATTATCTTTGTACCACTACTTTATCACAAGGCGTACCAAATTAAGCTATGGAGTGATTCGTTCGTGGGGTTTACAATCAGATACCTTTCGATAATAGTTTTCACTCATGAGAGATTCCTTCCATCTTACTTCATTTCCTTCTCTCTTATAAATCCAAAGGCCTCTGCTTCACAAATATCTTGCAGACCTGTTTAAATTCTCTTAGGTTATTAGTCCGCTTGGCGTATTCTGGTAATGCGTTGAACAAATTGTAGCCTTTATAAAATAAGGAGTTCTGCGTACAAAATTTCTTAGCGTCCAACAATCTCAGATTACCGGCTTGTCTGGTTTCATACCGGTGCACATCTCTTCCGTACACAACAGTGCTACACAGGTACTGCGGCGCCATTCCATTTATTACTCTGAAGATGAAAACAAGTGTGTTATATGCTCATAACTCTCCGAGCTCTCGATCGAAGCAGTTCGTTTTCTGGTGCTGTGCATAAAGTGAACAAGAATAAATTGTCAGTGAAGGTCAACCATTGTTCGAGGCAGTCTTTGTTCGCCGGTGCCCAGGCTGGTGAAGTGAATACCAGAATAGCCGGAATCGCCGCTATATAAGCTAAGTATTTTTTTTCTTTCATTTCCCTTTCCCCGATCGGTCTCTACTTCTGCCCTTTCCCCTGAATATAAGTTTCATCTCTCGTTTACACCACGTGTTATCCTCGTGCCTAAATGGCCGAGGGCGAAGTAACATTGGATGGGAATGATATTCCCATGGATATACCGGATAAACCCGAAATTACTCCCTCCCCTGATTCCCCCAGTCCTCCCCGTATTAAAACATACCCAGCCAGTTCGACTGGACCCTGGGTGGTGTATTTCCGGCCCAACACGAAATCGCCCAATATTCTAGAAATCTCACGGGAGCTGACTGCCAACTACCCGTCCGTGGCTCAGATAACACGTGTTCGAGCTAATAAGATACGCGTTATAGTAAATGACCTCGACCAGGCAAACCAGATTGCTCGCAGCGAGCGTTTTACGAAGCAATTCAAAGTGTATGTGCCTTGTAGAGTTGTGGAGATCGATGGGGTCGTCGCCGAACCGGGTCTAAAGTGCGAAGACCTGTTGAAGTACGGGGTTGGCTGCTTTAAGGACCCTTCACTTCAAAAGGTGAAAATTCTGGAATGCAAGCAATTGTATTCCGCAAAAACTGAAGATGATAAGACAACTTATTCTCCGTCAGACTCGATTCGGGTGACTTTCTCCGGATCTGCTCTTCCCAACTATGTCCTCCTGGATAAGGTTCGCCTACCTGTTCGCCTATTTGTACCGCGGGTAATGAACTGCAGCAATTGCAAGCAACTGGGCCACACAGCCACTTATTGTGGCAATAAAAAACGGTGCGGCAAATGCGAGGGAGAGCATGAGGATGACGCTTGCGGTGGAGAAACTGAGAAGTGTATTTACTGCGGGGGCCCTCCGCATGCTCTTAAGTCATGCCCGGCGTACAAGCAGCGCGGGGATAAAATTAAGCGCTCCCTTAAGGATCGCTCGAGGCACTCTTATGCAGAAATGCTAAAGAATGCTTCGCCATCTGTCGCTTCCGAAAATTCCTTTGCTCTTTTGGCTGGCGTTGAGCAAGAATCTGACGACCCACAAGAGGGAACATCATTGGTTAACCCAGGGGAATCCAGGAAGAGGAGAAATCCAGCCTCCCCTACATTGCCTCGTAAGGGTGCCAAGGTGTCGTCCACTCAGAGTGCGCCAACCGCAATCAATAAATCCAACGGAAGTGATGCACAAAAGCCGAAGCAATTTGCTCCAGGACTTGGAAATATTAATTCTAACAAGGAGTACCCACCACTTCCAGGGACACCAAAAACCCCAAGTGTCCCCTTTTTTCAAACAGATACTCAGTCCAGTAGCGGACTAATGAAATTTTCTGACATAGTGGACTTAATTTTCACAGCTTTCAATGTTACTGATCCTCTTAAAAGCCTTCTGATACGTTTTCTCCCTATAGTGCAAACATTTTTGAAGCAGTTGACTACTAAATGGCCCCTCCTTGCAGCGATCGTATCCTTCGATGGCTAAGTCATCGAACGAGGTCACCGATTCGATCACTGTTCTACAGTGGAACAGCAGAAGTATCCTCCCGAAAATCGATTCCTTTAAATTTTTACTAAATAGTTTAAAATGTGATGCTTTCGCATTATGTGAAACTTGGTTAACTTCCGATATAAATCTCAACTTCCACGACTTTAATATAATTCGTCTGGATCGAGAAAACCCCTATGGAGGAGTACTTTTGGGGATCAAAAAGTGCTATTCTTTCAACCGAATTAACCTCCTTTCGACACCAGGCATTGAAATTGTCGCTTGTCAAGTTTTAATCAAAGGTAAAGACCTTTGCATTGCTTCCATCTACATTCCTCCTAGAGCCTCGATAGGGCACCGAACGCTTTGTAATATCACGGAATCCTTACCGGCACCGCGGCTAGTTCTGGGAGACTTTAACTCGCACGGTACGGTATGGGGCTGCCTTCATGATGATAATAGATCAACATTAATCCAAGATCTTTGCGATAATTTCAACATGACAATCTTAAACACGGGAGAAATGACGCGGATTCCTACACCACCAGCACGCGCAAGCGCGTTGGATTTATCTCTATGCTCGACTTCGCTACAGTTAGATTGCATGTGGAAGGTGATCCCTGATCCCCACGGTAGCGACCATTTGCCTATCGTGATTTCAATTGCTAACGGTTCAAGACCATCGGAAACAATCAATGTATCGTATGACCTCACACGGAACATTGATTGGAAGCGTTACGCGACCGCGATATCCGTTAAAATCGAATCCACTCAAGAACTTCCTCCGGAGGAAGAGTACAGGTTTTTGGCTGGCTTGATTCTCGACAGTGCGAATCAAGCTCAGACTAAACCAGTACCCAGCGCGAATACCCATGGACGGTCTCCCACCCTGTGGTGGGATAAAGAGTGCTCAGAGCTGTACGCGGAAAAGTCCACTGCATATAAGGCCTTCCGGGAAGACGGGTTACCCGCTAGCTATCTACAGTACGCGTCGTTAGAAAGGCGAATGAAGAGTCTAATGAAAGCCAAAAAACGTAGTTATTGGCGCCGGTTCGTCGACGGGTTAACGAGAGAAACAGCGATGAGCACTCTTTGGGGTACGGCTCGACGTATGCGTAACCGTAATAGTACCAACGAGAACGTGGAATATTCAAACCGTTGGATATTTGCTTTCGCCAAGAAGATCTGTCCGGACTCTGTCCCGGTACAGAAAACGTACCGCGCCGCGTCTCCTCACGATACCGCGAACGAAACACCGTTTTCGATGGTGGAGTTTTCACTTGCTCTCTTATCATGCAACAATAACGCCCCAGGGTTAGACAGAATCAAATTCAACTTGCTGAAGAATCTACCTGACACTGCAAAAAGGCGCTTGTTGAATTTATTTAACAAGTTTCTTGAGGGTAACATTGTCCCTCATGACTGGAGGCAAGTGAAGGTCATCGCCATCCAAAAACCAGGAAAACCAGCCTCCGACCACAACTCATATCGGCCGATTGCAATGCTGTCCTGTATTCGGAAGTTGTTCGAGAAAATGATCTTGTTTCGCCTCGACAATTGGGTTGAAGCAAATGGCTTACTGTCAGATACACAATTTGGCTTCCGCAAAGGCAAAGGGACGAACGATTGCCTTGCGTTGCTTTCTACAGAAATCCAAATAGCCTATGCTAACAAAGAGCAGATGGCATCAGTCTTCTTGGATATTAAGGGGGCTTTTGACTCAGTTTCTATCAACATTCTGTCAGAGAAGCTGCACCAGCATGGTCTTTCGCCAATTTTAAATAACTTTTTGCTAAACCTGTTGTCTGAAAAGCACATGCACTTTTCGCATGGCGATTTAACAACATCGCGATTTAGCTACATGGGTCTTCCCCAGGGCTCATGTCTAAGTCCCCTGCTCTACAATTTCTACGTGAATGACATTGACGATTGTCTTGCCAATTCATGCACGCTAAGGCAACTTGCAGACGACGGCGTGGTCTCTGTTACAGGGCCCAAAGCTGCCGACTTGCAAGGACCATTACAAAATACCTTGGACAATTTGTCTGCTTGGGCTCTTCAGCTGGGTATTGAGTTCTCCACGGAGAAAACTGAGTTGGTTGTTTTTTCTAGGAAGCGTGAGCCGGCGCAACTCCAGCTTCTATTAATGGGTGCAACGATCAACCAGGTTTTCACATTTAAATATCTCGGGGTCTGGTTCGACTCTAAAGGTACCTGGGGATGTCACATTAGGTATCTGAAACAGAAATGCCAACAAAGGATCAATTTTCTCCGAACAATAACTGGAACATGGTGGGGTGCTCACCCAGGAGACCTGATCAGGTTATACCAAACAACGATATTGTCGGTGATGGAGTACGGGTGCTTCTGTTTCCGCTCCGCTGCGAACATACACTTCATCAAACTGGAGAGAATCCAGTATCGTTGCTTGCGCGTTGCCTTGGGTTGCATGCACTCGACCCATACGATGAGTCTCGAAGTGCTGGCGGGCGTTCTTCCGCTAAAAAATCGATTTTGGGAACTCTCATATCGATTGCTCATCCGATGCGACATTCTGAACCCGTTGGTGATTGAAAACTTCGAGAGGCTCGTCGAGCTTAATTCTCAAACCCGATTTATGGCCTTGTACTTCGACTACATGGCACAGAGCATTAATCCTTCTTCATATACTCCCAGCCGTGTTCGTTTCCTAGATACTTCTGATTCTACTGTATTCTTCGACACATCCATGAAGGAAGAGATTCGTGGAATCCCGGACCATATACGCCCGCAAGTGATCCCCAATATATTTTATAATAAATTCCGAGAAGTCGACTGTGACAAAATGTTCTACACTGACGGATCAAATCTCGATGGGTCCACTGGCTTCGGTATCTTCAACAATACTATCACCGCTTCATTCAAGCTCAATGATCCCGCTTCAGTTTACGTCGCAGAGTTAGCTGCAATTCAGTACACCCTTGGGATCATCGACACTCTGCCCACAGATCACTACTTCATCATTTCGGACAGCCTCAGCTCCATCGAGGCTCTTCGTGCGATGAAGCCCAAAAAGCAATTCCCATATTTCCTGGGGAAGATACGGGAGTCCTTGTGTACGTTATCTGAAAAATCTTATCAAATTACCTTTGTTTGGGTCCCCTCTCATTGTTCTATCCCGGGCAATGAAAAGGCCGACTCATTAGCAAAGGTGGGCGCATTAAATGGTGACATATACGAAAGACCAATCTGCTTCAACGAATTTTTTAGTATTTGTCGTCAGAGGACACTCAACAGTTGGCAAACCTCGTGGAGCAATGGTGAACTTGGACGATGGCTACATTCCATTATCCCAAAGGTATCAACGAAGCCTTGGTTCAGGGGGATGGATGTGGGTCGGGATTTTATTCGTGTAATGTCCCGACTTATGTCCAACCACTACACCTTGGATGCGCATCTGCGGCGTATTGGGCTTGCGGAGAGTAGTCTGTGCGCTTGTGACGAGGGCTATCACGACATCGAGCACGTTGTCTGGGTATGCGCCGGGTACTTGGACGCCAGGTCTCAGTTAAAGGATTCCCTTCGGGCCCGAGGTAGACCACCCAATGTCCCAGTCCGAGATATACTGGCAAATCGTGATTTCCCCTATATGTCCCTTATTTATACTTTCATAAAAACGACAAATATCCCAATTTAGCCCCTCTCTTTTTATTTCTCGTTTTAGAAGCTTTCTCTTGCCTTGTGGGACCGATCAGCTCCAGACTGCAACTATGTAACCGCCGTCGCACTTACCACTACGGAAACTGAAGCGAGAGCGACTCAAGGTCCGATGACTTTTGAAGGATTCCCCGCGGGTCCGAAGAATACCATCCGCCAATCCGACCTACTAGACTGAGGCGGTAATCTTTCGCTGATCTCCCGTTTGAGCGAAAGTTGCAAGTTTTGCTCTTCTCTCCCGGTCACCATCTACGCTTTCTCTCCCCTGTCCTTGATACAACTGCTTCTACAGCCCCCCTCTGAATATCTTGACCAAGCATAAGTCTCCGCTAAAAAAGTTCAAATTTGTATTCTGTATTCCTAGTTTTAAGATAGTTGTAATTTTACCTCTTTGTTAAAACTATTGTCCCCCATCTTGTAAATAGAATTGTATCCCTAGTCTTAAAACACATGCGAATTTTCTCATAAATATTTGTTCCCCCTTTTGTGTACCAAACTATATTGTTAGTTTTAAGATAAGTGTAAATATTTCCTAAAAATTATTACTATTGAATTCCTTGTTTTAAAATTTTTTCATAAAAAAAATCTTTCGCCCCCTCTCTTGTATATAGAATCTTATTTCTAGTCTTAAGATAGCTGTAAAATTTTTCTTTTTTAAAAAAATATTTCAACATTGTAACCTCCTAGTTTTAAAATATACAAAATGTAAAAACAAAAGAATTTGGCACCGCCAAGCTAACGCATTTGTGCCTATCAAATAAACGAAATGAATAAAAAAAAAAGTGTGTTATATTCAATACGGTGCTGAACTGACATCCATTGTAAACAATTGAGCATCAAATGTCGCGGAGTTAGTCTGTCACATTGTAATAACAGTCGCATTACCTTGTTTTGTGAGATCTGCATTCGCTTACACTGTTTCTTGGGTGCTAAGAACGGAATAGAAGCACAGTAATCAAAATGGGGAACTATCATAGTCTTGTAAACAGTTATATTTGAGTCAAATGTGAGAAACCTATTCATCATACAAAAAATGCCAAACTTTCTGGCAGCTGTTCGGATTGTATAGTTCACGTGCTCATTAAAACTTAGTTTTTCGTCCAAGATGTTGGATAATTGCTACTGGTTCAACTATCTCTCCATCTATTTCAACTGTTGCAGTACTTTCATTCATCTGCCGCGGAGTTACAATCATATATTAGTTCTTGGAAATGTTCAGTTTGAGTTTTTTTCCACTTCAACCAATCACTAAACTTCGTCAGCTCAAGGTTCATTAGCCTGATGCATTCATCGAAACTATTACCGCTGATAAAAAAACTGTCATCGGCAAACAGGTTTACTTCCGCATTTTCCAAAATGTTCTCATGTCGTTAATGTATAGTATAAACAAAAGTGGTCCTAGTACATTACCCTGTGGTATACCAATGTTAATTTCGGCTTCCAATGATGTAGCGCGGTTGTACCTTGTAACTTGCGTACGTCTTTCTAAGTAACTGCGAAACCACTCAACAGTATTGCCTCTTACACAACAGTATACCAGCACTATCTATAAAGCCCATCAATTTTTCTTTATTGACCGTCTCTAAAACTTTCTCGTAAATCGGTAGCATATTTAGCGGCATGTGATCCTCTGCTTGTGATGCATTTGGAACTTTTGGAACTAGAATTACGACTGTATTTTTTCACACATCCGGAAAACAGCTTGCCGGAGCGATTCATTAACAACTGTTCGCAGTTTATCAGCAGAAATTGAAAGGAAAAATGGCTCACTAGTGTCACCTAGCGGGTAAATCCAAAATATTCTTTACGTTGTTAAACAGCACTTGTCCTCCTGGAGAAATTTACCGAAAACAGCGCTTTCCTAAATTGTCAGACTTTAGAAATAGATCTACAATGTTAATAAAGTTTCATTCTCATTAGCGACGCCTAGTGAATATTGCCATAGACACCACCCATCCATATAATCATATTCTCGAGATACATGATATAAAAAATATTGCTCACTTGCGCCACCTGGCGGGTCCATTCCAATTTAATCTATCCATTATCGAGTATCATTTGACCTCCTCAGGAACTTTGCCGAAAAAAAACCATCTTTCTAAGTTAGTAGACTTTTGGGATATATCATCATCTACCACATGCTGAAAGCTTCTACGATCACTAGCGCCGCATAGTGAGAGTATTCCAAACTAATCTGTTACCGTTGGGTAGTCCGTGACCTCTCGAGCAACTTTGCTGAAGACAGATATAGAATTATTTTAACATGTGTTGAATATTTGCATTAGTACTAGCGCCGCCTGGTGTGGCAATTGCGAGTTATACTTTCTACCATCCAGAAGCTCTGGACTTCTTTTACAAATTCCTCGAAGACACCTCCTTTCAAAATAATCAGAGTCTTAATATATTTGACAATGAATCCATTCAATGATAGTCGAATTTACGACGAGAGGTTCAATTAATTTACTCTTTCTTCACAGCACCCTGGCGGCATAGTTCTCAACTAATTGGATACTCTATAACTCTGAGTTGTAGGCCCAAGTGAGTACAACAACTTTGCCAAAGAAAGTATGGCGCCACATGTTGACACGGGCGAAATAATCGGCCACAGCCCCAATTAGTCAAAATCCCATAAACTATGGGTATCCTACAACGCGGGTACCGCGCAATAGGAATCCGCGCAGTAGGAAGCCGGGTAGTAGGAATCCGCGTAGTAGGAAACCCGACTGTATCAACATCACCCCAGCTGCTCTCTGTAGTATGCAGTATGCTGTGCTATCAGTGATCTTTTTAGAGCACGAGCCACTTATACATACGAATGCACATATATACGAGTGAAGGTGTTTGTGTATTTTTGCAGGGTTATTTTTATACCAATACTCTTATAATGTTGGATTCATCAATACATTTCCAATTGTGGGATTGTGTAAGTCTCTACGGTGTAATAGTAGCATAATGCATTTTTGTCAGGGGGAGATAACGCTTTATATGCATTATACCAGTTTTAATGCATATTTCGCATGAGAATCATACTTATTTGCATGTCAATCATGCGGCGCTCAGTTCGTTGCTTATGCAGCCGTAATACACTGGGCGTTCGTTGCTCCATGCTATGTGGTTTATTTCAAAATTCAATTTTTGTTCACTTCTAACTTTCTGGCAGTTTACGCATTTATTTTCTACCGATTTACAGTCACCGGATGATTGCCACTACAAATTGGACTAACATTCAGCAATTTTATGATTACAGTCACAACACTTATAACATCGTATCACCTCCAGACCATCAAATACACGACACCTATCCCATCCAAAATTTAATTTGCCGATGTTAAGGGAGGTAAGGGTTTCAGCAAGGAAAAAAAATCCTTTTTTGCTATTTTTTATAGATTCGGGTGTAGCGAATTAATTAAAACTTTTGTGTATTATATTGCATCATTTCAATAACATTCTGTAATTTTTCATGCAAAAATATCAACGAGCGATTCGAAGTTTTTTGTAGAACATCTCTGAAAAACACGATTTGCCGTGTTAACTGCCAATCAAAAACTACTCAACCGATTCTTTTCAAATTTTGCATGCACATTGTATGTAAAAAATACCTAACTCCTACGTTGAGCTTTTGTGAAAAAAAATCAATTAGGGGGACTTTTACCCATTTGAAACAAAAATTGCTAACTTTCACGAAAAATTGCGCCATTTTAGTAAGTAAAATTTTCATCTATCTTCAGGGCATCAATCGGTTTTTGCTTAATACATTGAAAACCCGTTTTTATCAGCCCCCAATTTCGTCAGTTTTTCGACCCGATTTCGCCAGCCAGTCAGGAATTATAAGGGCTATGTCCACGGATTGATGTTATATATTTGAACAGCTTCGGTTTAGTAGAGAAAATAACTGAAATTATTTTGTCATTGTTCCAATTTTGTCAACCAAAAATACACCAAAGGGGCTGATAAAAACGGGTCTTCGCTGTATCATGATTCGGAATACCTGATTTATTCGAACACGACGATGACGATGATGATAAAGAGACAAAAATGTTTTTGTCCGCTTGTTTGTATGGGATCATTCCAAAGTAATTTGTCACTGTAATGCGTACTGCCGGTGGTTTGGAGTGAACTCAAGACGAAATAATTAGTTGCATCATATAAATCAATGTCAACGTCATATTACTAACTCGTCTTGGTGCCGCCTCGCGCCAGAGCCTTACAGCGTGATTATTTTCACCCCACCTGAACTGAATACGTTAATCCTTTCTTGTTCATTTTCCTTCTAGAACATATCGTCGCTGTTGTGCTATCTTATGACAAGCGCCAGTTTGCACATTTCGAGAAAAGCGATTTTTAAAGTTTGAGATTGAATATCATGAAACTTATAAATGGTAGAAACAATTCAGAGAAGACAATTGATGCTTCTACCTATTCTGTACTAATCTCTCAAATGTTACGAACATCGGTTGACTATGTTGCGAGTTTTCACTAAAAATGTAAACAAAAGTCGCACTCACACGTGTCATAGGTGTGTATTGATGAAAAAAATTGTATGACGTGTCATAATCGTGCATGGAAAATTTTCCATAGAAAAAAATCACCAATTATGAACTTATATTCATATCATTGGCTTCATTTGGTCTATAAACAATCGGTCAGACGCATTTCGAAGGAAATGAGTCAGGGAATCTAGAAAAAATAGCTATCTTGCAGAGATTCGTTAGATGAGTAATATGGCATATCTAACTCAGTTTACCCCAAAATGGCGTTTGTCATAAGATAGCACAACAGCGACGATATAAGATTTCATGTTTACATTTTCTTAAAACCGTATGGATCACGAAACACAAAATACTCAATGTTTATCTTCCGATGCTTATTATCATACACTTATTTAAAATAATCCAATATCACAAATTGTCGAACACAGTCGGAATTGATATGTTTTATCAGTGTTCAAAGTTTTAAGACAACGTAGTTACAATGAAATGTCTTTTTTCCTTTAGTTGAAATTGAGCCGAGTCAAATAAACTAAGATTATTTAAAAGCAAACATTCGATCGAAAACTTGTTATCTGTGTAATGCTTTTCTGTCACTACAGTGAACTATATTTACGCAATTATTTACACTAAATTAGATTGTTCGAAAACAAAATTGTATTCGTACTTGAGCGATGGAGAAAATGACAGAACGGAATGATTCGTGAACATACCGGAACCTGAGATTTTCTTTTATTGCTTGATACACACAAAACAATTCCTCAATGCAAAAAGTGCATTACATTCTTTTGTTGTTATTTCGAATTTCAATCATGACTTTCTTGCATTATAGAACAAATTTAGTTACGTTACGTTATGTTCATAAAAAGTGACGCATAGTACTATTATAGTGTAGGTAGACTTGTAAAAGTATTAGTGGGTTTTGCTTGGTGAACTAATACGCTACTAACGGTGAATCCACCAATACATTCCCAATTGTGGGGTAGTGTTAGTTTGTACGGTATTTGTGTCCAGGATCAATATCGCTTTATTTACATTATACCAGTAATTAGGCAAAAACTGCATCAGAATCGTGATTATTTTCATGGGTGAGGTGACATTGTTTCTTGATCATGATTATCGAAGTCTGTATCACGTATACATACGAATACACGTTGCTGAACATTGGTTTAGAGTTCTTTCGAGAACAAATACTCTCACAACGCTGACTTTAATAATACATTTCCAAATGCGTGATTGTGTTTTTGTAGCGAAGTCGATGCGTAATGCATTTCGTCGCTGTTGTGCTATCTTATGACAAACGCCATTTTGGAGTGAACTGAGTTAGATATGCCATGTTACTAAATTTTAAAATCTCCATAAAGTTGCGTTTTCAGAATTTTGAAATTCTGCTGGGTTACTGAGATATAGCGAAACACGATTATGACAAGCGCCAATTTCTCGAGTGATCGAGTTGTGCTATCTTATGACAAAGAAAAAAGAGACAACATTCTTAGTTTGTTCGCTTGCTATAAGCCGAAAAGCTTATAGCAAGCCAACAGATGTTTCTGATGACATAGGTAATTCCTATGCAGATCAACCATAAGCATTAGCTAGGTTCTTGTCACGGGAGCAAAGCTTTTCCTACCATAGTTTTTTTCTGGGAATGGTTGGCTTATATATTCAAGATTATTGAACAAATTTCGTTTTGAGATTTCCACTTGTTTTGGAAAGTATACCGAAATGTAGTGATGGATTATGCAAGTAGAATATTTGTTTCGTCTAGTCACCTGTCAACAATAACATTGTTTGATAGACATTGTCTCTAAATTGTCAATGAAACCAACTTTTGTTTATTGTTTTTCCTGAATAAAGGAGGAAAATTGGGAAAACTTTGTGTTCCAGTACTATCATTTTTCAACCTGATATTGCTGCTATCGCATGGAAAAGTATAATATTGGACATAGTGATCTATAACGCATAATTTTACGAATCAGTTATAATTCATTTTTATATGAAATCTTCTGTGCACATTTGTGACACGTCATACATATTTTATCATGAATACACACTTATGACACGTATGCGAGCGACTTTGGTTTACATTTTAAGCAAAAACTGTAAGTGTAGTCAACCGATCCTCACAAAAATCGAGAGATTACTTCAGAAAAGATAGAAGTATCGAACGTCTTCTCCGAAAAGCTTCTAGCATATATAAATTTTAAGATATTCAATCTCAAACTTTAAAAATCGTTTTCTCGAAAAGTGCTAAATGGCGCTTGTCATAAGATAGCACAACAGCGACGATTTGTGTTCCGAACCAGCAATGACTTATATTCATTATACCGGTTCTTATACAGAATTCGCGTTAGAATCACACCTTACGTGGTTTTGGTTTATACATTGTAAATTCCGCTATTTGTAGACTTGTATGAACACCATAAAGAAGTGATTTTATTCAAATCTTTCAGAAGCATATGAAAATTGCAGCATTCAAATGATCAGTCCAAAGTTTAGTTAACTCCGGTTTGTAACGAAACTTTAAAAAACTCCCTAACCCAAATAAGATTAGAAAACAAACCATACACACGACAAAACGTCCAAAGTCAATTCAACTCCGAGTACTGAGCGGCACAATCCTGGCCAATCAAATTCTGATACTCGTCAGCAACGCGTTGGCGCAGTGGAGGGTATATTGTTCACCTGAACGTTTATCTGATTATATATACACGTACATCAAAACGATGAAAAAAGATTTTTATGCTCATGCACACACTGCTTATTTTCCAAACTACTCTAGAGCGTACGTAATTCCAATTAACGACTTAAATTCAGGAAATTGTAAACTTGGTTTCCAGTACCACAAGTGGTATCAGCATCCAACTAAATACTCAAAGCACTCAAAACAAACACCCGAAACATTCGTCGTCCGTCAATCAATCACACGTCAACCAACAGCGACAGCCTTTCCTGCGTTGACTGTATCTACAGCTCCAAACCATTCCGTTACCAATCCGCCTTGGTGGCACGATCAATTAACGCCGGCCCTTGCTTCCACCTGCTTTCTGCCAATAATTACTTTTCACTGCCATTGCCGCTCCGAAATGGTTGCGAAAATTAATGCTGTCGAGATTTCACATTTCACTTTTGTTGTTTACTTCCTTCCGTCCGTCCGGTTTGCTTTTCTGCAATATACCTAGTTATCTCCCGTTGCACCGCACGCTGGTTGGCAAACAAAACCAAAACATCCAACTTCTCGGCCAACACCGTCACATCAAATCGCGGATTCACTGCACGATCGGAAACCCATTCACTGAACCGTCTCGAACAAACGGTACTTTTTCGCGGCACTCAACGGCACTTTGATTGCGGGCGAATTTCTGTTCATCATCATTACCAGCAGCGTCATGAATATCAACAATACCACACAGCTGTATTATCATGATCAACATTTACGCAAGCTTTAATTAGTAGCACTTACACTTCCTTTCCAACCGGGGATGTTGTTCTCGATGAGTTAATCCACGTTATCGCGAGAAAGCTCTACCTTTTTCCTCTTGGTCGTTCCGAGTGAAAGATCCAACCGAACCGGGCTCTGGCTACCGAATGCTGGAGAAATGGACGAGAGACGATGGTTTTATATTTTTCACTTCTCAATTATCTACCAGATCGTTCATGCAACGTGAAAGGCTTTCTTCGCGGGCTGAGCGATACAAGGAATGATGGAGCCATGGGAAGCTTTTTATGAGCGCGCAAACGTCGATGCCGGTCAAGGTTGTATGGTTTTTTAAGCTGTGCTTTTCTCGCTCAGTATTAGCTCGATAACTCCTGCAAGGTGACTAAAGATCCGGGTAGCAAGTAGTGGAAGCAATTCATGACGAGCAGTAGTATGAAAGCTTTCGGATCAAGTTTAACACGATGTAGGAAGTTTGGACGATTAGGTACAATATGCGCGATAAATAAAAACAAAACCAAATGTCAATTTTGGGATGAAGCGAAAATTTCATGACCCTTTGCAAAATTGTGTAATTTTGTGAACCAATAATAAACGCGATTAAATTTATTGTAATGTGTTGTATAGGTAGGTGTAAAAAACGATCGGGACTTTTTTGACACTAAATCTTCTTTGTGTTCTCAATACAGTGAAGACCAGATTTTATCAGCTTCCGATTTTTAATCTACCCCCGATTTTATCAGCTTTTTGACCCGATTTTATCAGCTTCGTATGAAAATTGATAGTTGGTAGTTTGATGTGCTCTAGCAGGCGAACTAACTTCAATTCGAGTAAATCCTTTCTTGAGCATATTAGAGATCCGAAATATGCAAAAATAAAAATTTTACAGTATACAATAGCCGTTCTAATTTCTAGACCGTGAAAGCCGAAAATCCACAAAAAACCCAACCGGTCGTTTTCTACATTCTAAAAATTTTAATTTTTTATAAATTTTGCACTGGGGTTCTAACCCTTAAGGAAAATTTAATCAAAATAATCAGGAATCATTATGAGGCTATATCTAGGGACTAAAGAAGAATACTTTAAGAGCTTCGGTTTCTTAAAAAGAAACAAAATTATATGTCCCGATTTTATCAATGTCCCTGTTTTTCAGCCTAAAATTCAACAAGGGGCTGATAAAAAAGGGTTTTCACTGTATTCCGCATAAAAATTTGCTTAATTCTGCAATTTGCCATCTAAATAAATTATATAATCATATTCAATAAAATATAATTTACTAGTGTCTAAAACTTTGCAGAAAATATCTATGTGATAGAAATTCAATGTATGGATAAAAAGTCAAAAAACTAATTTTATGGAACCCGTACCCGCAATAAATAAATGGTCAAATAGTATCAAAGAAAAAACAATATTTTTTATTGTTAAATGAAAGAAAATAATTCCATTTCAGATATTTCATCAGGTTTTATGAAACTTTACCGAAGACAACCAAACACGAAAACATCAGTAAATACTTTTAACAGCTTTTATTCTGTAGAGTTTGCGATGATGGCGGAGACATCTATTCAACTGAAGGCAAAGCGGATTGCATCGAAAAGCCTGTAAAAACATAGATTTCTTTCTGAATTAAACGACGTATTGTTGTCACGTTAACCTTTTAGCCTTTCAAATTGAGCCTAATGCTATGCCTTTGGTGTTACCCTTAAGAGACTCGAAGGAAAAAACATTACATTTCCCATCCACTATAACGATTGCTAGCAACGACATCGAGGTGGTTTACGAGGTCGTGTACCAGCGTTCACGAGTGGCTGCCGATAATGACACTATAAGAGAAAGTCGGACTCATTTTCTAGAAGGTAACCGTACCTACTTTAGGCTTCGATAGACTCTTCGGTCGAACAAAGTACGTTACCACACGACACTAATTTGAACAGTTGTCATCTACGGTCACGAAGCCCTATCTATGCTAACAGAGAACTAGAGATTTCCAGCGCAAGTTTGCGTTCAAGTTTAAAGAGAAATTTACGTACAAGTTATTGCTCAAGTTCGCATACAAGCTTTCTTTCAAATAATTCAAAAAATTTGTTTTAAAGTTAACGTACAAAATGAAAATAAAAACGAAATCGAAACAGAAATCGAAACCGAAACCGAAACTGAAACCGAAACCGACAACGACTATGAACACGAAAACGAGAACGAAAGACGACTAACGAAAGACGAAAGACGACAGACGACAGACGACAGTCGACAGACGACAGACGACAGACGACAGACGACAGACGACAGACGACAGACGACAGACGACAGACGACAGACGACAGACGACAGACGACAGACGACAGACGACAGATGACGGACGACAGACGACAAAAGAGCCAGCACCGAGGATGCAAGAGGGAACCGCCGTGAAATGTTTCGAGCAGCGAAATTGGCCCTTAACAAGGCTATTAAAAGCAGCAAGATAGCGTTTTTCGACAACCTGAGAGTGCCAACGCGAATCCGTGGGGCGACGGCTACAGAATCGTGATGGCCAAGACCAAAGGGGGCTCTTCTCCCCCAGAACGGTCTCCGGACCGGTTGGCGAGGATTATCGAAGTACTCTTCCCGTCTCGAGTCACAATCCCCTGGCCACCTGCACTACGAGACAGTGCGGGCACGGCTGAAATGGTGGCTCCAGTGACGAATGAAGAACTACTCGCAGTGGCTAATTCCCTAGCAATGAACAAAGCTCTAGGGCCGGATGGAGTTCCAAACAGCGCTCTTAAGGCAGCGATCATAGCGAACCCGAACATGTTCAGGCTAGCTATGCAGAGATGCCTTGACGAGTGCCGTTTTTCCGATAGATGGAAAAGGCAGAAATTAGTGTTGTTGCCGAAGCCCGGGAAGCCGCCAGGCGACCCATCGGCGCACAGACCAATAGACACGACTGGCAAATTGCTTGAGAGGATCATCCTCAACAGGCTAACCCCGTACGCAGAAGGTACGGACGGCCTGTTAAGCAACCAGTTTGGCTTTCGGAAGGGTAAGTCCACAGTGGACACTATCAACTAAGTGATACAGACTGCCGAGATAGCGATCCAACGAAAAAGGCGTCCCTGTCAATCCCTGAGGTAGAACTAACTGCAGAACACGCGATCAACACGGTGGAGGAATGGATGAGCGCGAGAGGCCTGGAGCTCGCTCAGCATAAGACGGAGGTAGTTATCGTCAACAACCGCAAGTCGGCACAACATGCAGTTATCCATGTGGGAGAAGTCGTGATCACCTCACAGCGGAGTCTGAAGTCTCTCGAAGTCATTATAGACGACAAGCTGACCTTCGGCAGCCACGTCGACTATACATGCAAGAGAGCGTCGACTGCTGTTGTGGCTTTATCGAGGATGATATCCAACAGCTCAAAGGTGTGCGCCAGTAGACGTAGGTTACTGGCAGGCGTTGCAGTATCTATCCTCAGGTACGGCGGCCCGTCATGGTCAAGAGCACTGAGGGTAACCAGTTACCTACGGGAATTGGAGAGCACCTACCGCGTGATGTGCCTCAGAGTGATATCTGCCTACCGCACGGTATCACACGATGCATCCTGCGTGATAGCGAGCATGATGCCAGTCGGGCTGGTCATCCGGGAAGATGTGGAGTGCTTCGAGCTACGTGGAAATAGAGGAGCACGCGAGCGCATCAGGGTGACCTCGGTCACCAGATGGCAGCGTGAGTGGGATAACTCTTCGAAAGGTAGCTGGACCCACTGGCTGATACCTAACATATCGAGCTGGGTTGGCAGACCCCATGGGGAAGTTCACTTCCATCTGACACAATTCCTGTCAGGCCATGGCTGCTTCCGACAGTACCTCCACAGGTTCGGGCAAGCGGAGGTCCCCGCCTGCCCTGACTGCCCAGGTGTAGACGAAACTGCCGAACACATACTGTTCGTATGTCCTCGTTTCGACGTCGAAAGAAGAGCAATGCTTGACGTCTGCGGCTGGGACACAACCCCTGATACCCTTATTCAGCGGATGTGTCAATCGGTGGAGAAGTGGATCGCAGTCTCGACTGCAACCACCCAGATTGCCTGTAGGCTACAGGGAATTTGGCGAACCGAGCAACAGACGACGGACACGACTAACTAGTGATTGGTTAGTTGGAGCGAAAAAGGCCGAACGCAGAAAAGTGAGTGAATGGTCTGTTCATGCTGAGGCAGGTTTTGCGCAGCGACTGGCAACCGCGTAAGGGGTAAACCCAGCCACCCCGAAGCAAGGCAGAAGAGCGAGTATATAGGCGTATATGTGGACTGCCTCATGCCAAGATGGGGGGGGGGGGGGGGTCGTAGCGTAGTACTTTGGGACTTAGCTATCGATGCCTCGTGGCGTGGCAGAGGAGTGAAAGGGTGAGCATCCAAGTCAGTCTCACACGGTATGTTAAGGGTGAGCACAAAAGTCAGCCTCACATGGCATGGTAGAGGAGTGCACAAAAGTCAGCCTCACAAGGTATGAAAACGGTAAGCACCCAAGTAAGCCTCGCATGGTATGTCAGAAGTGGGGCCTAAGAAAAATGTCCTACATGGAATGCCAGGGGAGCGACAGGGATATAATAGAGTGGTACGATGGAGAGTGAACCAGGTGATAGGGTGAGCATCTAAGTCAGCCTCACATGGTATGTTAAAGGCGAGCACAAAAGTAAGCCTAGCAAGGAATGAAAAAGATGAGCACACAAGTCAGCCTCACAAGGAACGAAAAAGGTGAGCACAAATGTCAGCCTCATGTGGAGTGTTAGAGAGTGAATCAAGGTGCGACAGAGAGAGCACCCAAGTAAGCCTCATACAGGATGTATGAACGCGTGAGCGAGAGTGAATGAGTACATTAAGTACAGCCATCCCCCGAGAAGTAATACCGAGAGGTAGTTCCTGGGGGGAACGATGGCACAATGGAGTTTAGTCGGTATTAATGGCAGCGTCACCATTCGAGCCCGACACGCCCCCAGTACACCCCGTGTGGTAGCTTGGCATCTACTAATAGCACGTGTACTGGGCTAGTACGTTAATGTATTTTCCATTGTAAAAACGGCTTTAATCCACCTAACAGTGTGATGAGACATTTCTTATAACTCTTATCACTCTCTTCGGATATTATATCGTTTGAGAACATTTAGAACTTGATGCTTCGCGATGTTTTTGATAACACATACTACATGGGATTGTGGCAGGACTCAGCATAGCCATAGGACAACATCAGTGCTAGAAATCTCAAACCAAATCAATGGGAAAGCGAAAAAATGCCCCATAAAATAGACATACAAACGAATTATTGCTAATGCTCTGTTAATAAAATATCTAAATTCCTCAATCAATGCATTGTGGTGGGAAAACTGAATTTTCCTAAAGGGGTTATGTATATTGTACTGAGCCAAAAAATCGAAGTTTATACTTTACTCAAATTTCCAACGCGACTGAGACCTAAAAATCAACGCTTTTTCTGAAAAAAACGCGATACTAGCAGTGACACCATTCAAAGAAAATCAACAGTGAATATTTCCAGACTTGGTTTTATTTCCTATTTAAGAACTATTGTGTTTTTTACATCCTAGATTGCATGATTCAGTGATCGAAACCCAAAACTTGAATGAAGTATTTGAAATTATAAAATTATAATTTGTGTTTGCCATTGAAATTGACAAAATGATAGTATCGCCCCTTTGACGATTGTTTACTTTTCCGTGCCACTTATCAGCATTGAAGTATCGCCCTTACGTTTTTTTACAATACCAATTTTACAATTGGTGAGGGTTTGGTGAAAATCGATCTTACTGTCCAAACGGCATAATTCCGAAACCGTAATTTTTGAAGTTTTAAAATTATGCAGAATTAATTTTTCAGCAAATAGTTCAGAGTTCGTGGACGATATACCGCCAAAATTACTTTATCAAATGATGCGCTGTTTAACGTTTGTAAAACTCATCGAAGATACTAAACCTCCGAAATTGGCGATTTCAAAATGATGTTATCTTGACCTTAAATTACTGTTTTTGAACATTTGACCTATACATATAATTGGTCATACAACAAAAATCAAATTCTCATCAAAATCGATCAGGACTTGCTAGAGTCGAATGGAAATCGTCATTTCTCATAAATTTCTCTCTGGAAAGTGTTATCCTCGATATTAATCATATTACGTTTTCGTCTCAACTCGACGCATTCCCAAAATAAAAACCTGTTTTAATCCACCTAGTGGTGCAATTGTGCTTTTCTCATTTGTCCAGACTACGATTCCATGGCGGGTTATGTTCAATACAATGGTGGAAATGAATATTACATGTTCAGTACGATTTGCACATACGTACAATGGATCGACAGCCACGATCTTGAGATACTATGTGATACTGAAACATTGCTTGACCGGCGCTGGTTTCAAGCGATGTTTCACTATCACATAGTAAGATCCGGGAGATCCAGGTCCTGCCAAAAATTTTCAACTTGTTAAGAAATTTTAAACTAGTTTTAATTTTAAAGTAGCAACCCCTCACTGCATACTCCCTCCGGGCCGGTATGATTGACGATTTTTAGAGTGATTGCATAACCTTTCTATATGAGAAAGGCAAAAATGTACCAAAGTCCAAAAAAATCAATTTTTGTCAATCATTATTTTTTTCGAGTTTACATCAAATCTCGATGTTTCATGCATTATAAAGTCATTTGGCATCAAAAATACAAATTTGATTTTGAAAATTTTTATTCCAGTTTATATGGGAATTTTCTGTGTGATTGCACTCTTCAACTCGTAACTCCGGAACCGGAAGTCCAATCAATAAAAAAAACTCAATAGCAGCCGATGTACCTTTCATTTGAGACTAACTTTGTGCAAATCGATCCAGCCATCTCTGATTAACAGAGGTCACATTTTTTTCCACATACACACACAGACATTTTCCGATCTCGACGAACTGAATCAATAGACATGACACTCGGCCCTCCCGGTCGGGATTAGATTGACGAATTTTAGAGTGAATGAGAAAGGCAAAAACATGTTTAGCAAATGTTGAAAGTTATGCATTTTTTTGGTGCGCAGTTCTATGTTTCATAGACATTAAATCAATTTTAACTTCGCTTCCTATTAAATAAAGACCCTTATTACAGTACATCTCTACAAAAACGAGCTCAATTTGAAAAGAAATCTGAGGATTATGATTGATTACAGAATTCTGGAATTTTCTATTGGAATGTTTTCAGGATTTTGATATTGATGCAATTAGACAACTGTGAAATCAAGACCAATAGATCAGTTACATATCAGGACCCCATTCCGACAATTTATCAAAAGTCCTCATGACGTTTACAACAACAGGATATCAATGTACGGATCAGATAATTGTTATTGTAATATTGAATTAAATAAGTCTGCATCAATAAATTTTCAACTTCAATACAATTTTTTGTGGGTGTGGAGGGGGGGGGGGAGCGTTGTATGGTGTTAAACCCCAAAACCTTCTCTTGGCAACGCCTGCGCTTGGAGTTATTTATTTCGCTTTTCATTTTCCGATATGTTTCAGATCGATCCGATGATCATGAGTTAGAAACATTGCAGTCAGAAGGTTCGCACAAATGAACATTTTTGCACTGATAAGTTATCAAGTTCCTTCCAGACAACTTGGAAGTATTCGGTGATTATTTCTAGCGGTTGTAGATAGAAAAATGAAATGCAAAATTCGTTTTATCGAAATAATGTTTGGCTTATTTCAATGGATTATTGCTATATGGAACAATAAATGGGCGACAAAGAGTAATCAAGCCATAACTTTTAAAGTATTCAAAATAGATATTTGAAGTCTTCAGTAAAGTTATTCGCAAAAGTAAGAGCTACAAATTTGCTGAAGGCATCATTTCGATATAATCACGTCCAAGAAAATTTGTGAAAATATCTCACTCATAGGGGGATTAATCAGCAAAAGCACAATACCAAAAGAAAGGGCATATTTCCTCCATTAAATTCACCGAAGATACTATTGACCTAAAATAAACCGTTTTGGCGTTAAAAATAGATTACATGTTTTTGGTCATATTTCTGGCAATGGGAAATGATAAAAATCTATCGTCCGCATTTAATGTTAAATATCTCTTTTGATAATAGTCCGATTTCGACAATCTACAGCTTGTTCGAAAGGTATTCGTTAAAGCTGTCTAAAAACATATAAATTGGTAATCTATATTGTCAATTTCGGCAGATAATTAAAAAAAAACTGCAAAAACGCCATTTTTACGCATTCAAACATTCATATCTTGGAAACTAAACATCAGAATCAAAAACAAATTAATAGCGTTCATACTGTTTTTTAGTTCTTTCATTTAAAATTGGTATGGATAAGATCGGTTCAGCCATTGCTGAGAAACACGAATGAGAATTTGTCCGTTACATACACACACACACAGACACACACACACACACAGACATTGTCCCAAATCGTCGAGCTGAGTCGATTGGTATATAAGACTCGGCCCTCCGGGCCTCGGAAAAAATCTTGAAAGTTTGAGCGAATTCTATACATTTCTTTTATAAGAAATGTAAAAAGACGACAGACGACAGACGAAAACCGAATACCGACTACCGAAAACCGAAAACCGAAAACAGAAAACAGAAAACCGAAAATCGAAAACCGAAAACCGACAACTAAACTGAAAGCGGGAATAATACCTAATAATTGTTTCAAGTATGCTAAGGAAAACCATTTTTCCGACTGAGTTACCATACTCGGCAACTGTGAACGATCGATGAACTGGAAACTTCTAAGCACTGAGAACTGACATACAAGTAATGTTTTCAACTTGTGTAAGAAATTAAACTGTCTCTTTAAAATGACAACAGCAAGTAGAAACTTGCCACTGGTCGGTGTTTCGATCGGCCAGCAATCGCTATAGAGTGCTATGCAAATCATTTCACACACAGTAATTGGGGGTTTGTTTTCCTCCAGCTGTCATATATAAAACTGCCAGTCAATTTAAACATTTCTGGAGCGTTTTTTCAAAACGTCATATCTGCAATGAGTTACTCTCTTTGTTTACTTTCTCTTCTGTTAATAATTCGGTCACTTTAACATTTATCCCTCAACTCTTTGCATAATATGCTAGTTAAAACCACCGTCTTTCGATCTGTACTGTAAAATAAGTGAAAAGTGTTATAGTGACACCGTAAAAATCGAAAGAGAAAGTAAACAAAGCGAGTAACTCATTGCAGATATGACGTTTTGAAAAAACGCTCAAGATTTGAAGTAGCTCGCCTAAAGTATTTATAATGGTGTTGTAATGATCTATGCCGCCGTAAAACTCATTCCGGATACGTACAATACTGATTAGTTAGGATCCATCATAAAAATATTCCGACCGAAAAGCTATTTTCGATTTGTTTTTCTCCACTTATGACAGGTGGAGGAAAACAAATCGTTGAACACACTAATACAATTACAGATTGTCAAGTACTCTATACGGAACTTGTATGCAAACTTGGATTCAATGGTGATTAACGCATGCGAAGCTGTATGCAATGGTGATTTTCAACGTATTGTCATTTAAATGTTTACACAGGTTTCTCGAAAAAGTTTGTTCTAGCTTATATGTCTGTTCCCTGTGTTCTAAGTGCGAAGTAGCATCTTCACTCGAGAGTGAATCCAAATGCTTGTAGATTTAGAAATAACGGAATTTTTTTTTTTCAATTTGGCGCATTGCGGATTGATTCACAAAGCTCGACTAGGATTTTTTTTGTGTTTTTATTATAGAAGTTTTAACCTTACGGTCATTCGCCTCTTTCGGATAATTTCTTTTTTAAACTTTAGAACCCTATGTGCGGGGTTGGAAAACGAATCTCTCTTCCTTTAAAAGTTAGTGTTATCTCCCTCCATGCGATAAAATCATGAACTAAAATTTTGTAGTAAAAATGACTCATATCATGTATTAAAGTGGTTCTAAACGTACTATTCCGTTAAATCCAACCATAATTTCGCAACAAAATATGGTAAGTGGGAATTGACTACGTGCTGTTAGGCCCCATTCTAAACTGACTCAAACATCACTTAATTAAAATTTTCATAATTTCTTCAAGGAAGTTAGGCCCCATTCTAAACTGACTCAAACATCACTTAATTAAAATTTTCATAATTTCTTCAAGGAAGTTGGATTGAATTGTAATCTTTGACAAAATTGTAGGTAATATTTTTTTTTCGCATGCAGTAATAGACTGAAACATACACTGTCAGCTAGCAGTGAAAATACAACTTACAGCGCTTTCAGCATGTAAATTGTCGAAAAATCCCATACACACCTCGAACAGGTTGGTACGGTAACTAGACTTGCCCGATTTGACTCAAATTTCCAACAGAGACTCCTGGTGGGACTCGAATCGAATTAGCAATGGACCGATTATATTTTCAAAAATTCGTATTTTTTCTGAACATGAATGCTTTTTTGGTTTTTCTGATAGAAAACTGATTTGCCTTCGCGGTACCAGGTTGCTTTGCTTCATTTTCTACGCAAACGAATACTAGTGAATGACGAACAAAGCGATATTAATTATGCCTGGACGTAAAAGAGAACAATTTATTTAAACCTTCTGTCTTAAAATCGTAATAAGATCTAATCTAATCTAATCTAATAATTACTACCACAGTTACTACTTTTGATAAAGTTGTTAATCCCATTCTAGACACTAAATTTATTATGCTTGTTTTTAAAATTGAATTAAATTACATTTATTTGAAAACATCCAAAGGTAAGTTTTTCCACACAACAAATTTAAAGCGTGATGTGGAAGGCCAGGGAGCAACTAATCATTTCAAAAATTTGTACAAACATTTGGTACTGCAAAAAAGTATGTGGAGTGCTATACTGCAAAAGGCACATTCTTATAAAATGCCATAATTAAACATACAAAAAATTCTCAATTGCTTAGAAAATTTATTTTCGTCAATAACTGTCAAATATTCTGGTGAATTTGAAATTAGCATGCTGTTTGAGTTGAGAAGGAAATTTGTTATACATATAGCGGAGCTATATTTAAACAAGACGTCGACAAGAAGTGTGTGTCATTTTCAATTAATCAAAACTGCAGCTTTATCTAAGATTTCGATCACAAGAGCCTAAAGTGTTAATATAAGCAGTTACACGTTTTATTTTTTTAAAGATACCGGAGAATTTTTCCACATATCCATCCCTTCAAAGAAAATCAGTACATCAGCTATTTCGGATGTGATAAATCACCATGGAGGCCACTTTTAACAAAGTTGTTTATATCACAAATTATTTATTTATACAATAAAAGGTGTACCCGTAATAACTCGTACACACATGTTACCATCACGGCGGATTTTGATTGTTTTTTGTCAACTATGTTTTTCTTTATCATTGCATATGATCACAATTCGAGGTGCATAAAAATTCTTCAAATTACTAGTACGAAATATTGTTTGATGCACGACGTTAATTTTTAACAACTTATTCTTGTAAACTTTCATGCGATTATCTACAATGCACAATTCCCATTTTGTTCTTACTAGATACTACCAAAGAGCAGGTTCCCTCATCATGATACTTCTGTATTCCTAACAAGTATTTCATTTACATTTATTTAACAATGTACGCTTCATTCAATTAGTTTCCCATAAGGAAAAAATTCCATCAACGAGTTTCCCTTAACTGTTACACAAATTTCACAGGTAAGTTTAGGTACAGGCAAGATACAATTAACTAACAAGAATCAAATAGAAAATATATAGCCAAATTGGACATCACAAAGCATCTAATCAACGAGGAAATAGTTGAGGGGAACGTTCTCCATCAGCTGGTTGGAGATTCCAGCGAATTCGGCCGATAGTTTCTTCTGCAGCTGGGGTTGCAGAGCTCGCAGCACTTCGTTACCATTTTCCTTCAGAAACAAATTGGTGGCTTCCGCTGAAATTGCAAAAAAAAAACAAAACAATATGTCAGTATCGGCATCTAAGGTTAGAATAGAGAGAACCAATAGAAAAAATTGAGTTCTCGCCACACTCTGGGTTTGGCTTTTCTATATACTCAGGATTCTGTTGTTGTTGAAGATCTTCGAAACGCTCAGCCGGGGCTTCTTGATTGCCAGGTTCAGGTCAAGAGTTTCCACCCGCATGTGGGTACCGGTTGGCTTCTCGTTGAATGACACACGGCCCTTGACATCGGCGGTGACTCCGTCTGGGGATGGAGGAAAAGTCGGAATTTTGTTATACCAATTAATGTAGCTTAACTGTATAATACACTTAAAATGATCCGAACAATAAACAAGTGCCCAGTGACGATTTTGATGGAAAGGTGACTATTTGACTATCAGCTATCTTTGAAGGCATACTAATTCAATTAATCGCAAAGAACCATATAGCTAAAAAGCATGTAAAGATTTCCGAGTAAACTATGATGGACTGCGACATCCGTCTCAATTTGTGAATTTAGTTATATTAGGAAAAAACACAGGGTAAGCCGTGGGGCAAGTACATTCTACAAGTGTGGCAATCAATCGCCAATCTATACGCCAACACTAATGACATCCCGTCCGGGTGTAGAATTATACTTTAGACATTGATGAGCTTTGTTTAACAAAGAACATAAATTCTCACCGAAAACGGCATCGAAATCGCCCGAACCGCTGGCTGGAATGATAATCAGCACTCCACTGGAGGTGTACTTTGCATGGATCACTAGCTTCGGAATACTTAGTCTCGCCTCGAACGGCTTGTCGCCTTCGCTCAGTCTGGAAAACAGAAGCAAACATTAGCCACACTCCTGTGTACAATTAGCGAAGCAAATTCGTTTCGGTTCCCTACTTGATTGTTTTGACGGTGAAATTACTGGCGCCGAACACTTCCATGTTTTTCAAGTTTATCCTGTAACCTTGGGGTCCTCCGGTCAGCTGAAGAGACAACTGGTCCATAACAAATGGCTCGACGGGTGGGAGCTGGAATTGGCAAAAAAGATAGAATTTGATTAGTTGAAAAGAATTAGATACGATGTTCACACAGGAAACTGTTTCAAGGTGATTATTTTTAGATCTTCATTTGTATCTTACTAAAAGTAAACAATTCGGGCTGTTAATTGAAGTTAGCAAGTCTTCAACTCGATTTTATGATAATTGCGGTGGATTGTTATTGTAGATACAAACTAGTTTCAACAAACAGGAAACATGAACACACGTGCGTATAAGGTTCGTCTATTATGTTTCGTTTATTGAAACTGTTCCTGGCAGCACTGTTCCTACGGAATCCAATCATATTAACTAACTTCAATTCTACGGATAATACCTATAACTGTTAGAGGTCAAAAACAGTTATGGCTATTATCCGTAGAATTAAAGTTAGTTAGTCTGTTTGGATTCCGTAGGAGCAGTGCTGCCAGGAACAGTTTCAATAAACGGTGAAAAATGAAATTTTGATGTCTTCGTTGTCTTCAAATATTTTAAAACTAATAACCACTGAGTAAAGCCATGTCAAGTGATCCTCGAATTTTTCGCAAAATCACCGATTTTCATGAAATATGTTTTATTGTATAGGGATTATGGTAAATAGCTTTTGGTATAAATATTTCGTTAAAACTCCTTTTTTCCTTTGAGATATTAACCCTTAAACTTTATTGCATGATAAAATTGTAAAATTTATATCTCAAAACCTACTGAAGATAAATGGATGAATTTTTGTACACTTATGGAATGATATTTACACTATCTCATAAAAATAATTTTATAATATAGTTATGTGAATAACGGTACTTTGCATCTACTTAAAAATTTTAATTGTATTTTTTCTTATGTTCTTCACGCTAAAAAAATTCAAAAGGTATGTCAAATTACGCGTCAATCACTCACCTTCAATAATCTGTATTGATAATTTTTCATTTTTGTTTCTATCGAGAGTTATGGATGATTTTGTAACGGTGCGTACCTTCAACGCACGGCCCACTTTGATGCAGCCCGCGAGAACTTACATATTGGCAACGCCGCATGTCCCAACGTCCTACTGCGCATCGCGTAGGAAACGTGCATCGCATGAGTAAATGAAACCACATCTCTAGATTGGTGCAAAAGAACAAACTTTTATATACGGATTATCAAAGGCTAAGGTTTTCTGGATATTTTGAGATACTTTTAGATTTTTTTGACCGAGGTGCACAACAAAAACAATTTTGTTTAATGAATACTTTTTTATTATAATTTAACGTTCCTAGGAATTAAACTGTATCGCAAAGAACCGAAACATAACTCATATAATACGCTTATGTTATTGCCATATTCGAAGACACTTTTGTTATGGCATTTTTGTTTTTGACAGTGTACACCAGTATTGTCGGGGCTATACTCATTCAAACTTCAGTCTATCTCTTTTTTTCACTATACCGGTGTATACCAGGTTAAAAACGAAAACGTTATTAGTCGATGTTTCATCCAAATTCATTACTAGTCTACAACATTATGCAGGAAAATGGAACATTTTATTGAAACAGCATTTTACTTCGCTTGTTTATGTCCACTGAGTGATCTTACTTATAAACAACGAAGTGTCTTGCGAAAAAAAATTACTTTGAATCTGTTTTCAATCGCATTGGCGTGTTTTCTTCGCTATTGCTTCTATCAATTCTGTTAATTAGTGGTTCTCCAAGTTCTAGTAAGATATTATTTACTTCATCAAATTTCAGTAAATCATCAACGATTTATAATTCAAAATCTTCATTACTTTTTTAACGAAATACAGTATTCGGTTGGTCGAACCATATTTATAACATAAAAACAAACGAATGTTTTTGAGCAAATATACTGTGCTAACACCTAGACAGAACCAACTGACGATAAAAAGTGGTAAAATATGTCAATTTGCAAAAAAAGTCATACACATGCAGATTCAAACATGCCCATTGCTCAAGTTTGCACAGCAATTGCCAACATCCGAGCGCGCCGGTTTGAGAGTTTGAATGACAGAAAATTAAATAATTCCTGAAAAATATAACACTAAAAACCATGCAAATTACTCGGAATATGTTCACCTTTAAACATCCGCACAGAAAAGCTTATCTTTTTGCTCTAATATCGAAGATGGCAATTTTGGACATAAGGTATGCTCTGCCAAAGCGATACGCAGTAGGACGTTGCTACATGCGGCGTTGCCAATATGTAAGTTCTCGCGGGCTGCATCAAAGTGGGCCGTGCGTTGAAGGTACGCACCGTTACAAAATCATCCATAACTCTCGATAGAAACAAAAATGAAAAATTATTAATACAGATTATTGAAGGTGAGAGATTGACGCGTAATTTGACATACCTTTTGAAATTTTTTAGCGTGAAGAACATAAGAAAAAATACAATTGAAATTTTTAAGTAGATGAAAAGTACCGTTATTCACATAATTATATTGTAAAATTATTTTTATGAGATAGTGTAAATATCATTCCATAAGTGTACAAAAATTCATTCAATTATCTTCAGTAGGTTTTGAGATATAAATTTTACAATTTTATCATGCAATAAAGTTTAAGGGTTAATATCTCAAAGGAAAAAAGGAGTTTTAACGAAATATTTATACCAAAAGCTATTTACCATAATCCCTATACAATAAAACATATCTCATGAAAATCGGTGATTTTGCGAAAAATTTGAGGATCACTTGACATGGCTTTACTCAGCTTGGAGCTATTTCTGTATAAACTATGAGGGTATTTTTAAACGGGGTTTACGAGTAAATGAGCGATGCCCTTTTGGAGGCCAAGATAGTGTCTTCTGGTTGAGAAAAGTATTCTATAATCATGTCATCCGATGCGGAATCACTATATCTATATCTATTCTATGATTATTTTATTTCGAAGATGTCAATATTTTAGGTTATACACACACCAAAAAAATCTGAATTTTATCGTTGACGTAATTGCAAACATGACACAATTCAACAAACCGTAATTTACGATATGACGGAACATTACCGTGTTCCGTTTAATTTTACACGAAACGTATACTTTACATGCGCAATAACATAAAATTACGCTTTCTACTATTCAGAACAAACGCTGTATGTGGAGTAAAATTACATGATTTACGAAATCAAACGTCATGTGAAATTAAAATCAAACGTAAAACTAAGTCATTTCTGATTCTCGTATATGTCAGGGTCAGGAGACGTAAATTTACACTATTTTTTCTAGCTGCGCAGATATCTTAACCGGAATTCGCCATCTTGGTTTTCAAAATGGCTTCGTACATTGATTTTCGTCATCTACTCGTCAACCCCATTCCGAAAATATCCAACTTTTATTAGTAACAGTTAGCTAAGAATATGTTAAATTGTATACAACTTCATACTGTACTGTGCGTATTCAAACTTTTTTTACGAATACTTTTAAAAACACTTGCGATAAATGAAACAAGAATGGTTCAATTGCACTGTTAAATTAATCTAATAAGGTTCACGTACTTTAGAAAACCATTGGAACGACTGGAACGTAGTTGATTGTGGTATATTTGGAGTGCCAACAGAAACAATAAACTTCAACAATTAAATTAAAATAAATTAAATTCAGTTAAAAAAGCGGGCCCCCAAAACAGACCCGGACCCCAGGGTAGTTGCCCCCCCCCCCCGTCTGACCCTCCCCCCTCTCGTCGGGCCTGAGGACAAGGAAACGGGCCTTGAGTGAGTACTAGATATTGCCTGGAGCCCCACCAGCGACGAATTCTCACTTTTCATCGAACTGAGGGATAATCTTGCATTGTAAATGTCAGGTTAGCGGCTGTCAACAAAGAGAAAAGTGATGAACAGCGTCACGAGTTTTTTCGTTCCACTCGGACTACTGTCAGTTTTCTGCTTTTGCGGGAAACATTAATCAAGGAGCTGTGGTGCCGTGGGTGCAATTGGGATCAACTAATAGTTGGAGGGGGTGCTGGTAAATGGAATCAGTGGATTGCAATATTTCTGGAGGATGAAAATGTCCGCATTCCTCGGTACTACTTCCGCGGCGGGCGTAACTTGGACTTCAGTAGTATTCAACTTCACATCTTCGTCGTTGTCAGCGAAGACGCATACGGGGCTGCAACGTTTCTTCGGATTGAGTTGATGGCCCGATGTGCTCGCTAGTGACGGCAGGAGGCACCACTGAAGCAGCTCTCAATTCCTCGTCTGTAGCTGGAAGCAGCAGTGTTGGGAGATAGACTTGCAAGTTCTGTCGTCGAAGTGTTGTACTTTTGGAGTGAGTCGAAGACTCTGTTGTCGGGGATTCATTTGGACCACCGACGGTATAAGCAATTCGTAGCCTTCCGAATTAGAGAAATCCCTAGCGTTATAATCCTTATGAGGGAGTGGCGATTGGTTCCGACTATGCTTAACATAGCAGACGTTATGACGAAATTGAACAAAAAGCTCTCTATGTGCTCTGATGGGCCATGGTTTTGAGGCCAGGGTTTCCTGTATTTTTCGGAAGAGAAATAGCTAGAGCAAGGTATATTACGCCGAACGACCAAGAAGAATTGCGGGCATGCTTCCTTTACACTACATCAGAATAACGGAGCAAATCGTGGATTCTCAGCGATTTTCTTGATAGAAAGTTGTAGTGCGTCTAGACTTTTGTTTCAAGCTGTAAAAGAAAGCGAGAGGGTCTAAAGATCGAAGCGGTTCCGATGACTGCGAAAGTGAAGAGGCACGTGAAGGGGAGCGCACTGGCAAAGACATCGTCGTTGACTCGAGAGGAGTATCGGGCCGCGAAGACGTATCTCTGGAGATCAGCACAAGCGGACAGATTTGCTGACGAGATAAAGGTGCTGAAGAAGAACCAAGAAGGATAGCGAAATCGTGTATTCGATACAAAGTAAAAAGATGCAAGTCGCAGAACCCTAGAATGGTACCACTACCAGTCGCCGTTCAGTTTACCGTAACCATTTGGCGTAGATCAGAGAAGAGGCATATCTTTTTGTTCACCTGATTGACAACGAGAGCCGGACACCTTGAAGTCGACCTTAGCTTGAAGGCTCAAGCTTGTTTGATGGCCCAACGCCGTTTCGTGTGCAGCAGATGCAAATCGCTGGAGTTTTTTTTTCGAAGAGGTCATAAGACAAATCACGAACTCAATAACGCAATGAAACTTTAATCCGCCCAGCGCACCGCACATCGTTGTAGCTTGGAAGAGGCTGGAACGTTCTTTCAAAACAGTGTTGACCGTGATCAACGATGAACTATAAAGTACTGCTGACTGTACTCGTAGAAGCTGATGATTTAGGCAGTTCGCGCTCTCTGAGGTACAGATTGCTGAAACCAGAAGTAACGGGTGTTCAATAAAAAATGAGAATTTTTTCAGTCATGTAGTTAAAAAACAAAAAGTGTTTTTTCAACGAATTCAGTATTTTTTTTATTAAAAACATAATGCTTGTTCTTAAAAATAAAGTCAATGAATATTGGAGAAGGGGTCCTGGTCAGCCGTACGGCGCAACTTAGTCGCGATGCTCTCACAAGAGCGCTGGATGGCACTGACGTCCATCTTCCGGATACAATTCCGGATCCTGGTGGTTAATTGCTTCGTATCCTTGGCGCGATGTTTGTACACTAGAGCACTATTATTATTTTTGCATACTAGAGCACGGAGGGAGCCGAAAAAATCCTAAAAGAGATGGCAGTGGGCCAAGTTGGACGGGTTCCTTTCTTTCGGCACGTACGGTATTTTTTTTGCTCAAGATACTCCAGCGTCTTCTTGGTGTAATGGTAAGACGCCTTGTCCAGCCAGAAGACGTACTTCCCATCCGCATGATGCTCCTTTAAGAACGGCAGAAGAATTTTCTCAAGAAATTCCTCCTGGGACACTTTGAACGCCTTTTGGTTGTTTGATGCCCAGACCGTTCGGCTTGAATCACGGTTTTGAAATCCCTCTGTCCGATATGGCGATGTACAGCATAACTTTTTTTTTAAATTTATGCAAAAACTTATATTTTACTTCGGGGAGTGTGGCAGACTTATCGCTGGAATACTAGTTGTCATTTCCTGGAATGTGGGTCTTCGAGAGCGGAAAGTAATTTTTGTCGTCCAGCACAAACGACGCCCCGCGGTAGTTCTTCGTCATCTACCGGCAATGCGATTTCACGATCGCTATTTGCTTGTCCGTGTACCCGAGCAAAAAGAAACGTGCCACCCATTTCTAGGGAGACTAGAGAACAATTCTCTAGGCTCTTTACTTTAATTTCAGAAAGGTATTGAAATCATTTTCATTTTTTATTGGAAACCCGTTAGAAGAAGCAATGACGCCGAATTATTTCGTTTGTGTATATCCTCGAAGTCTACAGCGCAGCGGACGGTAGAATCAAGCAAGCCCTGGAGATGACGTCGAAAGGTGAGTTTATGCGGTCAGATACGAAGCTTGCGGTGATTGAAGTGCAGGATCGTAACTCTGCTTTGGCCATTAAGACTTCAACAGAGTTACGGGGAGGGGCTGCGTAGGCAGCGCCGAAGTACAACCGACTACAAGCATCCCCCTTGTTAGGACTAGAGATGGGCGGGTACGGATATTTTTATCCGAAAACACCGCCAACTAGCCCCCAGCTCCCCTACTCTTTCGAATAAAACAGGTTAAATTTATCGACAATCGGGTTCGAGTCGGGCACGGTTTTTAAATTTTTTTTATTGCGGGTGCGGGTTGGGTTCGGGTCGGGTACGAGTCAGGTTCGGGTTCGGATTCTTTTTCATGCCCGGGTACGGGTTGGGTTCGGGTTTTGTGTTTCTGTAAAATCCGGGTACGGGTCGGGTTCGACTAAGCTTACAAAAATAATATCCGAGTTCGGGTCGGGTCCGGGAACGAAAAAACCCATACCCGCCCATCTCTAGTTAGGACAACGTACGAGACATCGAGCAAACATCGCACCGGTTGCTGGCAGTCGGCGGGACTTAAAACTAAAGACTCTAATAGAATTTTTGTAAATGAAAAACATAAATCAAGAGCATAGCAGATTTGTACAAAAAGCAGATTGATTTGAACAAATCGAGGGAAAAGATTTTAAACAGATTGAAAAAAAAAATGTTTAGAATGCGACGAAGAGAATAAAACTAAAAGATTTCGGACTGGTAGAAGATTTTGGAATGCGTTAGCGAAAGATGATCTGAAATAGGAGTGATATGATTAAAAGGAAAAAAAACTATAAATTTTCAAATCAACGTACGATTGCTTTAATATTTTTGTGAATTAATCCAGGATTAAAATGTCATCGATTCCCCAGAATAGACTAATTCGATTTTCACAAACTTAGTGCAGAAAAATAATGCTGCAAGGAATACAAATTTTTATCCCAAATTCTTATTAAAAGTAATAAAAGTAATTATAACGTGCTATAAAAATATATAAAATAAGTTTCTAAGTAAAACCGTTTAGTGATCCCGATCCGTTTCCATTAAAATATAACTTCCTTGTTTTTTATTATCTAATGCAGCGGTTCTCAATCTTTTTCGTACCACGGACCCCTTAGAAATCACCCTGGGTGGGGGCGGACTCCCACAGATAAACATCGATTTTGTATGCATAGCAATATGTTATTTTCAGTTTGTTGGGAAACAAGACTTGAAATTTCAATATGCACGTGGAAAATATCTTGTTCTTCGCGGACCCCCAGCAACGACTTCACGATACTTGAGAAACGATTTTGAAAGTTTGAGATTGAATATCTTGAAACTTATAAATGGTATAAACAATCCAAAGAAGTCAATTGATGCTTCTATCTATTCTGCATTAATCTCTCAAATATTACGAAGATCGGTTGACTATGTTGCGAGTTTTTACTATGAATGTAAACAAAAGTCGCACTCACACGTGTCATAGGCGTGTATTGATGACAAAATTTGTATGACGTGTCAGAATCGTGCATGGAAAATTTTCCATAGAAAAAATCATCACTTTTTAACTTTTATTCATATCTTTGGATTCATATGGTCTATGAACATTCGGTGAAATGCATTTTAAAGGAAATGAGTCAGGGAATCTAGAAAAAATTGTTATTCTTGATTACAGTGTTGCCAAATATCTTTTATTTCCAGTTCAAAACTAAAACTGTTTTTTTTTGCTCACAACTCGTATAATTTTCTTTCAAAAATGTTTATGCCATTGTGTTCCTCAGACATTTTCACACATAAAACCGTCTAAAACTTCAATATAACTTGAGCCAATCCCTAGATATAGTGATTTGAAGCAAAAAACTCACAATTTCTCAACATGTTTCTAGCTATATCTAAGTAACCAAGTAGAATTTCTAAATTCTGAAAACGCCACTTTGTAGAAATTTTTCAAACAAGTAATGTGGCATATCTAACTCAGTTTACCCCAAAATGGCGTTTGTCATAAGATAGCACAACAGCGACGATATACCGTTTTTTCAGTACTCCAGTAGTCAGGGTAACAGTTTAGCACATATTTTGGCAAAGCATAATGCTTACCATTGTTTTGTGTCATTTGGCTATAAATTGTTTACATTTGTTGGTTTAGTTAAGTATAAAATCTCGCACCCCAAAGAATCCAAAAGCAGCAACTCTTACATAGCCGAAAGAGTATACCGCTCCTCAACAACTAGCAGGAGCAGATCATTTGTGTTATACTTTGATAAATAACCCATCAAAAAAGAAACTCAGAATGTATTTTATGTTGCATGTTTTCTATTGCATTTATGAGAAAAACTAACTCTACTTACAACAAAACGTTAAGCGAAATGGAGTAAGAAAGGACGAACCTTTCATGGAGGGAGTCCCTTTAAAAAATAAACGATCATTCGTCCCCCCTACCCCGGAGAAATTAACATAAAACCCGGAGGTTCGGAGATCGCCCCCAAAAACCGCAGTCTCTGGGTCAAACCCGGAGGAGTGGCAACCCTAAGTGGTACTAACTAAACCAAAATGAAGTTCAAATCACTGGGTAGTGTTCAACCAATTGGCATAAGCTGAAGTCACAAGATGCTAAACAGGAATGAACCGGTGTGGGAAGCAACGACTTTGAAGAATATCACTAATCATCGTCGACGCGCAACCGGTTCGCGGTGCTGATTCACTGTTGTTTTCTGGTGACTTTGACATTTACTACCCATTCCATGTGGCTTTTTGTAACGTTTTCACCTGAACCTGGCCCAAGGTCACGGTCAGCCGGCCTCCTGACTTCACCATGATTTGCATCCGATCAGCACTGTATTGACGTGCGTATATGTATAGGTACAAGTAATAAAATGGTAATCAAAAATCACTCTCCCGCGCGCCAAGGTTCCAGCTTAAGTTATTGTTTGGTATGACTTTTTTTATTCTGCTTGCCGGCTAAGCCTCCTCAGCTGGGTGTCAGGCACGAGATTTTCTTTCCAGCCGGTGAGTTGTTGATGATGGCTTATGCGCGAAGTGCAGACAGGGTCGTCCGGTACAAGTGCCATGTGGCGGCTAACTGGTTTCGGTAGCGAGTGAGTGAAAAGAAGGTGAAACTCCTTGTCTCAAAAGCTATCCACCGTGTGTAGTAGGTGCTACTACAAGCCATTCAGCCGAAATATAGTCTAAGTTCATTGTCAATGTCACCGGTGGCGTGGTTGATCATAGGGTTTTCTGTTAGAGTTTGAAGAGTTAGTGCGGGGCCCGGCGATATCAGACTTGTGGAAACATTAAATAGCCTCGGGGTCAAAATGCAAGTGGCGCTATTGTTTGATAGTAGTCAACCAGCTAAATTCGAGCACTGTTCAGTTTTCATATGTGAAAATGTGCTTATACGACCGTGACCTGAGCAGCAGATTATAACAAACACTATCGGAACCACATCTTCCGTCTGCACTTGGTATAGTTTCCGTTATTTTAACTAACAACGAAACACAATTTGTGACGAAAATTACATTCTTTCATAACAAAGTTTTTTTATTCTGATCGGATTGACTTTGGAATTGTCTCGATCATTAAAAATTAGTTGATTGTATGTTTTTTGATTCTTGTGCATACAATTGACACTTCCATGAAGACTTTTTTGAGTCGCGCGTGGCAGTACTTAGAAATTGGAAACGTATTGAAATGTACAAAAGGTTTATTTTATAAAATTTAATCGCTCAGTAAAAATTTGGCTCTTATTCGTTTTTTATGTCACTGCTATACTCAACCATCAACTTACCTTGATGTCAGGTATTCCCATCGCAAGGTATGGCCGCAAATGATGCAGAGAACCTTTCAGACATGAGATTAGCTCCGGATCCGATCGTTTGCACTGCATGACATATGAAGGAGCTGAAACGAGAGGTAAAATAACAGAATTTTAATCAGGTTGGCTAAATCACGCAAATCACGCATAAATAGAACTAAAAACTTAACACCCCTATAATACCTACGGAAATCTTCAACGTTCCGGTCGTTGATCGCTTCCGTAACACACTTCAAACTCTGTAAACAGTTTCAATCAGCTGTCTCTCAGGTAGATCATTACCTCGCTACATTGTATTTATTTAGAATCCACACTGCCAACGACGATCAGCTGCGAGGGAGATCCCAAACCGCCGTTGCTAGTTGGTACGAACAGAAAAAAATCTAAGCCCAACCTTCATTTGCCCAGCAAACACAGGCAAGGCCACTTAGGTTAGAGAACTTCAATTGCATATGGTCGGTTTGGCGAAAGCCTGTTCCAAGCTTTTAGAGCGCCCCGCACAGATATGAACACCGCGAAGGTCTGCCGGAATGGACTGTTTGCGTGTGCATGACATACGAATTGATCCGTCACGATATGGACTAAACATCGCGCAACCGACTACACATCTCAAGAGCATCCAGTTGACTTATTTGATATGATTGCCTAACTCGAGTTTGCTAACCCGTGCACATGGAGAAGACGGTATTTTTTCTTGCTCGGACTTGCTTAGATTTAAACCTCAAAACGGCAAGAGGTCTCAGAGGCCCAACGTCTCACTATTCTCGAGGTATATGGAACTTACGAGAAAGGAAAATGATCGGATGTTTTTGCTTCAAGTTCCTTACCAATAGAAGTGGTGAGAAGAGGTTTTAATTTTTATAGAGCTTTAGAGGCGATGCTTTTTTACGCCTCGGTTTAAGCATGTCTTCACTGAGGTTAATTAGAATGAAGTTTAGAAGGCAGCTGGGAATTACCGGGTAGAAATTCACAGTTGGCAGTGGATCCAGTTTGTATTGTCGTGAGATCATATGACGTAATCGCTAAAAGTAAAAAAGAATCACCGATCTTCAAACGAAGTGTTTTGAATAGCAGATATCAAAGACCTTGTCATTCGGAGTACTTCAATCGCAAGCATTGTTGTTTCGGCAAAACGCTGAGAAATGATGAATATTTGAATGTTTCATATGATTCATAGAAAGACTGTGAAAGATGTTTTTAAATATAGCAACAAGTGAGTCAACTTCAGTTAGATACTGATGATAAACCCACTCTAGAGAGAAACAACAGTATCAATTCAATTCAAAAAATTGGAAAAAAAATCTTGTTTTGTGCAACCCCTGTAGTATTATTCGAACATTGAAATCAGCTGAAAACTTCGAGCCATTGCACAGTGGGTCCACTGCACGCATCTGTGGCCAGAGTCACGGGGGTTTGAGTACCCGGAGTATTCTGGTATTAGACAAAAAGTGATTCCCAGAGGCACTCAATTAGTCGCCGCGGGATTCCTATCATAATTTATATATGAAAAGTTGCATAATTTGATAAGAAATCAAACGCACCTAGTTTGGTCCACTGCACGCATCTTTGGCCAGAGCTAGGGGGGTTTGAGTACCCGGAGAACTCCCGGTATTAGGCAAAAAGTGATTTCCAGAGGCACTAAATTAGTTGCCGCGGGATTTCTATAATAATTTATATATGAAAAGTTGCGGAATTTGATAAGAAATCAAACGCACCTAGTTTGGTCCACTGCACGCATCTGTGGCCAGAGTCACGGGGGTTTGAGTACCCGGAGTATTCCGGTATTAGACAAAATGTGATTCCCAGAGGCACTTAATTAGTCACCGCGATATTCCTATCATAATTTATACATGAAAAGTTGCGGAATTTGATAAAAAATCAAACGCAATTGGTTCGGTTCATTGCACGCATCTGCGACCAGAGTCACGGGGATTTTTGTAATCAGAGTATTCCGGTATTAGACCAAAAGTGATTCCTAGAGGCACTCAATTAGTCGCCGCGGGATTTCTATCATAATTTATATATGAAAAGTTGCGAAATTTGATAAGAAATCAAACGCAATTGGTTCGGTTCATTGCACGCATCTGTGGCCAAAGTCACGAGTGTTTGAGTACCCGGAGTATTCCGGTATTAGACAAAATGTGATTCCCAGAGGCACTCAATTTGTCGCCGCGGGATTTATATCATGATTTATATATGAAAAGTTGCGGAATTTGATAAGAAATCTAACGCAACTGGTTTGGTCTACTGCACACATCTGTGGCCAGAGTCACGGGAATTTTAGTGTCCGAAGAATTTCTGGTATTAGAGTAAAGTAGTAAAACTGCCAAAATATACGACTTTGTTCGTTTTTATTTCAGTTTCTAGGTGTTAACAATCTTGGTGAAAAACAATCTAAATTTTGAGTAATTTAATTTCTTTTCCGATAGTACCGTAACCCGGGGTGACATTGATCACTTTTCGAAGTAATCATTACATATACATTTTTTCAAGTTTAATATTTTTAAACCATGTACTTATGTACGAAGTACATGATTGGATGGTTTCACCTGAAATTCTCTGCTTACTACTATTTTTTCAAAAAACCTTAAAATTTGAAGTCCGTTTTCATATTCCGGGGTGGCTTTGATAACCTGTATATTCACCCACATTAAGTTCTTGATGTCAATGTTTTTCATTCAAATGTTTGTTTAAACTAATTTTAAATCGATACCCATTGTTAAATAGATGTTAATTGGCATTGTATACAGCATTTCACTATACTGTAAAATTCAAATGACCAAAAATCGTGTAAATCGGGTCTAACTAGAATAAAAGTATCTAAAAACTTATTTAACTGCTAAATTTGTTTTATTTCAGCGGTTTATCAATTAACAAAGATTTTCATCCATTTTAACATATTGGAGTATTGCACATAAAAAAATTTGAGAATTTTAGCTTGAAATAATTTGAAATAGTTGCTAACTAGTTTTACAAAACATTTTTCTAAAATTAAGCAAGCTCTCAAAAATCGATTTGGCACATGGCGATACCAAAGAAAAATAAAAACTCGTTTGGAATTTACTATTCTAGCTAAAATCTAAGATTTATTTGTTGTATAAAAAATAGATGCTTTTAGAAACTTCGTCAAAATAAGATAAAGTAAAAGTTAAGATTTTTGCATACTTTGTACTAATAAATCGAATAATGTACTCAAAAAGTATAATAAATCACTACTTTATAGTAAAACTCATTACAAATTTGAATGATTAGGTAGACTATTCTAGCTAAATATGTAATCTACGAAAAAAGTTTCGAGTGATCAAAATCACCCCGACGATCAATGTCACGTTATTATAATTACCGAAGCGTGATGTCTATAATATAATATGGCTTCATTTTCAGAAAAAAAATAGCCAAAAATTTTTTTCTGAGACACCTTTATGTGTAAAAACCATACTACTGCCCTCATGGAAAATAGCAGCGAAAAAATACTTTTTTATTGAATTCTATCGGAAAAGAAATCAACTTACTCCAAATTTAGTTCATTCCTCACGAAGATACCCAAATACACTACACTCTCCTATTACCACACTCCCTTAAATTCCATAAATAACATCCCCAAAACTAAAATGAAAACGAATAAAGTCGAATATTTTGGCAGTTTTACTACTTTACCCTAATACCAGGAATTCTTCAGATACTAAAACCCCTTTGACTCTGGTCACAGATGCGTGCAGTGGATCAGTTGCGTTAGATTTCTTATCAAATTCCGCAACTTTTCATATATAAATCATAATAGGAATCCCGCGGCAACTAATTGAGTGCCTCTGGGAATCACTTTTTGTCTAATACCGGAATACTCCGGGTACTCAAACACTCGTAACTTTGGCCACAGATGCGTGCAGTGGACCAAACCAATTGCGTTTGATTTCTTATTAAATTCCGCAACTTTTCATTTATAATGTATGATAGGAATCCCGCGACGACTAATTAAGTGCCTCTGGGAATCACTTTTTATCTAATACCGGAATACTCCGGGTACTCAATCCCTCGTGACTCTGGCCACAGATGCGTGCAGTAGACCAAACCAATTGCGTTTGATTTCTTATCAAATTCCGCAACTTTTTATATATAAATTATGATAGAAATCCCGCGGCGACTAATTGAGTGCCTCTGGGAATCACTTTTTGTCTAATACCGGAATACTCCGGGTACTCAAACCCCCGTGACTCTGGCCACAGATGCAAGCAGTAAAACAAACCAGTTGCGTTTGATTTCTTATCAAATTCCGCAACTTTTCATATATAAATTATGATAGGAATCCCGCGGCGACTAATTAAGTGCCTCTGGGGGTCGCTTTTTGCCCACTGTGCATTGTTGGAATTTCTTTGAAAGTTTTCCCTAGAAAATTGGTTAATTGGTCCAAAGATCACGTAAAAATCGTACGTAAAAATCGATCAAAGATGAAACATTATCCGTACAAAATTGTTTCCATGTTACCAGGGTTGCCACCATTTTTCAAAGAAAATCTGTCAGATCAACTAAAAATGGCTATCGCTTGACAGCGACCTCAATGTCATCGAAATTTGACATACATTTTAGTCTTCATATAACGTTTAACAAACGATTTTTGTTAAATTTGGGGAAAAATGACTTAAATTTCTAAAAAGTTTATTTGTAGCAAATTCTACAATTTAAAAATCTGGCAGAATGAGAAGTTTATATTTTTTCTGGAAGTTTGCCAAAAAACTCCAGCTGTGCCAAAAAAATCTGGCATAATGGCATTCCTGTTCATTACCAAATTGATTTCTGTACGTGAACTAGTTTCAAACTTTATTAACATTATTTATTAATCCAAAAGTTGACTCCTGATTTTATTCATAGATTTAGCAGCATTTTTTTAATTCGTTTATTTGACACGACTGAATGCGTTAGCTTAGAGGAGACATGTGTCTTTTATATATTTACAAGATGTAAAAATAAAAATAATCCCGTGCACGCAACTTCCAATTGCGAGCGGAGATCTTTTTTCGCCTCGGGAAGATGTTCCTACTCTCGCCAATTTCGGGGTTATCGATGTCTCTCTCGTTGTCGTTTACACCCGTATCAGCATCATGATTACTGCATTGATACTCGCGATCAGATGTTCTTCCTGGCTTCTTGCCCTTGCGGGTCACGAATGTAAACACTCCATCCTTGGTGGTAGTTTCTTCACTGGTGGTATTAGTTGTTAAGTTTGAAGTACTTGACGCTGCTTTTACAGTTGTCATTATTGCCTGAACAGCAGCCACAAATTTGGCAACCGTTTGAGGTTTAGGTGAAGATATTGGAGCTTGGATGTTGGCATTTCTTTCTGCAGGTGAGCCTTCCTCAGCGGTTTCCGTAGTGTCCATAGTGTGTCGTTTGTTCACAGAATTGGCACGTATTCGTTTGTTCTTGATATGTACAAAGAGTTCGCTGTGTAATGGTATCACCCCCTTCTGTGTTGTACTGGAGGGTAAGGTAGGGAGGAATGGGTAGGTCTACCCACATTCTCACGACAAGGACACAATTTGAAATACCTGGGAAGTAGTTTCTCCATGTGTCCTTCGTAATAGATTCCACTGCTCCGAAATTCGAAATGATTTTTTTAATTGCCACTTTGCAAGTAAGTGGAGATAAATCATGTAATTTAACTTCAATATTCCCATTATCCATGTATATAGGGATCTTGATTTCAGCGTTGTCACAAACAAGCACATGTTTTAAGTTGTTCTGCGAAATAAATCTTTTCGCCTGGGTTAATTTGTTGAAGGTTATCAGCACCGCATGCCTGACGTGTTCAAACTGTATGGAGGTGACTTCCGAAAACCGAAGCTGCATTTTCACCTTCAGCAGCTGTTCCACATCACGATTACTTGGCCTTATGCGAAAAGACCTGAAGTCAATCGCCACTGTGTTAGGCCTAATAATTACGTTTTGTTGATAAGACTCAGTTATCTTGAAAAATCACCCAAGAATACGAATAGCGGTATCCTGCGCTGAGAACCAAATATACAAAATATAGCCACAAATCGTATCTGTGATATAGTTCACAAAACAGGATACCGCACATTAGTCACCGTTTTATGATCCAGTTCATAATGTCACGTTACTCCGAGTAAAAAATCAGCTAGTAATTAAAAAATAGCATATGATAAGACGAACGGGGGAACAATAATCACTTTTTCGAAAGATTTTTGAATAACTATCTTAACTTCAATAGATGGAACTGTTTGAATTTTACATTGGATAATGTTCAAATAGTTGGGCATTTCATTTTGTTTTACTATAAAAATAAAAAAAATTGTTATTCATTCGATCTTTTTGGGGTAACTTTGATCAATAAAATATGTCTATCGAATTGAGAGGTAACGCTTGAAATTTTGTGTAAGTAAGTTCATGGCCCGATATTGTGACGTCTCGAACGAGAACAAAATTGCCTAGAAGGATACAGTTGGCTTTTATCGAACTTTTTTAGAAAAATATTCGAAATAAAATAGTTAACATAAAAAATCTCGGATTTTTCAACTGAATTATTGGACAAAAATATTTACGATTTCTATAAAAATTATCGGTTTAGTTGAAGTTGACTGATTTCATTAATATACAAGGTATTGTTTGAACAGATTGAAATGATACATGAGAATTGTATCATTCTCAATTTAAATTTGTGCTCATAAATAGTACATGAAAAGACAAAATAATCCTTACTGATAGATGCCGAACATGTTTAGAATATGGTTTTGTTTTTTTTTTATTTCGATGATTTTGTTGGAGGAAACCATCTTTTCGTATATTACTGAAAAAAGTCTCATTTGATCAAACTTACCTCGGTGATACCCCGTTTTAAAATTGTTGATATAATGATCATGAGTTACATTACTCTATGTGTCAAGTTTGAAAGTAAACTTAAGAATAAAACATCACAATTCTCATGACTAAAATATCAAAAATCGTGACTAAGATTCTGAAATCATGAACACAAATCGCTTTACTTGTGACTGAAATATCACGATAGCGTGAAAAAATACTAAAATCGTGACTAAGATCCGAAAATCATCAACACAGATCGCACCACTCTACAGTGTTTTTTTCGCCAAAACCGTGCTAAAAATTATTCACGCGAAAACGGTAAAGCTTACAGCAATTGTGTCTCCTGGGATGTTTTATAATTATCCAAGACCTTTATTTTGATGCTATAGTTATATTGATTATTCCCTCTTGAAGTTAGATAATTGCTACAATTTTTGTCAAAATATACATACAAGAAGAAGTCTTCAGAAAAGTCAAAGAACTTGTTTTGCGAACATCTTTACTGAACACCAAAAATTTCTATTTTTAGTAAGCTCGAAGTTATTAACCGTTGTTTGTGACTGACCCCTTAAAAGTTTTTATTCGACAAAACGTCTTAAATATCATAAACAAAACATCAGCATACTTCAGAAAGTTGCTCATCTTATTAAGATACATATTTTTCCAGAAGAGATTATCGGTCAATCTCTTGCGACTTAGAAGTTATTGGGTATTTTTTGGTAAAATAAGTAATAGTTTTAAAAGCAATATCATTTGCACGGATTGCAATTAGATACGCTACATCAACACTATAAAACTCAATATAGTTCACTTGTCTCTCGTTGTCTCCAATAGATGTTTTGAAAAAACTATTGTTTCTTTTTAAATGTCCAATATCTTCGAAAATACGCGAGATAAGAAAAAATATGCGTAATTAAAAATTGTATGTTTTGACGTTCAAAATAAATTCGTAGAATATATTAAACCCGTAGGAAAAATATTTAGAAAGATATTTAAAAAAATATTTTTGAGGGCCATCCAAATACAACGAGCTATAACTTCGTGTATTCAGCAATGATATTCTTGAAAGCAATTTCCACAACTTTTTTAAAGACGTTAGATAACTTTTTTCACCAAAAAAAAATTAGTTGAAAAATCTCACTTATAGGAGGATTAATTACGAAAATCATAGCAGCAAATGACAAACCTTTCTATTTTTGATGAGTAGTCCGAAAACACTATTGACGTAAACTCAGCCATTTTCCCGTTAACGTTATCGCCATTTAAAACACTGTATTTTTCCAAAATTGCCAGATTACTTTGAAAATACACGAGATAAGCAATTATTGTAATATAGAAACTTTTCTATTTTGATAATTGAAAGCTTTTTACTGAACATAACAAATTTGTCAAAATGAAATTTCAAAAGTTATATTAATAAATTGGATCAATACACAAACAACCGGCAATAATGTTGAAGATATTAAAGATGAAGGCATTGTGTCTTTAGCAAAGTTGTTAACAAAAGCTTGCTCTACAACTTAATAATTTTAATATATGCATTTACAAGAAAGTTGGTAAATATACCTTAATCATTAAAATAATAACACCATATGAAAGGGTTTGTAATGTCGACAAAGTCCTCCGAAGATATTATTGACCCAAATTTAATGTTTTAGGCGTATTTAATATTATTATTTATTTTATTTATTATGTATTATTTCAATAAGTTGGTCACTATTTTCGTATATCGTTCAGTTGACGCAATCGTGATTTTTACAGCAGTCTTTATATTTATTGCGTTTTTAGATAGTTTTTTATTACTACGATTCTGGATATACTTCTAAAATACATTTGGGTTTGTATTTAAACCAACTTAATGCATATAAAAGAGTTTCAAATTTCGTAACCATGCGCGTAAGGGAGATTAGAGGAATTTGAAACTCTGTGCATTTTGCGTCAATCTCGAGATCAACGAGAGCCGTGATAAAGTGCTCGTATGCGATACTAAAGCATGGAGTGTTCCCACAGGGAACTCACTCGCACGGTGCCACAAACTTCGTTCAACTTAAAGTGACCAGACGTCCCGGATTAAATGGGACAGTCACGGATTTCAAGGTCTTGTCCCGCATGGTAAACGTCCCGGAAAATGTCCCGCATTGAATCCGAATAACCATACAGTTCATTATTATTGTACAAAACATCCATATAAGTTTTGATTCGTGCCGTTTAATCTTCGAACTACGTGGGGAATTTGCAAATTGAGCCAATGTATTTTGATTTTCAGGATGTCTTTTTCGACTTCTAATATGAGCCAGGTTATGAATACTTACGAAAAGGTTATCAGTCTTACACAAGTTGTGCAAATAGGCCTATAGCAGAGTCTTTCACGAGACATTTTGGATACAAGATTTAAAAAAAATAAAAGGCTACATAAATTTAATTCTTCTTCCCCACCTGGCCATGAACTTGGCCTTTCTCTCGAAACTGTATCATTAATATCATTTGCACAATTAGCAGTTTATATCTCTCTTCATGACTTTTCGTACATTCAGCGACTTAGCGAGCAGCTTAGTGCCACCAGAAAACAAAACGGCATAACACGGCATATTTTAAGCATGTTTTCATAAACTGACATGCGGTCAGCAGGTATGCGTGTGTGGCTGTGGTGCACTAACGCGAAACGGAACCGGCATAGAATAACCAATTAGAGAAACAACGGAATGAGTACCTACCCGGTACGTTTGTTCTCGCATGAGCAGCAGTTCCTTGACCGTAAGTTGCTGGTAATACGCGCTTTTCGGTTGCGGTTCTTGGTGATGACAGATTGTGAAACTGAGCATATGTTTGTATTGCGCAATTATCATGCTTATTATTGCACTTGGTTAAGTGATTTTGTGAGCCTTGTTAATGAGTGAAGCTCGTTGGGTTTATTTCAACAATAGACCGTTTCGGGACGGTAAACCACGCTTTCTGTTGGTTTATTGCAATGCATGATTTATGGTTACAGTCGGGTTAGATCAGGTCAGGTAAAAGCGCTGTTTGACGGTCACTCAATATGGCAGTACATGCAGCATTTCTATAATTGTTATCCGAGTGAAACTTTGTTCCTGCACTTGAATTTGATACTTGAAAGCTGATCGACATGACCTTTACTCATTGCACCTAATCAACAATTACCACGTTTAGTAGTGATATAGTTGGGGTCAAATTCTGATCAAATTAGGTCAATGTATTTTTTACATTTTCTCATTTTTACGGCCGAGTACGACCTTATTGCAGCACAGTGCATGTACTACCAAGTTTCTTCAGTTGATCCTATAAAAATAAAATCTGCGGCGAATTTTTGAACATGTCCTAAGCACAGCTTGCACGAATCACATCAATTATTGGACGTTGTTTGGTGAAATTCTCAACACTTTCTCTTCATCCTCTCATAAGAGATTGTACAGTCGTATCAGTTATTCTATTCTTAATTTTTATTTACTTTATAAGCATATTATGTACATTCTTTATCTTACCCTTGGTATTTCTGAGTTCTTACTTCATCATGACCGATTAGCTTTCGGGTCGTGGTCAGCTATATTCGTACGCGTCCCTTGTCACCAATTTTTATATAGAAATTCGTCAACAGCGCTATCTATGAATATTACCTTGGTTATGTGATTAATTTTTATCTGATCTTATTCTATTGCAAATAACAGTAGTCTACATTTTATTATCTTCAAAAATGTAAATGTTTTGACGCATGTAATTTTGAATGTTCATTTATTTGATGGGCTTGAAGGAAAAGACGCATCTGCCGGGTGACCAATTTTCTTGATTATTTAGTGCTTGTTTGATCAACTACGGACCACATCAATAAGGTGTTTAATTTACGTGGTAGATGCGCATGGTCTTGTCGCAGCGGAATAATGGCTGTTGAATCATGTATAAAGACAATTGATAATTCGAAAGCCAGTAACCAATTTGCGAAAGTCATAACAGTACAAAAAATAAATGACTTATTGTCATATTTATTAGTTTGCTTTTAATCCATTGAATCAGGTTCATTATATTAGTTGTTTTCATTATTTAGATTTCGTACACACTCAGTAATTTGCTTCTTTCCGTTCTTGTTTGCAGACTTGCTTTTATTTCTAGTAGTTAGCATAAAAAACTATTCATGGTTCGTCTGTTGTATGCTTGATACACAAGGTCGATCGTGTCAGGCACTTATGTATTGTTTAATTTAATGCGCTCCAATTATCATAACTACACACGCGAATTTTGATAGCATGGAAATCAGCATATTTTTCAATCGTTCGTCGATGGGCACCTATATTAAAGAGTTGGATCGGGTGGTAACATGTCCCATTAAAGAGTAATACTATACGATAAAGTTAGTTTTCAGTTCGTATAGTTCAAGTTTGCAACTACTCGCTACAAAGGCATGTAGGGGAAGTACTTATAATTAAATATCAATTGCAAATTTTTAGTATTAAGCATTATTTTAATACAATGAAACAAACATCACTTATCTGATATGGCAACTGTCAAAAATATCAACAAAAACAATATAAAAATGAATAAACATGCTCATAGATCTAAATTTTTCCCAGGTTCCCTAAATTTTTGGCGGTTTTAGAGACGAGTAAATCTATATTTCGGGGAATCGTCTTGATGCTAAGGTCATTCTTTGCTACCTGTTTCAAAAACGATGGAACATCGTCAACCACTAACTACTTTAGTCAATTTAATTAAAAAGTGGTCATTGCAAGTTCTCGTGGGTTTTAAAAAATAGTTCTCGTTCATTATTGTATACTATTCCTCAGAATTAGGTTACAATTGTCTCGGTAGTTCAATTCGCCGCGTAATTCAATAATGTATCGATTTTGTTGGCTATTTTCGGCAAATTTGAAACTAAGAGAAACGAAAGCAATGGAATTGAAAGACGGATAGGTATTCTAGAGCGAATCAGTTATAAACTTAGAACGGAAAACTAGGACTAGGCAGGGTCATATGGACATGGTCGAAAGGAAATGTGAAGAATTCTTTGCCTTCTGCTAAGTAGGAGTTGGGTGTTGCACCCAAGTCTACCGCATAATCTATGGTAGAACATAACTCATCATCATGTTTTACCGCCGACGCCGGCTGCCGGCGATGATGATGAATTATGTTCTACCATAGACTATGCGGTAGACTTGGGTGCAACGCCCAACTTCTACTTAGCAGAAGGCAAAGAATTCTTCACATTTCCTTTCGACCATGTCCATATGAGCCTGCCTAGTCCTAGTTTTGCGTTCTAAGTTTATAACTGATTCGCTCTAGAATACCTATCCGTCTTTCAATTCCATTGCTTTCGTTTCTCTTAGTCTCAAATTTGCCGAAAATAGCCAACAAAATCGATACAGTAGAACCTTGTGGCAATTAAAAACATAGTAACACGTAATTCAATAATGTAGGCTTGATATATGTTTGAACAAAAACTATTCACTTAAATAAAGAAAGCCAACCTACCCTTTACATTACAAAAAATAGCATGTAATTTTATGCTAATCAGGGTAAAAAAGCTTTCATTGTGTTTTTTTGTTTTGCAGTCTCTAGTTAATGTTATGTTAATGTAGTGTTGATTTTTCATACCCGAAAAACGAGCCTGAGGCTAAAATCTCTATTTTTAAATTATGCCTAACGTCCGCTGTGCTTTAGTTGGATTATACCAATCGTCCATTATGCCTAAGGACCATTTATAAATTACGTAACGCGAAAATTGCCCAAAATTGACTGCCCCTCCCCCCATGTAACAAAATTTCACAAATTTCTCTATCCTTCCCTCCCCTATTACGTAACAAATTCTTCGAAAACAATTTTTTGTTCAGTAAAAACATGTAGATCTAGCATTCTCTCCCATATGTCACAACATGTCACAACTTGTTGTACCCCCTCTCCTCCTAAACGCGTTACGTAATTTATGAATGGTCCCTAACGTACACTACGCTTGCAATTTTCGTTCGTATTTATTGCATCAATGTAAGCGATTCTTACCGGGTACGTTTTGGGTGTAGACTAGTAAAATACTGTCATGTCACCAATAACAGGCAACAGAATGGGGTCGTGTTTACCTACATGGTCGGATTTGCTCCACCTTGCTCTATAACTGTAAAGGCTCAAATGAAAAGTAATAGTCCCAATTACAATCCTCATTTATTTTTGTGGGAAGATCCCACTTAAAAAAAAAATTATAACTGATTAAACATATCATATAGGAACAACATGGGCATAACAGAGTTGATTTACTTCAATGAACATTTACGCGCATTTTAATGTAGGCACACAGTAGAGTAGAGTGGGGTCAAGTAGGCCAGTTTTCTTTGGCGAGCTCGTGCGATGGTATTTTTTTTTGATTTTGACGAACGAGCACTCGTTGGAAAGGCAACGTTTTGGCAATAATGGTTTTATGCTTGGCTCAATATTCTTCTAGCTAAATCTATTAAGGCGAAGGTACTTTTTTCGGCGCGTTTAAAATCTGGGGGTACGATAGATCACTTTCTTCCAATTTAAACAAAACGATGGACAAGCCTAGAAAAACAGCAGTTCTACTTTTTTCGAAGAGTATGAATACTGCAGATATTTAAAAAAAATTCTGGCTGCGGCGATTGTTCGTTTTTTGCCTTTCTCATTTTCACTCTGAAAATCGGCAACCTAATCCCGGCCGTGTGTCATATGCCATTCGAATCAGTTCGTGGAGATCGGAAAATGTCTGTGTGTGTATAAGACGGGAAAAAATGTACAAAAACCCCAATGTCTCAGGAACGGGTTTGGGCTGCAATCACCCGACCCGATAAAATCCACTGCTCTTGCCCAGAACTAGAGCTTCCATTCCGGGAATTTTGGATTTTCCGGGACTCCCGATTCCCGGGAAATTGTGTTTTCTCATTCCCGGGATTCAGGAACCCCGGAAATTTTTTTTTTAATTTATTCCAAAAGGCTTAGGTTCTGCGAAAGAAATTCAGTAGAAAACATTTTTACCGGAAAACATTTGGAGTGAGCAGTGAATGCAGTTTGTAGCGTTAGTAATGCGCACGATATCTCTGCAACCGATGATCCTACTGTGACTGAAATGGATACCATATATCACATTTCTTCATTTGATTGGAAATAACTGCACACTACTCTGAAGCAGCTCAATATTATCATTCAAGATTACCAAAGAAGGTGCTTTGCATTGAATTGATCACAGTCCATCGTATCAGAACAACGAATTCCAATTTTGGACAGTAACTCCAGCAGCTGCGTTTAGTCCCAATCGTAATCGTAATTACCAAAATTTAGGTTATACATATGGCCTAGAAAAATCATCAAAGAAGTTCATGTTGCGTAAACTTATTGACGAGTTATCGAATGATTGAATGATGTGTAGGCCACCAAATCACCATCTTCTGACAACTGCTTTTAGGACAGATATACATGCAATCAAACGGGTTTGAAAACTTTTCAATTTATTCTTTTGTTTTCAAGAAAATCATTCATCTTTTCATTTTCCTTCTGTATTTCCGAGATCCCGGGATTTCCCGGGAAATTTATTCTTTATTTCCCGAATCCCGGGAAGCTATAAACCGTCGGGAAATGGAAGCTCTACCCAGAACCTGATTCCTCCCCAGCACTACCTAACGGCATTACTTCGGGGAGGGGTTTTTATATGCATAGCACCCACTCTAATTGAACTATTTAGTAATTCGTTCCTTCAGCAGGGTTACAGCACCACTCCTCGACACACCACCAGCTCTCCATCATCCACACAGACTGCCAATTCCTGCATGGCAGTCGGAAAGCTGGCTTTAAAATGCATAAAACGTTGAGATTTGATGAAATATAGAAAAAAAAAATTGTGACGAAAATTGACTTTTTTGGACTTGCCACATTTTTGCCTCTCTCATATAGAATGGTTATGCAATCACTCTAAAAATCGTCAACCTAATTTTTTTTGACTTATATAAGTTTTCGGAATTTTACCAGGGGCGTAGCTAGGGGTATGCGGTGAGGAGTTGCCCCCTCCCTCCGCGTTATACTCAGCCCTTCGCGAAACCTCCCTCCTCTCAAGTCCCCCCATGAAGCCACTCCCCCCATCATTTCGTTGGTTTGCGTAGTGGATCTTTGGGAAATGGCTTAAAGTCTTCAATTGAATTTGATTGCCTGACACTTTACATTTATAGTAGTGACCTATATTGCCCATATATGCATAAGAGTCCCATATTGAAAAACAGCAAGCCGAGAAAAACGCTGTTCAAGATTTACATTTTCCATTGAGCCTTATGGATGGGACAACCATGTTGTGGTATTTTTATCGATATTTTCTGAACAAACCTGGTAATCTTATTCGTGAATTATGATTCAGTGGTGTTACAGTATACAATCCAAGAGATATCTCATTTTCGATAAAAATCCATATGGGACTCTTATGCTTACATGGGCAGTATAGTGCCCCCAAACGGCTCACCTATCCTGCCCCAAGCATAGGATGACTTGACGTCTTGGTTTCCCAGGACATGTCCTGGTTTTTGATAGACTGTCCTGGTGTCCTGGTCCTAGGAGGGAAATGCTTGATGATTTGTCCTGGTTTTTCTCTTCCAAGGCAAAAATAATTCTTCGTTTGATTCATTCTGATCTGAACGGAAACAAATCGACCCGGTTCTGGACGTGGACCAAAATCTGGGCGCTATTGATGTTGATGAAACGATTAATAGCTGAGCTTCTTCTTGGTTTAAATCGCCTTTCAATCCTGGACACGGCGGATTTTCTCCACAACTTTTAAAAAGTCGCATCGACGTTTGGGTGACTCCACTTATTCCTATATTAGCATGTCTTGCCAGTGACATATTTCAATCTGAAGATTAGATGATTCTACTAGTAGCTTTAAGTCATCATAAAATGAGCGACGGAGATAGATTAGGAAGTGTCTACCCTACCTGTCAAAAATATCTGGAACGCAGAAGTATGTATATTAGAGTGGGACATGGTTATATGAAAAAAATTAAATTTCGCTCCGAGTAACTTTTTGGGTCCCATTTAGCTCCCAGAACAACTCTGCAAATTTTTAGTTCGATCGGTGAAACTATATTTTTGCGCCCACGGTTTAAAGTTTATATGGGATTTCGTATGGGGAAAACGTCTTTTGCAAATTAATTCTTCCAAGAGTCGCCCGTTACCTCCTAAAAATAAATAGATGTCTGATTTTTATAGGAATTTTGTCAAGGAAATAATGTCTAGAAGACCATGAAACGATCTGATGCTTGTGGAAAAAGTTATTAAGAAAAACCGATTGATGCCCTGATGATTGATGAAAATTTCACTTTTCATAGCATCACTGCTGCTGACTATCGAATTATATACAAAGTTTTTTACTTTTTCTAATTATATACAAAAAAGCCTCAATTTATCCCTCAAAACCCTTACGAAGTGGCCAAACAGTATAGATAATTGATTTAGACACATTAAGAGAAGACCAAAACAAAATTGCATATAATTGGACAACCAACAACAGTGGTGCTAGAAAAAATGAATATTTTATCAATCGTCAGACCATCAATTGGTTTCAGCTTAATAACTTTTTTCTCAAGCGTCAGATCGTTTCGTAGTTTTCGAGACTTTGTTTCTTTGTTAAATTTCCTACAAAAGCCACATAACGGTTTATTTTTAGGATGCAATGGGCGACTCCTGGAGGAATTTTTTTGTGAAAGTTAATTTTCCATATAAAATCCCATGTAAACTTTAAACGACGGGCGCAAAAATATAGTTTCGGGGATCAAGCTAAAAATTTGCCCAGATGTTCTAGGACCCAAATGGTACCCAAAAAGTTGCTCGGAGCTGGAATCTATTTTTTGTCTCACCCTAATGTATATATGATTCAATCAGTGGCGTAGCCAGGAATTTTGGTTTGGGGGGGGGGGGGGGTTTGATGAAAATTGTTGATTTTTCGAAAATGCTTCAATATAATGTAAATTTGATAAAATCTTGAAAGTTCACAAACAAAAACAGTTCAGCGGTTACCATTCCATTCTAAAAATAAGAAAAAAATAAAGAATATCTTCAATATCTTCATAGAGTTTTAAAATGGAATATATCTTACGGTTAACATCACAAAATTTCGAAATAGAAACTTCGAAGGTTGGTCATCAAATGGTGAATACTTCCCAGTGTTCACAAGCTACTATTTCATGCTCTATTTCATGCGTCTTTTGATGACATTTAATTTGTATTCCGGCATCGACTGGGTACTACCGTCTTATGCAGTAGAAGCGAAATGAGAAGGTGCGAGTGGGCATGTGCGCTATAACCCTACCGTAGACAGAACTGAATACGTGAGGTGGCAAAGAAACCCCGCGCGGCTGTCCGAGGAGACAGGAGGTTGTGTCAAACCCGGAAAACACCACGTTACGAAGAATCAGGAGGACGGCGGATCGGCATAATCGATCAAAGCCCACTTAACGAAAAAAGGACTGCGATTGGAAACTTGGCACATCGAACTGTAAGTCTTTTTGCTTCCATGGATTCGAACGAATCCTACACAATGAGCTGAAAACTCGCAACTTCAAAGACGACCAAAAAAACCATTTTAATCCACCTAGCGGTGCAATTGTGCCTTTCTCAATCATGAATCACGAGAATGTGTGCGTTCTTTATATTCATTAAAAGCTTTTAAATGCATATATTACATTTTATTATTATACATCACATGACAACTATATACAGGAAAATAAATCATTATTCGAGTTCTAAAATTTTGAAAATGAAAAAACAGCCACGGTAATATTGAACTGAAAAAAGGTGCAACATCGGCAAAGTCCCAAAAAGTCAATTTTTATAAAAAAAATTTTTTCGAGATAACATAAAATCTCGACGTTTCATGCCCTTTGAAAAAAAAATGTGAGTTCCGGCTTATATGGGTATTTCATATGTGACCGGACGGTTTTGTCTATATTTCCGGAACCATATAAGCGATCCGTACGAAATTTTATAGACATCTATGGGGATATTATAGCTATCATTTGGGACTAAGTTTGTGAAAATCGGCCCAACCATTTCCGGGAAACTGATGTGAGTTCGTAAATTTTGAAAGATGGCCGCTTTTCCCGGTCACTTCCGGAACCGTCTATGGTGGTCAATGTAGTCAACGAAAGTTTGGTTGGCCGTCGGTGACCTAGAACAGCAAATTTAAGTTGTTTGAGAGACATTTTAGCGAAATTTTTACCTTTTTTGCTTTCATCGGAGTATCGGTTTGAATCACAATTTGCTATGTGATCGCACGCCACAACCTGTAACTCTGGAAGCGGAAGTCGGATCGGGATGAAATTAAATAGCCATTTACGGGGACGCAATACCTTTCATTTGAGGCCAAGTATAGTCGAATCGGTCTAGCCATCTCCGAGAAACCGATGTGACTGTTATTCTGAATTTAGATACTTCCGCCGGGGCTTCCGGAACCGAGGATGGTGGCCGATGTGGCCAAATAGACTTTGAATGGATGTTAATGACCTAATACTACAAATCGAAGCAGTTGTGGTCATATTTTGGAAAAATTTTCACCTTTATACATTCATTGCAGAATTTATTAAAATCGACATTTTCTGCGTGTTCGTACTTATCACCCTGTAATTCCGGAACCGGAAGTCGGATCCATTAGAAATTCAATAGCAGCCTATGGGAACGTTGCACCTTTCATTTGAGACTAAGTTTGTCAAAATCGGTTCAGCCATCTCTGAGAAAAATGAGTGACATTTTTGGTCACATACACACATACATACATACACACATACATACACACACAGACATTTGCCGAACTCGACGAACTGAATCGAATGGTATATGTCACTCGGCCCTCCGGGCCTCCGTTAAAAAGTCGGTTTTCAGAGCAATTGCAATACCTTTCTATTGAGAAAGACAAAAAGGAACTTTGCTTGGTAGGACAGAATGTGTGGAAAAGCGGGCATCACGCGGTTACATTCTACTAGAGCGACGGCACAACAAACAAGTAGGGAATCAGCTTTGTAGTGTTGGGCAAGATGCACCAACACGTAATCAAGTACCAGACGATCAGAGAAAGGAGGTGTGTGGATCAAAGGCCTTTTCTACAACTACAGCATCGTTAACGTGCACTGCCCTCACGAAGCGTAACCCGAGAACGAGAAAGATACCTTTTACGCGCATTTGGAGCCCGCGGTAGAATGTGAAGCTCCTCATCAGCGACATGAACCTCACCCCTGAGATCACCTGATTAACAAATTTAGAACCAAATCGACCACGTTCTAATGAACGGAAAATTTTTCTCCAATATCACAAATGTGCGCACCTTTCACAGTGCGAATATAGATTCGAAATCGCTTACAGGAAGATAGGCGATGGAGCATCTGTATAGAGTTATGAAAATTCTACGAGTAGGTAAATCGCTCAAGCAAAGGCTATGTGCCACAGGCTGACATATGAAGAGGTACTAATGGAGACCTTCTCACGACCGAGTGCGAGCTGATCGATAAGTGTATTATGACAAACATCGAAATAGCAGCAGACGACGAGAGCATCGCAAGAATCAGTCTGGGGACACACGCAACCGACGACAGATTCCCAGATCTACCGAAGATTCATGAGGTGATCGGCGGGTTGAGGACTGATAAAGCCGCTGGCAATGATCAACTGCCATGTGAGCTACTAAAACACGGAAGAGAGGCGTTGTGTAGAGCACTTCACTGGGTGGTTTTAAAGATCTGGGAGAAACAGATTTTACTGGAAGATTGGATGGAGGAAATAGTATGTCCCATCTTTGAAAAGGGTGTTAAGCGGGTTTGCTGCAAAAAGTTATTGCTGAATCACCGTTAGCAAGCGAGATCGTTTAGAAAACTAGCATATAACGCCCAAATGCGGAATTCCGGACCAGCGAAAATAGATCGAATGATATGTAATGAGTATTAGAAATACTTTTGAGTTCTTTTGAAACTCGGAAAGGGCTACGGTAAGGTGTGATAATGAGAGCTAAGATTGACACGGTTTTCCGGAAGACTGCTCAGCTTTTTAGCTTCGCCGGTAACGTCAACATTGTGCCACACAATCTTGAGACGATGGTGGGAACGTACACGGTAAAAAATTGTCACGTCAAATTCAAATGATGTTGCACTTGAATCAGTTTATCATGCATCACTAACAATTGAAGTGATTTAGCATTGATTTTCTAAGGATTTATAACTCGTATCAGAATGACCTGGTCTTTGAAATCTATTTAATAGAAATGATATTTAAATTGAAATGAATATCCGTTGAATTCGCACCACTGTACTAATCTATTGAATTTGAGTGGTTCCATCATTAATTACAAGTGTCAAAAGTGTCAAAACACTAAAGTCTTTAATCGACTACAAACGTATGCTCGGAAATAGGAGCAAAAATGGAAAACTTGCATTTCCAAAGTAATGTAGAACGTGAGTATTGTATATTTTACTTGTGGTTAATTTATTTTGTAATTATTTGTTCTCAGGTAATTCATAATGGGATATACCGTAAGGAATACGTATATAGTTAAATGCAAGATCTATTAGAAGCGATGTGCAACACATTTCAAATGGAAGTGATTTGCTGTTGATTTCGTAGTGCTTTGAAATGGTCCATTTCAACAGATTGACACATCGCATTGAAATGTTGGGCAAGTAGTGCGAAATCAACTGCAAATCACTTTCCATCAACGTGAGGATTTTTTACCGTGTACATCCGACTGACGCACAGAGGAGTAATTGGGGTCGAATCCTGGCCAAATTTATTTGCTGCTGCAATTGTTGTTATTATGCCTTAATAAGAACTAAAAATAGACAATTACTAGTTTTTGGAACAATTTGGCATCTACCCACCTACCAGTGCAAAGGCCAATTTTCTATATCCTCTCGAATACTAGTAATTTCTAGGTGATCTTTGTGAATACATTTGTTTTTCCTGTTGCACAAACATTTGATCAGTGGGTAAGGGAGAAGATAAGGGACATTCAAATTTGGAATAAAATGTTTAAAAAAAAGGTATTTTTTAAAGTTGGTGCAATACACAGCAAGTCTACTTTTTTTAGTTAGTTTTAAGCTGAAGTTAAACAAACGGTTGTATTGAAATACGTTTGAAATAATATTGTCTTATTTAATACAGCCATCATCACTAGATTTTGCTGAATATATAACGAAAACGATTAAAATATCACCATTGGGCATACATGCAAAAATTCTTTAACAATTTTTGATATACTCCTAATTTTGCCACGTTATACAATAGGTTCTTAGGCATGTAAAAAATATAACGAAACAAAAAAATCGAAAAAAAAAATATTTTGGTTATAGGCCAAGAATTTGTTCTAGTTACTCCTCTGTGTGACGGTTGAAGTGATGACGATGAAATCGAGTTGGTTGATACCCACACGATTAGGGCAGATTGTTGGCGAGTTACAGCGCGTAGCCTAGAACAATGTTTCAATAGCCTACCACTCGTCGGCATGTTTTTTTAGTTGCCATTTCGTTTGCTGGGTGAACTCGTATATTTGGACTCACTAATGACCGCCAATAATGACACCAACAAAGAAATTTAGAAAAGTATTCTAGCAGGTGAACGTTGTTATTTTGGGCTTCGAAAAACCCTTCGATCGACGAAGGTACGACACCGAATGAAGTTAATCTTCTACAAATCGCTCATTGGACCGGTCGTCTTCTACGGTCAAGAAACCTGGAGCATGCTGGCGGGAGATCAACGCGTACTTAGTGATTTTGAATGCAACGTGTTGAGAACGATTAGTTTCTAGAGCCATCATTCTGAAAACATGCAGCCGCCCAAATTTCGCTGAGCGAACAATGGGTGGTTCTCCAAGCTACTGTTGCAATTCGTTGTTCATACGCCGTCTCCGCATTCCGTCTTTCATATGCATCCCATCGTAGTACTTCCGAAATTATTATTTAAAAATAAAAAATTAAATATTTTTTATATTAAATTGGTCACCACCAATCTTTTTTTTTCAATTCAATTATTTTGTTTTGGGGGGGGGGGGGGGGGGTTGACCCCCAAAACCCCCCTGGCTACGCCACTAGATTCTATTCTAGTTAAACACCGACAGAATGGCTGGTTATATCACATGTCAGCCAGCTTTTCCGCACTATGTTGGCTATTCATTTCCTAATCGTCGAATAATCGGTTACAATAATACCACTATCGATAATTCCAATCAATCAATCAATTGTTTACTACTACAATGTAAGGCATTCGCCGATGACGCATAGTTCCGCGTCTGACCAGAACTAGAACCATAACATTATACTAAAGTATAATGCAACTAATAACCATTACGCAATACTGCGTTGCGATTAGGAAGAATTCAAATTGAGTTCTGTAGTGATTAACCCCGTAAAGAGAGGGCAGGGGTGAAGTGCATCCCAAGCAATGATCATAGCTAATTTTGATTAATAGTGCAAAACATTCTACACGATTTCTTAAATTTAATATGTTAACATTTTTTAGTAACACACGTTATTAAAATAGGTAAATTTCTATATCGTTTGGATAGCCTTGAAATATTTGATGCATTTTCGTGATACACTGCTGGCCAATAAAATAGGTGTGTGGTAGATTATTTTGTTTTTCTCTCAATTACGCATACCAAGTTGCAGCAGTCTCAATCACACCTACCGCACACAGAAGCCTTGGGATCTGTCAAGTTACTAGTGGGTTGTTGGCACAGATTATATTTGCAATCTTTGTCAAGATGCAAAACAAGACTACCGCAGGCTTTTTCGTGTGGTCAATATAATAGGTGTGTGAAATATATTAACGTGTTATTACTTTGCATAATTCCATTATACGTTTTATTTGGTGAAGTTTGAATTCTGTGTGTTAATAAATGTATTCAAATGTTGAATAAGTCAAAGATTTGTTATAGAATGGGTCGAGCATCTCACTGTACTAAAGTGGAACGAGTTTTGCTAAGAAATTTTGTTCAAGAAGATAAGACGTATAAATAAATCGCGAATACACTGCGGCGTTCCGAAAACTTCGTTACAAAGGCCTTAAAACCTTTGACAAAAGGAAACACGAAAAAAAACCCAAGAAAACATCTACAGCAGCTGACCATCGTATTGCAATTTTAGCGAAATCTGATCCATTCGCGTCATCCAAAACCAATTCAGCACAAATTGGAAAAGTGGCAGGTCCGAGAACAGTTCGCTGTAGGCCGTAAAATTCCAATCTTCCAGAAAGAATTGCTAAGAAGGTTCCACTATTTCGAAGCCAAAGCCTTTGAAGAAAAATGCAATTTGCTTTTCAACAGCGTTAATGGGCCTGGTTCAGAAGGAATGATAAAATGGCGACATATCCTTCGGAGGGACGAATCAAAGGTAAACCTGTTTTCCTCCGATGCACAACGAAACGTTAAACGTAAAAAGTGCAAACAGTTTGATCTGCGACACACGCAAAATATGGTAAAGCACGGAGGCGAGAACAATGAGGTTTGGAGCTTGCTTCTCGTGGAATTGCGCAGGTCCTATTCTTCGCAACGCCACTATAATGACAAGATTCGAATGCAAGGCTAAAGTATGGACATCCTAAAGGATGTCATGCAGCCCTATGCCAAAGATAACGTGCCTTTACATGACAGTTTCAGCAAGATATTGACCAAAAACACACATCGAAGTGTGTAAAGGAATGATTTCGGGATAGTAAAGTGACTATAATTTCGGACCATGCCAATCTCCTGTCATCAATCCCGTAGAAAATTTACGGAATGTACTTAAAAAGAAGTTATTCGATCGAAATTTCACAAATAGGGATCGTTTGTAGGAAGTAGCTTAAAAGGAATGCTACCCTATACCAATGGAAACTTATCAGCGTTTGAATGACTCAATGCCAAGACAAATGGATAAAATTTGGTTGAATAAGGGAGTTTACACAGGTTACTAGTTGTTAAAAATGTTGAAGTCTAAAAATCATTGGATTGGAAAAATTTTATTGCAATGGATTACAATACACCTATTTCATTGACCAGGTACTTTTTTGGATTTCATGGAAAAGAAAGAGTTACGATAAAGCATAACATTTAATTTACAAATAAAAGTGTTCTTTTTCATTATCATGACTGTGCCTAACTATAAAATATTTGAATATAAAAATATTTTTAGAAAAAACTCAAAATTTCATGTATTTTTATCTCACACCTATTTTATTGACCAGCAGTGTACATAGATAAATTTTCAATCAGCCTAGTAATATATGCAGTAAAACATGTTTTCGTGTGCCTATTAAAGAAAAATCATCTGAAGCTAATGAAAATTGACGCAATAGCTCCATTTTATATGCGGTAACGGTGAAATATCCATTTGGTCTGATTTCTACAGAAGTTATTTCTTAGAATAAAGATTTTTACAATATAGTTCAAAAATCATGCGGAACACTACACTACAATTTACTTAGTGTTAAGGTATGTAATTCCTTCAATAATGCAACTAGTTTCCAACTAGCAATAATCGTACCTCGGTTGTACCTCATTGGTAACGATACCACCACTGTTCAAAGTTTCAATAGTGCAACTAAATAAATAGTGGGTTAATTATTATCTAGCTGACATATGTGATCAGTGAAATCGTTGAAGTTTTAAAAAAAACCTACTTGTTGAAGCTTCTTTTTATTCAAATCTAAGTTCGATTTCCCCAACCGTCCGAACATACAATTAATGAGCATGTTAGGCCAGTGGCACACTTTACACCGGATCTCTCCGACGTAGTGAAACGGCGTGAATAATGCGTCGGTGCCATAACCGCATTTGCTGTAGTCGTCTGGGTCACCTAGAATTGTTCTCACCATTGTTCTCTCATTAGTACGCTACGCTAAGTAGAAAATTGATATTGGTGCTCTGTTGCTCAGCTGATCAGTACTAAAAAGCACCATTGAATATATCAGTTGTTCCGCGAGAAGTGATTTGCAATTCCAATTATAAATAATGAAATTTAGGGGAGACTGGGTAATGGTAGGACACGTTTTAGTATTGATGAACTTTAGAGATAATGGAAAAGCTAAATTATACGAAACTTTATTATAATGATTAAAAGTATTTTCACAATTTTAATAAAATATTAGTACATTAAGATTCGTAAAAATATATAAGTTTTTTCTGAGGCAGAAAAAACCTAATGTTGTTAATGGTGCACACTTTTTCAAAATGGGTATAAAAATCTTCGAAAAGTAAATACTTTTACAATAAAATTTCCTCTTGTAATAAAACGACACAAAATTTTTATATATTTATAAGCTACATACAAACAAAACTGCTGCTAATACACTTTATAGTTGCTATATGATAAAAAGCGCTTCTCCCTGTCTCAGCTAGCCAGTTTCCCCTATCGGCCGGAGTGTTCGGTCGATGTCTCTCACTGCTCTGAATTGATTAGTACGATTCCTGAATCACTGATAGTAAATCCCCAAACCGTTGTACATCCTAGTCACATGCCGGACTCAAGTCGATAAATACAGTTTCATCTGAACTAGCTACACAATTATCGTTAACAACGATAGTTGACCTGTAATTGATGGATGTAGGATCGATTTGCCTGGGCAATTGTATGTAAACTTATTATTATTATGGTAATTGACATCTAGTACTATTGCGACCATTATTATTGATTCATTCCACACATGTTTGCTGATTTCCAATATTGGAATCCCCATCTGTTTCAATCAGTTAATTTGATCACAACTCGTAGTTAGTTTAAGAAATATTTTCCCTACAGCTAAAGGTCTCATCGCGATACGAGTCATTGATTTCTGGACCCTTGCCACAATTCAAATATGGAAAACATTATGCAATATACTTCAACGTGGAAGTATCTAGTACAAAAATAAGGTAAAAGAGTTGTGATTTCTCACCCCGTAATGTCTAGTCTTGTGCAGGGTTAATTCACTTGAACCTTTAGCTACAGATAGGACGTACCGCCATTATAGCCACTGATGGAGGCTTGGAAGCGAAAAATGTTTTCCATACGCTATTTATTGTTTCCGCAGAAAAGGGCAAAAAGGTGGCAGTACCTTAACGACACGAGCGGCACCAGAGCGTCGGTATAATGCAATAAGGAGAAAAGCCTAGTTGGCTTCTATTACAATAGCTCGTGCACGACGAAGGAGTTCTTTGTATGGAAAGTAAGCTAAATTTAAAAGAAGTATAAAACGTGGTGGGAAACTGTGGGTTATGAGCTGTTCAATTAGCTCACTATATATGAAAAATAGGCAATTTCAGAGAGTACAGAGTGCTGCATAAATGTCGAAGCAGCAGCAAAAAGAATTTGGAATCTACCCAATGGAATATTTTTAAGACAGTCTGTCATCCAGTTCACGTTTTCTTATTTCTCTAGCTGAAGTTCAGGCGACGTGCTTAACCCGAATCAATGACGTAAATGATGTATTGGAGCACTCGAATAAAAAAAAACTTAATACTCAGTCCACATACATTCCTCACCCCCTTCTTTTGCATTGATATTGTTACACTTGTCATTACCCATCGATGCCCGCGCCGATTGTTAATCAGAGTCTGGTTGGGAAGTTTAGGAACGTGCCTCGAATCTTTAGATTCACATTATTTGTCCCCGATCATTTTGTAGTCTCGTTCAGTCGTTCTTTAATATAAGCTAACGTGATATGTGCAGTTCTAAGCCATTTGGTCGGTCATTGGCTGCCTTCCCGAGCAAAGTCAAACATCAAAATTATAGCAAATTGAAATTATATTTTGATGTTAGCATTAAATTGAAATAATATTTCTGTTTCAGATTATGATTGATAAGGACTGTATCGGAGGTAAGTTCTTCACAAATATTTACGACGTACGTACGTTTTTGTGATGGTTCCAATGTGCTGTGTATTTGGCTTTCGTTTGCTCTCTTTTATGTACTGTTAAAATTCTTCGTTTCCAAAGTCGAGGTCGCTGAGATCAAAAAAATCTGAGGTCACGTCTTCCTTCGGAAGGGAAGTAAAGCCGTTGGTCCCCGGTCGATGAGTTGATGGGTCGATATCTAGTCCAGATAGTGGGAGTCGTCACCTCTCTGGCGTCGGTGTTTGGCCTCGTAGTGGAAATAGGCCGACGGAAAATAATCATAACTAAGAAGTAGAAGAAAAATCATTCATTTTCAAGATGGCGGGATTTTCATTGCAAAACCGAACGCCTACATTTCAAAATGAATGGTTTGACTTGAATACATAGCCAGTGACCTAATAGAGAGATATTCACTGAGCCAATGCAATTGAAAATGAATGAAGATTGAGAGGCTGGGATATTTTAATGAATGATGTAACTAACAACTGCAGTGTGAACACAGTAGGGCATGATTTGTCCCTCATTCAAGTTCCCACCTCTCAAAAATTAGCAGCTCTGAACGCGCGTGTGGAATCCATCCTAAACAAACTTGGAGAACACCATTCTTTGGAAAAACTTTACAAGCATGTCCTCATCTTAGACATGGAGAGGTATTTTCAAGGATGTAGCGCCCCCTATATATTTTGTTTTGCGTAAATATGCCAATAAGAAAACAATCAAAATACTATTCAACCATAGGGTCTTATGATTAAACTAAATAGTTCGATCATATTTTGGTTGTTTTCATGTAGCTTTCAAATGGGTTATAATATCGCCTTGATATCAAAAGAGAAGTTTCAGTCTACTTTCTACTTCTGCCCAAGTCAGACGTACAATCGAACCAAGTGAACAACAACTAGCAACCTCTCGATCTAGTGTGCATTGTCTTGAGAACAAAGGAAACTTTTAATTTATTCTTGCCATTATGAGTAAAGTTGACGAAAAATCTCTGCTCCGACCCAACACAGCGGTCGTTGACTTTAAATTCTGTTCAATAAGATTGAGTTTTCGTGAAGTGGAATACCTGCTGAAGGTGAAGATGCAGCTAATGCTCAAGGAGGTTATATATCTACAGTATCATCATCTTCGCAATGTAGTGCTCATATCATTCAACACGTTAGCACAAGCCGAACGTTTCGTTTTGCAGAACAACTTGAAGCACGTGGCTAAAAGTGATAAAGTTGGAATTAAGATTCCCGTGTACATATATAGAAAAAGACTATGTAGATGTAAAATTACATGACCTATCACCACGTACCCCTCCTGATCTAATCGCAAAATACATGTCGCAATACGGAGAAGTAGAATCCGTTACACGTGATATGTGGAGAAATTTCTTCCCGGGTACACCTAACGGTGTTCTTGTGGTGAGGATGCGGATCGAAAGACCTATCCCCTCCCACTTGACTATAAAACTTAAAACCCACGAAGCTACTATTCATCAAACTACGTTATGCACCCATGAGGGGCAAACTCCTACGTGCAAGTATTGTAATCAGACAGCACACCACGGAAAACCTTGCGCGGAAGATACAGAGGAGAATGTATCGCTACCGATTGCCAACGAATCCACAGAAAACCAACCCAAAAAAGAATTTTCAATACCAATACCTGAACCACAAACGGTTGCCAAATTTGTGGCAGCTGTTCAGTCCATATTGACAACTGCCAAAGCAGCATCCAGTACCCCTGAAACAACTGTAAGTAACATCGGTGATGAAGATAATAAGAATGACGACGGATTTACATTGGTCACCCGTAAGTGCAAGAAGCAGGAAAGAACATCTGGTCGCGAGCACCAAGGCACTTTTAACGATGATGACCTTGATACGGAGGACAGGAGAAAATTAAACAGTCCCCATGACGCAGTAGGCGAACCGCGAAAGAAGGTCTCCGCTCGCAATAAAAAGTTGCGCGCACGAGATCCAACGGACAAACAATAATATTTGTTTTTATTTTTACTTTTTACATATTGTACAGAAATAAAAGATCCACGGCTCCGTTAAGCTACCGCTATGAGCCGTGTCAAATAAACGAAATAAAAAAAAAGTTTCAGTAAATGTTATGGGCGTTTTGAAAAACCTATTGTTGTTGATGGAGAAACGCGAATACCTTCTGAAAAGGTCATAATAGAACAAAAGAATTGTGTTGTTGAAACAATTTAAAATATCTCGAGAACCACTGCAATTCAGAAAATTTTTGTAATTGACATTTTGATTTAAAATGGCGTTTAGATTCATATTCAAAAAGAAAATTGTGTTTTTGACTGCAAATAGTACGAATTATAAAAATATGTCAAAAGTTGTTGTTAAGAAAACTTTTTATAGAAAGTTTCTCCATAATCCAAAACACTGAAATAGTTTATTTTACGTCTATAAAACGATAAAAAAATTGATTTTTGATATTTTATGATGGGGTAACGCGAATAACTTATAATAAGTGTATAATCACACGAATTAACCGTTTCGCTGGAACAAAATTCCAAATATCTCGAAAACTATCGCATTTTGGAAGATTTTTGTTAAATGCATTTTGATTTAAAATGATACTTAGAATTACATTCAATAAAAAAATACAGTTTTGTATGTCAATTAGTATTAAATTTTAAAACATGTATAAAGTTATTGTTAGAAAAACTTTTTTACCGATAAGTTCTCCATCATACGATTATATTCAAAATGTTTCTTTTCCGTTTAGGTTTTTGTCGACAAAATATAAAAAAATAGAAAAATGGGTTTTTTGCAATTTAAATTTTTAACACACATTTTTGTTTTTGTGAAAAATGACACAACATTTTTTTCAGAGTACATTTTTTTTCGTACATAAAAATTCATTCCCTAAAACTCGTTCCCCGAAAGTTTTGCTGTATAAAATACAGTAATTGAACAAAAAAATGTTAAAATTAATGCACGTAGAAATGTTTACGCCCTTTTAAAAAAATGCTCTTGAGTCAAAATAATCTTACTGACAGAGCTTTCACCATTCATTCAAATTCAACTCGAACGAACCACAATACAGTTCAGTAAAACGCTTGCCTTCACCCCAGCCGAACGAATTGCTGCTATGGATACCGAAGCAATAACATGAGGAAACAGAACCAGGAACGAATATATCCACACATGCTTGCATAAGCACGTATCATTATAATGATGAACAGTTGCGATTATCATTGAGAGAGTATATCAGTATTCTCTTCTCTCTTGAATATTGGTCCCTTGTTGCTTGGTTGATTATTTGGTGGATTTGGTTCACGAACATACAAGCTGTTGAATCATTCAGATTCATTGTGTAATGCTGAATCTGAATAAAACATTCATCTAGCCATATTAGCGGTTTTCAGCCTATTTCACTACGTCAGTTAAGAACATATGGTTTCTGGAGCAGAATTAGGCAACAGATACCGCTAATTTGATTCTGTTCAGGTTTGAGGGGAAAAAATTTGAACATGCGTTCACGATGCTTTATAAATTTAGGGAAATCGTGGATATTCAAACATCGATATGCATTTTATCAGTTTTTTAGATGTTGGTTCCTCAGATGATTCAGCCCAAAACATATAGGTTAAGTTTTTTCTAACATTGTACATCTACTATGTAGTCGTTATAAGCTTGGTTATAAGTTATTCGCATTTAACAAGGACAATATATGTTTCAAACTATGATGTACTACATTCTTTTCCTAAATATTGTGCAGATTGGTTAAATGTTAACCACAAATTTGATGAACAAGATTTATGACTCCTGATTAAATTTGATAATACCTGCTAACGGAGTGTTTAAAATGTACGGCATATTGTGGAATATTTATTAATCAGAAAATTACTTCAAACTTTGTCTAAAATTGATCAGGAATAGTAAAATTAATTACACATGCCTTTCAATTTTTGGGAAGAAATTAGTATCCCGCTTTAATGCTTTAATGATCTGGACAAATTAGTTCGCTGCAATTATTTTGAGCTTGGCGAATAATATCCTCCAAATGAATCTTGACAGTTGACTTTAATGCCTTTATTCTAAGTTAGTCGAGATTTTTTTGCAACCATGCAACCAAAAATGTTTTCAAATTTTGCTAAATGGAAAAAATCACACAATTTTTTTTCTATTCCATCAACATTGCTAACCTATCATTCAAAATTTGTCAACTGGTTAATAAAAACTTGACACAATTTACCAATTGCATTCATCGACATATAAATCAAACATGATTTACGAAATTCATCGTCATGTGAAATTAAAATTAAATCTAAAACATATATGATGCTCGTATATGTCAGGTTATGCTTGGTCAAGTCTCCCCATGTTCCCCTAACCCTGCTTGTATTTTCACAATTCGACAGATTCAATAGGTTGAAGACAAAACTAAAAAGTAGGGCATATGAAAAGCGTACAGAACATGTACCTACCACGAATAAAAATAATTTAAACACAACAAACACATTCTCGTTATGAGCGTTGCTGTCCGAGGCAGCTGGGCGGCATCATTTTTCGCACCTACATTCGCACCCAGCAAGCAAAGAGAATCTGGGTGCCTATGTACAGTTTGTTATGGAGAACGAATGGTGCTCAGCGGTTGATATCTCTTCGAATGGGAGAGAGAATGAGCAACGGGTATTATTACACTATGCTCATATACCTACACTATAGAACAGTAATGGTTCACCAGCCTCGGTGGTGGTGAACCAAAGCCGTCAACTCCGCAGCGAATGGTTCAATGGGTGGTATATTCGTGAAGCGAAGAACAAATGAAGAGTGTTCGTTCTTTTTCAGCTGATTCGTTCTCCAAGCTCTGCTTACTGATTGTGGAAAATGGTTAGTCTTCCATGCCGATGAAACGTGTAAAGTTTCAAAAGAATCTAAGATGGTCGGTCACGATTTTAAATATTATCGGACGGATCTTCATGGAATTCCTCATATATGTGTTTCGATTTTTATCTCTAAGCCATCTGACTACATGCTTCTGTAGTTATTTCAAAAGCACGGGTAGACTCAGCTGGATTTGCGCCTACATAAGTTCGGGGGTTAGTTGGAGATTATGCTGGGCGAAGGGACTGAGTTATTGCATAGTTCCCACCAAATCGAACTGCACAGTATGAAAGTGTGATGAATCAAAAGTGTGATCAAAAGTGCAACTCCTTCGACCTGACAAATTATTGGCATAGAAAAGTGTCAAAAACAAAGTTCTTCTTACTTTTAGTAGCTAGAAAGTTGGCATGGCTGCCAGTATCCCGGTTTTTACAATAAATTTGGTGGAAAAAGTTAATTTTTTGTCGATTCATTTCATTTGGCAACCGTGAAAAAAAGTGTGATAGCGAAGTGCATCAAAAATCTAATTTTCAAAGCAATAAGCAAGGAGGAGTTGGAGCAGTTTTACTTTTGATTTATTTTAAAAAGTTGTGAGATAATCTATCGCGATTCTTGGTAGTCAGCCCAAAAGTAATGCCATCTGCCCAAGAGAAAGCACAGATTGGTTTTTTAGTTTAAAATTCATGTTTAAAATTCATGCCATGTCTTAAGTGATGCTGGGCTTAAAATTTTGCTTCTCCACTTTATCCAGTCTGAGCATCTGTTCTTCGCTTTAGCAACGCTTTAAGCAACAAATAGAACAGTGGAGTATACTAATTTCAGTTTTAAAATAAAACTGTTTAAAATTGTAAAACAAACCGCTATACTGGGAATGAAATTGTTTCAGTTCTAGTTAAACATTGAAACATCTATATAAAATAAAACTTAGCAGAACATGTACTAACTTCATTGCATTAGTTTCAAATTGGAACCGGTCTAATAACACTGAATGACCCCCAAGGGGTGCATTCAGTACATGCAGCAGCAAGATGCGTCAACAAGACCCTATGGACAGTTGAGAGTTTATTTTAATTTCTACATATTGAATTTTTTTTTTAAAACCCACGGCTAGTGATACTAACTCGTCAAATAAACAAAAAAAACCTCTAGCTCATTGAATATCGTTTAAAAGTGAAAAAGCAAATGTGACAACATATTAATCGAAATAAAAAAGGGAAAAAATAAGATAATATATTTTGTGTTTCAAGTGATTCAGCATCGACACATAGCTCATCCATTTCAAGGCAGACAAGCCATTGTTTATAGGTGCAAAGCGTACTAATAATGAAATAGACATTTCCCCAACTTTATTGAACAATGAGAAAGGCATACTAGCACCACTAGGTGTAATTAACAGGTTTTTAAGATAAGTTATGATACTCCTGAAAACCGACCTAAATATCTTGCATGCCTTCAAGAAAGATATTTAAATTCGACTTTTTTGACGAAGCCAACAAGTCCCTTCATAAATGAGTTATATGAGATTATTGTCCATAATATTTCTAAGAATATAACCGCGAGTTTGTGTTGTCATGCAGAACATCTAGGAATCGATAAAAATATGTAAACTAATCAAACTCTGTGTTCTAAAATTGAATTTAACTTCTTGCAAACATGTTTAAAACTTGTTTATCGAAGATATGCGTCTAAGTAATCTAATTAGAATTACCAAAAATTGGATCCTGCAATCGGTATGTATTTAACAACTTGGCCGAGTGTGAAATGAGTTTCAAAATATAGAGTATTGTTAGAATAAGTAGCTTATTAGTTTTTATTGATTTATTTATTTATTTATTTAATTAATTCATCTGACAACACAATCTTAATGAATAAACGAAAATCTAATTATAATAACGAAGATCGCGATATTTCTGCGCGAATTTGTGCGACGGTTCTCCAAAGGCGAACAGATCCTCAACTGTGGCGAAATTTCGTACATGCTGATATAGGTTCGTGGAATCCAAACACCGTGCGATGAAACCTTGGTTAAAGCAAGCAAGTGTAGCGTACAGGTCGTAGCGAAGTGCGGAAGTTAATAAGGGATAGAATCTTTGGAGAGTCGAATTCGGCGTTGATCACCTTCGCCACAAACACTGCTTGTTGAATTTTCCTGCGTCGCTCTAATGGGTCGAGTCCGATCAGGCGGCATCGATCTGGGTACGGTAGTAGATCCAAAAGACTACGCCAAGGAAGGTCTCGTAGAGCGAGCCGAACAAATCTTTTCTGCACACGTTCAATTCGTAGATTCCAAACAAGCTGATGAGAACTCCCAATCAGAGTGGCATTTTCGAATAGTGGGTGAACCAACGAACAGTATAACGCCTTCAAGCAGTGCGGATCCTTAAAGTCCCGGCCGATTTTGGAAATAAACCCGAGTTGTTGAGTCGAGATTAAAGCTGAGCGGTGCAGATTGAAGGTTAGCTTAGCATCCAATAAGACACCAAGGTCGCTGACGTGATCAACTCTATTGAGCCTTTGCCCCTCGATCTGGTAGTTGTAAAGTATTGGATTGACTATGCGGTGGAAAGTTTTTTTTTTTTTTTTTTTTTATTTCAATTATAGAGGTTTTAACATTAAGGTCATTCGCCTCTTCGGGTTAGAAAAATCTCTTAGGAAAAATTTCTAACCCTATGTGCGGGGTCGGGTCTCGAACCCAGGTGCGCTGCGTACAAGGCAATCGATTTACCAACTACGCCACGCCCACCCCCGGTGGAAAGTTATTATCTGACATTTAGCGATGTTAACAATGAGCCAATTTCTACGACACCAGCCGACGAATGTATCCAGGAGCTCTTGAAGCCGAACGCATTCGTCGATATTGCGGACTACGAGGTACAACTTCAGGTCATCAGCGTAAACCAATTTGCATCCAAAACCAACAAGCAAAGTTACGTCGTTGAAGAATAGCACAAACAGTAGTGGCCCCATGTTGCTGCCCTGTGGGACCCCAGATTTGTTCGTAAACTGAGAAGAGACACAATAGCCAAGCTGCACACGTAGAACTCTATCAAGCAAGTAAGAACTCAGCCATTTAACGAAATTGCGCGACGCATCCAACCGGGACATTTTCTTTAAAAGTATTCGATGGTCGATTCGGTCAAATGCTGCTTTTAAGTCGGTGTATACTGCATCAATTTGTGCCTTTTCCTCCATCTGCAAAATGTAAGTTGACGTGAAGTCCAAAAGGTTGGTACTTACGGATCGTCCTGGCATAAATCCATGTTGGTCGGTAGAGATGTAGCTTTTGGAGCGCGAAAGTACAACGGTGCTCACAACTATTTCAAATATCTTGGATGCTGCTGATAAGCTAGTTATACCACGGTAGTTCCTTACATTTCGACGGTCACCGCTTTTGTAAACCGGGATCATAAACGATTCCTTCCAAATCACTGGAAAAGTTCCTTGCTCAAACGATTTGTTGAAAATACTGCATAAAGGCTCGGCTAAGGCAGTAGCACAACGACCATAAACGACAGCTGGTATGCCATCCGGTCCCGCAGAGTACGATTTTTTCAACCTGTTCGCAGCGGCAACAATCATGTCGGGAGTGATAAAAAATGTGCTCAAATCCACAAAGTTTTCAGGAACATCCATCGAAGCAGCTTCAGCTTCTAAGTTGGAGGCGGTATTCTCAACAAAGACAGAGGCGAAAAAAATTTAAGGGCCTATTGCAAATATTTTATTTTCGGTATCTAAATATCAAACTTTCACGTCTTCAGCAAATGATTGATGAGAATAGAAGCGCTAACAACTTTGCCGCAGACACCGAGTCTTAGCTAAATTTGCTGGAAGAGGAAATTGTTCTCACATTCATCTTGAAGGCCTTCAAAATTAAAAGCTAAACTTAAGTTATTTGCTTTTCAACGAAAAAAATATGTGCTTTCCTTCACTTTAAAAGCTCATAACTTAAATACGAGACTGTATCCATAAAATTTTACTATTCAATTAGGCAAAAACTATATACTATACATTGCCATCTTCCTTATTTTCACTTTTGGGTTTATTTCGGACTTTTCGGCTCATTCACTATTTTTCAGCACAGATTATTGTCATACACAGAAATGACAAATTTTAATGAAAAACTATTTGTTGAATCCTAACGACAAGTTAATATTAGGAAAGTTTAAAAATTGTGAACGTACTGTGTTATTTCTCCTTGAAGATGGTACAATTTAGAACCGAAACGTTGGATACCGAATGAATGCTAAACCGAAATAAATCCAAAAACAATGTATTACGAAGCGGTGAAACTCTTACTAAGAACATGCCCTTTATTATATGCAGGCCCCCGTCCACCAATTTTTAAAGCAAGAATTTAAAATATTTAAATACTTAGAAAATTCTGACTAGTTAGAATCAAATGAAAAACATCATTATCGTGTTATTTCTACATATCATCATAAAGTACCACATAATGTCATAGCAAAATATTTATAAGATTTGTATTCAAAAACAATCGTATTTATTTTCATTTATATAATTAGGAATATTCAAAACCGTTTACAAACAATTTTGGAGATAAACTCACTGATTGAACACTATTTTAACTGCTCGCAATAAAATGGGTTTGTCAATTCTTAGATACAATTTGCAATTTTTTTGAAAATAAATTAAAATATTATGCGAAAATTCTCCCTAAAGGGATAAAGTCCAAACGGCACCAGTTACTGAAGAGATGAACTCAAAACGCGAAATCCAATTCTATTTAATCAAAATAGACTACGACAACAGATTTCGGTTCATAGAATTTCTTAAAAAAAATTCTGATTCTCCGTAAAAACTTGAATGAGTTCGTATGTTTACCAAAATTCCTACATGACTCACAGAAATATAAAACTTAGTTCTGCTTTATTAAATAATCACACTTATTACAACTCACAAAATGTGCGTGGTTACTACTTCATCTCTCAGACCTCCAGATTCATTTCACTAACAAACTTCTGAGGGATCTGAAATAGTAATACCGAGAACGATTTCGAATTTTGCATTTCCAGACACGATAAACGTTGCGGCCTTTTTAATTTCAGTATCACATACGAAACGTAGCTCTTGCTTTGACAATTGACGGAAAGAACTCTGCACATTTTGTTTTCTTTATCTTTATATTCATGTCACAAGAAGTAATAGTAGACGACTATCTATCGAATTAAAAGAGTACCTGGATCATACTCTGTATAAACTCTTCAGCGACAACATAAAAATGCTACTGCTGAGATTACGCCAACGCTAAAGAAAGAGGTTATTATGTAGTGCAAATAATCAATGCCATTTTAGCTGTTAAAATGTGAAAAGTAAACGATCAATACATAGGCAATGAATAAGTATCTAACAAAATGTCGATGAACACGAAATTTTGGCAACATTTATAATTAACTGTACCTATTTTCTCACTGACAAGAAATTAACTATATTTTGCCCAGTTCTCTTTCAAGTGTATATTTAGATTAGCTGAATTTAATAATTGTGTGTTTAGTTGCGGCCAAAATGAAAATGAGTGGAATGGAGATGGATGAAATTTTTTTGTAAACTCCCTTCAAAAATCATATATGCGGCAAGTTGACATTCAACAAATATCAGGACAGTAGTTTACATTAGAGAATGTTAAGATCAATGTGAATAATAGTTTCAAAAATAAGAAAATATCGAAATACTTATTGTAATACCTTATATGGCAAGCGCTTTGCAGTTGTGGGATGCGAAATGAACTAGTAATAGAAACTACTGAATCCACTGAACGACCTAATAATATACCATAATAGCTCCTGTCGATCTACAATCACTACAACAAGCCCTTGATTATCACTCGATGGTCACATTTACAACTTCACAAATCGATTCAATACTTCCTCACTTCCTTATTTGGAGTAATGGGTGTCAGCCAGTAGCAGCAACCGGCATTCGAGCACAATTCCTGCCATTAACCTTCACTACCTGACCGCCTTGAACTACATTGCAACCAATGATACAATAACCGGAAAATCGGAAAACGGAACCAAAAAAAAAAATCCTATAAACTTTACTTACGACCATCCTGCGCCGCAACCAGCACGGTTAGCATAAGCACGCTGACAATGGACTTCCACATGGTATGGCTGCTTTTGCTGTTGTTGCTTTCGTACACCAAACACCCGATTCGATTGGAGAATTACACAAAAAACACCGATTACGTCTAGCCAAACTATTCGGCCGTTATCACGTACTCACTGAGCGGTACTCGCGGAAGTCCGATCTCGTACCGTAATCACAGTCGAAATGGATAGAACCTTGCGCAACAGACTTGCTTCAATTTCAACAACACGACCACCGGTAAATGACAGTTCACTCACCAAAAAGTACACACGGACGCACCGAAACCGATTTGTGGACACTTTTGCTTTCGAAAGGGCACAGCCAGACCGCACTTAATTTTGTTTACTAGTCGCAAACCCAAACTACGCTGATTGGATCTTCCGGTCCGGAGGGAGCTTCACTAACTGCACAAATTTACCTTCCGATCGAGAGGGAGATGTCCGCAGGGTACGGGTTCGTTACTATGTCTGTGCGCGGCTTTCTGCTCGTCGTCTCTTTTAATAAAATTTTCATCAACCATTCTGGTGCGACTCAGCTGCGCGACGATGAACGGCAGCATGCAGCACCGAGAGCATTTGGCGCGGTCAGTGGTTACGCATGTTTAGCGGCTGCGCAGAGATTTTGTTTTGTTGCGCGCTTGTCGAGTAGAATCGTGATGTGACGTCGATTGGTCTTGCTACAAGTTGAATCATTGTGCCGTTAATGTTGCAGCCGTGTCGGCTACATTCATCAAAGTTAGCTGAGAACAAGCGCTTGATTTTAATCTATCTTAACTTCTGGTATTTATTGAACGTGTCCAAATATTTCATAAAATTGTCAAACATATTTAATAAAATTCATCGCTCTTGCTAAATGCTGATTGCATGATTAATACAAGATAGTAGCTAAATTCCTGGGAAAGCAGAGATCGTATTTCATTCTACAGTAATAAGACCTTACATGTATGAGAAAAGAAAATTGAAAACTATGTCTCGCTGAATGTAAGGTGACAACAAGAAGGGAGTTACATAAATCACCTTCTATTTAACCATGTTTTAAAATGTATTTGTGTACACAAAATAGCCACTTTAGAACACGAAAATAAACATATGTCTGGGATTTTTCCCGACGTAATAAAGAGGTGAATTGATATTTTGTAAAATGGAATTTATAATACTAGCACGTTTTTTTTGAAAGGGTAAATGACCTTTCTCCCGTATTTTTGCATAGGCCTCAAAACAAAAGTTTTTCGATTCCTTATTTTAGTAGAAAGCGACGCACGTAAGATTTTTTCGATGGATTGATTTCGATTCTGAATACACTGTAAAATTTTCAGAATGATCTAAAATCATTTGTTCGATTTACGTTTCCAGTCAGCTCGAAACAAGTGGTTTCGAGAAAAACGCGTTTTAACTTTTCAATTTGCTCGGGGTATACATAAGAGGCGATGCGGCATGATTGAAAATTTGTAGATTTAACTATTATTGTAGCCTTTCATTTTTGAGTATATTATTTTCAAGATTCTAAAGCACATTTAAGATAAAACAAATTCAAATCGCACAGTGGTTGCAAATTTAATTCATACACGAAGTCATTTTTTCGGATTTTCCAGCTCTTTTAGACCTACCCCTACTCCCTCCCCCGGTCTTTCATCGTTTTAACCCTAACTCTTTTATTATATATGGGACGATCCATAAATGACGTAGCATTGTTTGGGTGATTTTTAACACCCCCCTCCCCCATCGTAGCATTTCGTCACAAACCCCTGGTTATTACGTAGCTTGACGGTAATTCTCCCCCCCCCCCCCTTGTTCCCGAAAAATATAAAAAAACGATGTTAGTTATTCCTCTTTTAAAAAGCTACGTAGCATGACATGACCCCCTACCCCCTGTCGTCACACATCATCACAAAATACAATACTCCCCCCTCCCCCATATAATGCTACGTCATTTATGGATGATCCCTATGCGGTTTCTTTATTATTTCGATTATAGAGGAGTTAATCTTTGGGTCATTCACCTCGGCTTTTCGGGTTTAAAAAATCTCTAACCCTATACGCGGAGTTTTGAATTTACCAACTGCACTATGACCTCCTACACATGCGGGTTCAACCTCTTTCACCGGGCAATAGCAGCAATTGTCAAACAGGTGAAAAGCTTTTTTTAGGAAAGCCACATAGAAAAATTAAACAATTTCATGACAGTGTTGTGTTTCTAGGAGAGCGGGTTAAATTATTTAATTCTTTTAATCTAGACTAGACTATATCAGTGGACAGATTGCTCTCTAATAAGGCCGCAGCTTAAAGATTAATAGACCTACCTCAGAGACTACTGATAACCTGAAAGTTGACAATCATTGCTCCCTACTTTTGGCAGTTTCGGTATGTTTATTGGTCAATACCGTCACCAGTTTTGTATTGGTCGTAACAACATGACATGGGAGCTTTTGCCACCTCTGTAAATTCGGACATAGATTGCAGAAGGAACAATAGTGTTGGTCCGACATTTCGTATTATTTTAAAACGTGTTTCGTATTATTTTAAGAGAAAGTTAAATATCTAGACTTAGTTTGTACAGAAGTGATTGGAAACATCACTGACACAATTATCGAAGAACTCTCTCACAAATAATAAGTTCTGAAGTGTATACGACTACCATAGCTTACGAAAGATTGGAGTAAAGTTTAAGATTAACTAGCTGAGGGAAGGTCGGTACACATTTGGGAACCGAAACAGAATCCAATTCCCTTCTGCGTGGTATATGGACGGCCTCTAACATTTGTCAACATTGAAGACAAATGTTAAGAAGCTATCCATATACCACGTTGGCAATCTATGGGACGATAGAAGAGTACGGAAGAATCCAGCTGAAGAGCTCATAACAACTTCTTTCGCAACAGTCATCGCAAAACCGGTGGAAGTTATGCGAACAAAATACTGAACTAAATTTGATTCCAAAAATATTTGTTACGTTGCAAACCCCACTTTTTTAGATTTTAAGGCTGGATGAGCCGATTAAACTAAAAAAATGCATAGGTTTCCTTAAATTCTTGGTATTATGATGAATGGAAAATAGCGACCCACAAATTTCACAAGTTCGTTGTTATATCCAGAAAATAGAAATTTTTATAAAAAATTGTAAATATCGGTGATTTTCTTCCTGTCATTCAGATGATACCAAGCTTCAAAACAATCTAAAACATCGGGGAAAATTCCTATTTTTTATGGAATTGGAAACCCTGGATAAAATAATCACAAAACAAAATGGGAAAATCCGAGTGAATATTCTGATAAAGGAGGTAAAAGTATGTGTTCACGCTTATTTTCGGAGGGGGAGGAGGGAGTCAAAAATGTTTTGTCCACATGATATATTAACTACTTCTAAAGTAAACCCGAATACCAAATTAGACAAAATTTGAACAATTTTTGCCCCTGCTTACTTGGATTGACGTTTTTATTCTATTATACACGCAGACTAAGGATTTTCATATTCAACAAAATAATGAGGTAAATTGAATAAATAAAATTATGAATTGGTAGACATTAAAATTTATACATTGTTTCAGTGAAAATATTACCATATTTAAATTAGGTTTGATTTGTTCTGTTTCGAATTCATCTCGTCAGTAACTAGCACTGGACATCACTTGGCGCAAATCAATTGATTTAGACGTTCACATACGTCGTGTGAATTGTTTGGAATTGTGTCTAACTAGTGTTAATTTGGGTACTAGATTAGATAACTATCGTCTAACTAGACACCCAGTTGGTGCTAGTTACTGACGAGATGAATTAGAAACACACAAAAATCAAACTTAATTTAGATTAGGTTTTGTGCCCTTAATGCGCACATTAGTTTAACCAAATTTTCCTTTTTGGGAATTAATAATGCAAATTACCATATTATATTTTAAGAACCATTTTATTAGAATCAAATGAAAATATTGTAACTTGAAATGTTATTGTTGAAACTAAAATTGTATTTTTGTTTTAACACTTATTGTTGCCTCAAATATTTTCCTTCGTGTGGTTTATACCTTTTACCTTTCTCATATAAAAATAACTCGCAATTAATTTTTTTCAACATAGGGCCATAGGGCCGAATCTCTACCATTCGATTCAGTCATTTGAGATCGTCAGTGCGTATGTATGTATGTATGTGTGTGTGTATGTATTAAATAATCTCACCCATTTATGGCTTGGCAAATTTCAAAAATATTATATTCAAATGAAAGGTGTAATATCGCCAAAGATTAATATTGAATTTTATTTGGATCAGAGATCTAGTTCTGGAGATACGGATTGAAGTGGGTGGTCGCACATCAAATTCTCTTATAAACCAGTATCACATTGCTATTTAAATGACGAAAAAATTAATATTTTTTCCTAGATTGTTTGGATTTGTGATTTTTGCTCACTGACGTCCAATAAAACCATTTTATTTTTGACTATTTTGGCCACGTACGATGAAAATGGAAGCCTCGAGAAAGTGACAAAGGTCACCATTTAGATACATACCTTTTTCTCTGGAGCGGCTTAATCGGTTTTCCAAACATAGCTTGCAACGAACGGTATAGTATTCCTATCAACTGTCAAATTTGATTTGGATCAGAGTTATGGTTCCGGAGTCATGAGTTAAGGAGTGTGGTCACACATGAAATTGTTAAAAGGCTTTTGTTTTTTCTCATTAAAAAAGGATATGCAATCACTCGTCAACGGAGACCCACGGGGCCGAGTCCCATATACGATTATACCATTCATCTCAGTTCAACGAAATTGTAACATGTCTGTGTTTGTGTGTGCGTATGTAATTTATAATGGCACTCATTTTTCTCAGAGACGACTGAACTGATTTGCACAAACTTAGTTTCAAATGAACGGCATAGTGCTCCCATAATCTGCTATTGAATTTTTAGTTGATTATACCTCAGGTTCCGGAGTTGCATACCATCCCCCCCCCCTTCCTCTCAAACCCCTCCATCACCATCCTCCCACTTCCTTAGATCACCCTCGCATCCGCAGTCCCTTCATCAACCCCGCACACCGTTAGAGGATTAACCCACAGTCTATAGAGAACAGTTGTGCAAAGAGTGAAGTCAAAAAAGCCAACCTATCGAGCACAATTGGAATCCATCTCTGATACCTCTGCAGCAAAGTTGGATTCTAATTTTGCTCGATAGGTAGACTTTTTTCGGCTTCACTTTCTGCACACTCTTTGCGTACCTTTATGCTAAGGCCTTTGGATTAACCCTCCGTCCTTCCGAAACCGCATTCCTTAATTTGTTAACATGAAGGCAACATTGAACTCATGCTGAATGAACTAATTATATATTATATACTATATTGTTTCAAGTGTGTCAGCGTCAGGTTCGTGTTAGTCGTGCGCTTATATATGGCCAAGTATTTTATCTGTCGCGTTACACATGTACGCTTATTTTATAAGATAAGTCTGCAAAAAACTATAAAATTAATTTACAATTGCATATAGCTACACCCAATTACATCACCATGCATCATTTTTTTAATTTATTAACAGATTAAGGCCGAAGTGGCCTGTGCCGTATACAAAAGATTCCTCCATTCCACTCGGTCCATGGCCGCGCGTCGCCAGCCACGCAGTCTGCGAAGGGTCCGCAAATCGTCTTCCACCTGGTCGATCCATCGTGCTCGCTGCGCGCCACGTCTTCTTGTACCGGTCGGATTGCAATTGAGAACCGTTTTCACCGGGCTATTGTCCGACATTCTGGCTACGTGCCCGGTCCACCGTAGTCGTCCTATTTTCGCGGTATGACAGATGGGCGGCTCCCCCAACAGCTGATGCAACTCATGGTTCATTCGCCGTCTCCATGTGCCGTCTTCCATCTGCACTCCACCGTAGATGGTACGCAGCACTTTCCGTTCGAAGACACCAAGTGCGCGTTGGTCCTCCACGAGCATGGTCCAGGTCTCGTGCCCGTAGAGAACTACCGGTCTAATCAGCGTCTTGTAGATGGTCAACTTCGTACGACGGCGAATTCTGTTCGACCGAAGTGTCTTGCGGAGGCCAAAGTAAGCACGATTTCTTGCCACGATGCGTCTACGAATCTCTCTGCTGGTATCATTGTCGGCAGTCACCAGTGAGCCCAAGTACACGAACTCTTCAACCACCTCGATTTCGTCACCACCGATGCAAACTCGAAGCGGGCGGTTCTCATTCTCTTCTCGTGAACCTCTTCCTATCATGTACTTTGTCTTCGACGTGTTGATGGCAAGTCCGACGCGCTTGGCTTCTCTTTTCAGTCTGATGTAGGCTTCCTCCATCTTCTCAAAGTTTCGTGCAATAATATCAACGTCATCGGCGAAGCCAAGTAGCTGAACGGACTTTGTGAAAATCGTACCACTCGTGTCGATCCCTGCTCTTCTTATTACACCTTCCAGCGCGAAACCATGCATCATGCATAGTCTGAATTAGAATCATGCCTTCTTCGCATTGTAGACCAAATATAGCTTCGGCATTATACCAATGCACCATAGTCTATGAGGAAACAAATTGAATGTATTAGTACGAACTTCTACCACCATATACAATGACGCTGCTGAGGAATCCCACGAAGATCCATCCGAAAATCGTTGAAATCGTGACCAACCATTTTAGATTCCGATGAAATACTACACGTTTCACCAGCATGAGAGACTAAACATTTGTCACAGTCATAAGGATTATTTTGACTCAAGAGCAATTTTTTAAAAGGGCGTGAAAGTTTCTATAGGAAAAATTTTCGAAAAAAAATTGTTGGATTACCGTATTTTATACAGCAAAACTATCTGAGAACGAGTTACAGGGAATGAATACTTCTGTGCGAAAAAAAATATATACTGAAAATAATGTTGCGTAATTTTTCACAAAAACAAAAAATTATGTTAAAAATTTAAAAATATAAATAGCTAAAAGAACATTTCTTAACTTTTTATATTTAGTCGACAAAAACCTAAAGAGAAAGGAAACATTTTGAATGTGATTGCATGATGGAGAAATTATCGATAAAAAGTTTTCCTAACGATAGCTTTATAAGTGTTTTAAATTTCAGACTAATTGAAAAACAAAATTGTAATTTCATTACAGAATATGATTCTAAGTATCATTTCAAATCAAACTGAATTTAACAAAAATCTTCCAAAATGCGATAGTTGTAGAGATATTTAAGAATTCGGTCCAAATAATAACTAATTCGTGAAATTATTCACTTTTTTAGAGTTATTTACTTTTTTCCGTCATAAACTATCAATAATCAAAAGATTGTCATTTTAGAGATGTCAGCAAAACTTTTTAAATGTAATTAGATCATGGAGAAACTTTCAATAGAAAAATTCCTAGCATGAACTTTAAAAATATTTGGGGGAACCCGGGGCTATTAAGACAGTGGGGGTAATTCGAACTCCCTCGATTTCTCAGAAAATACCAAAACTTTCTGACTATCGTACATATTCGTGGAACCGCTATTCTGAAACATTAATTTTGAGAGCTGCATTTGATTCATTGTTTTTTGTAGAAAGATACAACGTGTTTCGTTTTTTTTGCCAAAGCAAAAATCATTATAATGAAAAACCGTGATTAAATCAACAAATAAAAGTGAAAAAATACAAGGTAAGTGTTTTAGGAAGCTTGAGGCTCCTATTTTATGGAATGATTTTTGTTCGGGTGAAAACACAGATATTTTCGAGACGCTCACCACTTTTGTGCGATATGAGCGTGCGGGGCTATTCGGACCCCCTATTCCGTCAACCACCGTTCAGCGGCTTGCGGCTGCGCACATCATTGCACACGCCACAGCAAAGAAAATACATGGGCTGCCAATCGACAGCTGTGACTTACCAGATTAAGTTTTTGTAAAGCAATTTATTTTTTTTGCTTCTTAAGAAGTGTCCCTTATAAATATTTCATAGGTAACCATAATTCCATTGTAAAAAATTAAAGAAAAATGACGGTCTGAATTGCCCCATAGAGAGGTCCGAATTACCCATACATTGTAAAAGGATGGAAAAACGTAGAGGTTTGCAAATCGTCGCCTAGCGCTGCCATTGAGTGGTGTAAATGAACATTTTATGGCACCAAAATGTAACTGAGGTTTTAAAATAACAATTAAGACCTTTGACCGGTAAATTTTCTCACATCTATCCGCCTAAAAGGGCGATTTGCTTAAGTAGGTCCGAATAGCCCCGGGTTCCCCTATATAATACATAGTATTACCAGTTAAAAATACAATTTTCTTTTTGTGTATGATTCTAAACGTCATTTACTATCAAAAGGTTCGAAACAAAAAATTTCTGAAATGAAATTTTTTTAACAAAATAATTATTTTGTTTTATGACGACTTTTTCACAAGTTATTCGCGTTTCTCCATCAACAACAAGGTTTTTCAAAAGACCCATAAAATTTCCTGTAACTTTTCCTTTAACATCAAGGCAATATCGTAAACCATTTGAAAGCTACATGTAAACAACCAAAACATGATTCCACTGTATAGTTTAATCATCAGGGCCTATGGTTGTTTACATGTAACTTTCATATGGTTTACAATATTGTACTGATGTCAAAGGGAAAGGAAATTTTATGCGCATTTTGAAAAACTTATTGTTGTTTATGGGGAAACACGAAGAACTTAAGAAGAGGTCGTAATAAAACAAAATAATTGTGTTGTTAAGATAAAATCTAAAATATCTCGAGAGCTACCACATCTCAGAAAATTTTGGTTAAGAGCATTTTGATTTGAAATGGCGTTTAGAATAATATTCAATAAAAAAAATTGTATTTTTGACTGCAAATAGTATGAAATATTATAAATGTCAAAACAACAATGTTAGGAAAAGTTTATTATTGAAAGCTGTTCGATAATCAAGTTTTTTTACGTATTTAAAATGATAAATATTATATTGTTGACATTTTGTGATAAAAAACTCGAATGACTTTTAAAAAGTGCACGAATTAATTGTTTTTTGTTGGAGCAAAATTCCAAATATCTCGAAAACCATTGCATTCTAGAAGATTTCTGTTAAATGCATTTTTATTTGAAATGATACACTGAAACCTCCATTTACGAAGCCATTTTGAGCCATTTTGGAATCCAAGATGGCGACTTCCGGTTTAGATAAATTCTCTATAAACTCAACAAAATGGGTATTTTAGGAATGGGGTTGACGAGTGTATGACGGAAATCCATGTCTTGAGTCATTTTGGAATCCAAGATGGCGACTTCCGGTTTAGATAAATTCTCTACAACCTCAACAATATGGGTATTTTAGGAATGGAGTGGACAAGTTCATGACGGAAATCGATGTCTTGAGCCATTTTGAAATCCAAGATGGCGACTTCCGGTTTAGATAAATTCTCTATAACCTCAGCAACATGGGTATTTTAGGAATGGGGTTGACGAGTGCAAAACGGAAATCGATGTATTGAACTATTTTGGAATCCAATTCTCTATAACCTCAACAATATGGGTACTTTCGGGATAGGGTTGACGAGAGCATGACGGAAATAGAACCCATATTGTTCGTTATCAAAAATAATGCTCAACCGGCAATCGTCATATTGAACTTGGAAAAGTTTCCAATTGTCCATTTTCAGCATCTACTTGGCAAGCCCATTCTAAAAATACCCATATTGTTAGGATTATCGAGAATATTGCTCAACCGGAAGTCGCCATCTTGGATTTCGAAAAGGTTCCAATTGTCCATTTTCAGTATCTACTTTTCAAGCCCGTTCCAAAAATACCCATATTCTCAGGGTTATCGAGAATATTGCTCAACCAACGAATATTAATAAGAATGTGAAGTGTGTGTTTTTTTACGAGCTAAACCCCAAATAACGAACACTTTTTTTACGAACTAATTCAATTTACGAACCCCCGGTTTGGTTCGTAAATGGAGGTTTCAGTGTATTTAGAATAATAATATTACAATTTCGTATGTCATACTAATATGAAATTTAAAAACTTGTATGAAATTATCGTTAGAAAAACTTTTTTATCGATAAGTTCTCCATCATTCAATCATTCAAAATGTTTCCTTTCTTTGTATCTATTTTTGACAAAATGGTTGAGAAACATGGTTTTTTTGCAAATAAAATTTTGAACGCAATTTTTTTTGTGTGTATTTTTTTCTTCCAGAAATATTAATTCCTGGTAGCTCGTTCTCAGATACTTTTGCTGTTTAAAATACAGTAATGGAACAAAAACATTCTAAAACTAATGCACACAGAAACGTCTACGCACTTTTGGAAAATATTGCAATTGCCGGAGAAAATCATAGAGACTCATAAACCGAACACAACTGAAAAGTTTCGTTCGAATGGGCGATGATCCTATTTTGTGGTCGGCCGGTTTCTCATGGAATCCCTCTTCGACTGTTCCTGTTTCGAGGAAAGGCGAAACGAGATGCTGACTTTAAGCTCTGGGAATGTCGTAGAAGAGATATGCAGCGTCAAAAGGACGTGGAACACAGTCAGCACAGTTGTCGCGCAGATACTAGTGCAGCTGACAGTTTGAATAACCCTTCGTTCGCTCTGTGGAGCAGGCTAGATCCACCGCCGGGGACTGAATCCGGTAGGTCGCGTCGAAGGGCCAGTGGTAGCTCGCTCTATCCAGACCTACTGGTGTGCCTACTGAGTAAATTAGCCCAATCGCCAGGTACTATTAGAGTAGACTGCGATATAGCTAGGAGATAAGTAGCGCAGAGAAACAGGAGCTAAACGACACAAGATAACTTTTTTACCGATAAGTTTTCCATCATACAATCACATTCAAAATTCTTCTTTTCTCTTTGGGTTTGTTCCGAAATTTCGATTTTTAACACAAATTTCTGTTTTTGTGAAAAATGGCACAACATTTTTTTCAGTGTATATTTTTTCGTACATAAATATTTATTCCCTGAAACTTGTTCTCAGAAAGTTATGCTGTATGAAATAGAGTAATCGAACTTTTTTTTTGAAATTAGGGCACGTAGAAATGCTTACGCCTTTTTGAGAAATTGCTTTTGTATCAAAATATTGCAATTGTCAGAGAAAATCAAAGAGATTCATACATAGAACACAACTTCAAAGTTTCGTTCGAATCGACGATGGTCATATTTTGTGGTCGGCCGGTTTCTCATGGAATCCCTCAAAGGGTCTACTTTCACTTCTGAGGTCTCACGACGGTCCTACGCTTTTCTGTCCAGATTTAGCTTCGTGTCATTACTCGAACGATGTTCTGGTGCGTTACAAGACTAAGGAAGTCAATTTCATGTCAAGGGATCTTAATCCCTAAATCGCACCAGAATAGCGGTCAATAGAAAAATACGAGGCCATCATAAAGCAGGCACTCCAAAAGCATCCTACGAAAGTGAAAGCGGAAGCAGAAATAGGGAAAAATAATTAACACCCAAAAACAAGCTAACCCAAACGCTGCACAAGCTTTATTAGCAGTGTTAAGAGTGAGGTACATTTTTATATGGCTTTATATGGAATTGAATATAACGGCCATGGAAAAAGTTTAATAATACCTATGGTCTATATTATTTCCTGAAAATTTAAAAAAATATAGGTTGAATGAATCAATTTCGACAAACTTATTCTTGTGATGCAAGTTAATTCAGTACACTCTTCAAACCTGGTCACAAACGCGAACATACTATTGCGATCATCCACGCATACCTACGCCCAAGATCACACAAACACAAAACGTCCCGGTAGTCAAGTCGATGTATTAGCACTTACGAATTTATAAACGCTGTCTCAAGCGCGAACAATGTTCCAATGCGACCATAAATATACCGCACCCGGAAGATCCGAATTTTTAAACGCGATCGCAAAGCGTACACTCAAAATTAATCATTAGAACCACAGTCACTGCAGTTGGCCATAATCAGTGTTTGAGTGGGTGATATTTCCCGTCTCGTCTGCAATGATAGTGAGTGATCCTGACAAAGCCCTGCCGAGAACCATGACCTAAGCCTTCATTTGGATTACCCCTAAAAAATTTAACTGGCTATTGAGAGATCATCCACCATATATAATATATAACCTATAACAGTGCAGTTAGAAGTATTAAAGAGAAAAACTTTGCGTCTTCGTCTAAGTTGTTTGCAATCGTATGCTATGAAACATTAGCGAATGGACCATCGTATTAAATTTACTTAAAAGAAAGGTGGTAAATTTATTCTACATTAATTTTAACCATATTAACAATCTGCAAGAGCAGTAATCGAACAACAGTAATGACAGTATGGATAAAAACGACAACCAAGAAAACGGACTGAACCAGGCGTTATTAAGCGATGCTGAAAATGTTCAACCGCCCCGAAAAAGACTCTCCTCTCAAACTAGTCAATTGCGTGCGAAGAATTGGATGAATACACATTAGACGGCCCAGAAAAATAATGAATTTTTGAAAACTCAATTGGCCCGCCCCTGAGTCGATTCCTAGTCCCACCAGGAGTATGTGCTCCAAATTTGAAGCTAATCGGGCAATTCTAGCTACCGGACCAACGTGCCTGAAGTTTATATGGAATTTTTCGACAATTTACAAGGAGAAAACCCACTAGCTCGCATTTTTGCCGCTAGGTGGCACTATATGCGTCGTATTATCACTGTACGTCAAAATAAGAAAGATAATTTAATTGTCTACAACTTTGTCGTAGACTGCCAGTCAATCCGGCTTTGTTGAAAGAAGTTAATAAACTTTTAACGAAGTGATGTCTGAGTCAGTTTTGCATGAGGCGTAGCAGTGCATGGTTGTGTATTAGTACTCGATTTCAACGAACTATACATTTTTGTGAAATAAAGGTTAGATTTAGCTGAATAGTATGTTCAGAGGAATTGTAATACATGATACAAGTTATCTTTTAATTAGAACATTTTAATTTCACCTGTGACCGCATAGAGGGCGCCAACACTAACTTTTGATAGAATAGAGATAGAATATTGAAATGTTCGGAAGAATTACTGAAAAAAGTCTGTTCTACAACTTTGTTGAAGACACCTAATTTCTATCTCTTTCCGTTGAAAAGTTAGTGTTGGCGCCCTCTATGAGGCAACATCTGGAACTAAAATGTTCTTCTTTCAACAAAGCCAGATTGACTGGCAGTCTTCGACAAAGTTGTAGACAATTAAATTATCTTTCTTATTTTGACTTACAGTGATAATACAATGCATATAGTGCCACCTAGCGGCGAAAATGCGAGCTAGTGGGTTTTCTCCATGTAAATTGTCGAAAAATCCCATACAAACTTCAGGCACGTTGGTCCGGTAGCTAGAATTGCCCGATTTGCTTCAAATTATGAGGCAAATACTCCTGGTGGGACTAGCAATCGACTCAGGGATGGGCCGATAGGTATCATTTTTTTTCTTGTGACTCTAATACACATACATTATACTTTAATTATTTATATGTAGTAGTAAATAGTTAAAATACTCCATTAGACTCACACATCGAGACGTGTCACATAAACGACTTTAAAAAAGTGAATGTCTTGACGGTGTTCTAATACAGCTTTTAAGAAAAACCCATACAAAACGCTTCGTGTGATCAGTAGTTGTAGTTGTAATTATGTTAGAACTAGTTATCCAGACGAATGTTTGCATCGAGATTATCATGTACAATGGGTACATTTGCCAGACTAACTGCTTCTAACAACGAAGTTAAAGAATCCGGACTTATTTGGCTCGAACATGTATCAATACGTGACATAATGTTTAAAAGTTATCTTAAACTCAGACGCTGTTTACATCTGAACCAATATGATCCAAGTTTTTGCAGCAAGGCGCAGTGATTACAAAGGAACACGTCTTCGACCAACGGTTAACAGCGATGCAAGGGGGCCGTTGAAAAATGGCAAAACTGTGCTATTTCTATTCAACCGTTTCAATGCCACGGCCGAGCAAGGCTACGCAGAGAAATAAACAACTAACTGTGCTAACAATAACTGCATATATCAGTGCCGAAGAATGTCAGTGAAATTAAGCCTAAGCTTGAACACCGGGGCGTTTCGACATTTCAAGGCGGCTCCGGCCACACAGCGCTTACTTGATCGATTAGATCGCAAAGATTGGTGGTTTCTAGTGGATGGAATATTCCTTGAGTGGATTCCCAGAACTGCTGAAAAAGCTTACGTAATTTCCCGCTACCTTGATGATGTATTGTAAACACTAGACATTGGTCGATGATTTGAGAACGCAAAACAGCTATGTTATCGATCGAAAAATAAAGTTGATCTTTTGCCTACAATTAGTTATAGATCGGAAATTTTAAGCATTAAAAGAATTAATAATTAGAATGTTTTATGTACCACAGTATGTATTTTACTAGTCTCAAAGTTGAGTAATTTACGTTGTTTGCTAATAAATTTAATCACAAAGGTAAAGAAGGCATTCGAACGAGTTGAAAGATCGCTGGGAAAAATTATTATATTTACTTAATGGTCTTTGTAGAACTGACAAATGGAGTGTTAAGGGATAAAACATATTTGTTAAGAGAAAACATTAATTTCGTATTGACGGTTACCGACAGTAAACCACTCCTAACTAGTTATAACCGAATTTACGAGATCCCACCAGTGTGTACTGTATGATCTGGTTTTATTCTAGCAAATTCACCATAAATACTCAATTACTTGACTTTGGATGTCTCAACATTTTAGAAGCTGGAGCAATCGACGAAGCTGAAGTGGGCTTAACTTGACCTTGTCCAGCAACAGCCGGAACAGTTGAAGTTAACCCGGGAGTTCACAAAAAAAGTTTGTTTAAAAGTAAACAGCTTCGAAGAGGTACGCTAAGACCTTCCTAACAATTGATCGTCAATCATTAAAAGGAAACTACGAGCGGTTATATTTACTTCCGATTGACAATTATTATTAGTACCATTCAGCTTTGCAGCACCGAAAATACAACTCAGTAAATAATCACCCATGGATCGATACCGGATGGCCTTTGCCAATACGTGCGTAATCCATGCACTTCAGCACACATTCTTTTTCGGATGGTATCTGAAGAAGCGTGATGTACCGCGCAGCAGTTGTGGTGTGCACACTGATCACAAGTGCTAAATTTCTAGGCAAACAAATACTCTCGTGGCTCATAGAAACTGCTCGCACCAAACGCTCCGAGGGTTGATCGTCCACTTTTTTTTCGTCCAAATGTTAGTACTCGAACACGGCCCGCACTGCAGCGAATCGAATGGTAGATGCGCCTCAAGGAAAACAGCTGCTCTTGTGTTCACACCAACAGAGGTGAGTTTTCTTGTCGAAAGGCTCAAATCATCTCGACCTGAGCTACGAGGTGTGAATGTTGCTTGCGTCCACGCGGTTAGCTTCGAAATGTCTCGTCCTTCGAAGCGGCTTTTTTTCTCTGTCATCCGCCGTATAACTCAATGGCTCTAGGAATGCAAATAGAAGAGAGTCTCATGTGGACCAGAGTGGATCCATTATTAAGAGATCGGTCCGTGTGGCAAAGGTTGCGAGGTTCTAGTCGAGATTTATTGAAAACATCTGCGTAGAATGTGACGGGCAAGAATAAATGAATATGCATGCATGGTCCACTATTTTTAAGTTAATCAACGATATTTATACTTGTTGAGGTAGTATCCTTGGTAAACGAATTTGGTTTAATCCATGGTTGTTGACACGAGGTAGCCGAGAATCGGATTTCTAGAGGTGTCAGGCTGGATTCCCGTTCGATGAAGGTTATCTTCAAAGAGATACCGTTCTCGTGCTCCCTGACTCAAGGAATTAATGAGGATACTACATCTCAACGTAGATCACTGAGTCATATAAAATATGTAGCACCGTGAGAACATCGAGTGACAGGCAAAACACACGTTTGGCAGACACTTAGTTGTTTGCCTGTACTCGATCAGTAAATGGATAATTGAAGTTTTCTAAAGGGAAAATCGATAATTATTGCAACATTTTACATAAATTGATTTGCAAATCTGATCTAGGTATCGAAATGAAAATAAAATTTCATAATAGTTCACTATTTATTACAAGTACATACTACGGTTAAATGTTATGATGAGTTTGAGAAAACGTTTGAGAAAGTACAGTACATTTCCGGTACGCTTTACTCAGTTTCAATTCTTTTTCATCCTCCGCCTTTCCATTGGTTTTCTGAAGTTAATACTTCATTAGGACTCTAATAGCCGTAAGCTCAAATGCGTACTAACTATATTTAAACCGGACTAACTTTTAAACCGGCCTAAACTATTTTGTAAGCTTTAACCCAACGATGCTGTCATTTATATGGCTGCGTTCTGATCTGCGATACACGACAATGTTAAAAAACAAATACATGTTAAAGAAAATGAGTAAATTAGACAACACTGAGAATTGTTTTTCATTCCGATATTTTCTTGTAGTAAAATAGCTTTTCTTCGTCATATGTCTCGTTCCATAGCGTGTGAGAACAATTTTGTCATCATGTAACTGATATGTTTCTGAACTTACACACCAAAAAATAATGAAATTTAAACGACATGTAAATCAATACGAATGTAAACATACAAAGATTGAATCAAAAATTTGATTGAAAATTACGTTAAAATCAATTGGAGCATCAAACAGCATACAATTTTACGCTTTCATTACATGTCGTTCATTTTACAGCAGAGTAAAGCCATGTCAAGTGATCCTCGATTTTTTCGCAAAATCACCGATTTTCATGAGATATGTTTTATTGTATAGGGATTATGGTAAATAGCTTTTGGTATAAATATTTCGTTAAAACTCCTTTTTTCCTTTGAGATATTAACCCTTAAACTTTATTGCATGATAAAATTGTAAAATTTATATCTCAAAACCTACTGAAGATAATTGAATGAATTTTTGTACACTTATGGAATGCTATTTACACTATCTCATAAAAATAATTTTATAATATAGTTATGTGAATAACGGTACTTTGCATCTACTTAAAAATTTTATTTGTGTTTTTTCTTGCGTTCTTCACGCTAAAAAATTTCAAAAGGTATGTCAAATTACGCGTCAATCTCTCACCTTCAATAATCTGTATTGATAATTTTTCACTTTTGTTTCTATCGAGAGTTATGGATGATTTTGTAACGATGCGTACCATCAACGCACGGCCCACTTTGATGCAGCCCGGTGGAACTTACACATTGGCAACGCCGCATGTCCCAACGTCCTACTGCGCATCGCGTAGGAAACGTGCATCGCATGAGTAAATGAAACCACATCTCTAGATTGGTGCAAAAGACCAAACTTTTATATAGAGTAAAGCCATGTCAAGTGATCCTCGAATTTTTCGCAAAATCACCGATTTTCATGAAATATGTTTTATTGTATAGGGATTATGGTAAATAGCTTTTGGTATAAATATTTCGTTAAAACTCCTTTTTTCCTTTGAGATATTAACCCTTAAACTTTATTGCATGATAAAATTGTAAAATTTATATCTCAAAACCTACTGAAGATAAATGGATGAATTTTTGTACACTTATGGAATGATATTTACACTATCTCATAAAAATAATTTTATAATATAGTTATGTGAATAACGGTACTTTGCATCTACTTAAAAATTTTAATTGTATTTTTTCTTATGTTCTTCACGCTAAAAAAATTCAAAAGGTATGTCAAATTACGCGTCAATCACTCACCTTCAATAATCTGTATTGATAATTTTTCATTTTTGTTTCTATCGAGAGTTATGGATGATTTTGTAACGGTGCGTACCTTCAACGCACGGCCCACTTTGATGCAGCCCGCGAGAACTTACATATTGGCAACGCCGCATGTCCCAACGTCCTACTGCGCATCGCGTAGGAAACGTGCATCGCATGAGTAAATGAAACCACATCTCTAGATTGGTGCAAAAGAACAAACTTTTATATACGGATTATCAAAGGCTAAGGTTTTCTGGATATTTTGAGATACTTTTAGATTTTTTTGACCGAGGTGCACAACAAAAACAATTTTGTTTAATGAATACTTTTTTATTATAATTTAACGTTCCTAGGAATTAAACTGTATCGCAAAGAACCGAAACATAACTCATATAATACGCTTATGTTATTGCCATATTCGAAGACACTTTTGTTATGGCATTTTTGTTTTTGACAGTGTACACCAGTATTGTCGGGGCTATACTCATTCAAACTTCAGTCTATCTCTTTTTTTCACTATACCGGTGTATACCAGGTTAAAAACGAAAACGTTATTAGTCGATGTTTCATCCAAATTCATTACTAGTCTACAACATTATGCAGGAAAATGGAACATTTTATTGAAACAGCATTTTACTTCGCTTGTTTATGTCCACTGAGTGATCTTACTTATAAACAACGAAGTGTCTTGCGAAAAAAAATTACTTTGAATCTGTTTTCAATCGCATTGGCGTGTTTTCTTCGCTATTGCTTCTATCAATTCTGTTAATTAGTGGTTCTCCAAGTTCTAGTAAGATATTATTTACTTCATCAAATTTCAGTAAATCATCAACGATTTATAATTCAAAATCTTCATTACTTTTTTAACGAAATACAGTATTCGGTTGGTCGAACCATATTTATAACATAAAAACAAACGAATGTTTTTGAGCAAATATACTGTGCTAACACCTAGACAGAACCAACTGACGATAAAAAGTGGTAAAATATGTCAATTTGCAAAAAAAGTCATACACATGCAGATTCAAACATGCCCATTGCTCAAGTTTGCACAGCAATTGCCAACATCCGAGCGCGCCGGTTTGAGAGTTTGAATGACAGAAAATTAAATAATTCCTGAAAAATATAACACTAAAAACCATGCAAATTACTCGGAATATGTTCACCTTTAAACATCCGCACAGAAAAGCTTATCTTTTTGCTCTAATATCGAAGATGGCAATTTTGGACATAAGGTATGCTCTGCCAAAGCGATACGCAGTAGGACGTTGCTACATGCGGCGTTGCCAATATGTAAGTTCTCGCGGGCTGCATCAAAGTGGGCCGTGCGTTGAAGGTACGCACCGTTACAAAATCATCCATAACTCTCGATAGAAACAAAAATGAAAAATTATTAATACAGATTATTGAAGGTGAGAGATTGACGCGTAATTTGACATACCTTTTGAAATTTTTTAGCGTGAAGAACATAAGAAAAAATACAATTGAAATTTTTAAGTAGATGAAAAGTACCGTTATTCACATAATTATATTGTAAAATTATTTTTATGAGATAGTGTAAATATCATTCCATAAGTGTACAAAAATTCATTCAATTATCTTCAGTAGGTTTTGAGATATAAATTTTACAATTTTATCATGCAATAAAGTTTAAGGGTTAATATCTCAAAGGAAAAAAGGAGTTTTAACGAAATATTTATACCAAAAGCTATTTACCATAATCCCTATACAATAAAACATATCTCATGAAAATCGGTGATTTTGCGAAAAATTTGAGGATCACTTGACATGGCTTTACTCTATACGGATTATCAAAGGGTAAGGTTTTCTGGATATTTTGAGATACTTTTAGATTTTTTTTGACCGAGGTGCACAACAAAAACAATTTTGTTTAATGAATACTTTTTTATTATAATTTAACGTTACTAGGAATTAAACTGTATCGCAAAGAACCGAAACATAACTCATATAATACGCTTATGTTATTGCCATCTTCGAAGACACTTTTGTTATGGCATTTTCGTTTTTGACAGTGTACACCAGTATTGTCGGGGCTATACTCATTCAAACTTCAGTCTATCTCTTTTTTTCACTATACCGGTGTATACCAGGTTAAAAACGAAAACGTTATTAGTCGATGTTTCATCCAAATTCATTACTAGTCTACAACATTATGCAGGAAAATGGAACATTTTATGAAAACAGCATTTTACTTCGCTTGTTTAAGTCCACTGAGTGATCTTACTTATAAACAACGAAGTGTCTTGCGAAAAAAAATTACTTTGAATCTGTTTTCAATCGCATTGGCGTGTTTTCTTTATCGCTATTGCTTCTGTCAATTCTGTTAATTAGTGGTTCTCCAAGTTCTAGTAAGATATTATTTACTTCATCAAATTTCAGTAAATCATCAACGATTTATAATTCAAAATCTTCATTACTTTTTTAACGAAATACAGTTATCGGTTGGTCGAACCATATATATAACATAAAAACAAACGAATGTTTTGTGAGCAAATATACTGTGCTAACACCTAGACAGAACCAACTGACGATAAAAAGTGGTAAAATATGTCAATTTGCAAAAAAAAGTCATATACATGCAGATTCAAACATGCCCATTGCTCAAGTTTGCACAGTAACTGCCAACATCCGAGCGCGCCGGTTTGAGAGTTTGAATGACAGAAAATTAAATAATTCCTGAAAAATATAACACTAAAAACCATGCAAATTACTCGGAATATGTTCACCTTTAAACATCCGCACAGAAAAGCTTATCTTTTTGCTCTAATATCGAAGATGGCAATTTTGGGCATAAGGTATGCTCTGCCAAAGCGATACGCAGTAGGACGTTGCTACATGCGGCGTTGCCAATATGTAAGTTCTCGCGGGCTGCATCAAAGTGGGCCGTGCGTTGAAGGTACGCACCGTTACAAAATCATCCATAACTCTCGATAGAAACAAAAATGAAAAATTATTAATACAGATTATTGAAGGTGAGAGATTGACGCGTAATTTGACATACCTTTTGAATTTTTTTAGCGTGAAGAACACAAGAAAAAATACAATTGAAATTTTTAAGTAGATGAAAAGTACCGTTATTCACATAATTATATTGTAAAATTATTTTTATGAGATAGTGTAAATATCATTCCATAAGTGTACAAAAATTCATTCAATTATCTTCAGTAGGTATTGAGATATAAAATTTACAATTTTATCATGCAATAAAGTTTAAGGGTTAATATCTCAAAGGAAAAAAGGAGTTTTAACGAAATATTTATACCAAAAGCTATTTACCATAATCCCTATACAATAAAACATATCTCATGAAAATCGGTGATTTTGCGAAAAATTTGAGGATCACTTGACATGGCTTTACTCAGCAGTATTCGAGTAGAAATACATTGAAGTGGTTTTCCGTTTAAAGAAACTGTAATTTTCAATCCACGTGTATAATTATAAGAAAATTCGTAGAAGAAAGCACGACAAGTCGTGTGTAGCGACATGCGACCTCTAGTAGTTATAATCTCTTTTGGTTGAACCATCGTTTGTAACTGGTGCCGTGATAGTTATTTTAAACTTTGATTAAAAAATTGGTTGAAATATTTCAATTTGAATTCAAAATGAACTGTGAATATCATTCTAATTGAACACGATACCTGTCGACACGGGGGGAGAATATTTATATTCGTTTCAAGCTAATTTTCACATGTTTGGAATAAATATCAATTATAAATAAAGGTTAGATCACACTCTGCGAATTAAAATTGTACACGTTTTTTTCAGCGAAGCTTAAATAAAAAGTGAACAAAGGTCAAACAAAAAATTAAACTTTGACAGAATGATCACAAGTGTTATATTTCATATTGTTGATTGCATATTTCTGTAATGCATCAATGCAGATTGGAACGATTTTATTTGCTAACAAAACTTCTACGATTTTATAAATAAACAGAAATGAAAGTTTTAAGCATCCTAGTAATATATTTTTACGAACAAATATATTGATAAAATATTTTTATTTGGATGTTTTATGTGAGTTTATTCATATAGGAAAAATGCGTATATTTAAAATCTTTTATTTAATATTTGCTTAGGGTATTTATAAAGTTACTTTGTAAGCAGTTAACATTCTGATTCAATTTGTGAACTGGTAGTGAAAATAAGAAAATTTATAAAATAGTGCATTTTACGATCTACATTCGATTGTCATTTATTTGGATATATTCAATAAAAAAAACTAATTTTTTTCGTTATTCACTTTCTTTGATGTGAGATACGACAGACATATGGGCAATAATTCGTGATAACATGTTATTGATTTATATAAAGGAATAAAATGATCCCACTTTTTCTCACAGCGATATGTAAAAGAAAATAATCAAAACAATTCTTATTGCAGTTTTGATTTTGAATTCGCAAAAAAAAAACTTTGATCTGAATATGAGATAATCGATTCGATTTATCTAAATGCTCTCCTGTAACTCTTCGATGAGCAATTGGAATCAAGCGTGTAGAGAGAAGGAAAGAACAGAGAAATCAAAATACAGGTAAATATAGTTCGACGGTGCTTGTCTTTCCTACCTGTTAAAACTGGCTTATTTATTGCCATCTATATTGCGAGCAAAGAGAGCCATATTGATCCAGAAGAAACGACACGGTTTACACCATAGTTAGTGATCACGTTCAAATTATATCTTCATATAAACTTGCAGTAAAAAGAGAACCCGTTAATTTGACTAAATCAATAATCAATCATGAAAAACTCAATAACGACTTCCAAAATTTCATAGAAAACATCGAGTTGATTGATGATGTAGATGTATGTCTTACAAATATCATCACAACATACAATTCTTTACTTGCGGAAAACACTAGAACGGTCTCCAAAACTTTTAAATGTAAAGGTGTTTTATGCCCCTGGATCAATTTCGATTTGTGGACACTGATTAAAATCAAAAGTAATTATCTGAAACGAGTAAAAAATAACCCCAATGATGAAAACCTCAAAGCTCTTCTGCAACACATAACTAAAAAAGTTAATGTAATGAAAAAGCGGTGCAAAAAGGCTTACTTTGAAAACCTTCTATCCAACACAACTCATTCAAAACTTTGGAATAATATTAATACCATTTTTGGTCGTTCAAAGTCGGATGTTCCCATCAGCCTAATTTGCAATGTCGTTCAAAGTCGGATGTTCCCATCAGCCTAATTTGCAATGATATCAGAGTCACTGAGACTAAAGAAGTATGTAATGTTTTCAACGAATATTTCTCTAGTATTGGCAAAAATTTGGCTGACAATATTCCCACGAGTCCCAACTCAAATCCTATTACATATATACAACACGTCCAAGAAACAATCTTCTTGCGTCCTGCAACCATAAACGAAGTGATCCTTTTGATTAAAGACCTCGAAAAAAATAACAGTTGTGGTCCTGATAAGATCCCCGCTAGTGTTCTTAAGAGTAACTGTACCACTTTTGCAAACATCCTAACCAAAGCTTTTAATTTAATAATTCAAACCGGCAGATACCCAGACTATTTAAAAATAGCCCGAGTAATTCCAATTTTCAAAGCTGGTGATCCAAACCAACCTTGCAACTATAGACCAATTTCAACATTGTGCGTTTTCAATAAAATTCTTGAGAAATGGCTCATCACTAGACTACTCGAGTTTTTGAACAAACACAACATAATTTACAACTACCAGTATGGGTTCAGACAGGGCTGCAGCACTTTAATTGCAATGACCGAACTAATTGACTCCATCATTAGTCAAATTGATAGCAAAAGAATTGTTGGTGCCCTTTTTCTGGACCTAAAAAAAGCATTCGATACTCTGGATCACTCAATCCTGCTTAAGAAGTTAGAATGCTGTGGTATCAGGGGATTAGCAAATCATATTATTCGTAGCTATCTGTCGTATAGGAACCAATTCTTATCTATTGGAGACTCGTGTAGCTCTTAACCAATAGAAATAGGAGTACCTCAAGGCAGTAATATTGGGCCACTGTTATTTTTATTGTATATCAATGACCTAGGTAGACTCGGGTTAAAAGGGACTCCTCGTCTTTTCGCGGATGACACAGCGTTGTTCTACCCGAACAACAACTGCCTGGATATTGTACGCGACATTGAATCGGATTTAAAAACACTAACGGCGTATTTCAACGAAAACCTTCTTTCCTTGAACCTATCAAAAACTAAATATATGCTGTTTCGTTCATCTAGAAGAGCTATAGGCGTGCATCCAGACCCAAGAAAGGGACAGTCTGTAATTCAGGAAACTAACTGCTTCAAATATTTAGGACTTCACTTAGACCCCACACTCTCCTGGTTTGAGCATATAACATCTATAGAGAGAAAAGTTGCATCGTTATGTGGGGCTATGCGTAAAGTATGCTCTTTTGTTCCCCAGCATGCACTTCTAAAATTTTATTATGCGCACATCCACTCATTGCTGAACTACCTTGTATCTGTGTGGGGCCGTGCCAGTATCTCGAATCTGACAAAGCTACAAACGCTTCAAAACAGATGTCTTAAAATTATCTATAAAAAAACATTTATGTACCCTACTATTTTGTTATACAATAATAATTCCCATAACATTTTACCTTTGCTTGGGTTGACTAACTACCAAACAATAATATACATCCACAATGCTTTGCATAATACTATTGCTCATAATAATCTAGAATTTACAACAGGCATTCGAGCTCACAGCACTAGACAAGCCAATCATTTATTATACTCCAGAGTATCCACGAACCTTGGTCAAAGACGCATTTCTTTCATCGGACCTAAGTTATTCAACCAGTTTCCTACTGATTTAAAGCAAATAACATGTCGCACTCGTTTCCAAGCAAAATTGAAACAAATTTTAAAAAATAAAATAGGAGAATTTTTAATATAAACTTCGTTCACCACCAATCGAGCTTATTCCTTTAGCTATAATTAGTTAACATTTTTTTAATAAAAACAATTGATAAATGCATTTTTTCTAGCAATTAGTAATAAATAAATTTAAATTATTATGAGCTTCCTGCAAAGCTACGATGGGACCCTTAAAAGGATTCTTTTCCGCTGGGTACTCGCCGTAGCTTGTCGAATTTTGTGTTTTGTCGGTCTCGCATTGTTTTTTTTTTCGTTCTCAGCGTTCCGCGATTCGTAACTTTGTTTTGTTGTGCTGACCTTTTTTTTATACACTGAGAACTGATGTGTCCACTACCAGGGGGCTCCGTTTGTGAGCTGTGGGGGTAAGAGGCGGGCTATTAAAAAAAAAGAAAGAAAGCCGCAAAGAGGATTGAAAATAACAAAGTATGCGCAAGAGGAGCATGTCATATTTTTCCGATAACATGATGCTGATCGGCAGTACATGGCAATGTTGAAAACCATACAATGAGGTTAATAGAAAATTCACTGTTTATGCCATTTAATAGTCTGACGTATTTATATTTTGTTAAAATAATTTTGGAATCCTCGATTTAGCTTAAACAAAGTAACATTAGAATTATTTAAGATTCAAGTGGCTAATACTACGTTCACACAACAAGTAAACACGTGTTTTAACGCTATCTCGGTGACATTTTTCTTGTTGCTAATTATTATAACATGTTTTAACTCTGTAGTGTGAACATAGTATACAACGTTATTTCACTATTTTGCTAATAATGGTGCATACTATCGTGAACGTTATAAAGTTGTATTGTTAGACTCTAGCCACTCTAAGGATTGAAAAAGCTTCTCTAACATTATATTTAGTAGTCAGACAGTTCAGCCAAATCTGACTATTTCAAATTAAATCAAATGCTTAAGAACAATAATGGAAGCTTACCTTTTTTGGAAACGTTTGTATTAATGTTATCTGCAGTACATGAAAAAGCCAAAAACAATTATTTATTTGCTTCAGATAATTGTGTGGTCATTGGAAAAGAAATCTGACATTTCAGACTGGTGGGGCTTATTATACCATCCTACCCAACTACTCCACTAACCATGAATATAGAATTTGGCAGACCTACTTTGCTGAAAATGAAGTATTTCAAATTATCAGCACGATTACCTAATGAATCCTGAATACCAAAAGTTCAGTAATTGAGCTGAGAATTTGACAACTTCAAAAGTTGATTTTCAACGAAGTAAATCTGTCAAATGGGTTAAATCCAAATTGCTGAGCTTTCAACATCTTGGATTGCTCAAACGTTGAATTCAACGAAATTTTGCGACGTCGTGCGAAAGCTTCAAATCCCGGTTACAAAATAATAAATAATAAATTACAATTAATGACTTCCTATAGTCTGCAATCTGTCTGATAATCAATTGACAGATATAACTTAACAAATTGAACCTGACACTTGATGCAGACAGTGAATCTTCAGGAGGCACCTCGACAAAATGCGGTGTAAACCGTAACTCAAAATTTCCTGGACCAATCGTACTGAATTTTGCACAGTTTTTCTTCTTCACATCATTGCCCAGGTAACTACAAAAGCTTTTTGCAAAATGCTTGATATTATTTTTTCAATAGCATTTTTTTCATCGTTTTTTAGCAATAATCGGACTTTGGCTTCAAAGTGCTACAAAAAGTACGAAAATCGACCAAGAAATATAAACTCCATTAGTTACTTGTGGAGTGATGTTAAAAACAACTATGCAGATGTATCAACGATTGGTCCAGCAAATTTTTAATTTATGGTGTACACCGCAAAACCAGTTTTCGACGTGGCACCTGACTGAATAGACAATCTTTGCAACGAAAAAAAATTAAGGAATCCAATTTGCCGATAATACTTTGCACAACCCCCTTAAGTTCCGACACGATTTAGGCGATTCGTCCGCATTCAACTTTTTGTGTTATTTTTCGAAGTCATTTGTCCAGTCTCAACTTTCACAACTTCTTTCAAACCCTGTGCATTTCTGTTCTATCATTAAGAATTAAACGACAATTTGTTCTACAGTGGAAATGCTAATTGTCCAAGATCTGATGGAAAATTATAAATAGTGAAACAAATAAGCAAGCTTCAATATTATTTAAATAACGATAAAAATGAGAATATTTGTAGCAGATTGTTTGCCGTCATAGTGTTACTTAGGTTGTATGGCATGGCTTCATTTACAATCTTTTATTTAATCTTAGTTTGGATTCTTTCGAAAGCAGTAAAAATATAAGAAAACATCCACTTGCTTATTGTGTTCTTTGTGAGAAGAGTAGAAGAAGTAGAAAAGGGTACACATTGTGATTATATATTCTTTTCTTTTCCTCTAGTTAAACTAACTAAAAAATTGTGGGTAAATTAAACAGCTTCACTCATTTTTCCATGAGTAAACTAACAAACGAAAACAATTTTTATTTAATGCAGCTCTGCATCCAATTATAAAATTTCATTCTGCGGATAGTTTCAAAATGATTCGACTTCTGCTAACCTGCAATATAACTCTTCGACATGGCATTTTCAAATGAGCGTGCGCAGCATCTTATGGATAAGACGATAAAGAATATAAAAAAATGACATTTAAAACGCGATTATACCTGTTTTTCGTACGGGATAAAACTTGCTTACTTGCCCTCATATGGTTTGTGTGCAACATGGGCCATAATATTGCACATAAAGGTCGAAAAGTTGATTCAAATTATTGAGATGTATGCAAGAGGAATATGGCGCCCCTTACACTGTTTTCATTTGGCTTCAGGATGCAGCTATTTCTGCAATGACTGGTACTAACGTGTTAGACCGAACTAAACTCAGGCCCAAAATCAAAGATAGTACCGTGCGGCGGTATCAACTAGTTTCAAGCTTACCGCTATAAAAGTTTCGAACAAACGTTCAGGTCAGTTTGATGGGTTCATGTCTTCAATACCGTCTATACGCATGGGCACAAGAGTGGCTCGAATATGGCATTTTTCACTAGAACTCTTTTTGAGATCCTTTTGTGGTCCCAAATGCCTGTGCAAAGTTTGGGAGCGGTTGGTTGCTTCCCGGGTTTGTGCATTGCGTTCAATATTTGTATGGGATTTTATATGGGGAAATCAATTGCTTTACATTTACGTTAATAAAGATCGCTTTTTCATTCAATATGAAAAACTAGCTTTATGAAACTATAGTTCAAACCTTGGTTACCAACGTTGTCAAAGACGGTAACTATCTACGAGTTTTCAAAAAATAGTTATAACGATTTTAAAACTTATGGTTCAATCCAAATGCATAAATTCATTATTTCTTCCAACACTGTCGATACACCACGACACCGATACTTTAAACTTAAATAAATGGGAATGTAGTCATCGCAGAGACTTGGTAACTTTAAATGAAATGTTCAGAATGAATTGCTGAATAAAATAGACGTAGTCAGAAAATGAAAAGAAGAGGGGGTGTGGGGGTGTACTCCCCAGTTCCCTTTTTAGATAGTTTAGTATAACATAAGGAGCACATCTCCAACGCAGGTTTATACCACCGAATTAAAATTAATCTTACGTGTTTGAGTGATACTATTTAAGGGCTCTTCTGTTATCTCATATAAAATAGTACAACGTTAAGTTATAAGTTGTACATATTTTAAAACCCTATTTCCTAGCTATTCAGAGTCAGTATTTAAAAAAAAAAACATATCCTTAGATTCCTTGAAGCCTCATTGACGTTTTCGTTTGAGAATCTAGGACCGAATCCAGGATAGTTACTTCAAACAAGCGTTTTTTATGAAATGGAGTTAGGTTCACGCAAAACAGAGGTGATGTTGGCGAATCAGAAATATATTTCAGGTTAGAACCCAACGTGATTTCCAGACCTGAGTTAGTTTTTGCCTCAAGCAAAAACAACACATAAATTTGTAGGTGTAAATCCTAAATATTGTAAATGTTATTTCACACAACAAAGATTGTAGTATGATTCATATTTGGGTCCATCAAAATATTATGAATGTTCAGTCGTTGACATTTACTAGGACGCATACAAAACAATGTAAAAAAGGGACTGGGGAGTACACATGCCCCCCCCCTCTTCTCTTCTTTTCATTTTCTGATTACGTCTATGTTATTCTAAATTCATTCTGAACATTTCATTTAAAGGTACCAAGTTTCTGCGATGAACATATTCTCATTTATTTAGGTTTTTAATGTGGATGTCGGTGGTTCACCGGCAGTGTTGGAAAAAGTAATACATTTCTACATTTGGATTTTACCATAAGTTTAAAATCGTTATAACTATTTTTTGAAAACTCGAAGCTAGTTACCGTCTTTGACAAAGTTGTTAACCAATGTTTGAACTATAGTTTTAGAAAACTGGTTTTATATATTCAGTGAAATAGCGATCTTTATTAACGTAAATGGAAAATAATTGATTTTTCCATGCAAACTTTGAACGCAAACCCGGGAAGCAACCAACCTCTACCAAATTTTGCGCAGGCATTTGGGACTACAAAAGGACCTCAAAAAGTGCTGTGCACGCTAGTTTAAATGATTTTGAAGTTTTCCCATACAATCGCGAGCCACTCTAATGGGCACACTAGGCCCAGGCCAGGGTTCCCGGGATTTTAGGGGCTCTGCTATAAGAATAGGCTTATAAAATCATACTGACTGTCTGCACTACTGGCGCCATGAAAACTTAACAAGAAGAGAGCGGCCCAATCTTTATTTTTTTCAAAAAATATTTCGATGAGCGTTCTTGGATTAATATACCGATCACAAGTAGAGTATTCTTGATCTGCTGATTTCAGTTTCGGTTAAACCAGATTAATATCAAACGCAAAGGTAAACTAGGAGTCACGGCGACATATACTTGACCAACCAAAAAATCGTTATTGTTTATCCTGCAGCAAGAAACGCGAGACTTGAAAAAGGATCATCCTAATTCTAACAGGGATTCGCCAACATAGTATTGATTGATTTCAAAGCCTTCTGTTCGCGAAGTCGAATGCTTATTGAAAGACAATATATGGCTTTCCTAAAGCCACATTATATCCTGTTTCATCACATCAGGAACGTGCTCACGTTCAATATGTTTAGAATAACTCTTTTGTAAGCCCAGTAGTTTAAAAATAGACATCAATAAATATTGATAGTTTCGATTAAAAACATCTTCGTACTGAAATCGTATCCAATATATAATTTTAACAGTTGAATTTCATGGCATATTGTTACTTGGTTTCCGTAGATAATCAGAGTGTTATATCACCCCTGATATACTATTCCTCGCTACATGCACTTCTTATTTCAGTTAGCTCAGTCCGATGTAAAATGCGTCAAACTGAGTGGCATTGATGTAGTTTATATCGTGTGTACTTTTAGTACACCGTCGTGCGGGCTATCTTTTCGCACTTTTTATTAATTTTTCAAATTTGACCAATTAATGTATACTGATATCAGAGGCTGTTTCAACAATAAAACATCACCCATTTATCGCATCTTCTAAAATGAGGGATTCATATTAACTTAACATTTACAACGTTACTTGTCAAAAAAACTTGAGTTGGCTGAGACTGCATATTGTTTTTCGTAGAGAAAAAAGAAAAATGATGAAAAATGGCGATTTCAGTTGATCTGCAGTATGTCAGATTAGGTTTTTAAGAGCATTTAAAGATTTTCGGTATAATCAATTATAAAAATAACCCCACGCCACGGTGGGATTGAAAATTTCGCAAAATAAAAAAGGAAATAAGAGGTTGTTTATGACGTACATTTGAGTGCTAAAAATTGATGGTGTAATTAGTACACAAGGCCACGTCCTCAAGTTATGCACTTTTAATGTCAAGAATTTTGAAATAAAGGTTCGAAACCAGTTTTTTCACGGCTAAGATCACATTATTTTGCAACCACCAACTTTGGAGGTTCAATGTCTTCAAAGGAATTATATAATATAATACAGAGCATCTCTTGAAAAAAAAAACAATTTTGGTAATTTATTCTCTTAGAAATAATTACGGAAAATAACCTCAAACCATCATTTAGAGGCTTGGAATCTTCGGTAGAGTTGTAGATAATGATATTAAAAACAACTTTTTAAAGACACAAAAATCTTCAAACGTTCATAAAAACCGATCCTGAAATACTAGAAACAAACAGAAAACGCCATTTTTCATCACACAAAAACCTTTAAATGCTCATAAAAACTGATCCTGGCCTAGCAGAAATAAAAGGAAAACACCATTTTTCATCATTTTTTTCTCATTCCAAAAATCAGTATGTGATAAAGTAGCCCCACATACACAAAGTAGGCCCGCACGACAGCATTACATTTTTTTACAACCAAAGGTTGTCCACGAAATTATTGCACTGAGTAGAAACCGTAACCAACAATTAATTCGTTATCCAAAATAGAAAAAAAGATTCAGTTCGTGAACACACACATATATTTAAAAACAGTTCTCATAAACTTTTACACAGTAGTATCTGTAACTTCTCTCCCAGCTATCTTTAACTTTCATTAAACTTTCATTTCATTTTTAGCAAAATCGTATTTTTAGCTACTGTTTCGTAATTGCCCAGTATCTTTCGATTTACTGAAGTTCCGGGCAGTTTGGCGTATTGCGGTCTTTTCTATTTCTATCGAGAGTTGTCCTACTGGAGCTGTAGAGCTAAGGCTTTCGACGTTTTGCAGTCTTTGGGCACAAAATTTATTTTCATTACTCTATTCAATTCTAGAACTATTTTTGCATAACGACACGATGCCAAACTACGCCAAATCACAGGAAAACCATAGTATTGTCTAAAAGAGGTAGTCAACGTTTGTTAAGGCATGCTTTGCAGTAAGTTACTTGCCCTGGTTCATAATCCCGGTTGAGACAAAAATCTGATCTCGTTTGCCGCAACTACAGATTACTAGCCAGACAAAAAAAATGATTCTGAACATTTTCGAATTATTGTTTGTTAGTATTTTTCAACGATATTAAATCTATCCCTGGCGGTTAACATCTGGTACTCTCGAAACTGTGGTGTTCACTGCCCCGAGTCGTGACTAAGTTTGCGATGGAATCCTTTGGAATTCATGAAATGTGCGAGCTGAATTTTCTAAAGTTTGCTAGGCTAAATACTCTGGTTATGTTAATAGAAAGAAAACTCACCAAATTTCTCAAACTTTACATTTACATTTACATATTGTTATATTTACAGAAAATGAATATTACACGTAAAACTGTATTTCAACTAAACATGGTTATTCTGTGTGGATCGGAGACTAAAAATCTGAAGATAGTATGTACCAAGAATAATCAAAATAGATAAATATGAATTCTTCCCGTATTTCGTCCGTATTTAATGTTTCAAAAAGTCAACGGTAGACTTCTATACTAGTAATGTTCGCCCATCTATCAATAAAGAATAGCATTTTATGGCATATTTAATATATGTTGTATTATTCACGCAGTTATACATAGCCGAACACATTATTTACGAATACGGCCTTAAGGGGGTCCTCTTATATAATTGTGGCAAAAAGTACCTAATGTTTAATACTTCTTTTAAGCAGTAAAATGACTTAGACATGTGCGCTATTCTGCAAAATGTTTATTAAGGTTTTATCTATAAAATAAAAATTTTCGAGCGCACAGTTCCAAAAATGGCGGCTTTCTAGGAACAAGATTTGATGACAAGATCTGCCGGCATTCTCGTTTTTTGACCATTCAAACAATCAACTGAATAAATTATAACGCGACTCCCCCGATAGGTAAAACTTCATTTTTATGGTAAGTTCAATCAACGAAATTATACAGGTTCTTTCAAATCAAAAACAGAATGACTAACATGCAGCATGGATTCTTCAAAGGAAGTTAAACTAATACAAATGTGCTATTCGTCAACTACTCACTGATTGTAATGGAGAATTGAAACCACAGTGAAGCTCTCTACATAGACTTGGCACACTCTTGCTATTATTCGAACTCGAAAAAATAGGCATAGAGGGAAACATTTTTCAAAAGCACACTTGCGTGTGAAGGGCATACCTTAATTAGTTATGAAATTGGCTATACGAATTCGTCTCATCAGAATTCGACACTAACTTAGTGTCAGAACTAACCAACTAACTGCATTGGCTTGCCGAACCATGTTTTTATTTCATAAATTCATATCAGTTTAATCACAACTCCATTTCTTGTGGGACATCACGCTTGATTATTTAGTGGTTTCCTCACTGCTCAGATCAGACACACAAATTGCTTTCATTTTTGTAGCTAACGTCAATCCGGACCTAGTTCAGTCCTGGCACCAGGCTAGTGTCAGATTTTGATGAAACGAAGTCGAAACGTAAATTTCATAAATGATTTTCTGATTTACGTTAACGCAGAGCCGTAGCGTGCGGATGGCCAGGTTGGCCTCCGCCAAATGCATTAACCTTAGGGGGGCGCTATAATCTTGATCTGCTTTAAGAAATAAGTGAGGTTAAGTCATAAAATAAGTCAGGATAGGAGTGTCATTCCCAGGTATACACAAAATTACTGTTCAAAACTCGAACTGAAAAAGAAAGCCGAAGTAGACAGCAAAAAGGCGCATAACTGAGACTCTATCAAAGGTGCCAGAAGACTACGCTACGGTCCTATTAGTCGAGAATAAACAACGAACAAGACAATAACTTCAAATTGCATAAAAAATAGCGAAAATCATTGCAGTTTTTCCGCTCGGTTTCTCAGTTTCATAGGAACAAGAGGAACATAAATGTGACCATGGTCAGTAAAGCAGGCCACCTTTTTAAAGCTATAGCAAAGATCGTAAAGTAAGCTAGATGAATTATCATCGAGAAGATAACCCCGTGCCGTACCATGAAAATTGAAGTCTTCTCGATGGCGGGAGGTGTTCCGCAATATCAAAAAGTTGCCGATTTGCAATTTAGGTCCAACCATTCCTGCACTAAGTTGAATAAGTTGAATCTCAGGTTGACATGTCGCATGAGATTTTGGTGTTCCTTGAAGCATTGCAAACACTCTTCTCAATTGTATCGATTTTGTTGGCTATTTTCGGCAAATTTGTGACTAAGAGAAACGAAAGCAATGAAATTGAAAGACGGATAGGTATTCTAGAGCGAATGAGTTATAAACTTAGAACGGAAAACTAGAACTAGGCAGGCTCATATGAGCATGATCGAAAGGAAATGTGAAGAATTCTTTGCCTTATGCAGAGTAGGAGTTGGGCGTTGCATCCAAGTCTACCGCATGGTCTATGGTAGAACATAACTCATCATCATGTTTTACCGCCGACGCCGTATCATCATTTGTTTGCTTTAGACAAAATATCACAACTTTGAGCTTATCTAGGCGAACTTTCGATTTGACATCCCTCTCTTTGAGTGACCACAATTCTCATTCTCGCATCGTACCGTATCTCCCCGCTACCATCAGCAACTGAAATAAACCCAATATACAGTTTTACCTCTGTGCCCGAAAATAGTGTTTCCCCCGGGACAAGAAATTTGTTTTCCGTGTATCAAATGAAACAGCGCAATTTTTAGCGACATAGAAGAAAAATGAACAATAAGTTATTAACATTTTAAATTAAAACCTAAATATTTTTTCCCATAGCAAAATCATTAGGAGACAGTTATAATGACAATAGATCGCCTAGAAAAAACCAGTAACAAGACTATGGAGAGTGAGTAGACACTGTAATTTAAATATGTAAAACATACGGAAAATAAACCAATGAAAATAATGGATGTTACCAAAATTAGTATTTGCTAAAATGATGAACAGCCGAATAAATTCCCCTGAAACAACGGCAGTCGTAACCCAACATGAGAGTTTATTTTTGCACGGACCTAGAGTCAGACGCAAAGTGAAAACAGTAAACAGACAGAAATCATGGGGGATATAAATTAAAGAACAATCTGAATATGATGGTAAAGGAATAACGTGCACATCTATCTTCACACGATATATGGCTGGATGCAACCTACTTTATTAGAAACTGGAACAAAGAAAAGCTTAATCAAGAATATATCATAAAACCATCTTTGTTTCATTTGCTTGCGCAGAAATATGTGTGGGTGCTGTCTGGAATATAATCGAACTGCTGTGACGGTCCTTGGACTGGTAATCAACAATCCAGCAATCAGTTCCTAAAATTGTTTCCTTAGTATACTAGATATACGGTAAAGTGCCAATATTTATGGTCTTCCTGAAATTTCAAACCGGACACACCTCAAAAGTTTTGGTACCTCGAAAAAAGTCCCCATACAACATTTGAGCGCAATCGAATAACAATGTCATGAAGCGTCGAGATCTGGTGTAATGTTGAATAAAATGTTGTGGTATAGGGAAAACTTATGAATTAAAATGAGACTTGAGTTTGGAAATGCAGCTTTAATTTTTTTTGTATGCCAAATATTTAAGAAATACATGAAATGTCAAAATCTGGTGTCAATTCAATTTATTTATCAGTTTGAAAATTAAAAATACCAGGGAGGCAACTCTTGTCAACACTATTTTTAACGAAAAGATAAAAGATTTGTTGTTTCATGCATTTCTAAGACATTTGGCATAGAAAATAAATTAAAATCGGTCTTTTTAAACCTCAGTATCAACTCAAATTTCAAGTTCCATAAAGGCTATCTTTAAAAAAACAGGGTGGCAGTAGATCTCGACGTTTCATTTCATTCTAAGCCATTTAGCATAAAAAATTCGAATTCCCATACATGCCATTGGTCAAAATAAACACTCCAGGGGTGCAAAACTGAGACTGTGCCAAGGGCGCCAGAAGACCACGCTACGGCTCTGCGTAAACGTATAGGGGAATTATAATTTTAATGCACAATTCTTCTTCAGAAAATTCTTAACAAGATTTAATTTTTTCAGCGCTTCGAAAAATTAATTTCATTAAAAATTATTGATTGTAAAACTTGGAAAACAAAGTGACTTTTTGTAGGCACTGCGGGTAAGACCGACACACTATAGGGGTAAGATCGACACCTCCTTTAATTTTTTTTCTCTTCACTTTATTAAAATCTTTATCTTTATTAAAAATTAGATATATGCGTGATTAATAAAGTGTGAGTATGTATGATGCAAATATGTGCTTTTTATTGCTTCATCATGTAGTGAGGGAAGAAAGTTCGAAAGCGTAGTTCTATAAATAAGAGTATTTCATGCTATAGGATTATTTATTGATATGAGTATTTCCAAATAATCCTTGCGCACATCATTGCAACCTCCAGTGTCATTTTATTTCGTAAGAGAAGATTTGCATGCGTTCTACGTTCTGCTAATTGGATTCATTCACTTATAAGTGACACACACACACTTCTTAGTAAAATTATCTTTTTCAGATTTGATTTTTCGGACTCTGATCATCAACGATCTATTGGGATATACATAATATCATTGTCTCATTGTGATAAAGTTCGTCTATGACAAATCAAGAGAACACTAGAAATTCGGTTTGATGAGCTTTTTGCAGAAATAGCAAAAGCTTCGATAGAATCAAATAAGCAAAAATTCCAATTTTTGATTTTTAAAGAGACTTATAAGAAATAAACACAATAAAAGTATTTCTGTGTATTTCAGCTATTACTATAGTGTGCTAATAGTGTAATTGAAGTGTCACAAAGACCCCCAGTTTGTCGGTTTTTCCCTAACCAAAGGGTGTCGGTTTTACCCCAACAGCGCACATTTTTTTATAAAAGCAATTAAAAATATTGAATTTCTCAAACTCGTCTTCAATGCACCTAGTTGATCATAGGAAAGGCCGATAATAATAGGTACTGAAAATTGGGGTGATTTGAAACGCTTTTGTTCGGATAAAACCTTAAAATCTACCAACGAAATTTTACATCCAGACGAGTATGAACGCTGCTGTCGTACGTTTTGTTTATTTTTATGACATTCGGCGCACTAACGTAAATCCAATTTTTCTTCAAATGCTCTACATAAACGTACTAATAATAATGTATCATTATGAAATGAATAAAAATTTGATTTTGTGGGGTGTCGGTTTTACCCACAGTGTCGGTTTTTCCCACAATTCCCCTACTTTTCGAAAATGGATAATATTCCAAGATAGTCTTTAGATTCTCGTTTGCTTGCCATAGAATTGCATTTTGTTGGCATTAAAGGAATTGAATTTGACACTTCAAATTCCGTCTACTATCCGCACGGAGCAGAAATTTTTTTGAATTCTCCATAACAGCGTACAATCTAGCATGGCCGGAGCTCCAAATGTAATGATGTATAATTTCTATGCAAAAAAACTCATGAAGTGATATAGGGTGTATTGGTAATGAAACAAACTTTTCAAAGCTCTTCTGCTGTTAATATCAAAACAGCAAAAGCTATCATCCAGACACGCGCATAGCAACGTTCATGCGTTTTGTTTATTTATTTTTTTTTGTTTCAAAATTTGACATATTATTTAAGTTTAATAACGCTTAAAACAATCGTACTAATATTAAATTATTAAAAAAAAATTTCCTGGGAAACGTAGTAAGGTGTCGGGTTTACCCCCACGAGCCCTTCTAGATACTGACAGAAATATCGCTGAATTCAATATGCATCAGAATGGAAAGCTCCACGCGAACTTTATATGTCGACTGTCGATCAGCGTCGAAACAACACCAAAGCTGTACCATAAAGCTTTACGATATAATTCACAGGGCAAAAGCTTCCAGCCGTTACTATTCGCTGTCCAGTCATATGCTGTCGTATTTAGACATTGCATAAAAATCGGCATCCTGAAATATGTTGGACGAGCAATAATTTTTTAACGGTGTACAATGAATTAGTTAATATTTTATTTCTGTATGATAGCGGATAATAAAACTGAAATCATATTATGAAATGCAGATTTCAACTATACATCAACGAGTGTTTTGCATTTAATTCAAGCACAGCGATGAAGGCGACTATTTCGATCGAACAAGTTTCGATTTTTTTTTATTTTTTAATGTTATTTTCTATTTGATTATTTTGTTTTGTTTACATTACATTTCTAATTTAGTATATTGGGTGTTCAGCCACAAGTGGTGACCTTTCATCCCTATTGTTTACATAATGCGGTTAATTATTATTAAGATATAATATGCTTTCGCAGTTAAGTGATTCAACAAGTTTAGTTTGTTTCCTAATCCCTACAGTATACTATCTCTTCCTATGTAGCTAGCATAGTCCGGCTCTAAGTTAGTGTCGGATTCTAATGAGACGAAGTTGAAGCACGATTCCATAACAAATTTGTTAACCATGAAATGTAATTATAAGAATTTTAATATTTATCAAACTATTTACTATTTATTTACGCAAAAATATGGATACATAATAAATTTCTATCTTAATACAGCTAATACGTGTCTTTGAACGATGGCATACTTGAGAGAACGACGAATATTTCAATTACGGAATTATTTTGGTATAACACTCAAATCAATTTACACTATTTCAAGCGACTGAGTGAATGTTTTCCTTTTTGTATTATAGAGGTTTAACCTTACCGCCCTGTGGAATGTAAAACTGCAGTCGTGATTCACTGGTTGAACCACAACACGAATTTAATTAACTAATTGGAACGCCTTAAAAGTGTCATCAAATGAGCATAGTACATAGCGTAATGTAAATATACCTGTTCACAGCTTATTAACAGTTTGATTGTCGAATTGATTTTTCCATTTTAACATTCAAGTATTTTTTGTTGGACTATAGGCCATTTTCAGAAGGAGAAAACCAATCTGTATGGACTAAACTGTTACAGCAAACAATTATTACTTTGAAAAGCCATAATATACTTTACCGTGTTCTTGATTTAGGAAAAATGCTATCATTTGAATATACCCAGCTACACACCAACCTTACGGTATATAGCTATTCCTTAGTAGCTCTACGAAATTGATGCCAAAATATCACCTTTAACATAAGGTAAAGTAAAGCCAGACATAACAAATTGGTCCCACAAACGAGTAAGATGATAAATACGGTATTCAAATTACACTGGTTAACCTTCCGGCAGTCACGCTAGTACACTGAGTGCACGCTGCTCTGAAAATCTAGCGAAATCGTCTTAGGGCACCAGCGGCTGCTCGTTCAGTGGGCCATAAGCGCGACTTCCGGAGGGTTAAACTAGTACATAGCCAGGCAGTGAGACCTAATGGAAAGCAACATACCGTGCTTTAAGAAATTGAATGATTGAAAATTGATTCATTAGGGGTGTCGTGAATCGGAATGATTTTTCAAGATCGCCAATGTTTTTTATTCTTCAACAAAATTAAAATTTCAAATTCAAAATAAATGAAAAAGATTCATAATATATTCAGTAGATGCTTTGCAATTAATTTCCAAAAAATAGCAAAATTTTGGACCTCGATAGTAGCCGTTTCCTGGGCGGATATAACCGACAGACAGTCAGGCAGGATGATAGTAGACATTCCCCCTGGTCTCCTTGCAATCATGAGACTGATGGCAGCAGCTACTGACGAGAAGACGAAGCAGCTTGTGGGGAGGTGGCAGGCCAGACCAGCTCCTATTCCACAGACACCCACTCCGGCTCTTTCTTGCAGCGAGGAAGCGTCAGTGTAGATTCGGTTCGGCAATCTTTGGTTCATTTGCTCTAGGAATTTCGCCTGAGTGGCGTCGGGGGGAGAGCCTGACCGTAGCGACCTGGATAGGTTGGTTTTTGGTGTTCGGGCTTCTCGTGTACTGCCCATGATCGCGTATCAGTCCCATTAATATAGGAAATCCCATAGAAAAACGGAAAAACATGCGAACACGGGCAGTGTAGCAGGGTCGGTTCGGGGCCTGTAGAGGCGAGCTTTTTCAGGGAGGTCTGTACCGGTGTATTTCAGGAATATATTTTAAGCCGTTTTGAGGAGAGCACATGTGCTACCAAAAGTCCTTTCGAGGAATACCAGGGAGGATGCAAGCTTCGACAGTCTACTTTGGCGGAAGTGCTCGGCAGTAGGCTAGAAGCAAACCGAGTTGTTCCGTCGTACAGGAGAGCATGAATCATCATAAGCCTGTCCTGGTTATGGCTGGTTTTTTCAATATGTAACCCGCCAGGGTAATAATTAAGCGCTGGGTGGAAAATAACCTATTATGTATTACTTATGCTTATGTGTTTTTGGTGAAATTCTGTTTAAATTCGTACGTAATTGGAACGTTTTTATGAGTCCAGATAGTAGTGTAGTAATTTTTGTAGTATAATTATAAATAAGTAAAATAGGGGTTATGGAGGTATCCGCTCTCCTCTTGCAAAAATAGGCTTGCGGTGGATATGCTGCTCATCAGCGATGACGGCTATGCGTGATGCAGTTTGTGTATGTTTTGGTCGAAAGGGAAATGCAGTCATCATAGAAAGTCAGAAAGTGACCACGGCGTAGAACCGGCGTCTGGAAAATAATCCTTTTTACAGGTAACTACCTGCCACGACGAAACAGTGAGGGGAAATGTGCGCATGCGACAGTAAAAATGCCTGTCGAAAAGTGCAGGCCCGTGCTCTGGGTACTCAACAAAGAGTGGTGCTAAGTGCCAAGGAGTTTGCGCTTCCCCGGCTAATCGTAAAAGATTCTTAGCATCCATCCATCTCGCTGTAGAGGATAAGCCGAAGGAGCCTTGCTCACCCCTACCGCTAACAGCCAAGGAGAGGGAAGCAGATAAGATAACGGTTCCGCCTGGGAAGAACATTGTGGTGTCCTCCGGTATTCCTTGCGAGGAGTGTGCGAATCCAACGATATTTCGTCACGTTCGATAGGGAGGTTCCCAGGGCCGCCGAGTGGGGAGGGGGGGCGGTGTTTGCCCCACCGGGCCCGGAGTTGTAGAGGGGGCCCGGACTGTGAACAGAAGGAATGATTCTGTTAAATATTATTTCAATAACAATTTATTGGAAAATTCAATTAGAGTTTCAATATTGGTATGATTTAATTTACTCCAATTTCTATCAAAAATTAATCGTACATTACATTATAAAGTTTATACTGCATAAAAGACTAATCAAAAAAAAACTTAGAAACTTCGAAATCAAAAACGATTTAATCGCGCGGTGAGCAAAAAGACATAAGACATAAGATTTTAAGACATAAGATAAGATCTTTTTTTGCAAATTTTTCATTATAAAACTAAAATTTATTTTCTATTTCACAACAATTATTTTATAGATTTAGACGATTTAAAAATATGAGCTGCTAAAAGTTGAAAGTTATGGGCTATCGAAATTCATTTTGATTCGTATTTTACTAAGTGATTTTGAAACTTTCAATCTGTGGATGGGTTTCAAAAAAACAGTGGTTTCTAATAATTCGTCCAATTCAGATTTTTTATATTTCCAGGACGATATGTGACTCCTATTTCTGCTTATTTCAATCCGTCGTGGCTGCTCAATGAATCACAAAATAATATATTTGAAAGAAGAAAACTCAGCAACCTTCTTTTAGAATGCTCAATCGTTCAAATAGGATTAGTGAAACGAGTTCTGGATATCTCCACAAAACAAGAAAAAACATCAAGATCCACGAAGAAAACGACCCATAGTAATTTTTCGTATTCACTTGAAATTTTTTATTTAAATACAAACCCGAAGATTTTTGTCATCTTTAACTAACTTTCTTAATGTAAATGATTTTTTTCTCTTGTTTCATATTTGCTTTTTTAATTCTATCTTTTCACGTTTTTCCCATTTTATCTATCGTTTTATTTGTTTCTTTTGCATTTGTTTATTTAACTGTTCATTAAATTTATTTAATTTATTTTACTAAACTTTTATTTTCTGTTATTTCTTTGTATTTTTCATATCTTCCAATAAGCTTATTTCAGTATTTCTCTCTCCGCTTTTTTCATTTTAGGCTTCTCTCATTAGCTCAATAAATATTTATTGTATTTCTTTCGTTTAAATTTTTTTTCGCGTTGTGAAATTTTCTGTTCTCCATTTATCAGCTTTTCCTTTGGCACGGATTTTTTTTATTCTCCCATTTTTGTTTATTGGTATGTTACATTACCTTTAATATTTTCCTTTTTTACCCACTTAAATAATTTTCAATTCAATGTTTTCTATTTTGTGACTTCTTTCATTTGAATATTTTTTCTATTGTTTTATTTTGATCTTTATTTTTGGAATGTTTTCGGTTTTCCATTTCATCAAATTTTATCCACTTTTACTTCATATAGATTTATTCAATTTTTAACCCATTTATTTTTTAAATTTTCTCTTGTTTTTCTTTGTGAAAATATTCTTCCTTTCCAATTCTTCTAAGATTTTTATTATTACCCATTAAATCCATTTTGATTGTACATGTTTTCTTTTTGGGCTATTTCCACTTGTTCCTGTTTTCTATTTTTTCTTTAATCTATTCCGTTCAATTGTTCCCATTTATTTTTATTTCTATTAGTTCTTTAAAAAGTAACTTGTCCATTTTTAGATTTTTCATAGTTATTTTAATTTTTATCTTTTCATTCGATGCTTGTACATTATCATTTCTTCTATTTTGAAACATTTTTAACATTTTTCCTTCTTCTTATTTTCATGCTTTCAATTTTTTAAATTTGTTGCTAATTTTTGTATTTCAAACATTTTGTATAAATTTTTATTTTTACGTTTATCTCAGTGAATCCATTTTGATGATTTCTTTATGTGTATATTGTAGTCTTGTTTTTATATTTTTCATTGCATTCATTTTTCTTTTTTTGCCATTTTTACTATTTTCCATGATCAGGATGTTTGATTCCTTTGTCTAATTTGATTGTTTCAATTATTCAATCTTTTTTACATTTCTTATAAAAGAAATGTATAGAATTCGCTCAAACTTTCAAGATTTTTTCCGAGGCCCGGAGGGCCGAGTCTTATATACCAATCGACTCAGCTCGACGATTTGGGACAATGTCTGTGTGTGTGTGTGTGTGTGTGTGTGTCTGTGTGTGTATGTAACGGACAAATTCTCATTCCTGTTTCTCAGCAATGGCTGAACCGATCTTATCCAAACTAATTTTAAATGAAAGAACTAAAAACCAGTATGAACACTATTAATTTGTTTTTGATTCTGATGTTTAGTTTCCAAGATATGAATGTTTGAATGCGTAAAAATGGCGTTTTTTGCAGTTTTTTTCAATTATCTGCCGAAATTGACAATATAGGTTAACAATTTATATGTTTTTAGATAGCTTCAACGAATACCTTTCGAACAAGCTATAGATTGTTTAAATCGAACTATTATGAAAAGAGATATTTAACATCAAATGCGGACGAAAGGTTTTTATCATTTCCCATTGCCAGAAATATGACCAAAAACATGTAATCTATTATTAACGCCAAAACGGCTTATTTTAGGTCAATAGTATCTTTGGAGAATTTAATGAGGGCAATATTCCCTTTCTTTTGGTATTGTGCTTTTGCTGATTAATCCCCCTATGAGTGAGATATATTCACAAATTTTCTTGGAAATGATTATATCGAAATGATGTCTTCAGCAAATTTGTAGCTCTTACTTTTGCGAATAACTTTACTGAAGACTTCAAATATCTATTTTGACTACTTTAAAAGTTATGGCTTGTTGTTTGTGGATTACTCTTTGTCGCCTATTTATTGTTCAATATAGTAATAATCCATTGAAATAAGCCAAACATTATTTCAATAAAACGAATTTTGTATTTCATTTTTCTATCTACAACCGCTAGAAATAATCACCGAACGCTTCAAAGTTGTCTGGAAGGAACTTGATAACTTATCAGTGCAAAAATGTTCATTTGTACGAACCTTCTGACTGCAATATTTCTAACTTATAACCATCGGATCGATCTGAAAAATATCGGAAAATGAAAAGCGAAATAAATAACTACAAGCAACGGCGTAGCCACGAGAAGGTTTTGGGGTTTTTACCACCATAAAACACCCCCCCCCACCACACCGAAAAAAATTGGATTGAAGTTGAAAATTTATTGATGCTGACTGATTTAATTCAATATTACAATAACAATTATCTGATCCGTAGATTGATAACCTGTTGTTGTAGACATCATGAGGACGTTTGATAAATTGTCGGAATGGGGTCCTGATATGTAACTGATCTATTGGTTTTGATTTCACAGTTGTCCAATTGCATCAATATCAAATTCCTGCCTAAAAACATTCCAATAGAAAATTCCAGAGTTCTGTAATCAATCATAATCCTCAGATTTATTTTTAAATTGAGCTCGTTTTTGTAGAGATGTACTGTCATAAGGGTCTTTATTTAATAGGAAGCGAAGTTAAAATTGATTTAATGAAACATAGAACTGCTCACCAAAAAAATGCATAACTTTCAAAATTTGCTAAAAATGTTTTTGCCTTTCTCATTCACTCTAAAATTCGTCAATCTAATCCCGACCTGGAGGGCCGAGTGTCATATGCCAATCGACTGAGTTCGTCGAGATCAGAAAATATCTGTGTGTGTATGTATGTGTGTGTATGTGTGTATGTGGAAAAAAATGTGACCTCTGTTTCTCAGAGATGGCTGGACCGATTTGCACAAAGTTAGTCTCAAATGAAAGTTACAACCTTCCCATCGGCTGTTATTGAATTTTTTATTGATTGGACTCCCGGTTCCGGGGTTACGAGTTGAAGAGTGCAATCACGCAGCAAATTCCCATACAAACTGAAATGAAAAAATTTCAAAACCAAATTTGTATTTTTGATGCCAAATGACTTTAAAATGCATGAAACATTGAGATGTTTGACAAAAATTGACTTTTTTAGACTTTGGTACATTTTTGCCTTTCTCATATAGAAAGGTTATGCAATCACTCTAAAAATCTTCAATTATACCGGCCCGAGGGGGGGTATGCAGTGAGGGGTTGCTACTTTAAAATTAAAACTAGTTTAAAATTTCTTAACAAGTTGAAAATTTTCGGCAAGACCTGGACCTCCCGGATCTTTCTCCATGATCCGCCGCTGGTTTCAAGCGATGTTTCAATATCACATAGTATCTCAAGATCGTGGCTGTCGATCGATTGTATGTATGTGCAAATCGTACTAAACATGTAATATTCATTTCCACCATTGTATTGAACATAACCAGCCATGGAATCGTAGTCTGGACAAATGAGAAAAGCACAATTGCACCACTAGGTGGATTAAAACAGGTTTATATTTTGGGAATGCGTCGAGTTGAGACGAAAACGTAATATGATTAATAACGAGGATGACACTTTCCGTATGTAGAGAGAAATTTATGAAAAATGACGATTTCCATTCGACTCTTGCAGGTTCTGATCAATTTTGATGAGCATTTGATTTTTGTTGTATGACCAATTATATGTATAGGTCAAATGTTTAAAAACAGTAATTTAAGGTCAAGATAGCATCATTTTGAAACCGCCAATTTCGGAGGTTTAGTATCTTCAATGAGTTATATAAACGTTAAACAGCGCATCATTTGATAAAATAATTTTGACGGTATATCGTCCAAGAAGTATTTATGGTGAATTTTCTCAGGTTAATATTCATGACTACAATAAAGTTTCAACAAATTCGCTAAAGACACGAACCTTGTTACTATTTTCTGGAAAATAATTCTGCATAATTTTAAAACTTTAAAATTTATGGTTTCGGAATTATGCCGTTTGGACAGTAAGATCGATTTTCACCAAACCCCCTCCAAACCGAATTTTTGGCTACGCCGCTGACTTCAAGTAAGTAGAAACCACAGTTTATAAAGAACAGTTGCGCAAAGACTGAAGCAAATCTACCTATTGAACACTCAAAACGTCTACCTATCGGACATGAAGAATAACAATGCTCGAATGCGTGGGGAGTATCGTTATTATGTGATTATAATTATGATAAAAAATTCAATGATGTAATATTAACATTTAAATAATGTTAATATTTTGCTTAATGACAATTATTAAAAAAATATATGTTCACTGATATTCAAATTTGGCACTATTTTAAACACCGGAACAGCTCTTCCACCGACAGTGGAAATATGAAGGTATTTCTCATAGCTAAAGTGCAGCTAAAATTTTGACAAATGTGTGTATGCATTCCACTTATGTACCTGTTTCAAATTTATCTTACGCTGCAAATTCGACTGTTTTTTGTCACACCCCAATCAGACGGCAAGCGGCAAAAATCAATGCATTTCGTTCTTAGTTGCGGATCAGTTGAGAACCGGAAAAAGCTTAAATTCTTTATACGATGTTATTTATCGTACTGATTTTTACAAAATACAACTAAACAATTAAATTTTAAATTTTTAAATGCGCAAAGTTAACTTCTAACTGAAGCGTTCGGGTGAAGTCATTTGAAATTTATCTAAAAATAAAAGGTTGCCAAAATTTAAAAAAGACCAATGATTGGTCCAATGTTGCCAATCCTCTTTACGCAACTCTACTATTAAAAACTCTGGTAGAAACAAAGTCGTTCTACACTCGAAAGAAACTTCTTCGAATGCTGAATATCTATTATAATACATTAACACCCCAATTTTATCAGCCAAATATGAATTGCCAAATATGATTTTTTTATTGCATCGAACTACAACAATTTTTAGGTAGCTGTCAAGGGGTTATTTTATAGACTTCTTCCAAAATTTGGCGAACCTATTCCAATTCGTATACCAATTAATTGGTATACTTAAGGGTTTATATGTTGCAGATAGAGAAAATACTAAAGTTTTCAGCTTTTTTTCTACACAATATTACGAAAGCTTATTAAACAATTTTTCCTAATATGTTTGTGAAAATTATAAACTATTTGAAATATTTTAATAGTTTAATTTTTTTATTTAACCGTGATTTTTTAATAAATAGTGACCATCGCTTAACAACGTAGTCTATTTTTCATGGCTTTCGGTGAGCACGATCTCTCGAATTGCTGAACTGAAAATTATGGAATAGAAATTAATTTTTAGTGTTCTTTACAGATTTAATTCGCCGCGCAGATAGCTCTGAATTAGACCCGCTGGTGCCCTAAGACGATTTCGCTAGATTTTCAGAGCACAGTGCACCCAGTGCACGGAAGGTTATCGAAAAGTTTCGTGAAAATTAAAATTTCAGTAATGATGATGATTTTCCCAAACGGTTCGTTTTCGAGAGGTTTTTATTTGTTCTTTGGCATTAGGATTAGCGATAATAATTCAAATCAAGGATACTACTGGGAAGTCACTTTTAGAAAAAGTCGATGTCGAAGTAAAATTTGGAACTATGCACGCACGCACTTCAGAGATAGCGTGATATCAGGAGCTGCGATTTCATTTCAACGCTTTTTTGTGAAAAGGGCGATACTCACAAATGTAAACATAAGGCTTTTTTCATACATGCGAATGATTAATAAATAACCTTTTTAGGAAAATTCAGTTTTCCCACCACAATTTAGATATTTTATTAACAGGGCATTAACAATAATTCGATGGTATGTCTATTTTATGGGCCATTTTTTCGCTTTCCTATTGATTTGGTTTGAGATTTCTAGCACTGATGTTGTCCTATGCTGATTTGAGCGATTCTCTGAGTCCTGCCACAATCCCATGTAGTATGTGTTATCAAAAACATCGCGAAGTATCAAGTTCTAAATGTTCTCAAACGATATAATATCCGAAGAGAGTGATAAGAGTTATAAGAAATGTCTGATAACACTGTTAGGTGGATTAAAAGCGTTTTTATTTTTCCATTGTCTTAATGTTATTCATTTTTTTGCGTTTGTCTCTTTTTTTGTTTTTTTCTCGCAATTTGAGAAATGTTTTAATTATGAGTTGTTCAATAATATTGTACCAAATATAAAAAAAGAACTCGTGAAAATCATCTGGACCAGTTTTCCCTGAAACCAAAAAAAGTTAGCAACACTATCGATCAAAGGAGAAGTTGTGTTTTCAGAGACTGGCAATGTTGTAGCGCGCCGACTTGGGCGAATGTGTTATTTCTTTAACGACTTCTAGACCAGAACGGAAACCAGACAAAGATTTTAATAAAACCATGCAATACCGACATCCTGATAAATATGGAAATAATGATAAATCGGTTACTTTCAAAGCCACTAAAAATTTCGTGAAGATATTTAAAATTTTCGATCAAAATTTGGTTGACTTAAAATTGACGCATTTCTTTGCACGAAATTCAACAAAAACAAATCCCTCATTTGCCAGCGTGCAGAAAATGCTTTTTCCATTTGTCATTTGCTCTTCAGTTATAAAAGTGTCAACTAAACAAAAGGAGCAGCACAGACAAATTTTGCTCGCGTATAGCCTGAATACAAATTACCTGCACGCCAAGTTAGCGAAACCGTTGAAAGTGACCAAATCAACTGTCACCAGCGTAATGGCACCCGGGCGGAACAGTGGCCGATATTTTCAAGCATATGAAGCTGACGAAGTTCACACAGAAATATCTGGTTTGGCAGGCTTCCTGTACCTGTGGTTTCAAAAGCGACATTTTCATTGCGACCGAGCCCGTCAATAAAGAAATTTATGTGAAAGTGTGCATGAAAAAACGTCTGCTGCCTTTTATGGCGCAGTACGATTATTCCACGCTATTTTGAGCGGATTTGAATACTACCACTACGGAGAAAAAGGCTATGTAGTGGTATAACGCCTATAAGGTTCTGATGGCGCCCAAGGACAAGAACCCTCTCAACACACTAGCGCTCGCGCCAATCGAGGACTATTGGTACATCGTCAAGCGGAGCCTGAATAAGGCCCAAAACTGTTCAAGTAAACTGGCTGTGGACAAGGTGGCTGTACAGAACTTGATGGCAGTAATTAAAAGACGCTCAACCGAAAGTTTTGCTAAATTTTTTTCTTTATTATATGCTACTTGAGCTTATGAAAAAAAATAATAAAAAAAATAATCATTGTTGTTTGACCAAATTTTAAAGATCCGAAGCTTAATTCGATATTGGTGAAGTAATGGTCTCTGTACAACGTTAAATCGACACTTCCTCATCTATTCCATTCATGGGATTTAAACCCTATTGAGAGTTTGTGTTTTTGTGCGGTATTATTTCGAGCGAAAGGCTCATGAGCCTACAATTAATAACATGAATCAAATAAAAACAGTCAAATGAAAGAATGGGAAAAAAACGCCACAGAGAACTCTGAAGAATGGCAGGAGCGGATCCAGAAAAAAATTTCGGAGGGGGTCTGAAATTTCCATTTTGGAATATTCAATGTACAATATATTATGTGTAATAACTTCATTTAATTAAAATCAATTTTTGTGGTCAAATCTGATTTGGTATGATTTTGAGTTTAGATCGAATTAAAATAGGAACTATTTTAAAATTTCTCAACAAGTTAAAAAAAAATTCGGAGGGGGTTCGGACCCCCAGGACCTGAATCCGCCACTGAAAAGAGGTTATACACTATTCCGATCTCAGTGTTTTGAATTTGAAAAGGAGCTGTACGGACACTTTTTGACGCCTGTTTTATGTCTTTGCTATAAGAGTTTCCTAGCAGTATGTAGTCAATTGAAATTTATTAAATGTGCGATGTTTGATTTGCACAAGAAAGTCTAAAGAATGAATAAAAATGCACTTTGAACTCATATTCGAAAAATGTATGCGTTTTACTGCCATCTGTTTCATTAGCTGTACGGACAATTTCTGCGGTCGCTGTGCTCTTCGCAACAACTACATTGCATTGCTTTGGTGGCTCTAGATTCTTCAACATTTCTTGCACACAACGAAGATTCAGCTTACATATCGGTACCATGTAGTAGTAAAGTAAACAATTCAAAAAGCAATCAGAAAAACAATTACGCTATTTGTAACTTGATGTTCGGCAAAAAAGTAGCATAATTAGTATAATTATACATTCTGGTTCGTTTGATCTTGATTAACTAAACGCCAGGAATTAACACCGGCAACTATCGCTTTCAACATCTCCAACATGACTACAAAACACCTAACAGGCCGCTCCGCTAGCGGGTAGCATAAACAAGCAGCACGTGTTTGCCTATTTATGTACCTACATTTGATCGGTAAACGACGAACCTCCGTTCGCGATGCGGCACTCTCGATGAATACCCCCGCGCAAATATATTCAACAAGGTATCGCAACCGAAAGCGACCCGTGCAGAACCACAACATCTCCGAAGCCACGCCAAGTCGATCAGTCTTCAATGCGCTGGAACGCAAGATAGATCGCGGTGCCGAAGTAATCGAGAGTGCAAATTTCGTGTGTGTGTTTGCCGGGCGATTGTTTGCAGTGTTTAGTGCGTGCTATTGACTCAGATTTTGACTGCTGATCTGACGACCTCTGTGCTGGCAGGGACGGACCGAAGTGAGGTGGCCAAACCGACAAAGCCATTACAAATTGTGTAAGATTCGGTTGCAATGAATGCAGTCATCTGAACAGCTGTGTAAAAAATATGCGGTTGTTTTTCATGGTCATCTAACTTTCCACGGTCATCGAGTGGAGGATCAACTTTTCATTCAAACGACAAACAGTTAAAGGTGCCATTCGCATAGGAAAGTTGTGCAGCTGTTGTTCATGATCAACAGAAGGGATTTTAATCATTAGAATGAATCAGTCGTGACTAGTAGATATAGACTATGAAACTGTGTGTTATTTCCAGTACACTTATCGCAGTGGATATCTTTGACTGCCATGCGAATTTATCCGGATTATCGATAACTTTATAGCTTTGGATAAAGACTCAAATTGAGATTATGCATGCTGCTTCGCATAATTTGATAACGCATTGGGTTTTTCGTACGCGTTACCAAACTCTCATGAATCGTAGTTCAATTTCATTGAACTAATTAGTTTTTAAAATCTGTACCTAGTATAAACAAAAATGTCTCTCTTTATATATTTATTTATTTATTCACATTTTAATCTATCCTATACAGGCCTACAGGAAATAATGTTGCTATTGGATATGAAAAGCCCATCAAGCAGTACTCAAATGGGCGTAAAAAATCCATCATATTTGCATACTTTTTCATACATGACGGCGCCGGTGGTTGAGTGGTAAGCGTGACCGCCACTCATTCCAATTTGCCTGGGTTCAATTCCAGCCGAGGTCGTTGAGATTTTTCTGAGGTGAAAAAATCTGTGGTCACGTCTTCCTTCGGAAGGGAAGTAAAGCCGTTGGTCCCCGGTCTATTAGTTTGGTGGATCGATATCTAGTCCAGATAGTGAAGTCACCTCTCTGGCGTCGGTAAAGAAGAAGTGATCCAACTTCTATACTCTTACTAACAAAAATATCCTCCTCCTGTGATACTTGTGGAGTGCGCAGTAGTATATACGGCCTCTAGCAAAATCAAGTATCGGACTAATCACGCACCAAACCTTCTTAGCTTTATTGTGCATAGTTTAGAGAGTTAAAAAAGTGCCTGTTCGTGAATTTTGGTTTGCACCTTTCTTTCTTATACGTAGTAGAAGTTGGTGTAAAAAAATGTAAAAATCTTCAATAACTTTGAAAAAAATGAGTATTTTTACATACAGTCTTCGACAATATTATGTAGTTTTGATACCTACACATTTGTCTAGAACATAGTTTGCACGAAAAGTCACAATGAAAAAAGTTATATTAAAAAAACTAGATTTAAGGGGGTTGCCATAGAAAACGCCTTATAAATCGATAATCTTTACTCCTACAAGCTCAGGCTCTTCAACAAAATTCTTCACTATGAGCATTCCTATAACTTTGTCGAAGACACCAACTTTCTATCTCGTCAGTATAAAAAGTTAATTTTTTTAGTTCGATCATAGTAAGCCATGCCTAATTTCAATTATTATCAGATTGTGGGGAATATTCATACTAACAATTCCTCCAAAGACATCCTGTGAAAATATTCGATGGTTTGGCCTCTAGTGAATTAAGTTCACGTTTTTGGCGTTTCCGACCACTGTGCAATGGTCTCACTTTAGATGTGCTACCGATGGTATTGTCCAGTTTCAGAGTTTAATATACTACTACATTTAAGTAGCCCATCCAAACGCACAAATCCTTCGAATTAGTTTCCAGGAATCATCAAAAATCTCTTGGCCCCACTGGCATGTTGGATCCACTCGTTTTCTTGAATTATTAAAAAATGCGAAAACTAAATAGGGTGATGAGCCCATTATCGCTATGTTTCTATTATCACGCTACCCATTTGAAGCCGTTGGTTAGAGCAGTGTCTGCCATCTTTATTTAACGCATTGAGTCATATGGTAGCGCAAGAATTTGGGCACTCGATTCGTGTTTTCGTTGCGCTCAAACACGAGAATTTCAGTGTTTTCAACGCATGTATGTTATTATCTTGGTACTTAACAACGAAGCAAAGCTGTTGATGCCAATTTGTACGCATTCCATTGTTTGTAGGCCGAGTAATTAATGAATCAGTGAGGCGCCCTCCTTAGTATGGTGAAAATAGGCACTTCACCCTATGCAATTTAGAACCAACTTGTTATGAAAACTATACAATTAGGAATCCTGGTTATGTGTCTTCGACTTTCGGAATTGTTGGTTGTCATTTCAGCTACCGCCTTTCCAAGGCCTCGAAAGCCTACCTTTTGAGGCTTCCATTTTGGGTATAGTTAAAGCGGACTTTCATTACCCGCAAATTTACAAATTTAATAACAGGTCATTATAAGAACGAATATGTTTTCGCTATAATGTAATTAGTAACACGATACAATTTATCACGCATTATTATCGCTATCCATTTAATTTATTAATTAATATAGCAAAGATTTGTTTTTTTTTTATTTTGATTATAGAGGATTTTACCTAATGGTCATTTACTTCTTTTTTCGGATTAGAACAAAACTTTTAGAAAAATCTCTAACCCTCTGTGCACGATTGGGAATCAAACCCACGTGAGCTGAGTAAAAGGCAATCAATTTGCCAACTATGCTGTGCCTGCCCCTTTTTTATATTTTTTTCTTTTGGTATAGAGCGACATAAATTTAAATATATCAACCAACACTTAAAAATGGTCGGTAATAAACAAACAACAAAACAAACAAACAAAGTGGAAAACAGTTGATTTCATCTCAACTTTAGGCAATAATATTCCGCTTTTTACTAAAGTTGATGTTATATATTCCACAAAGTTGCTCAAAATAGTTTGAAAAGGTCAACTTTGGTGAAATAAATCACCAAATCATCACACTATTGCTGGTGGTTGGTGGGAAAGCAGGCAATCTCTTCCGACCGGCCGGTTCATAAACAAACGAGCTCTCCCAACCTGACTATTGGCTGTCCATACAGCGATTATTTATTGAAATGTACCCAGTGATGGTGGAAACGAATCACCGGATCTTTTGAAACTAGGCATTGTAATTCTCTCTCACTCACGCGAGAAGAAGCTTATCCGATGTCCAACTTTTCCGGGATAAGATGAGTCGCAAAATTCTCCGTTTCCACAAATAGCGTGAGAATGATTTTCCGGATAAAATTTATTTGACTTTTTCCTTCTCACCGGAGAAGGTGATAAAATTTTAATTTCGTGGAAATCCATGAAAACTTCAAAAAATACATTTAATTGCAAAGAAAAGCGGCAAAGAAGCATGATAGACTTGTTTTTTCGTGTTTTGGAATAACGACAGCAAAGCAGCGAACGCAAAAAGGATACCGTGATAAACTCATTCACTCATTCTCCGGCTGTTTTATTTTTCCGGAGAAATAACACGTTGTATTTAGAAGTTTTGTGAGAGCCAAAAACTTTTCGTGTGAAAATGTGAGTTTTTATTGTCGCAGTAGCAAACTATCCGGGCGCATTTAATCATATGAGCGATAAATGCAATGCCTGTTTGTAATAAATCTCGGAGTATACAGCAGTGTGCTTCCCGTGATATGTCGCTATCCTTGATAGTTAACTGTATACCGGAACAATTCAAGCTCGGTTTATCCTCCGCAGCGAGAATGGCGGGTGCTTCTGAATTCTTCGTGGTTAGTAGGAGAAACCAAAGGCTGTGCTCATCTAAACCAATCAAACCCTTCTCAAATGTGAAAACAAACCAAATTTATCCATTTGGCTAAGCACATTGCCAGGTAGAGAGGTGGGGATTCATTAGTCGAAAACCTGTTATTTCCGAACAATTTTTCTAGTTTGATGGCAAACTTTCAATTACTCTAAAATATTGATCACAGTCAACTGGCATTACCAGCCCGACCGAGTGCAGCAAGTTGATCAGCCTTTTTATTTTCTGCCCTGCCGCAATGATCACACCCAACAGAGCTTCGAGGAGCTGATCACGGATATTGCATCGTAGAAGAGGACAACTGGAACATCGATTGGTTTGTGGTAGATGGATATTGATCACATGGAAGAGAAGTATCAGGCCCGATCCGGTTTTGCTCACCCGGAATCCACTTCATCTTCCACATTGGAGGTGTCCATGAAGATTCTAAAGTGCTTCGTGTATCATTGACTAACTATTGTTGGTTCGGACTATACTAGGGCGCTTGCTCCTGTTGAATTTGTAAGCCTTGTGCCAAATTTTAGTTAGTTACTGAACCAGAATACATTGCAGAATCTATACTGATAGGCCAGTGATGGGATCTTGAGGTTTGTAAAAATTCAATAAAGCTTCATAGCCGATTGCGCAGGAGGCAACAATCTGTTTTCTGGAAATAGCAGAGCCCTCACTCAAAGGTGATGACGGCTATAACACAGGCAACAAAATAGGTGATCAATGCGTATCGTATGACTTTACTCTTTACTCTTTACTCTTTACTCTTTACTCTTTACTCTTTACTCTTTACTCTTTACTCTTTACTCTTTACTCTTTACTCTTTACTCTTTACTCTTTACTCTTTACTCTTTACTCTTTACTCTTTACTCTTTACTCTTTACTCTTTACTCTTTACTCTTTACTCTTTACTCTTTACTCTTTACTCTTTACTCTTTACTCTTTACTCTTTACTCTTTACTCTTTACTCTTTACTCTTTACTCTTTACTCTTTACTCTTTACTCTTTACTCTTTACTCTTTACTCTTTACTCTTTACTCTTTACTCTTTACTCTTTACTCTTTACTCTTTACTCTTTACTCTTTACTCTTTACTCTTTACTCTTTACTCTTTACTCTTTACTCTTTACTCTTTACTCTTTACTCTTTACTCTTTACTCTTTACTCTTTACTCTTTACTCTTTACTCTTTACTCTTTACTCTTTACTCTTTACTCTTTACTCTTTACTCTTTACTCTTTACTCTTTACTCTTTACTCTTTACTCTTTACTCTTTACTCTTTACTCTTTACTCTTTACTCTTTACTCTTTACTCTTTACTCTTTACTCTTTACTCTTTACTCTTTACTCTTTACTCTTTACTCTTTACTCTTTACTCTTTACTCTTTACTCTTTACTCTTTACTCTTTACTCTTTACTCTTTACTCTTTACTCTTTACTCTTTACTCTTTACTCTTTACTCTTTACTCTTTACTCTTTACTCTTTACTCTTTACTCTTTACTCTTTACTCTTTACTCTTTACTCTTTACTCTTTACTCTTTACTCTTTACTCTTTACTCTTTACTCTTTACTCTTTACTCTTTACTCTTTACTCTTTACTCTTTACTCTTTACTCTTTACTCTTTACTCTTTACTCTTTACTCTTTACTCTTTACTCTTTACTCTTTACTCTTTACTCTTTACTCTTTACTCTTTACTCTTTACTCTTTACTCTTTACTCTTTACTCTTTACTCTTTACTCTTTACTCTTTACTCTTTACTCTTTACTCTTTACTCTTTACTCTTTACTCTTTACTCTTTACTCTTTACTCTTTACTCTTTACTCTTTACTCTTTACTCTTTACTCTTTACTCTTTACTCTTTACTCTTTACTCTTTACTCTTTACTCTTTACTCTTTACTCTTTACTCTTTACTCTTTACTCTTTACTCTTTACTCTTTACTCTTTACTCTTTACTCTTTACTCTTTACTCTTTACTCTTTACTCTTTACTCTTTACTCTTTACTCTTTACTCTTTACTCTTTACTCTTTACTCTTTACTCTTTACTCTTTACTCTTTACTCTTTACTCTTTACTCTTTACTCTTTACTCTTTACTCTTTACTCTTTACTCTTTACTCTTTACTCTTTACTCTTTACTCTTTACTCTTTACTCTTTACTCTTTACTCTTTACTCTTTACTCTTTACTCTTTACTCTTTACTCTTTACTCTTTACTCTTTACTCTTTACTCTTTACTCTTTACTCTTTACTCTTTACTCTTTACTCTTTACTCTTTACTCTTTACTCTTTACTCTTTACTCTTTACTCTTTACTCTTTACTCTTTACTCTTTACTCTTTACTCTTTACTCTTTACTCTTTACTCTTTACTCTTTACTCTTTACTCTTTACTCTTTACTCTTTACTCTTTACTCTTTACTCTTTACTCTTTACTCTTTACTCTTTACTCTTTACTCTTTACTCTTTACTCTTTACTCTTTACTCTTTACTCTTTACTCTTTACTCTTTACTCTTTACTCTTTACTCTTTACTCTTTACTCTTTACTCTTTACTCTTTACTCTTTACTCTTTACTCTTTACTCTTTACTCTTTACTCTTTACTCTTTACTCTTTACTCTTTACTCTTTACTCTTTACTCTTTACTCTTTACTCTTTACTCTTTACTCTTTACTCTTTACTCTTTACTCTTTACTCTTTACTCTTTACTCTTTACTCTTTACTCTTTACTCTTTACTCTTTACTCTTTACTCTTTACTCTTTACTCTTTACTCTTTACTCTTTACTCTTTACTCTTTACTCTTTACTCTTTACTCTTTACTCTTTACTCTTTACTCTTTACTCTTTACTCTTTACTCTTTACTCTTTACTCTTTACTCTTTACTCTTTACTCTTTACTCTTTACTCTTTACTCTTTACTCTTTACTCTTTACTCTTTACTCTTTACTCTTTACTCTTTACTCTTTACTCTTTACTCTTTACTCTTTACTCTTTACTCTTTACTCTTTACTCTTTACTCTTTACTCTTTACTCTTTACTCTTTACTCTTTACTCTTTACTCTTTACTCTTTACTCTTTACTCTTTACTCTTTACTCTTTACTCTTTACTCTTTACTCTTTACTCTTTACTCTTTACTCTTTACTCTTTACTCTTTACTCTTTACTCTTTACTCTTTACTCTTTACTCTTTACTCTTTACTCTTTACTCTTTACTCTTTACTCTTTACTCTTTACTCTTTACTCTTTACTCTTTACTCTTTACTCTTTACTCTTTACTCTTTACTCTTTACTCTTTACTCTTTACTCTTTACTCTTTACTCTTTACTCTTTACTCTTTACTCTTTACTCTTTACTCTTTACTCTTTACTCTTTACTCTTTACTCTTTACTCTTTACTCTTTACTCTTTACTCTTTACTCTTTACTCTTTACTCTTTACTCTTTACTCTTTACTCTTTACTCTTTACTCTTTACTCTTTACTCTTTACTCTTTACTCTTTACTCTTTACTCTTTACTCTTTACTCTTTACTCTTTACTCTTTACTCTTTACTCTTTACTCTTTACTCTTTACTCTTTACTCTTTACTCTTTACTCTTTACTCTTTACTCTTTACTCTTTACTCTTTACTCTTTACTCTTTACTCTTTACTCTTTACTCTTTACTCTTTACTCTTTACTCTTTACTCTTTACTCTTTACTCTTTACTCTTTACTCTTTACTCTTTACTCTTTACTCTTTACTCTTTACTCTTTACTCTTTACTCTTTACTCTTTACTCTTTACTCTTTACTCTTTACTCTTTACTCTTTACTCTTTACTCTTTACTCTTTACTCTTTACTCTTTACTCTTTACTCTTTACTCTTTACTCTTTACTCTTTACTCTTTACTCTTTACTCTTTACTCTTTACTCTTTACTCTTTACTCTTTACTCTTTACTCTTTACTCTTTACTCTTTACTCTTTACTCTTTACTCTTTACTCTTTACTCTTTACTCTTTACTCTTTACTCTTTACTCTTTACTCTTTACTCTTTACTCTTTACTCTTTACTCTTTACTCTTTACTCTTTACTCTTTACTCTTTACTCTTTACTCTTTACTCTTTACTCTTTACTCTTTACTCTTTACTCTTTACTCTTTACTCTTTACTCTTTACTCTTTACTCTTTACTCTTTACTCTTTACTCTTTACTCTTTACTCTTTACTCTTTACTCTTTACTCTTTACTCTTTACTCTTTACTCTTTACTCTTTACTCTTTACTCTTTACTCTTTACTCTTTACTCTTTACTCTTTACTCTTTACTCTTTACTCTTTACTCTTTACTCTTTACTCTTTACTCTTTACTCTTTACTCTTTACTCTTTACTCTTTACTCTTTACTCTTTACTCTTTACTCTTTACTCTTTACTCTTTACTCTTTACTCTTTACTCTTTACTCTTTACTCTTTACTCTTTACTCTTTACTCTTTACTCTTTACTCTTTACTCTTTACTCTTTACTCTTTACTCTTTACTCTTTACTCTTTACTCTTTACTCTTTACTCTTTACTCTTTACTCTTTACTCTTTACTCTTTACTCTTTACTCTTTACTCTTTACTCTTTACTCTTTACTCTTTACTCTTTACTCTTTACTCTTTACTCTTTACTCTTTACTCTTTACTCTTTACTCTTTACTCTTTACTCTTTACTCTTTACTCTTTACTCTTTACTCTTTACTCTTTACTCTTTACTCTTTACTCTTTACTCTTTACTCTTTACTCTTTACTCTTTACTCTTTACTCTTTACTCTTTACTCTTTACTCTTTACTCTTTACTCTTTACTCTTTACTCTTTACTCTTTACTCTTTACTCTTTACTCTTTACTCTTTACTCTTTACTCTTTACTCTTTACTCTTTACTCTTTACTCTTTACTCTTTACTCTTTACTCTTTACTCTTTACTCTTTACTCTTTACTCTTTACTCTTTACTCTTTACTCTTTACTCTTTACTCTTTACTCTTTACTCTTTACTCTTTACTCTTTACTCTTTACTCTTTACTCTTTACTCTTTACTCTTTACTCTTTACTCTTTACTCTTTACTCTTTACTCTTTACTCTTTACTCTTTACTCTTTACTCTTTACTCTTTACTCTTTACTCTTTACTCTTTACTCTTTACTCTTTACTCTTTACTCTTTACTCTTTACTCTTTACTCTTTACTCTTTACTCTTTACTCTTTACTCTTTACTCTTTACTCTTTACTCTTTACTCTTTACTCTTTACTCTTTACTCTTTACTCTTTACTCTTTACTCTTTACTCTTTACTCTTTACTCTTTACTCTTTACTCTTTACTCTTTACTCTTTACTCTTTACTCTTTACTCTTTACTCTTTACTCTTTACTCTTTACTCTTTACTCTTTACTCTTTACTCTTTACTCTTTACTCTTTACTCTTTACTCTTTACTCTTTACTCTTTACTCTTTACTCTTTACTCTTTACTCTTTACTCTTTACTCTTTACTCTTTACTCTTTACTCTTTACTCTTTACTCTTTACTCTTTACTCTTTACTCTTTACTCTTTACTCTTTACTCTTTACTCTTTACTCTTTACTCTTTACTCTTTACTCTTTACTCTTTACTCTTTACTCTTTACTCTTTACTCTTTACTCTTTACTCTTTACTCTTTACTCTTTACTCTTTACTCTTTACTCTTTACTCTTTACTCTTTACTCTTTACTCTTTACTCTTTACTCTTTACTCTTTACTCTTTACTCTTTACTCTTTACTCTTTACTCTTTACTCTTTACTCTTTACTCTTTACTCTTTACTCTTTACTCTTTACTCTTTACTCTTTACTCTTTACTCTTTACTCTTTACTCTTTACTCTTTACTCTTTACTCTTTACTCTTTACTCTTTACTCTTTACTCTTTACTCTTTACTCTTTACTCTTTACTCTTTACTCTTTACTCTTTACTCTTTACTCTTTACTCTTTACTCTTTACTCTTTACTCTTTACTCTTTACTCTTTACTCTTTACTCTTTACTCTTTACTCTTTACTCTTTACTCTTTACTCTTTACTCTTTACTCTTTACTCTTTACTCTTTACTCTTTACTCTTTACTCTTTACTCTTTACTCTTTACTCTTTACTCTTTACTCTTTACTCTTTACTCTTTACTCTTTACTCTTTACTCTTTACTCTTTACTCTTTACTCTTTACTCTTTACTCTTTACTCTTTACTCTTTACTCTTTACTCTTTACTCTTTACTCTTTACTCTTTACTCTTTACTCTTTACTCTTTACTCTTTACTCTTTACTCTTTACTCTTTACTCTTTACTCTTTACTCTTTACTCTTTACTCTTTACTCTTTACTCTTTACTCTTTACTCTTTACTCTTTACTCTTTACTCTTTACTCTTTACTCTTTACTCTTTACTCTTTACTCTTTACTCTTTACTCTTTACTCTTTACTCTTTACTCTTTACTCTTTACTCTTTACTCTTTACTCTTTACTCTTTACTCTTTACTCTTTACTCTTTACTCTTTACTCTTTACTCTTTACTCTTTACTCTTTACTCTTTACTCTTTACTCTTTACTCTTTACTCTTTACTCTTTACTCTTTACTCTTTACTCTTTACTCTTTACTCTTTACTCTTTACTCTTTACTCTTTACTCTTTACTCTTTACTCTTTACTCTTTACTCTTTACTCTTTACTCTTTACTCTTTACTCTTTACTCTTTACTCTTTACTCTTTACTCTTTACTCTTTACTCTTTACTCTTTACTCTTTACTCTTTACTCTTTACTCTTTACTCTTTACTCTTTACTCTTTACTCTTTACTCTTTACTCTTTACTCTTTACTCTTTACTCTTTACTCTTTACTCTTTACTCTTTACTCTTTACTCTTTACTCTTTACTCTTTACTCTTTACTCTTTACTCTTTACTCTTTACTCTTTACTCTTTACTCTTTACTCTTTACTCTTTACTCTTTACTCTTTACTCTTTACTCTTTACTCTTTACTCTTTACTCTTTACTCTTTACTCTTTACTCTTTACTCTTTACTCTTTACTCTTTACTCTTTACTCTTTACTCTTTACTCTTTACTCTTTACTCTTTACTCTTTACTCTTTACTCTTTACTCTTTACTCTTTACTCTTTACTCTTTACTCTTTACTCTTTACTCTTTACTCTTTACTCTTTACTCTTTACTCTTTACTCTTTACTCTTTACTCTTTACTCTTTACTCTTTACTCTTTACTCTTTACTCTTTACTCTTTACTCTTTACTCTTTACTCTTTACTCTTTACTCTTTACTCTTTACTCTTTACTCTTTACTCTTTACTCTTTACTCTTTACTCTTTACTCTTTACTCTTTACTCTTTACTCTTTACTCTTTACTCTTTACTCTTTACTCTTTACTCTTTACTCTTTACTCTTTACTCTTTACTCTTTACTCTTTACTCTTTACTCTTTACTCTTTACTCTTTACTCTTTACTCTTTACTCTTTACTCTTTACTCTTTACTCTTTACTCTTTACTCTTTACTCTTTACTCTTTACTCTTTACTCTTTACTCTTTACTCTTTACTCTTTACTCTTTACTCTTTACTCTTTACTCTTTACTCTTTACTCTTTACTCTTTACTCTTTACTCTTTACTCTTTACTCTTTACTCTTTACTCTTTACTCTTTACTCTTTACTCTTTACTCTTTACTCTTTACTCTTTACTCTTTACTCTTTACTCTTTACTCTTTACTCTTTACTCTTTACTCTTTACTCTTTACTCTTTACTCTTTACTCTTTACTCTTTACTCTTTACTCTTTACTCTTTACTCTTTACTCTTTACTCTTTACTCTTTACTCTTTACTCTTTACTCTTTACTCTTTACTCTTTACTCTTTACTCTTTACTCTTTACTCTTTACTCTTTACTCTTTACTCTTTACTCTTTACTCTTTACTCTTTACTCTTTACTCTTTACTCTTTACTCTTTACTCTTTACTCTTTACTCTTTACTCTTTACTCTTTACTCTTTACTCTTTACTCTTTACTCTTTACTCTTTACTCTTTACTCTTTACTCTTTACTCTTTACTCTTTACTCTTTACTCTTTACTCTTTACTCTTTACTCTTTACTCTTTACTCTTTACTCTTTACTCTTTACTCTTTACTCTTTACTCTTTACTCTTTACTCTTTACTCTTTACTCTTTACTCTTTACTCTTTACTCTTTACTCTTTACTCTTTACTCTTTACTCTTTACTCTTTACTCTTTACTCTTTACTCTTTACTCTTTACTCTTTACTCTTTACTCTTTACTCTTTACTCTTTACTCTTTACTCTTTACTCTTTACTCTTTACTCTTTACTCTTTACTCTTTACTCTTTACTCTTTACTCTTTACTCTTTACTCTTTACTCTTTACTCTTTACTCTTTACTCTTTACTCTTTACTCTTTACTCTTTACTCTTTACTCTTTACTCTTTACTCTTTACTCTTTACTCTTTACTCTTTACTCTTTACTCTTTACTCTTTACTCTTTACTCTTTACTCTTTACTCTTTACTCTTTACTCTTTACTCTTTACTCTTTACTCTTTACTCTTTACTCTTTACTCTTTACTCTTTACTCTTTACTCTTTACTCTTTACTCTTTACTCTTTACTCTTTACTCTTTACTCTTTACTCTTTACTCTTTACTCTTTACTCTTTACTCTTTACTCTTTACTCTTTACTCTTTACTCTTTACTCTTTACTCTTTACTCTTTACTCTTTACTCTTTACTCTTTACTCTTTACTCTTTACTCTTTACTCTTTACTCTTTACTCTTTACTCTTTACTCTTTACTCTTTACTCTTTACTCTTTACTCTTTACTCTTTACTCTTTACTCTTTACTCTTTACTCTTTACTCTTTACTCTTTACTCTTTACTCTTTACTCTTTACTCTTTACTCTTTACTCTTTACTCTTTACTCTTTACTCTTTACTCTTTACTCTTTACTCTTTACTCTTTACTCTTTACTCTTTACTCTTTACTCTTTACTCTTTACTCTTTACTCTTTACTCTTTACTCTTTACTCTTTACTCTTTACTCTTTACTCTTTACTCTTTACTCTTTACTCTTTACTCTTTACTCTTTACTCTTTACTCTTTACTCTTTACTCTTTACTCTTTACTCTTTACTCTTTACTCTTTACTCTTTACTCTTTACTCTTTACTCTTTACTCTTTACTCTTTACTCTTTACTCTTTACTCTTTACTCTTTACTCTTTACTCTTTACTCTTTACTCTTTACTCTTTACTCTTTACTCTTTACTCTTTACTCTTTACTCTTTACTCTTTACTCTTTACTCTTTACTCTTTACTCTTTACTCTTTACTCTTTACTCTTTACTCTTTACTCTTTACTCTTTACTCTTTACTCTTTACTCTTTACTCTTTACTCTTTACTCTTTACTCTTTACTCTTTACTCTTTACTCTTTACTCTTTACTCTTTACTCTTTACTCTTTACTCTTTACTCTTTACTCTTTACTCTTTACTCTTTACTCTTTACTCTTTACTCTTTACTCTTTACTCTTTACTCTTTACTCTTTACTCTTTACTCTTTACTCTTTACTCTTTACTCTTTACTCTTTACTCTTTACTCTTTACTCTTTACTCTTTACTCTTTACTCTTTACTCTTTACTCTTTACTCTTTACTCTTTACTCTTTACTCTTTACTCTTTACTCTTTACTCTTTACTCTTTACTCTTTACTCTTTACTCTTTACTCTTTACTCTTTACTCTTTACTCTTTACTCTTTACTCTTTACTCTTTACTCTTTACTCTTTACTCTTTACTCTTTACTCTTTACTCTTTACTCTTTACTCTTTACTCTTTACTCTTTACTCTTTACTCTTTACTCTTTACTCTTTACTCTTTACTCTTTACTCTTTACTCTTTACTCTTTACTCTTTACTCTTTACTCTTTACTCTTTACTCTTTACTCTTTACTCTTTACTCTTTACTCTTTACTCTTTACTCTTTACTCTTTACTCTTTACTCTTTACTCTTTACTCTTTACTCTTTACTCTTTACTCTTTACTCTTTACTCTTTACTCTTTACTCTTTACTCTTTACTCTTTACTCTTTACTCTTTACTCTTTACTCTTTACTCTTTACTCTTTACTCTTTACTCTTTACTCTTTACTCTTTACTCTTTACTCTTTACTCTTTACTCTTTACTCTTTACTCTTTACTCTTTACTCTTTACTCTTTACTCTTTACTCTTTACTCTTTACTCTTTACTCTTTACTCTTTACTCTTTACTCTTTACTCTTTACTCTTTACTCTTTACTCTTTACTCTTTACTCTTTACTCTTTACTCTTTACTCTTTACTCTTTACTCTTTACTCTTTACTCTTTACTCTTTACTCTTTACTCTTTACTCTTTACTCTTTACTCTTTACTCTTTACTCTTTACTCTTTACTCTTTACTCTTTACTCTTTACTCTTTACTCTTTACTCTTTACTCTTTACTCTTTACTCTTTACTCTTTACTCTTTACTCTTTACTCTTTACTCTTTACTCTTTACTCTTTACTCTTTACTCTTTACTCTTTACTCTTTACTCTTTACTCTTTACTCTTTACTCTTTACTCTTTACTCTTTACTCTTTACTCTTTACTCTTTACTCTTTACTCTTTACTCTTTACTCTTTACTCTTTACTCTTTACTCTTTACTCTTTACTCTTTACTCTTTACTCTTTACTCTTTACTCTTTACTCTTTACTCTTTACTCTTTACTCTTTACTCTTTACTCTTTACTCTTTACTCTTTACTCTTTACTCTTTACTCTTTACTCTTTACTCTTTACTCTTTACTCTTTACTCTGCACTCTTTACTCTTTACTCTTTACTCTTTACTCTTTACTCTTTACTCTGCACTCTTTACTCTTTACTCTTTACTCTTTACTCTGCACTCTTTACTCTTTACTCTTTACTCTTTACTCTTTACTCTTTACTCTGCACTCTTTACTCTTTACTCTGCACTCTTTACTCTTTACTCTTTACTCTTTACTCTTTACTCTTTACTCTTTACTCTTTACTCTTTACTCTTTACTCTTTACTCTTTACTCTTTACTCTTTACTCTTTACTCTTTACTCTTTACTCTTTACTCTGCACTCTTTACTCTTTACTCTTTACTCTTTACTCTGCACTCTTTACTCTGCACTCTTTACTCTTTACTCTTTACTCTTTACTCTGCACTCTTTACTCTTTACTCTTTACTCTTTACTCTTTACTCTTTACTCTTTACTCTTTACTCTTTACTCTTTACTCTTTACTCTTTACTCTTTACTCTTTACTCTTTACTCTTTACTCTTTACTCTTTACTCTGCACTCTTTACTCTTTACTCTTTACTCTTTACTCTTTACTCTTTACTCTTTACTCTTTACTCTTTACTCTTTACTCTTTACTCTTTACTCTTTACTCTTTACTCTTTACTCTTTACTCTTTACTCTTTACTCTTTACTCTTTACTCTTTACTCTTTACTCTTTACTCTTTACTCTTTACTCTTTACTCTTTACTCTTTACTCTGTACTCTTTACTCTTTACTCTTTACTCTTTACTCTGTACTCTTTACTCTTTACTCTTTACTCTTTACTCTTTACTCTTTACTCTTTACTCTTTACTCTTTACTCTTTACTCTTTACTCTTTACTCTTTACTCTTTACTCTTTACTCTTTACTCTTTACTCTTTACTCTTTACTCTTTACTCTTTACTCTTTACTCTTTACTCTTTACTCTTTACTCTTTACTCTTTACTCTTTACTCTTTACTCTTTACTCTTTACTCTTTACTCTTTACTCTTTACTCTTTACTCTTTACTCTTTACTCTTTACTCTGTACTCTTTACTCTTTACTCTTTACTCTTTACTCTTTACTCTTTACTCTTTACTCTGTACTCTTTACTCTTTACTCTTTACTCTTTACTCTTTACTCTTTACTCTTTACTCTTTACTCTTTACTCTTTACTCTTTACTCTTTACTCTTTACTCTTTACTCTTTACTCTTTACTCTTTACTCTTTACTCTTTACTCTTTACTCTTTACTCTTTACTCTTTACTCTTTACTCTTTACTCTTTACTCTTTACTCTTTACTCTTTACTCTTTACTCTTTACTCTTTACGCTTTACTCTTTACTCTTTACTCTTTACTCTTTACTCTTTACTCTTTACTCTTTACTCTTTACTCTTTACTCTTTACTCTTTACTCTTTACTCTTTACTCTTTACTCTTTACTCTTTACTCTTTACTCTTTACTCTTTACTCTTTACTCTTTACTCTTTACTCTTTACTCTTTACTCTTTACTCTTTACTCTTTACTCTTTACTCTTTACTCTTTACTCTTTACTCTTTACTCTTTACTCTTTACTCTTTACTCTTTACTCTTTACTCTTTACTCTTTACTCTTTACTCTTTACTCTTTACTCTTTACTCTTTACTCTTTACTCTTTACTCTTTACTCTTTACTCTTTACTCTTTACTCTTTACTCTTTACTCTTTACTCTTTACTCTTTACTCTTTACTCTTTACTCTTTACTCTTTACTCTTTACTCTTTACTCTTTACTCTTTACTCTTTACTCTTTACTCTTTACTCTTTACTCTTTACTCTTTACTCTTTACTCTTTACTCTTTACTCTTTACTCTTTACTCTTTACTCTTTACTCTATACTCTTTACCCCACTGCAAGTTTTTTACTCCACTGCAAGTTTCAATAGAATGCGGATGTTTAGATAAAGTTCACCTCGCATATACCAAAACAAACGCTGAACATTTCATCAGAAACGTGATACATCAATTCGAATTCGATATTCGTTTGTGAAAAACTGGCTCTCTTAAAGCGTGAGTTGCGACATAGCTATTCATATTTCTTTCAAGGCAAGCATTAGAAGAGACCTAATGCACAATAAGCGACGAACCGCATAGTCTAAGACGGGTAAGCAATTCTAAAATACAGCGTCGCATAACACAAATAACAACTATATATTCAGTTAGCTTTCCACAGTTGATTATTCACATATTTAACTGCCCCAAGGTCGCGCATAAATCGCACAGGTACAGACCGGTCTCCGAACCGGCCAGTCTTAGGCGAGAGCTTTTTCCTGTCATGCAGTCGCTAAGTGCCCGTAATCATAGTTTTTCCACAAGTGCACAGTTTTTGACTGATCTTACAGCATGCGACGTATTCAATGTACATGTATATGTAGAAGCCGCCACATGGACCTATTTCTCGTCTGTTAAGAGGCTGCACGACTGCCGGGGTGGCAGCTAGCAACCGATGCACTTGAGCTGTTTCAGATGTTTATTTGCCTAGTCATCATCACGATTCGCTAGCAGATCCATACATATTTTCCCGCGTTATTGCATAAGACAGAGCCAAATTTACGAGTGCTTAACCAATAATGGAGTTCAGGAAACGACTGGTTAAGCCAGCTGTTGTGATCTATTATGGTGAAGAATTAAAACTGCACTCCCAGTTCGATGTACCATCAACCAAAGTTGATGTTGCACCAAAAGAGTTGGCTATTCAAAACAAGCGTATACATTTCGTAACCTGCGAACAAGTTCCACAGTACCATAGTTGGTTGGTGTGGTTCACTTATGCACCGGTGGAGTAAATAGGTAACTATTTCTTTTTGCAGCAGCATGTTCGGCTAACTGTGAGAGGTTGCCGAACTACACCGATCGATTGAACAAATTCTACCATGAAAGTAATGGAACCGGGTAACCTTCATGTTCAAATGGCGTATGAACCCAAGCAATATGAAAAGATGTAGCTGGAAAATAATACAAAAAAAATGCTTAGGCCCAAAATATACCGCATAGCGTAATGCATGAAAGAAAGAACTTGTTTGGATGCGCAAACCTACCATATCATTTGGTTTTGGGGAATCGTTGGTCAAGACCTGTAGCAACAATATGAAAAGTAAACAGTGGTGAAAACAGAATCAAACGCTAATTTACGTTATACAGTGAACTGCACACCCCAACCTACCGCGGTTTTTTTTGCGGTTTCGACTTAAAACTTGAAACTTTTTACATTGTGGACCACTGTAATACCGCTGGTTGGAATGCCCGATTACTTGAAATACCTGACATCAGCGACACTTATTTGAAAACCGTAAAAAATTGGTGCTGTACAAAGCTGAATGAAAGATCGATTTCCACATATCATCTAAAATTTTTGAGTGCAAGTTCAAGAATTACGGAGTAGAAGGCATAAGAAAATGTCATCTAGAAAATAACACACATCGATACGGTTTCTTTGTGATAGTATTATATTTGTGAGTGAAATTCAAACTGTGATATACTTGATTTATTGCACCGGATTTGGAAACTGTGGTCTTAATTTGAAACATAACGTTAAATTAAAAAAAAAAATACGGAAAAATTTTAGTAACAGGAATTTTAACCAAAACAAAAGTTTATACTTGTTTCGTCTCCCGGAAACCATTGCATTGTATCATTGCAACACAATGTACCGAAATTATGATTTGAACTTCAATTTTCAAGACCAATTCCAATGCTATCTCTACCGGTTTAAACGAAACGGTGTCCAAACCATTTGTGTGGGTAGGGTAAACGGTTCCTATTTCATCTTTGTCCCTCTATTCATTACATTCATACATTGCACCTCGACTAATGAGATGAATTGGAGATGATGTACCATACTCATCGAAACGCCTGCCCGAAATACGCCACCGCACCGTGTTGACCCGTTGTACCAAACTGATTTCGTTAACCCTGAAAACTTTCGGCTCATAAAAAAGCAGCGCGGGCGCTGACGCGCGCCTTTACTGCTTTGCTGCTGTCCGAAGGTGAGTGCGTTTTTTCTCTTATTATGTTTTGCTCTGCTAAATCATTATGGTCTCTTACGACCGACCTCTCCACAGACTTAATCCTTGTGCAACATTATTTAAAAGCCTTCATAGCAACATCAGTGTGATCTTAATGAGTCTACTGGAAAGATTAACCGGTCTAGATTGAAGGGTGGGTGTAGTATACATACTACTTTTGTACAAAATTCAATCCTATAGCTAGAGTTTTAACATTGTAAAAAGTGTTGAAGTTACCCTACACTTAATCTTTTGTCGGTTCTAATAGAACAGTCGTTTTCAACCGGGCTACAGAGACGTAGCTTCAAGAAAATCCTAGCCGAAACAGTAAAAAAATATTATTTGTGACTGGAGAACCTGAAGTGGCAGGGTCATTAGAAGCAGGCTTAAAATATTACAGGCTAATCTTATGTGATATGTTGGCAGATGTCGAGCTTAGCCAGCATAACTACGAATCACTCACTGCTCTAACTTGAGTACTATGGCTCCAAATTTTTCCTTCCCAATAATCTCTAGCTAATTGAATGTCGTTAAAAAGTAATAAAGAAAATGTGACTACATACATAGTCGAAATAAAAAAATAAAAAGGAAGTGATGGGAATCCATCGGCAGCGGTGGGTAGTCGCTGTAGACGCAGCCACAACTTTACACACTGTAGCAAACCCGCTACCACTATAAGCGCAATGGTTTACAGAGTATTAATAAAAATTTACCCCTGCATTCGAAACGCAAACAGAGATGAACAGCAGCATTTCATTGATGCCAATCGTCGACAGGTTTTCAGTGGTGATCTTACATGGCTTCTCTTTTGTCGGTTCCCACGGTAAAGAGGGACAAGCCTGTATTTACCAGGGGACATTTTGGTAGATTTTAGTGATTCGTAGTTACGCTTCCTAAGCTCGACCCCTGCCAACAGAAGACAAAAGATTAGGGGGTAGGGGAAGTGGTGGTAAAATGAACTCGTTAAGAAAGTCATTATTTTCCAACCAATGAGTGCTACTAATATCACCTTACAAGTTTCTTGTTGGGCATGTTTTGTACATATTTGGTGAAATTAATTCGACATAAACACATTTTTTCAAACATTATTTTTGATTTCAATTTTTTTTTATTTATTAACAGATTAAGGCCGAAGTGGCCTGTGCTGTATACAAAAGATTTTGATTTCAAAACATATCCAAAAATGAAACATGTTTATAACGGTGATAAAATGAACACCCTCTAGCGACCTGTAAAATGTCCTGTATGTATACAATGCTTAGCATTGGATAGCATTTTCCGAACAATGCTGATGTCCCAGCGGATCATGACCATTGCATACACAAAGAGCATTTTGTAGGCAAAAAAAACTTGCCATGGAGAAATTGAATTTTCATGACTTAGTATTAACCAATTTACAATCCTGTGGCATCGCAAATCATCTACGAACTTTGAGTTATCCATTGGTCATTAAACTTTTGGGATCTATTGGAAAACAGTGAAGATATAGCAACTTGAGGTTAACGTTAAAGCCTAAGATTTTAGGCCTGTTTCTAATGCCCCTTCACATCTTTGCTCTCACTTGAGTACTATTCTAACAAATTTTCCTAACAAAATAAGTTTTTACATTTCTTTTAAAAGAAATGTATAGAATTCGCTCAAACTTTCAAAAAAATTTCCGAGGCCCGTAGGGCCGAATCTTATATACCAATCGACTCAGCTCAACAATGTCTCTGTGTGTGTCAATCAATCAATCATACGAATCTACGAAACATAGAACTACTCATAGAAAAATTGCTAACTTTCAACATTTGCTGAAAATGTTTTACATTTCTTATAAAAGAAATGTATAGAATTCGCTCAAACTTTCAAGATTTTTACCGAGGCCCGGAGGGCCGAGTCTTATATACCAATCGACTCAGCTCGACGATTTGGGACAATGTCTGTGTGTGTATGTAACGGACAAATTCTCATTCGTGTTTCTCAGCAATGGCTGAACCGATCTTATCCAAACCAATTTTAAATGAAAGAACTAAAAAACAGTATAAACGCTATTAATTTGTTTTTGATTCTGATGTTTAGTTTCCAAGATATGAATGTTTGAATGCCTAAAAATGGCGTTTTTTGCAGTTTTTTTTTAAATTATCTGCCGAAATTGACAATATAGATTAACAATTTATGTTTTTAGACAGCTTTAACGAATACCTTTCAAGCTATAGATTGTTGAAATCGGACTATTATCATAAGAGATATTTAACATTAAATGCGGACGAAAGATTTTTATCATTTTGCATTGCCAGAAATATGACCAAAAACATGTAATCTATTTTTAACGCCAAAACGGCTTATTTTAGGTCAATAGTATCTTCAGAGAATTTAATGGAGGTAATATGCCCTTTCTTTTGGTATTGTGCTTTTGCTGATTAATCCCCCTATGAGTGAGATATTTTCACAAATTTTCTTCGAAATGATTATATCGAAATGATGTCTTCAGCAAATTTGTAGCTCTTACTTTTGCGAATAACTTTACTGAAGACTTCAAATATCTATTTTGAATACTTTAAAAGTTATGGCTTGTTGTTTGTGGATTACTCTTTGTCGCCTATTTATTTTATAATCCATTGAAATAAGCCAAACATTTCGATAAATCGAATTTTGTATTTCATTTTTCTATTTACAACCGCTAGAAATAATCACCGAACACTTCCAAGTTGTTTGGAAGGAACTTGATAACTTATCAGTGCAAAAATGTTCATTTGTGCGAACCTTCTGACTGCAATTTTTCTAACTTATGACCATCGGATCGATCTGAAACATATCGAAAAATGAAAAGTCTAATAAATAACTCCATGCAACGGCGTAGCCAAGAGAAGGTTTTGGGGTTTAACACCATACAACACCCCCCCCCCACCCAAAAAAAAATATTGGATTGAAGTTGAAAATTTATTGATGCAGACTGATTTAATTCAATATTACAATAACAATTATTTGATCCGTAGATTGATCACCTGTTGTTGTAAACATCATGAGGACTTTTGAGAAATTGTCGGAATGGGGTCCTGATATGTAACTGATCTATTGGTCTTGATTTCACAGTTGTCTAATTGCATCAATATCAAATTCCTGCCTGAAAACATTCCAATAGAAAATTCCAGAGTTCTGTAATCAATCATAAACCTCAGATTTATTTTCAAATTGATCTCGCTTTTGTAGAGATGTACTGTCATAAGAGTCTTTATTTAATAGGAAGTGAAGTTAAAATTGATTTAATGTCAATGAAACATAGAACTGCTCACCAAAAAATGCATAACTTTCAACATTTGCTAAAAATATTTTTGCCTTTCTCATTCACTCTAAAATTCGTCAATCTAATCCCGACCCGGAGGGCCGAGTGTCATATGCCAATCGACTCAGTTCGTCGAGATTGGAAAATGTCTGTGTGTGTATGTGGAAAAAAATGTGACCTCTGTTAATCAAAGATGGCTGGATCGATTTGCACAAAGTTAGTCTCAAATGAAAGGTACAACCTTCCCATCGGTTGCTATTGAATTTTTATTGATTGGACTTCCGGTTCCGGAGTTACGAGTTGAAGAGTGCAATCACACAGCAAATTCCCATATAAACTGAAATGAAAAATTTTCAAAATCAAATTTGTATTTTTGATGACTTTAAAATGCATGAAACATTGAGATGTTTGACAAAAATTGACTTCTTTAGACTTTGGTACATTTTTGTCCTTCTCATATAGAACGGTTATGCAATTACTCTAAAAATCGTCAATCATACCGGCCCGGAGGGAATATGCAGTGAGGGGTTGCTACTTTAAAATTAAAACTAGTTTAAAATTTCTTAACAAGTTGAAAATTTTCGGCAGGACCTGGACCTCCCGGATCTTTCTCCATGAAGCGCCGCTGCACAGTGGTTTAAAACGCGAAAAACGTGATCGTTTTGAATAATTTCGAAATGGTTAGCTATAGCGATATACTATCTTCGGAAGAATTTATGACAATGAGACGCCCCATCTTTATAAGTCAAAAGTTTGATGATTAATCCTCCTATAAGTGAGATTCAAAATTTATTTCTCATATAATTAGAGATAGCATATTAGTGTATTCTGCAAAGTTGTAGTAAATTCTTCTACAAGAAACTTTACTGAAGGTGGTAATAGTCTATCTTTAATAGTCTTTGAGATATAGAGCATTATTAGAGGAAATACCGAAAAAATCAATTTTTTCATTATAACTTCTTTCCAAGATTTTTTGGAAGTTCAAAATGTTCTACAAAACTATCACAATTATTGAAAAACAAAATTTTGGTGAAGAAAGCAACTTAATATGTTGAGCAGATTCTGAGATATTCACGATTTTTATTCGAAAAATGGCCTACTTTGCACTCAAATAATTCATGAACGGGCAAAAACGGGCAGACCACTCTATATGTATTTGAAAGTACAAGAAAGATTCTGTATGAATCACTTGTATCTGGTTGTATCCATGGCTCTGGTAGCTGGATTTAAAGAATATCATTTATTAGTCTAATATCTTGATTCGAAACATATTCGGTAAAGCTGTTGAGATAAAGTGGTGGTACCTTCGGCAAAGTGTCGGGGAATATTCTTCTTAGAAACATTGCCGAAGACACCATTTTGCCATCTTTACTAGTTTCTTAGATACGGTGCAATATTTATGGAAAGCCCACTAAAAGCAATTCATTTGGTAATCGCGCATGCTTTGATTACTTGTTTAGCATTGTCACTATATAGCGATACGTCAGACCTCGTAAGCAACAAAACTAGTTGATTGGATCGAATGATTCGAATTTGCAGTAATCGCGATGGTGGACAATACACAAATTTTTAAAAGGCTTTCTTTCATATAACAATACAAATTCAACTGTCATGTCGTGCATAGCAAACGTAAACGGTTTGCTTATATTAATGTTCCAAGTCCTGGTACTACATTCTACTTGACCTTGACCTTTTGTGTTGACAAACATTGCAACCGATTTCAGAGCTAATACACAGCCTACTGATACTTAAAATCGTTCCTTGTTAGGATTCGACTATATGGCTCATAAGACAACGCATTACTCTCTGTACCACCGAACAATGCACTGTATCTAAAAACCAGTCAAGACAGAAGGCTGCTGTCTTCGACAATGTCTCTTGTGAGAACATTCCACATAGAATGCCGAACATAGTCCCACTTTATCTCTTCAGTACACCGAATATGTTTCGAATCAAGATATTAGACTAATAAATGATATTCTTTAAATCCAGCTACCAGAGCCATGGATACAACCGGATACAAGTGATTCGTACAGAATCTTGCAGCATCTTTCTTGTACTTTCAAATACATATAGAGTGGTCTGCCCGTTTTTGCCTGTTCATGAATTATTTGAGTGCAAAGTAGGCCATTTTTCGAATAAAAATCGTGAATATCTCAGAATCTGCTCAACATATTAAGTTGCTTTCTTCACCAAAATTTTGTTTTTCAATAATTGTGATAGTTTTGTAGAACATTTTGAACTTCCAAAAAATCTTGGAAAGAAGTTATAATGAAAAAATTGATTTTTTCGGTATTCCCTCTAATAATGCTCTATATCTCAAAGACTATTAAAGATAGACTATTACCACCTTCAGTAAAGTTTCTTGTAGAAGAATTTACTACAACTTTGCAGAATACACTAATATGCTATCTCTAATTATATGAGAAATAAATTTTGAATCTCACTTATAGGAGGATCAATCATCAAACTTTTGACTTATGAAGATGGGGCGTCTCATTGTCATAAATTCTTCCGAAGATAGTATATCGCTATAGCTAACCATTTCGAAGTTATTCAAAACGATCACGTTTTTCGCGTTTTGGACCACTGTGCGCTGGTTTCAAGCGATGTTTCAGTATCACATAGTATCTCAAAATCGTGGCTGTCGATCCATTGTATGTATGTGCAAATCGTACTGAACATGAAATATTCATTTCCACCATTTTATTGAACATAACCATCGTAGTCTGGACAAATGAGACAAGCACAATTGCACCACTAGGTGGATTAAAACAGGTTTTTATTTTGGGAATGCGTCGAGTTGAGACGAAAACGTAATATGATTAATAACGAGGATAACGCTTTCCGAATGTAGAGAGAAATTTATGAAAAACGACGATTTCCATTCGATTCTAGCAGGTCCTGATCGATTTTAATGAGCATTTGATTTTTATTGTATGACCAATTATATGTATAGGTCAAATGTTCAAAAACAGTAATTTAAGGTCAAGATAGCATCATTTTGAAACCGCCAATTTTGGAGGTTTAGTATCTTCGATGAGTTTTACAAACGTTAAACAACGTTGACGGTATATCGTCCAAGAAGTATTTATGGTGAATTTTCTCAGGTTAATATTCATGACTACAATAAAGTCTCAACAAATTCGCTAAAGACACGAACTCTGTTACTATTTTCTGAAAAATTAATTCTGCATAATTTTAAAACTTCAAAAATTACGGTTTCGGAATTATGTCGTTTGGACCGTAAGATCGATTTTCACCAAACCGAATTTCTGGCTACGCCGCTGATTTCAAGTAAGTAGAGACAAAGTCGTTCTACACTCGTTCAAAAGAAACTTCTTCGAATGCTGAATATCTATTATAACACATTGAAACCCCGATTTTATCAGCCAAATATGAATATATGTTTGATGGGCTCTAGCAGACGAACAAGACTGAATTCGAGTAAATCCTTTCTTGAGCATGTTTTCCTTATCATGAAGATATGCGAAATATGCGAAAATAAAAAGCTCATCATAATCAGAAATAGTTATCAGACTACATCAAGGGACGAGAAGAATATTTTAACAGCTTTAGTTTATATAAAGAAAAAAAATTGCCCGATTTAGTCAATGTCCCCATTTCGTCAGCCAAAAATACACCATGAGACTGATAAAAATGGGTCTTTATTGTATGTATTATTCACTGTGTTTCACATTAATAGGTACATTTCTTTTTTGGAGATTTTTGTATTGCATCGAACTACAACAATTTTTAGGTAGTTTTCAAGGGATTATTTTATAGACTTCTTCCAAAATTTGGCGAACCAATTAATTGGTATACTTAAGGGTTTATATGTTGCAGATAGAGAAAATACTGAAATTTTCAGCTTTTTTCCTACATAATATTACGAAAGCTTATTAAACAATTTTTCCTAATAAGTTTGTGAAAATTATAAACTATTTGAAATTTTTTAATAGTTTAATTTTTTATTTAACCGTGATTTTTTAATAAATAGTGCCCATCGCTTCACAACGTAGTATTTACTCTTCAAACATGTTTAGTTCCAGACTTAATGTCTTCAGCAAAATTTTTGGGAGTGCTACTACAAACCATTTTGTTGAAGAAATGAAGGGGTTCAGGGTATTAACATATTTTAGGCTATTTGTCTTAATTTTAAAATAAATTATTATGATTTTACTGCCTATGATAAATCTCTTCTATTGTTCATAAACAATAAAATTTACATTTTATCCAAAGCATGAGTTTGTGAAGCTCACAATAGAAGTTATTTAAAAAAAAACTGGATTAAAGAAAACTTCGTAAATTTCATTTTATAACTCGATATACTCCATATACGTAGTATTCATGACTACAATAAAGTTGTTTCAAATGAAAGTCTCAACAAATTCGCTACAGACAGGAACTCTATTAAAATTTTTGGAAAAACTGATTCTTCATAATTTTAAAACTTCAAAGATGATGGTTTCGTAATTATGTCATTTGGACAGTAAGTTAGATTTTCACCAAACCCCCACCAAACCGAATTTCTAACTACGCGGCTGACTCCAAGTAAGTAGGGCAAAGTCGCTCTACACTCGTCCACAAGAAACTTCTTCAAATGAATTCGAGTAAATCCTTTCATGAGCATGTTTTCTTTATCTTAAAGATCAAATAGGCAAAAATAAAAAATCAACTTTTTTTTTAATTTTTGCGCTAGAAGACTATATTAATAATCAGAAAGAGTTATCAGACTACATCAAGGGAAGGGAACAATATTTTGAAAGCTTTAGTTCATTATGAAGAAAATAAATGTCCCCATTTTGTCTACCTACAATGCACCATGGAGCTGATAAAAACGGGTCTTTATTGTGTTTATTTTTCACATTAATATGTGCATCCCATTTTCTGAGGGTATTTTCTTTCAATTGCATCGAGCTACACCAATTTTTAGGTAGCTTTCAAGTGGTTATTTTATCGACTACTTCTAAAATTCGGCAAACCTATTCTCATTCGTGCGATAGTTTATGTTAAAAAGGGGAATCCTAAATGAATTGGTATACTTAAGGGTTTATATGTTGCAGATTGAGAAAATTCATAAATTTTCAGCTTTTTCCTACACAATATTACAAAAGCTTCTTAAACAACTTTCCCAAATAAGATTGTGAAAATTATAAAGTATTTGAAAATTTTTAATAGAAGTGACGGAAGGTTATCGTAAAGTTTCGTGAAAAAGAAACTTTCAGTAATGATGATGATTTTCCCTAACAGGTTTCGAGAATCTATGAACTATGCACACATGTACTTCAGAGGTAGCGAGATATCAAGAGCTGAAATTTCAGTACTTAGTTCTCAGCCGCGTTGGAAATTTGAGTAAACGCCAGGGCCACTTTTTCCCCGAGTGGGTAGTAAGATTCGAAGTAATTTCCTTGATTTCAGATATGGTGTATATTTGAAAGTGAAAATTTCAGGATAATACCTGGTAGCTATTTGGAAATATCATTTGTTAATGGGCTTTGCGACCGACGTCTCAGCGAAAATATGTTTTTTTTCTGATTACTAATACTACAAATCTTCCACAGTTAAGTACCAACTGATTTATCCTTTTAAATCTCGTTGCATTAATTTTCTGTTTCCTCCGATAAAACCTTCTTTGTGCGAGTACGGAAGCCTGCATGAAGGTATTTCCGACAACAGACAGGCCCTCTCGCCCTCCGTAGGTCGATTTGAATATTTCTCCGATGGCGAAATAATGCCAATAACTCTTCTTTTCGATATAAATAATATTCATCTAATACAACAGCCCCCTGGAAGGTAAACTTCCGGACCGAATATACCCCATTTAATATCATCGATATATCCCGTAAAATAACTAAACAACACTCGGCCGTGTACGAAGAAGTATGTTGTCTACGTACCCGCCTGGGAAGTAGAGATTGATGGTGTAGTCTTCGACGTGGGCCTTAATTGCGAAATGTGGGGTTGGCTTATTCCAGAACACTTTGCTTCAGTCAGTAAAAAATCTGGTTTGCAAGCGTTCAGCAAAAATCGAGGAGTATAAGAACTTAGTTTCAATCAGTCTCATTTCGAGCCTCTCGCCGGATTCACTCTTCCAAATTTTGTTCCTTTGAACGGGGCTCGTCAATCTGTTCGCCATACCGTTATTGCGAACAATTGAGTCATACAGCCATACGTAGAAACCACAACTAATTTCTACGTTCCCTTGTCCAAAGAATAAGAATGAGAGCCTGACAAGCCCATTGAGGGTTGTGTTTTAATGCGCCTATAAATTTTTGAAAATAGAAAATCATTTCCTCTCCTAATCTTCCTCGTAAAGGCCTGAGAGTATCCTTTGATGGGTGCTATTACAAAACCGAAGAAAGTGGCTCCTCGTCTCGGAAATCTTCGAAACTAACAGGAATTTTCTCATGGCACATCAAAAGCCCCAAGTGTCCCTATATTTCATTCCCATGATATTCCTAGGTTTAACACGATGTATTTGGTTAACTTCAGACGTAGATCTTCCAGAATTTGAACATTATTCGCTAGGGACAAGTTAATCCTCGGTACCAGATATTGAAGTTGTCGGTTGTCAAGTCCGAATCAAAGGCAAACATTATTCCCCTATACATCGCACCTCAGCTGGTTCAAGAAGACTTCAACTCCCACGGTATGCCATAGGGTTGTCTTCACGTTGATAATTGATCTATCTTACTGCATGATATTCGCGACAATTTCAATATGATCATGACTACTTCACCACTGCGGCCAAGCGTGTTGGATTTATCATTGTACTCGACCTCAATTGGTGGGCCTATTGATTGTAACATCTACGCGTCCACTATACCCGAAGCCATCGAATCAAAACAACAAATTACCCCGGTGGAAACATATAAGGTTTTAACAGGCTTGATTATCCACACTGCGATTAAAGGTCAGACGAAACGAGATCCGCCGCAAACAGCAGTGGACGGTCTCCCACTTCGTGGTAGGTAGAGAGCACTCGGAATTGTACACGAAAGGGTCCTATAAGGACTTTTTGAATGACGGGTCGCCCAATTTTTTCCGAATATCACCGTTTGAAACGCAAATGAAAAACTTAATGAATGCTGAAAACGCGGTTATTGACACCGGTTTGTCGACGAATTGACAAGAAAAATAATGCTTCATCTGGTGGCTAGGTTCAACGTTGTGTGTTCTACCCAACCGTTGCTCGGAATACACGGAACTAAGAATCCTTTTTCGGTGACAACAGCATTCCATATAGATCTACACTCAAACAATTGATGTTTCGCGATGAAATGATAATACTTTATTTAAACGCAATAATAACACAAATTTATCTGATAGCAAAAATACTCGCGCTAAGCATTGTAGTTCGCATATCATTGTAGCGTTCGTTAGATAATGATAGCTCTGCATCGCTTCTATGCTAATTATCATGACAGCGGTGGTGAGGGTGATCATAAAAGAGGCTGTGCTGCATACATTCTCCCAACAAAACTGATGGTTTTAAATTTACCCGTCAACGACCATGTCCACATCATTACAGTTCCAAGGATGTTCTCCATTCGATGGAGTATGCAAATCACGCCTTGCATTTTCTTGGGAAAACGTGGGAGTTCCTTAGTTCTTTAGCTGAAAAATCATATCAGAATACCTTAGTTTGAATTGTTTTGCATTGCTCCATTCCGGGTAATGAGAAGGCGGACACTTGGATTAGAATGGTAATGAGAAAAGGCGAACAGTTAGGCATTAGAAAGTGACATTCATGAAAGATCGCGTAGCTTCAACGAGTCATTCAGTATTTCTTATCAGAAGATGCTCGAAAATTGGCAAATTTAGTGGAACAATGGAAGTTTAGGAATCCAAAAGGCCAACAAGCCTTGGTTCAATGGGATGGATAAAGCTCGTGACTTCATTCGTATGATATCTCGGGTCATGTTAGGTCATTATACGTTGGATGAGCATCTCATCTGTAGGGGGGTAGTGGAGAGCTGCGCTTATAGTGACGATTATCACAACATTAAACATGTTGTCTGGTCGTGCACCTAGTGCCCTAGCGCCAAATCTCCGTTAAACGAATCCCTTCGGTCTTGTTCCAGTCCGAGATGTGCTAGCTATCCTCGATCATCCTATATGTCTCTCATATACAGAATTTCAAGCACAATAGATAGCCAAATTTCGTTTTATCTTCTAATTTGGTTGATATGCTAACGTCAACCTGGAAGTCTTGTTACAAAAGAGTTCCCAGAGGATCCAAGGAGGGCAGTCAGCCAATCGGTTCATGATGTCCTGTAGTATTTTTCCGTTTGACAAAAAGCTGCAAGTTTAAATTCTTGTTTTCCCTAACATTGTTGTCCACCTTCTCTTCATTTTCCCTGATACGGTCTCTGCAACTCTGACACGGCGTGTTTGGTAGAACAATTTTATCGAAAAAAATCGGAATCGCTAAAACTTCAACATGTGATAGAATGGGCTTTTCCCTTTCATTTGAAAGTAAAAGTAAAATATTCTGTCGGAGGCTCCAGAACAACTTTTTATTTTAAAGGTTTTTTGTTTGAAAACTTGGGTTTTTCAATGAAACTAGTTCACATTTTTGCCCCTAGGTAGTACTTTAGACATTCAAATATTACTAATAGTGAGAATCGGATGGACAATTTCAATGTGTACAACTTTGTAGAAAACTACATCGCGATCTAACATCTCCACAGAAAGCTATTAAATTTTTATCAATGTTTCTAGATTCGCACGAGGCCTATTGCTTAAGAAGCTTTATTCCAAAAACATTTTTATTTGAAAAAAATTGAATTGCCTTATTTTAACAGTGTTCTCAGAAGAACCTGAATGCTAGCTAAGTCCCATCTTTAAGCGTAAAAAAGCATAATTCCAGATTCCACCGTTTTATGCGCACCAATGATATTTAGAAGCATGGAGATATAGTGAAGGGTAGATAAAATTTAAACGAAATTAAGACTCTTTTGAAAGATGCTGGGTAATGCAGCAGAATGAAACAGTTTTTTGTCACAGATATATTTGTTTCTTCTTTTTTTCTTTACTCTTTTTGGAGTATGCTTGATGTAATCTTGAATTATCCTCTTTGCTCGTTAGCATCTTGTGGGATACATTTGGCCTAAATTTAAACTTTATATTTGATCAAACTCGATTACATATTCAGTCATTTGATTTGATTTCGATTGAGAATTCTGATTAACAGTTTCATGAAGGATAAAAAAATAATTCGAAGAGATTTATGTTCAAGTTTCTTAACTTTTGGGAATGGCTGTACATTGAACAGAAAACGCAATAGTAAATGAGAAATAAAGGTTTTGTCTATTGTACGAAGATAGCGATCTCAATATAAAAGTAGATAAAGAAAGTATCACCTTTACCCGAAAGACGTGTTGCTGTTAATGTCTTCAGATTCTGAACTGAACTGGGAACTCTGTCTTCTTGATATGTTGTCGTTGCTCTTATCCCATATTATGAGGGAAATCTTCAATAAACAGACTTGTATTACTTTAAGAATTTACTGAATGTATGGTCCAGCCTGATATTTTCTTGTTCGTTTTCTGTTGTGATCCGTGCACAACGAGTAACGACTCCGGAATTTCTTCTTAAAGGAAATTATGAAACATGGTTTTGTTCTTTTTTCAAAGATTATGTGAAGTGTGCTCGATTTGGTAATAAAATTTCCGGACAAGCAAAAATCTGCATCTATAAGTTCTGATGAAATGAATCTACCCCAAAAGATAACAAACATGGATCCAAAACTCGAAGAGCTTCTTTTTTTAATTTTCAATCATCTTTCTTTTTATGTTAATAAAGACAAACAGGATTCTCAACCCAAAATTGCAATAAAATCCGTCGTTTATTAAAATGACTCGAGCTGTCTACTTTAGTTCATTCAAATATAAAGCTTTGAATTTAAGCCAATTGTATTTTACCAGGCAGGATAGGATCAGGAAGAAGCGTCATTCTGGTTTACATTAGTTATCCCCTAGAGCGAGAAAAGAAATGAAAAAGGCATGATAAAATCCGTTACTACATTAATCAACATCTTGAAAAGGTATGAGATTATCGAATAAATTTGGTCAACACCTTTCCACACCTCCTTGTTCATAAAGTGTCATTTTCGCCCAAGACCCGGAGAAATCTGAAAATGTATTTTTTCTGCTGAAAAAGGGACTTTGTATACATTGAAATTTATCTGAATTTACTGTTCATTTAAACCCAACATTTATTGTAAGTCCTTGTTAATCGACTTCTTAATCCATAGGCCCCGCGCACACCTAAAAGCTGATAAAATTTAAATAACTTTCTCGGGTGATTTTATATCGATTTATAGCATTTCACGAAGTTGTAGACAATGAGATTGTTCATCAGAATCTCACTTTTAGTATTTTTTGAATTTCTTTAGTACCAATTAGTAGCAAAAATGCGAATTAATTTCATTAAAAAACATAAGTTTTCAATCAAAAAACTTTAAAATAAAAAGTTGTTCTACATCCCCCGACAGAATATTTTAATTTTACTTTCAAATGAAAGGGAAAAGTCCATTCTTCCATATCCCGAAGTTTTACAGATGCCGAATTTTTTTCAATAAAGTTGTTTCACAAAGACACCGTGCTGAGCCCTCACATTCAGCCTATCGGAAACTGTTTGTGAGTGAATGTATGTATGCATGTGTGTGCAAGTGTATATATGAAAAAATGTCACGTCTGTTTCTCAGAAATTGCTGGACCGATTTGCACAAACTTAGTCTCAAATGAAAGGTACAACCTTTCCATCGGCTGCTATTGAATATTTTATTGATTGGAGTTACGGTTTAAAGGGTGCGGCAACACAGCAAATTTCAATATAAACTGGTCAACCTTATCCCTATTTTTTGGATGATCCTTCTCTAATCCCCCCCTCCACAAAATCCCCTTCCATCAAATACCCCCCATCCCCACATCAAGACCTCAACTCATCCACACGCCCCTCTTTCATCCCAACAACCCCCCCCCCCCTCGTTTTGACAAAATGCGAAAACTCTTGATTTTCTTTTCATCATATCTCCGGGTCTAATTACTCCGGGTCTAATCAAGCCTTAAGATGGTTTTTGAATAAAATTGATCAAGGAATCTAGAATAATTTCAATTTTTGGCTGCAGTGCTGCCAACTATGCTATTTTTCAGTTAAATTTAAAAAATTAATTTTTCTCTCAATACATATATTTTAATTTTGAAAATTCTAGTTCCATCGTGTTTCTCAGACATTTTTACATAAAAAACACTTATAAACTCAATATAATTTGACCCTATACTGAGAAAATCTGCTTTGAACCAAAAAAATCGCATTGTCCCATATAAAATCACAAACGCAAAGCAATAAAAAACCAGCTTGAATATTTTAAGTTCATAGATAATTTATCGTGAAGTAGACGAGAAATGATGAAGAACTACGTTTTTGGTTTGCTTCTAGCAGATCAGGGTCGACTTTTATGACCGTTTGAAGATTTTCTCAGTTTTGGCCAATAAAAATGGATTTTAATATGGGAAATGCGAGTTTTATCCTTCAAAACGGTGTATCTCAGGATACGCTCAAATTATATTAAGATTATATTATATATAATTATTAGTGTTTGTTAAGTAAAAATGTCTGAGAAACACGATGGCTTTAAAATTTTCAAAATTACAATAAATGTATTAAGCAAAAAATTAACTATTAATCTTTAACTGAAAAAAAATCGCATAGTTGGCAGCACTGCCGCTAAAAGTTAATATTTTTTCTAGACTCATTGGACCATTTTCTTCAAAAACCATCTTGTGGTTTGATTCTAGAGTAAAAAAAACCGAAGATATGACCAAAAGAAAATCAAGGGTTTTAGAAATTTGTCAAAACGGGGGGTGCCCTCATGGCCCGAGGGGTGGTTCAATTGACACAAAAATTTGGATTTCTATATACTGCTCCTGGATGAATAATTTCTCCAAATTTGGTTAAAATCCGTGAAGGTCGATTTCAAGTTTGCATCTTTTTTTGATCACCTCGCGTGGAATGACCCATATTGAACATAACTAGCCATGGAATTGAAGTTTGGACAAATGAGAAAGGCAAAACAGATTTTTAATTAGAAAAACCCGTATTCCCGTATTTTTCGAGAAACTAAAATATTTCCTTTGAATTGCTAAGAATGTTTTCTTTAAACAAAGGTATGAATTGATATTTTCCGAGTGCTACTTCAAAAGTAATAGCACTTAATATATTTTACCTCATATTTTTCCATAGTAGGGGAAACCGAGAAGAGTTGAAACAGAGGAGAGTTCAAACAAAGCCCATTAATAGAAACCATGTCGTTAGTGATCTGGCCAAAATACTCTTGTTTTATATCTTTCGTAGATGTTTAACCGATTATTGCACAACTTATATCTCATGCGTATCACAAATTGAGTTTTCCGATCAGAAAAAAATGATGTAGTTATTCCAGTAAAATTATTTTTATGCACAATGTAGCTGACATAATAAGGAACAATTAGTGAAAATTTCAGATTGATGGATTAATTGGTTCCTAAGATATCGTGATCGCCTCGAATGAACTTTTTAACAAAATAAAACTCCGAAAAAATCGAATTTTAATGTCGGTGCCGCGAGTCAACGGTCCAGCGTATCAAACACTACGCACCGCCTACGAGTGGTCAATGGCTAGTGGTCTATGAATAGTTGTAAGTCAAGTTGTAGTATTTCGATCTTAATGAAATCTTGAGAAAATTTTCCTCAGCGTATGTAATTTCAGAATATTTAATTTACAAAAATTCAATTTTTTTTATCCTGACAAAAATGTGTAACCCGTTAAGGGAAAATTGAATAAAAACAAAACATAAACACCGATTTAACAACTCTAACTTCTCCAAACGTATTCTGCAAGAGTATAGCAACAATATTAACTCATTTATAATGCCTGTTCTGCGTTATTGCTTGAGTAATAACCTACTATATATATTGTAAGTTGGGCAATAATGGGTTAAAAAGCATTATTGCAAAATCCAATGAGCATTGTTTGAACTATCCTCTGTTTCAACTGACCTCGGTTTCCCCTACCAATGTCAAAAACGGGGGGGAGGGTCTTAAATAGTCCAATTGATATGAAATTTGGCATCTAAGCTTACTTTGACATTTGTCTCACTATGAAAGCGGGGAAAAAAAATAAAAATGACTGATTGTTTGCAATGCTTTAATGCACATCCAGTCTGACAATCGGTTATCTAGAGTTTAGGTTAAAATTACACAAACAAATTGGTTTACATTACAAAATACGAAGCCCCATATTCATACCAAATTCATTCCATGTCTTTTATTGAGATCACTCAATTAACTTATTTTAAACACTGTTTTCATTTTACGCATTTTATTCGTTTTGTCTAGTTCTTACATTTCCTTCAGTTTCTTGATTTTAATAATCTTACTAGTTATTTTCAGTTATTATTTTTATTTGTTTCATCCAAATTATGAACTTGAAGCAATTTGGTTTATTTTCTTAATTTCACAAGTTTCTAATATTGTTTAATTTTTCATTTTCGTCATTTAATTAGTTTTATTCTGTTTATTCTCTTCATCTTTCTATTCGTTTTTTTCAGTTCTATTCATTTGGTTTATTTCATTATTTAACCTTAGGGCCATTCACCCCTTTCTAGGTTAGTGGTGAGCTGCGTACTAGGCAATCGGTTTATCAGCTACGCTATGTTATATCCCTATTAGTTTTATTCATTCTATTCATCTTATTCAATTTATACGTTTGATTAATTTTATTCGCCCTCATTTTATTCATTCATTCAGCCTCTTGGTAAATTTTTGGTTGAAAAAACGGCGACGTTGACAAAATCGGCAAATTTGTTTTTCTTTCTTTTTAATAAGCCGAAGCTGTTATAGTATTCTTCTTTAGTCCCTAGACGTAACCATAACCCTTTCTAATTATAAGGCAGACCCTCAAGAGGGTCTAACAAAGCAAAATTTTAAAATAATATTATTTAGATTTTTGCATATTTTGCATCTTTAATTTTAGAAAAATAGGCTCAAGAAGGGATTTACAGCTAGAGCCCATCAAACGGATTTTCATATGCGGGTGACAAATCGAGAAACGACCCAGACGAAGGCTGATAAAATCGGGTTAACTATATTGTCTAATTTTACATTGAACTAATTTGATTTATTTATTTTGTTCATTTGATTCATTAAATGGGTAGAACGTTTTACGAATTTGATAACTTTTTTTTCATTTTTTCGTCTTTAATAATATTTTAATTTCATTTGTTTTATTGATTTTCTGTAATTTATTCAGTTTATTCGAGGTTTGGTTTGTGTGTGACTCAAAATTGTATTCTTCCCATCTCTAGGTGGGTGCCTATTTCACATATGGTCTGAAAACTAATGAATGATATGTGTAAAAAATGTCTCATCTCACTACTAGTAGGATTAAGTAAGTGGTTTTAAGAATTCTCTGATTATTCATTATTGGGGTCGATTGCCGCTTGTTAGTGCTTTACGTCTATAGATAAATAAATAAATAAATAAATAAATAAATAAATAAATAAATAAATAAATAAATAAATAAATAAATAAATAAATAAATAAATAAATAAATAAATAAACTTGGAGTTTAATGACTCAAAGACACTGTATCCGAAGAAATTTAGCCGTCATCGGAGCAGGGTGGATTCGCTGCCAGAAACTATCCGAGTAAACGGCGACAAAGTTGGGAGCTGAAAGGCAACAGGTAGCGGTATCGGGAGAAATTTACCGTGGGCCAAATTCATCGCTTGCGCAAAGTATGCCGCAATCAAGCTGGGAGGGAAATTGCAGGGAGATAAACTGTTCAATGAATGAAGTGCATCGTGATGTCCTACAAAAGGGAGGTGCAGTTTCCTTCGGGCTTCATTGACAGTGGTTTGCGTATGGATGGTGTGGTGGTTTCGGCGGCATCTTAGTGCGATTTGACACTCGAGGAACGAACAATGGACAGTACTAGTGCAAGGAGCTAAATGGCTGACGAAAAATATGGAATATCGGTATCTAGAAGAAATCCAACAGCAAAAATCACTTACCTTAATATTAAATGTAGCGATTGAAATTCACCACTTCTTGTTGACCACCCAATATATTGAACAAATAATGAAATTTGGAATACTTAATAGCTTATTATTTTATTAATCAACCATTAAATTTTTCTTTCAGAGAACCAATCAAAAACCAAAATAAACAACAATGAACCTGCAGCACCTAGTACTCACTCTAGTCATCGCACTCTCGGCTCTCTACATCAACCCAGTGACATCCCAGCGAGAAGTGTTTCGATTATTCAAGAACTGCAGATTTGGAAAACCAGATTTCGATCCATGTGTAAAGAAAGCATTCAATGCGTTAAGGCCGTGGTTTAAGACAGGTTCATATTTGTATTCGGAAATATTTAAATCTAATTAACCAACCACATTCTTCCAGGCCTTCCGGAGTTGAACGTTGCACCATTCGATCCACACAAGGCGGCCCACATAGTGCAGTATCGAGGCGACAAGGACGGACTGGCCGGCTATAAGCTACAACTCTCCAACGTATCCGAGTACGGCTGGGCGATTTCGGAAGTAACCAAGTACAAGACGGACTACAAGCATGACCGCATCATTTACTCGCAGTATTTCCCGGAGAAATCCCTCGATGGAGAGTACGAGTTCGAGTCGAAACTGTTAGGTAGTCCGTGGCACACCAAAGGAATTTGGAATCTGACGCTGTACGAGTACAGTCAAACGACGACTGTAACGCGGGTGGGTGGCCCAGGAGGTCTGCTGAAGGTGCGTGTTGAGATTGACAAAATCGGGGATATGAAACTTCATATCTCGGATCTGTTTCATGGGGCGAAATTTATAGGTAATTATTTTAATTTCTTAGAGCCTTTAGAGTGTGCTGCTTCAATGATGGCACGTCAAAAACAGATTTTCATAAACCTATTCATGATTTACTTTCTCGTTTCCTTTGAAAAGTTTCAAATATATCTGATGCTGCGTCTGTGATGGAGCATTCTGTTCGGTCAAACAGAATAGTCCATCAATAAAGCAACATCATGCTAACATAGCTTCTAAAGATACAGAAAGAAATTCATGATTCGGCAGATTTTTAAAAACGGGCTTTGACGCTCCGCCAATGACGGAGCATTCTGACCATTTAGAGATCCGCGTAGTGTCCACTAACATATTTCTTAAATTTTTAGAATCCATAGCCGACTTTTTCATCAACACTTTATGGCAACCAAGTTTTCCATTCATAAAACCTCTGATCAACGATCTAGTCAGCACCGCATTCACGGATATCTTCAACGAATCCTTCCGATACTTCCCGCTACACGAAGTGATACGCAATAGCTATTAGGATTTTTACTTTAGGACTGAAATAAAACTAGTTTTATACCATTTTAGTGGCGGTAAATACATTTTTTTATTGTCTGTCCGAGTTTTGCAGTCGATGGAAATGATATTCTGCGGTAATTTGAGGTGATGTTGCTGCTATTGGTTCGCTACTTTATTGTCCATTGATTCCATCCTGATTTCTGTTGTTTGTTTGGGTAACAATAATTCATCTGGCATTTCCTAGTGTAACGCTTTTTATATAGTTGTTGCAATTGTGGGTATAGTTAAAACTCTTTCAACGTTGGAACATTCACAAAAATAAACTATTCTATTGTGAACGAACAATGCTTATCCTGAGGAATACTGTATGAACGGATTTTTCTTCTATAGTGTTTGGTTAGTTCAATGGTATAGTGCCTGTAACTGTTAAAACTTCCATCTAGTACTTTCTGGGTATCTAGTCATGGACATTTTGATACTGTCTCTCGGTTCCAGCTCTCGCCGCATTTTCGTCATCCTTTTTTTTTAGGAATGATTACAAGCGGCATTTCTTTGGTCAACATGTTTTGCACACTAATAACATACATACAAACATACACACATCGTATCTAAAATAGTCTCAAGATTTTCGAGCTCGAAACTTCTAACAATTGCATTTCCGTCCTGCGCCGCGACATGAAACAACCAGTTACATTCGTCCTGAAAATTGATTTAGCTACCCGATCTACGAAATAACTTAACGTATACCTACGTATTTTGTAAACTAAATAAGGGTGTATCGCGCTGTCTCTATGCCGATTTCGATTTTCCTACATGTGAATCACTGTCAACTACTTTCGTGCTTTAAGGTGAAGTGAGGGCTAAAACATCCTCTAAGGGTGCTTCTTTCAGACTGATTTCTTTATGGAACTGATTTTTGGGCTAATTTATTCATTGAGAAAACTCACAAAAAGGATTACAGAGAAACAATTACCAACGTTCTTTGTGGTAACTGGGGTAACATTTCACATCTAGAAACTAAAGCTTGGTTCGATACAACCTTGTACGAAAATATGTGAAATGCTTAATGTGACCCCTGTCCTCGACTAAGCTGCATTCTAATTGCACGTTAAAAAGAAAACCCCTAACCCCAAGGTAGCAACCACTTGCCGATGTGATTCTAATTGCGATGTCCATGATAGTTTCTCATCCTATGTGGCTGTGGTCTATTAGAAGGTTGAATCAAAGTATTTCTCCGGGCCGACGACAGAATGGCTGGCGGGACTAAAATATGTTAGTCGCGCACGGAGTGTCGTGGGTCTTACCCCTGTTGTGTTACGCGAATCTCTGACACAGTGGACGTTTGTTTCTTCGTAAATCGTGGGATTCAAATGATGGTCAGGTCTCTAATACCCATTTCGGGGTTCACTATAGGCGATTATAACCCAACGTGTTTGGTATCTTCTAGTTGCAGTACAACAAATGCTAACGATTGAATGTGTAGTGCTGTGGGATAGAGTAGCACAAATTTATCTTCAGCATAAACTATGGATCTATCCCGCCTTTTGCGGGCAAGAAAAGCTTCCATAGCTTTGGTCCAAGAACCGTATATTCAAAAAGAAAACTTCTATGTTGAAAAGCTACTTAACCCCGATTTAGTTGCTTTCTACAAAAGTTGCATGCATGTATACTTGCGAATAGCACTATTGATGCATGTCTCTTAACCGACCTCACAACTCGCGATATTGTTCGGCATATTTACCGCATCACCTTCCGATGATTTCAAAATGGTTGAATCAGACGGTGGCAGCAACGGATATCCCGCCATATTCGGAGGTGATGCAAATGCCCATCACATAATTTGGGGCAGTTTAGATATCAATTTGAGAGGCACCAAATTGATGGAACACTTAAGTAGTACAAATCTGCACATACTTAATGTAGGATATCGCACAACATTTGCACGAGCTGGCAACGAAGAGGTGTTAGATGTAACTCTCTGCTCTGACGGTATTACGCATGAGTTGTCAAACTGGCTCGTACCAAACGAGCTCGAACCGTTGTTAGGTCATAGATACAACGTCTTTGATCATTTAATCGTCTCGCTTGATAACGTCACATATCATAATCACAAATCTACGAACTGGGACTTTACGAGGAGGGCTTAGTGACTAGGTTTCATGGGTATCTTCCGACGATTTATTCCAAATGACTTGGATGAGGTCGCGGATAAAACAAACTCACTCATAGTAGTAACAGATCAAAAGCTTGTCCGCTTGGAGTTATGCGTGCTTCTAGAGGAACACCTTGGTGGAATACCGAACTTATTCGACTCAAAAAGTTATGTAGAATAGCTTGGAATAGCAGACTCAGAGACGGGTGGAGGCATTTAGCTTGGCTCGCAAAGCATACGGAAATGCCCTTCGATCCTCTGAGCGAAGTGGTTGGTAAAGCCTCTGCAAAAATGTCAACGAGACTGGCAGATAAAATTAAAAATTAAATTAAAACGAAAGATTGTAATGTTAATTCGTTTAGAACTGCTAATGGTGTATACTTGTCTGACGAAGATGTAATACTCAACTGTCATTTTAACACACATTTTCCAGGCTGTACGAAACCACCCCAGACGAATGCCTCTGAGTTCTTTTCAGATAGTTCTGATTCTTGGACATTCACTCGTAGAATTGTTACAACCGAATCGATTAAAAGTTTTACTCCGTATAAGCCTCCGGGGCAAGACGAAATCATTCCAGTTCCATTTCAAAGAGGACAAGAACGTTTCAAACATATTTTGAAAAAAGTTCTTACTTGTAGTCTTGTAATAGGTCACATTCCATTTGCGTGGTGAGAAATAACTGTAAAATACATTCCCGCGCCACTTATATTCGGGATGTTAGCTTAGGCGAGTATACGCTGCGTGCATTGCACCATGCATTTCAGTGTGGGAAGTCTACTACCACCCTGTTTAACAATACTGTCTAAAACATTGAAAAAGCTTTTTCAGATAAGCAATCAGGTTCGGATTTTTTTTGTTGACATTGATATTTCTTTTGACAGTGTGTCTTTCGAATTCATTTTGGAAGCAGCACGAGGTCATGAAGTAACTTCATATATCACGAACTGAATACACGCAATGCTTAGTAACCGACATCTTTGCTCATCGTTAAGATAAGTAAAGATAAGGAAACTGAGTGTCTGCGGATGTCCTCAAGAAAGTGTGTTGTTACCACTCCTATGGAACATTGTCGCCGATAGCTTGTTGAGGAAACTTAATAAGCTTGGGTTTCCGACATATGGTTTCGTCGATGATTATCATATAATGATCACCGGTATTTGCATTAACACACTTTTTGATTTGATGCAACAAGCCTTATGTGTTGTTGAGCAATGGTGTCTTCATGTTGAACTATCAGTAAATCCAAATAAAACATCAATGGTGCTTTTCACATAACGAAGAATTACACGCAGAGCTCGTCCGTTGCAGTTCTTTGACTCTGAAATTATTGTCTCAGATCAAGTTAAGTACGTTTGGGTAATTTTTGATTCAAAATTTAATTGGGCAGCTCACATCGATTTCAGAATCAAGAAAGCCTGCATGACCTTCGGCTAATGCACGCGAAGTTACTGCAAATCTTGGGGACTCGAACCCAAGCCCATTCAGTGAAATTACACTACAATTTTTAGACCAATACTGGCATACGGGTGACTTGTTTGACCCAATCAAAGTTAAACCATCTTCAGAGGATGGTCTTGATGGCGATGACTAATGCGTTCTCGACAACAACCTACTGCTGCTCTAGAGGCACTCTTGAACATTAATGGCGAAAATCGCGACAAGCCACAAATCTCCGATCAGCATGGGGAACGTGCCACTCGATCCAGTCGCCACTGATAGCTGTGTTCCGATATCAGGTAAAAACGAAAATCCGTTTTCCTAAGGTAGCAACCACCTGTCGATGGTGGTTCCAATTGAGAATCACTCAAACGGCAAAACATTACTTAAAATATCGTTTGGCAGATGATCGCGATGTCCCACACAAGATCTTCCTCCTGGCGGTGCCAGCGGTCCATGATAGCTTCTCACCCTAGTGGGGCTGCATTTAATCTCAGTCGAGAAAGCTGAAATTTTCTGAGCTGAACAATCTCCAGGGGCGTCTTCTTACGGCAGGGAACAACGGGACAGAGCACGACGCAAAATTAATTATAATAAAAAAAAATATCTTCTCCTGCGTCTCTGGTTGGTTGCATTCAAGAATTCACGATGCAAGAAAGTCGAAACAAGTACCTGCCTAGTAAAAAATTTGTCCTGTCGAACAAAATATTTCTATGTAAATTGCCCTAAGCCAAAATTCATCCGCTTGCAAAAAAAAAATTAGGCTAACTAATTAATTAAATATTGTACAATATTCATTGATTGACTACGAAACAGACAAGTTGCATACATTGCGCACGGAAAAAAAATCCGTTCATAAATTCATGAACGAAACATTATAAACGATAAACCTCGCAGTTACATTCGAATGTATATATTAGCCAACAGTTAGACGATGTTCACGATTCCAGGAGCTTATTCGCGATTTTCGTAATTTCTCATCACGTTACCGTCATGTTTTTACTGTCCGATTTTTCTGTCAAATAGCGTGATTTATGTTCATGATTTCAAGATCTTAGTGGAGATTTTCTCAATTTCTATTGACGTCATCGTGATATTTTAGTTATGAATAGTGATTCCTGTTCACGATTTCAGAATCATAGTCACGATATTTGAAATTTTAATCACGAGCAATGTGATAATTTCTATTCACGTTATCGTGATATTTCAGTCACCAGTAAAGTGATTTATGTTCATAATTTCAGCATTTTAGACACGATTGTTAATATGTTTATCATGAGTAGTGTGATTTATGTTCATGGTTTCAGGATCGTAGTCACAATGTTCGTATTTTACATGCACGTTATCGTGATACTTTATTCTCGAGCTTACATTCGAATTTAACACGTGAAGCGATGTGACGATGTTATTTTTTGGTTACAATCGGATTTTTGGTGTAGAGTAACGTGACAATATTAACTGGGTCATAAAAGTGTGACTGATTCGCAGTATCTTCACACTTAAAAATATTTACATCTCGCAAGATGCACATAAAAGGAGCGTCATAACAACCGAGTTCTACATCAAAAGAGACACAATATTTTATTTCACCTGTCAAAACATGTAAAATTCCATATTGGACAGCAAAATACGACAGAATGTTGTTTACGTCAAATGTAATTTTCATTTTTTCTAAGTGTGTTGTTCCATCAACTATATGTCGAACACTCTATAATGTAATTGTAGTGAAATAATTCACGTGAAAATTTCAAGACCATGTTACATTAAATTGAAAATGATTAGGGATATCTTCTAAATATCACAAGTACGCAAGATAGATCGTAAATGATGCACTAGGAATCATGAGCCAGTTCACGAATCCATGAATCACAATTCATGATTTTGTGAGCTTTTTCACGAGCATGAATAGAAAATCGTGACTACTGTACTAGGAATCATGAACCAATTCACGAATACATGAATAATAGTCAATGATTTTGTTAACTATTTCTCGAACACAAATGGTAAGTCGTGACTATTGTAAGAAGAATCATGAGCAAGTTCAATAATACATGAATATCATTTTATGGCTTCGTGAACTATTTTACGAGCACGAATGGCAAGTGATTACTATTATACTAGGAATCGTGAAGAAGTTCACAGATATATGAATAATATAAGATGATTTTGTGAATTATTTCACGAGAATTGATATTAGATCGTGCCTAATATATTAGGAATCATGAAGTAGTTCATGAGGATTGAATCGATTAATGAAAGTTGCGTGTTACGTGAAATAGCTTACGAGATAATTTCCTGATTCATTTGATTGGTTTGATTTTGTGTTCCTAAATCTATGAATAAAATCATGAGTCAACATTTGGTTTTATGAATAATCTTCATAAAGTTGTGAACTAGTTCAGGTACAGAAAATCGAGTTGGTAATAACATGGCGGAAACCGTGACTGAAGTTCATAAAACAGAAACAAACATTTTCAATAATAAAAGCGTTATGCGGGCGTTACTGAAGGGAAATTTAATATAATCACATGATTTTTGCTCATGGTCCTGTTCACGTTACGTAAAAACGAGATAGTTCCAGATTTCATGGTACTTTATTCACGATATTGGGAAAAAAATTCCGTGCAATATTTGCTAATAATATATTTTTCCCTTTTGAGAATACGGAAAGTTGAGACAACAACTCAATTTGATTGATAATGAGCATAACATTTCGAAAAGGAGAAGGAAAAGCAGATATACGTTTGAGTGCTGAATTGAAAGGAGTAATAAACAACGAAAACTCACCATCACATTATTCCGAAACTGTCAACTTTGGAAGTTTATAGTATTTGAAGAATTTTGCAACGTAAAACAGCACATCTTCTGATAAAATAATATAGGCGGTCAATCCTACTAGAAGAAATTATGGAGAATTTTAACGGCTGTCTGAGTTTATTATTATGAAAACGAATGTTGGTCACTGCTCGACGATTTGACCTTTATCAAGGGAAATACGGTCTATCGTTTTTTGTTAAAAAGTCGCAGTTCGACTTGGCGGTGTCTGATAAGGATTTCTTCATGCGTGTCTTTTTGGCTCATGCTATATATTAATTGTAGTTGCATAGGAAATGTTTCTTGGGTGTCAATAATGCACTAAATCACGACTGGTTTGAAGTGCTTCACGTGCAATTGACCATTTTTCATATATCACATTTCTGGAACCTCTAGATGATTTTTTAGAAACTTGATTTGTTCTATAAATGTGCTTCAAATATGCTTATCTCTCATTTTAGGGTTGAGTACCATGACTTTTCGAACATCGAAATTTTTTGGGACAGCCTAAAATCTATTCAAATACTAAGGTTATTTCCCGGAAAAAGATGTAAACTATAATTTTTCGAGCGCTGCTTCAAAAGTTATAGCGTTTTGAATATATTTTTCTCAATGTCAAAAACTTCAAGCAAAGTGGGCGGGATTATAAAATTGTCTAAATGATGTCAAATTGAGCATCTAAGCTTACTTTGACAAATATCACAATATGAAGCGGTGGAAGAAACAGAGAGAGAATTCAAAAATGAGTTTTTTTGCAATGCCCTAATGTTCCCGCTAAGGAAGTCGAGATCAATGGCGAGTGATAGTTTCACGTGCACCGAGATCTGCTAGAGTACGGTGTTGGTTGATTTAGAGCACCCTTACTTAAACCAGTGAAAATTCCGTATTCCAAAAGTTTGAATTCAATGCTAACCGCAGGGGATGCAATAAAATCACAACCCTAATCAAATACTTTTCGGGTGACCGTCACTATGTCCGCGCTACCATCCTACATCCTTTTGTAAAAGGTTTTTTTGCGTGTTCGTCTTTTTGTACCGCGGGTCGTAAACTGCCATAATTTCAAACAATTTTGCTAAATAGGCACCCATACTAACAATAAATACCGTTGTGAAAAGCCCGGCAAGAATCGTTGGGATAGTTCCTGCACTAAGAATGCTGAAAAATGTTCATACTGAGAGGAGAAACAGCATGGTCTCTCGACAAGTCCTGTATGCAGACTGAAACGTCTCCTTAAAGTACGTCTAAAGAGATATTTTGCAGAAATCTTCAATGAACGCCTTTGCTCTTATGTCTTCTGATATACTGATTATACTGATGCCTCAAAAGGAAAGTGTGGTGTGGGAGCAGGGCCTGAGTTTCTTGCTATAGGTCTTACAAGGCTCTTGGTTCTACACCAGGTTCAGTCTTGCAAGCGATGCACTGATAATATAAATTCGTAAATATAATGAAATCGATCATACAATACACGAATTCATTCGTCGTTTTCTGCAACGAAGTATTTTCGTGCATTCTAAATAGTAGGTTTCGTTCATTTCATGAACAAGAATGGCCGCTTGGTGAACGAAATCTTTCGTAAATTTTACACGTTTAATGTATACTGCACGAATGTTATCGTTGATAACGACATTATTTTTCGCGAATGAAACGAAATGTTTTGTTTATTTTAATAAACGTGTGTGTATATTACGAACGATTTCGTTGGTCGCACGAATTAATTTCGTTTATCTTAGAAAAGTGTTCGTATTTATTATCCTCTTATTGTTTTCAGTCGATCTTTTGGGATCGATGTTTGACAACATAGATTTTTTTTATTTAAAAAAATCGATGTGGCCAAATCGAGTTTATTGTGGTACGAAGAAATGGCCGCTTGATGAACGAAAGTTTTCGTAAATTTTACTTATTAATTTTACATTGCACGAATGTAATCGTTGATAACGACATTATTTTTCGTGAACGAAACAAAATGTTTCGTGTATTTTAATAAATGTTTATGTATATGATGAACGATTTCGTTGGTCGCACGATTTCGTTTCGTTCATCTTAGAAAAGTTTTCGTATTCATTAGCATATTATTTTTTCAATCGATGGTTTAGGATCGATGTTTGACAACCACGATTTTTTCAATTAACTAAAAGGATCGATCTGGCAAAATCGATATTAATTCAACCTGATCCCTTCTATTGAGGACTAAAAAGATTGTGGTTTGAAGTAATGGCCGCTTGATGAACGAAAGTTTTCGTAAATTTTACATATTTAGTGTACATTACATGAATGTTATTGTTGAAAACGGCATTATTTTTCGGGAATGAAACGAAATGTTTCGTTTATTTTAATAAACAGTTGTGAAAATTACAAACGATTTCATTGGTGGCACGAATTCATTTTGTACATCTTAGAAAAGTTTTCGTATTATTAGCCTCTTATTGTTTTCAGTCAATCATTTGGGATCGATGTTTGACAACATCGATTTTTTTTTAATTAAAAAAATCGATGTGGCCATGATTTTTCGTGAATAAAATGAAATCATTCGTTTATTTCAATAAATGTTTGTGTATATTACGAACGACTTCGTTGGTCGCACGAATTCATTTCGTTCATCTTAGAAAAGTTTTCGTATTTATTATCTTCTTATTTTTTCATTCGATATTTTGGGATGATGTTTGACAACACCGATTTTTTTAGTTAAAAGAAACAGATCTGGCAAAATCGATTTTATTGTGATATGGTCGCTTGATGAACGAAAGTTTTCGTGAAGTTTTACTTATTTAGTGTACATTGCACGAATGCTGTCGTTGAAAACGATGTTAATTTTCGTGAATGAAACGAAATGTTTTGTTTATTTTAATAAACGTCTATGTATATTACGAACAATCTCGTTGGTCGAACGAATTCATTTCGTTCATCTAAGAGAAGTTTTCGTATTTAATATCAAATTCTTTTACATTGCTCCGGCAGAGAAAAACTCAAAATTTTTCATGCAAAACCATCGAGCGATGGCTCAACTGAATCCGTACTGCTCCGGATTCTGGATCAACTAGAAGCGGAAGAGGTTTAGAAAATCTTCCTGAAACCGGCGGACGTTTATTTTAATAAACGTCTATGTATATTACGAACAATCTCGTTGGTCGAACGAATTCATTTCGTTCATCTAAGAGAAGTTTTCGTATTTAATATCAAATTCTTTTACATTGCTCCGGCAGAGAAAAACTCAAAATTTTTCATGCAAAACCATCGAGCGATGGCTCAACTGAATCCGTACTGCTCCGGATTCTGGATCAACTAGAAGCGGAAGAGGTTTAGAAAATCTTCCTGAAACCGGCGGACACGGATACGGCTACTAAATAGCCAGATCGAGACCGTCGTGAACATCAACAATTATCTAACGTATAGCAACAATGACTCCATATTCTACCTCTATTGAAGCTCTGTTGACGTTGGCGGTTCGACGAATGGTGCTCGTAAATATTATACAGATATTCGTATATAGCAGCGAACAATTCGTTTGCCGAACGAAGCTGTTTCGTAATAAGCCAACGAAAGTCGTTTCGTGGTTTTCACGAAAAACTCGTAATAAAAAATAAATGTGTTTCAATAGAACTACGAACGATTCATTATATGTACGAAAAATTCGTATATTTTATGAAAATTATCTGCACGAAACTAATGCATAGCGATTTACGAATATATTCTATCAGTGTGGTATACGTATTTGAGACCTGTGCCAGAAAGTGTCTTTCAAGAAGCGCCCTAGGGGGCAAGGAGTTATTCTGACAGATAGCCAGGCTGGGTTAAGAGCTCTGAGTTCGTGTAACTTCTAACGTCTATAGCTGTCGTCAAATTCTGATGCAAGAAAATGCAAGCTAACTTTGATTTGAGTGATAGAACAACTGGGAATAGAAGGAAACGACTTTGATGACGAGCTGTCTAATAGGGGAGCCAAATTTGTTCAGCCAATAATGACAACTTCAAAAGTTGCGCCAAGTACCTCAAACTCTACAGCGTAAGAAAGCAAACACTTCACATTTGCGACCCGTAAGAGAAGCAGCAAGAAAGGATAATCAGGGCAACTACAATGACGCACGGTAGCACCACTGCATACAAAGTTGTGGCAACTCACTTTCTTCAATGACACGTTAAAAATTGATCCTACTTTCGATTATCGCAAAATTTTAAGGTAAGTTATTCAAACTTTGTGAAAAATAAAACAAATATATCCAAAGGAATTCAAGACAATTGATTTTTGGGACCTTGTCACACGTCATGCCGCTGTGTGACGACACGGATGTGTGCGATAGCGAAACAGAAATAAGCGACTCAAAAACATGGATGGCGAGGATACAAATGTTTCCCCGCCAAGTAAAAAGGTCTTCGCTGAGAATAGCAAGTCGCGTAGGGGAATTATGGTTAAAACCGACACCTTAAGCTTAACACTTTTTCTAAGTTGCCTCAAAATCAATAAAATTATAATTTTTATGCAGAATTCTTCTTCAGAAAATTTCTAACAAGACTTAATTTTTTCCGCGCATCAAAAAATTAATTTCGTCAAAAATTATTGGTTGTAAAACTTGGAAAACAAAGTGACTTTCTGCAGGCACTGCGGGTAAAACCGACACCCCATAGGGGTAAGATCGACACCCCCTTTAATTTATATTCTCTCCACTTTATTAAAATCTTTATCTTTATGAAAAATGATATATATGCGTGATTAATAAAGTGTGAGTATGTATGATGCAAATATGTGCTTTTTATTGCTTCATCATGTAATGAGGGGAAGAAAGTTCGAAAACGTAGTACTATAAATAGGAGTATTTTATGCTATAGGATTATTTATTGATATGAGTATTTCCAAATAATCCTTGCGCACATCATTGCAACCTCCAGTGTCATTTTATTTCGTAAGAGAAGATTTGCAAGCGTTCTACGTTCTGCTAATTGGATTCATTCACTTATAAGTGACACATACACTTCTTAGTAAAGCTATCTTTTTCAGATTTGATTTTTCGGACTCTGATCATCAACGATCTATTGGGGTATATAAAAGATCATTGTCTCATTGTGATAAAGTTCGTCTATGACAAACCAAGAGAACACTAGAAATTCGGTTTGATGAGCTTTTTGCAGAAATATCAAAAGCTTCAATAGAATCAGATAAGCAAAAATTCCAATTTTTGATTTTTAAAGAGACTTACAAGAAATAAACACAATAAAAGTATTTCTGTGTATTTCTGCTAATACTATAGTGTTCTAATAAGCTAATTGAAGTGTCACAAATATCCCCAATATTTTGAAATGAATCGCAAGTATACACAACCATCTTAACAGCGTGTCGGTTTTACCCTAACCATAGGGTGTCGGTTTTACCCCAACAGCGCACATTTTTAATAAAAGCAATTAAAAATATTGAATTTCTCAAACTCGTCTTCAATGCACTTAGTTGATCATAGGAAAGGCCGATAATAATAGGAACTGAAAAATGTGGTGATTTGAAAAGCTTTTGTTCGGTTAAAACCTTAAAATCTACCAACGAAATTTAACATCCAGACGAGTATGAACGCTGCTGTCGTATGTTTTGTTTATTTTTATGACATTCGGCGCACTAACGTAAATCCAATTTTTCTTAAAATTCTCTAAACAAACGTACTAATAATAATGTATCATTATGAAATGAATAAAAATTTGATTTCTAGGAAAAGTTGTGGGGAGTCGGTTTTACCCACAGTGTCGGTTTTTCCCACAATTCTCCTACACGAGATCTGATGAACAACAATTGATACTCTTTCTATTGTTTAGTTTTGAATTGTTTACATCATGTTAATATCTAAAGTACCCATGGATCCGTGCATTAAGCCATGTCAAGTAAACGAATAAAAAGAAACAAAATTTGAAAAACTGGTTTATCAAAATGCAGAGATTGATAGACAAAAAGCGACCATTTGTCAATATATTAAATATGTACCAAAAAATCTGTTTTAATCTACCTAGTGGTGCAATCGTGCCTTTCTTAGAAAAGACCCAGGCAATCTTACAGAACAATTCGACCTGGCAATCCGAGCAATTTGATATTGATAGGTTAAAATCATTTTAAATACACTGGTTTGGTTTTGCTTTTACGCTATTTTTACACATTTTCACGATCTCGACGTGGTGCTGTTCTGAATAGGTGCATATCCATTTTTCATACGGGAAGGATTAAAACCCAAATTAAATAACCAGAGAGTAGAACCGTCCTTCTCGAAAGTATAGGTTCTGAAAAAACTAACAACCTATTATAAGGTAAGTGGGATACTGCCACCATTTGAGCTATCAAGCTTGATTGAGTTGACAGCTGATTGAAATAAGTATTACAAAATGGCTGACATAGCTATACCTCTAATTGAGATATACTGGTGTGGCGGCGCTAGAGTTTTGACCGACATTCAGTCAAATATTTACACAAGTATTTTACACTTATTCGTTCGAATAAGGAATTCTGTTCTCTGTGTAATTACTATATATTGAGAAATTAATGAAGAACTTACAGGTTCCCTTAGAGAATGATAGAAGTTTGTCGCTGGTTGAATCGCTGGTCACTTACAGAATCGGAACGTCAGAGACTTTTGAAGCTCTTGAATACTTTTCTGTATCTGTTTCATTACGCCAAGATTACATTCGTGATTCGTCAAAAAAGTACCTAAACAGTCTTTAGTTATGAAATGACATTGTTTTAGCCATCACCTACTAATACTACGCACTACAGGAAAAACTGAGAATAAATAACCTACTGTACATAGATCATGTCCTAGTTAGAGCTAACATACAAACAAAAACATTACGCACATGTTCTTCTCTACTTCAGATCCCTGGTCATTTCTTCGCTTCGGGAGGTAATGCGCCGCTGACTAGCACACACTTACATTCTAAATAAATTAAAACATCTACCCCTCCAGCTCTACAGAATTTGACAAGCATTTGAGTGCACTTTATGGTGTCGTCCGTTTTGGTGGTGAGCCGCCATAGCTGCAGCATACCCGGAACAGCATTTGTGCTCTTTTGCGTGGGTGAAACTAAAACTCTGGGTCACTTTACCACTACCGGGACCGCCTGCCGGAGCCGAGCTGCCACAGCTGTGACAGTGCTGCGTATGCTCGCAGGCTGGTGGCCCAACCGGAGGTGTCGGTGCTGGTGCTTGAGATCTACAATCGCGGGAAGTGCCGGTGGGAATGTTGTTGTAGACCGAGTTGTTGCAGCATGTCGCCGGAGCGGAAATCATCGCAGAAGACGAACATGTAATGGGAAAATGAACGTTAAGACTATACAGTGCAAAGCAGGGTTCGGAATTGTTATTGACAATATTGTTTTGACTGTTGACAGCGTTGCAATGTGCAACTACCGACCTACTACAGTTAGATTTGCAAATGTTGCCATCCGATCGGGAGATGGGAGGGCTCATGAAGCACATTGCTGGCAGATCCGTCTCGTAGATCTCCTCGACCATCTTGTCGAGCTTCTGCAGGGCCTCATTTTGTTTCTGCTGCACGCTGTCCATCTTAGCCTTTCTGCTTATTGCCTTCTGTTGTTCGTATGTGTTCGTGGCCGGAACTTGAGATTTGATTGCCAGGGCGCTACAACGTTCGAAATCTGTTAAAATAATGCATACACTTAACTAATCAAAAGACTCATACGTTTTCTTAGATGTTTCCTGTGCGTAACCCTGATCGATTGAACTATGTGCCGACGTTGTAGTGTTTGATAGGAGATCCAGCTCCTCTTTGTTGAACTGAAAACGTAAAAACATCGAAGCTAAAGTCATAAGCAACTTGCGATAAATAAAATCCTCTTTACATGACTGGGTATATAGGGCTTCGCTTTCGATCTGAATGCAGGCGGTGGGCTGAATGCACAGGAGGATGGAGTCGACGACGTGTACTGTGTGTTGCTGAGCGAGTTCCGATGATGAAGATCTTCCAGAAAATCTTCCGTGTCACTAATTAATGAACCAAACACGTCCGAAACATTGTTCAAAAATGGATGACCAGTAGAATTTGAGCGACTCTCCCTTCGTGGACCGAAACTATGCAGCTTAACAGGAGAGTTTGCAGTGCTTCGTCGTGCGACATCCTCGAACGTGACAGGCGAGTAGACACGCCGATCATCCGCTCCAGCGGAGCAGAGACCACCGCTGGATTGTTTCTGCTGAATGTTAAACCCGGATATACTGACTCGTCGGTCCTTTGATTCGATGTATTCGATCGAGGGCCTCTTCACTTCATCGGCCAACATCTGCAGCGGCGGCCGATTCTCCTTGTAGTCCAACCAGTATGTTTTCATCGTACCTTTACCCTTGACGTCAATTTCGCCTCGTTCGGACACCTGATAGTTGACGGGTAGAAAGTTTTTCGTTGATTGTGATATGTGTATTTTCATAGCTTGACTAGTAGATTCCATCCGGGAGGCCGTATTAACAGAATCACCGAATAAACAGTAACGGGGCATCTTCAGGCCGACAATACCCGCTACTACAGCACCAGAGTGAACACCCACCCGTATTCGCAAGTGGGTTCCTGCAACGAAAAATAAAAACATTTTTCTTCCAACTCTAAAACTTCCATTAATTCATTAAGTTACCAGTTGAGGGATCTTTAAGATCCGTAATCGCCTCAATCATGTCCAAGGCCATATCACATACTTTTTCCGCATGGTTCTGCTCTTTTTCAGGGGCTCCTGAAACTACCATGTAGGCATCGCCTATCGTTTCCACCTATGTTAAAAATAGTATGCTAAAACATTGATTCTAACACTCTGAGTACCTCCGATAGCTACCTTATATACATTATTTCTCTCCGTCAGCGTATCGAATATCGAATACATAGCATTCAGCATCGAAACCACTTCCATCGGCGTAATCCGGCTGCAAATCTCCGTGAAGGTGACCACATCCGAAAACAGTATCGACACACTGTTGAACATCTCGCAGGTGTCGATGGGGTTCTCCCCGCGCCGCAGCCGGTCCGCCACCTGCTTCGGTATCATCTGATACAGCAGCTCGTCCGTGCGGCGCATCTCCTCGTCCAGCTTACGCATCGATTCTTCCAACTTTTTCGATTTCTGTTGCTCCTGATCCAGGGCGAGCTTAAGTTCTACAGATTGCTGGGTACCAGCCAGCATGAGATCTCTGGCGGGGCAGAAGAAAATTCGGAATAACAGTGCGTTTTGCGTTTTGATACTGTTGCTAGGTTCTAGAACTACGGAATCTTACCTGCTAAAGTCATGCATCGACAGGTCGTTTATATACAAACCGGTCGTGATCAATGAGGACAACTTCGGCATCACGGGCGTTCCGAGGAACATAATCATGCGCCAGTTTTCCATGTAGATCATCTGACCTGTAATTGATTTAGATTATTCAGTGGTTCAATACAACTAGCGGGTCTGCAAATATTGTAACATTGTCGCATCGGAGATCTAAGAAATGTAACTATTTCTAATAGTGTATGTCAATGGACACTTTCACGTTTATTTTATAGTTTTGAAAAACGATTTTAATAATTAATAAAAAGTTCCCTCCTCAAGAAACTTATAAAATAAATTCAACAAGCGTCTCTTGGCAGAGTCTGGCAGATTCTTTATTAAGTTAAATTTGCTTCTGTCAGGCCATGGGGTTTTATTGTTACATGTTAAGAGAGCAAGTGGGAGCTCCACCATTGAAAACGGTGTTTCGTTTGCATTATTGTGAAGGGACACGGCGTGGTAAATCTTCTGTGCCGGGGCAAAATCGAATATCCAACGGTTTGAATATTTCACGCCCTCGTTAGTACGGTTTCGTAAGCGTCGGGCCGTGCCCCAAAGAGTGCTCATCGATGTTCCTCTCGTTAGCCCGTCGACGAACCGGCGCCAGTAGCTACGTTTTTGGCTTTCATCACACTCTTCATGCGCGTTTCTGCTTTGGCGTACTGTTGGTAGCTAGCTGGTAGCCCGTCGTCCCGGAAGGTCGCAAGAATTCGCGTTTACTCTGATCTAGAATCGCGGTATCGAGAATCAAACCAACCAGGAATCCGTACTCTTCCTCCGGAAGAAGTTCTTGTGTCGGCTCTACTTTTCCGGATATCGCGGACGCGTAGCTCTTCCAATTAATATTTAGGGTCCGATGGCGTAGCTATCTTTAGTATTTCTGCAAAAGATCGCTTGGAGCGTCCCTAAAGGCAACGCTTAAAATTCTCCTCGCGCTGTTTGTGCGCGGGACATGTTGGGAGATAATGCGGGTTTTCCCCACAGTAGAGACACTTTTCAACATCCCTTCCACGAGAATCATCCGCATGATTCTCACCGCATTTCCCACAACAAGCCTTATTGCTACAATTGGAGGTTGTGTGTCCCAATTGTTTACAGTTCATTACACGCGGCACAAAGAGGCGAACAGGTACACGAACCTTGTCAAAGAGGAGGTAGTTGGGCAGAGCAGAACCAGTGAAGGTCATCAGATAAATGTCTGAGTTGACCTATGTTTTCTTCCCGTCAGCTGATGCTGAATGCAAACGTTTGCATTCCAGTATCTGCACTGGGTTAAGCATGGGGTCTTTGAAACAGCCAGTCCCATGTTTCAGCAGTGCACGTTAGAATGAGAACCAAGAAGGGGAAACGTAAATAAAAAAGTTAACTTATGTATGAAGCGGTATCCAGACGGCTTACTCTACTTCACTGGTCACTGGCCGAATAGCGGTACGCAGAAACAGAAACACAAAAGAAGGGAAAAACTGAAACCTCTACGAGACGGAAGATGTGCAAGATAATTTTTTTTATTCCGATTATGGAGGTTTTATCCTTAAGGTCATTCGCCTCTTCGGGTTAGAAAAATCTCTTAAGAAAAATCTCTAACCCTATGTGCGGGGTTGGGACTCGAACCCAGGTGAGTTGCGTACAAGGCAATTTGCTGTGTTACCGTACTCTTCAACCCGTAACTCCGGAACCGTCTCCGAAGTCGAATCAACTAAAAATTGAGTTGTAGCTTATGGGAACGTTATACTGTTCATTTGAAACTAAGTTTGTGCCAATGTAACCGTCAGCCGCTGGACGCAACAGTTATGACGTAGTCATTCCCTCCGTATCGCAGCTTGTTCCCCTTCCTGACAACAGTACATCCTGCTCTCCCCGCGCTATTTGCGGTGATAGTGATCATCGAGCCCACAGTCCTGAAACTTGGAATGCAGCACGACACCTCTCACATGACACTGATGGTTTGCGGATTTACTATCAGAACGCGAGAGGGCTTAAGACGAAAATTGATGACGTGTATTTAGCTGCTGTGGACGGTGACTACGATGTTTGCGTCTTCACCGAAACATGGCTCGATGCGCGTATAACATCAGTGCAGCTTTTCGGCGATGCTTACACCGTATACCGTGCGGACCGAAATAGTGGCAACAGTATTCGCGGACGTGGAGGAGGAGTTTTGATTGCTGTTTCCACCGCATTTGCCTCATGTGAGATTGATGTAGGTAGTTTAACCAGTGTTGAGGCTGTTTGGGTTAGAATTACAACTCCATCGAGGAACTTTTATATTGGTGCTGTCTATATTCCTCCTGAAAAGCGACTCGACTGCAATATCATGCAACTTCACATGGATGCTGTGAATAACGCTTCTTCACAAGCTGGCGCGGATGGCGTGATGATTGTCCTTGGTGATTTCAATCAGCCAGGACTCATTTGGGTGCCGTCACGACACGGATACGCTTACCCGGACCCGATTGCTTCGACAACCAACATCGCCAGTCGTTTGCTACTGGACGGATTTGCTTTCAACGGACTAAGTCAAGTAAGCATGATTCCTAACCACCAGTCACGCTTTCTGGATCTCGTCTTTGTTAGTGAAACTATTATACCTGTATGTTCCGTCAATGAAGCATCCAGCGTGATTGTTCCACTTGACAACTTTCATCCCGCGCTTGAAATCTCAATTGGCACTATTCGATCAGTTCAGTATGTAGAAACTCTTTCTGTCGACCGTCTCAACTTTCGCAAAACTGATTTTGTAAAGCTGCGCAGTTCTCTGTCGCAAATTGATTGGAGTGTACTGCATGCCCAAGTGAGTGTTAATGCTGCAGTTGCCATCTACAAGCGACTACTACTGAACTGTGTTGAGACCTCAGTGCCTAAATGTCAGCCTCCTAGCAAGCCACCCTGGTCCAACAGCACTCTTCGAAAGCTAAAACGTACTCGAGCAAAAACCCTACGTGCGTACACAAATCGACGGTGTCCTCTTTCTAAGCGCATGTTCACTTTAGCCAGTAATGAGTATCGTTGTTACAACAAGCTTCTGTACAAACGCTATGTAAACCGCATCCAGAATAATCTACGCCGAAACCCGAAGGGCTTTTGGTCATTTGTCAACACGAAGCGTAAAGAAACTGGACTTCCATCAAGGATGCTTTACGACGGCGAAGAAGCTACGACAACTGTTGCGAAATGTACGCTGTTTGCCAGATTCTTCTCGAGTGTTTTTTCAACTGACTCGCCAACCGCAAACGAACTCGAAAATGCCTCTCGCGACGTTCCTGCTTGTGCTGTTGATTTGGATGTGTTTACTGTCTCTGAACAAATGGTTATATCTGCAATTCGGAAAACCAAGTCATCTTATGCACCCGGCCTCAGTGCTATACCTTCAACTGTATTGAAAAAATGTTCGGACTTACTTGTAACACCACTTGCATATATTTTTAACCTATCGCTTCAGCAGCAAACGTTTCCTGAGGATTGGAAATGCTCAGTTATGTTCCCGGTATTCAAGAAAGGTGACAAACGCAACATAGCGAACTATCGCGGAATCTCTTCGCTAGGAGTCGAATCTAAAGTTTTTGAATCAATTATCAACGAGGCGTTATTTTCTGCTTGTCGACACTACATTAGTACATCTCAGCACGGATTTTTCCCAGGACGTTCAGTCGAGACGAATCTCGTCTGCTTTACGTCATTTTGCACGGAACAAATGTCTAAGAAATTGCAGGTGGATACAATATACACTGATCTAAAGGCAGCTTTTGATAGAGTTAATCATGAGATACTGATAACAAAGCTTGATAAGCTAGGGTGTTCTACTAGATTCTGCCATTGGCTTCGATCCTACCTTGTGCACCGTGAAATCGTTGTTCAAATTGGCGATATTGTTTCAGAATCCTTTTTCAACACTTCCGGAGTTCCTCAAGGTAGTACGCTAGGTCCACTACTTTTTTCACTGTTCGTGAACGATGCGGTTTTCGTTCTAAGCCGTGGAGGAAAGCTGTTTTTTGCCGACGACTTAAAAAATTTTCTTGTTATACGGAATGAAGCCGATTGCCGTGAGCTACAGCATCTTATTGACACCTTTTATAGCTGGTGTGTAAGAAACATGATGGTCCTTAGCGTTGCAAAATGTTTTGTCATCAGCTATTACCGAACGAGAAATATGGTTACCTTCAACTATAACATCGCAGGAACTCTACTACAACGCGTTGACCACGTGAAGGATCTAGGAGTCATTCTTGATGATAAGCTAACGTATACTCATCACGTCTCAGCGACCATCGACAGAGCCAATCGTTTGCTGGGATTTATTTTCAAAATATCCAACGAATTTCGGGATCCTCTATGCTTCAAGGCTCTTTATTGCTCATTGGTGCGCCCGCAGTTGGAATTTGCAAACGTCGTTTGGTGCCCGTATCAAGCTACGTGGAGCCTTAGGATCGAAGCAGTCCAGCGTAAATTCATACGATATGCGTTACGTGAATTGCCGTGGAACGATCCATTAAACCTGCCACCGTACGAGGACCGTTGTCGTCTTTTAGGACTCAATACTTTAACACGCCGGAGACATGCAGCGCAAGCTACCTTCGTGTCAAAGATTCTGCTGGCTGAATATGATGATCCGGAGCTACTAGCGCAAATCAACCTCTACGCGCCTACCCGTTCTCTTCGCCCTCGAGCCCTGCTGCATTCTGAAATGCGCAGCACTAACTACGCTACCAATAGTCCAATTTTAGCAATGAGTCGTCGCTTCAACGAGTTTGCTGAAATTTTCGACTTCGTCATGAACTCTTCGCAGTTTCGTCGTCGTATATTGTCACTATTTTAATTATGTTTAGTTTACCTTAGTTTAGTATAGTTCATTAAGACAAATTGTCAGTTGGACTTTTTTTTATACAAATACAAATACAAATACAAATCGGTTCAGCCATCTCTGCGAGAATTGATTGACATTATTTGACACACACATACATACATACACACACACACATACACACACACAGGGGGCAGCAGGGACAAAAGGACAGGAGTCTAGGGGCCTAACGACCCCCCCCCCCCCCTCACGGCCCTACTGCGAGTTGGGGAGTTTGCTAGGATATGGTGGGGCTAAGATTGGGCTCTTCTAAACCTCTAAAAAAGGCCATAACTCCGAAAGCAGCTCCGACGAAGCGAGTCTGTGCCGCTTCTGCTAAGATCCTAAGATTCCAATAATCTAAGATCTTAGCTATAAAAGCACTCTAGTCCAACCGGAGTGCCAACCGGCACATCAGGATACCCCCCCCCCCCCCCCCCAAACAGGGTAAGGAGAGGCAGATTGGAGTTGAGAACACGCCAGTTGCCATAACTCCAAAGAGGACAAGATCCTCGCCAGGAGACGAAAGACCAGGCGGGTCAAAGAGGCAGACGCTCGAGGACGCTGTTGCTGCCGAAGGAAAGGACGACACCTTACAGGATGAAAGCTGGAGTACCGTTGTAGGTCAGAAGGAGAAACGCGGGAAACAGCAAAAAAAGAAGGAGGAGCGAAAAGGGGAGCAGAAGAGGAAATCAGAACCCTCGGCTCGTCAGAAGACGCCTAAGGGAGAAGCCGTGCTCGTCAGAGCAAATGACGAGACTACGTACGCAGCACTGCTCAAAAAGGTCAGAGAGGACCCGGAGCTGAAAGATTTGGGGGGAAACGTGTTAAGAGTCAGGCGTACCCAAAAAAATGAGATGCTCCTCGAGCTGGAGAAGAATACTACGACTAGTAGCTCTGCCTTGTAGGAGACTATAACTAAATCAATGGGTGGAAAGGCAGAAGTTAAAGCCTTAAGCCCGGAGATGGTAATTGTGTGCAAGGACCTTGACGAAATAACGACGGAAGACGAGCTGAGAGGTGCTATGAAGCAGCAGTGCAAACTGGGCGAGGTGCACATGATGATCCGGTTAAGGAAGGGATACGGAGGAACGCAAACAGCGATGATTCGTTTAACCGCTGCAGACAAGGCACTGGAGGTAGGTAAAGTTACAGTTGGATGGTCGAGATGCCTACTGAGAGCCGCCCCACGAGTAAATAAACAAACGGAGAAATGCTTCAAATGTTTAGGCTTTGGACATTTATCAGGGGCTTGCAAAAGTCCGGACAGATTCGGGATGTGCTGGAAATGCGGAGAGACGGGCCATCTTGCAAGAGACTGCACGCAGAGGCCGAAGTGCTTGCTTTGCACCCCAGCGGAAGGAAACGACCATCAGACGGGTGGCTTTAAATGCCCAGCCTACAAGAAGGCGACTGCAGGCCAACGGTGATAGAGATGACCCAGATAAACCTGAATCACTGTGATACCGCACAGCAACTGTTGTGGCAGTCTACGACAGAAACTATGTGCGATGTCGCTTTGATCGCAGAGCCTTACCAAGTCCCCCCTAATAACGGTAACTGGGTGGCGGATAGATTAGGAACCGCTGTGATACAGGTAATGGGAAGATTCCCCATCCAAGAAGTGGTAGAACGTTCATACGAGAGTTTCGTGGTAGCCAAAATCAACGGTATTTTCGTATGTAGCTGCTACGCTCCTCCAAGGTGGACAGTAGAGCAGTTCAGCCTAATGCTGGAGCAGTTAACCGAGCAGTTTATCGGTCGGAAGCCGGTATTCATTGGTGGTGACTTCAACGCCTGGACTGTGGAGTGCGGCAGTAGAGTAACCAACCCAAGAGGGTGTATTCTGTAGGAAGCTCTAGCGAAGTTAGACGCACGATTGTGCAATGAAATTTCTGTTAGCACGTTTCGGAGAGACGAGAGGGAGTCCATCATAGACGTCACATTCTGTAGTCCTTCACTGACGGCTAACATGGATTGGAGAGTATGCGAAATGTATACGCATAGTGACCACCAGGCGATTCGCTACCGTAGCGGTCAACGGAACCCTACTGCAGTACGGAGAAGGATGATCGGTGAGCGAAAGTGGACGACGAAAACCTTCAACAAATACATCTTCGTTGAGGCACTTCGGCCGTACGGCGGGACCGAAAACGTGGATGAGACTGACCTAACAAGATGGATTGTGACGCCACAATGCCTCGAAAACTGGAACCAGCTTACTGGTGGAAAGAGACGCTTAGTACGGTACGCGCTGCTTGTCTTACAGCCAGAAGGTGGGCCCAAAGAACAATGTCGGAGCCAGATAGAGAAGAGTGTAAGGCAACGTTTTGAGAAACTAGGGCCGCTTTAAAACGGAAAACGGGAGATCAGACTTAGCAAGTCAGATGGCCACAAGGAGCTATGCCGAGAAGTAGATGCCAATCCCTGGGCTGACGCATACGTAGTCGTGATGGCGAAAATGAAGGGCCCGACGGCGCCAACCGAAATGCGCCCGAGCAAGCTGAAGATAATCGTCGAGGGTCTTTTCCAGAAGCACAATCCAACTATATGGCCACCGACACTGTACGGCGAAGAAGAAGGAACAAACACGGATCGGCAAGTGACTAACGAGGAGCTCGCAGAAGCATCGAAGCGCCTGAAATCAAAGAAAACCCCTAGTCCGGATGGAATACCAAACGTTGTGCTGAAAGCTGCGATCCTGGTATATCCGGACATGTTCAGGATAGGGCTGCAGAAGTACCTAAATGAAGGCAAATGTGGAAGGTCCTGAAGCTGGTGTTGCTGCCAATGCCAGAGAAACCACCTGGCGATCCGGCCTCGTACAGGTCCATATACCTGCTTGATACACTCGAAAACTCCTAGAAAGGATTATCCTTAACAGGTTGACGACATTCACAGAAGGTGAGCGCATACTGTCCAAGATGCACTTCGGATTCCGCAAAGGAGCATCGACAGTGGATGCAATTCGAACCGTGGTCGAGAGTGCTGAGAAGTCATCTAAACAGAAGCGAAGAGGAGATCGATACTGCGTGGTGGTCACGATAGATGTGAAGAACGCGGTCAACAGTGCCAGCTGGGAAACCATCGCTGCAGCGCTGCATAGAATGAGGGTTCCCGACTATCTATGCCAGATCCTGAAGAACTACTTTCAGAGCAGAGTGCTGCTGTACGAGACGAGCGAAGGGCAGAAGTCATTGCGTGTCACAGCGGAAGTTCCTCAGGGCTCCATTCTCGGTCCTTTGGAATGGGATATACGATGGGGCCTTAACGCTGCGGCTGCCTAAGAAAGTGAAAATCGTGGGTTTCGCGGACGACGTGTCACTAGCGGTGATGGCTGAGACACTTGAAGAAGTGGAGGTGTCGGTAACGGAGACAATAGACGCGATCGAGTGCTGGATGAACGGGGTCAAGCTTCAAATAGCTCACCACAAGACAGAGGTGTTGTTGGTCAGTAACTGCAAAGCGGTTCAGCGCATGCAGAACGTCGGAGGGCACGTGATTGCATCGAAGCGTGCACTGAAGCAATTGGGAGTGATAATCGACGACCGGTTGAACTTCAACAACCACGTTGACTACGCCTGTGAAAAGTCGGCGAAGGCAACGAACGCAATAGCGAGAATCATGCCAGACGTCGACGGCCCGAGAAGCAACACGAGACGTCTGCTATTTACTGTTTCGTCATCGATACTCCGATATAGGGTTCCTGCCTGGGGTCCTGCGCTGAAAACCAAGTGGAACCGTGAAAAGCTAAACAGGACATTCCGGTTGATGGACGTACGAGTTGCGAGTACCTACAGAACAATATCGTCGGATGCAGTATGTGTTATCGTCGGGATGATCTCCATCTACATCACCCAGGCGAAGGACGTGGAATGCTACCAGCGAAGAAATGTACGTAACGCAAGGAGTCTGGTCCGAGCGAACTCGTTGACTAAATAGCAGCAGGACTGGGACAACGCGGCAAAAGGAAGGTAGACCCACCGACTCATCCTAAATGTGTCGGTTTGGGTGCATAGGAAGCATGGAGAGGTGAATTTTCATTGGACGCAGTTTTTGTCCGGGCACGGATGCTTTCGGAAGTACTTGCATCGGTTTGGTCATGCTTCGTCACCCCTTTGCCCGGAGTGTGCGACTGTACAGGAGACACCGGAACACGTGATCTTCGAATGCCCTTCGAAGAAGCTCGTAGGGGTATACCTGGTGTGACAGTGGAAAATATCGTTAAAGAGATGTGCCACAACGAACATACCTGGGACGCTGTCAACAGAGTGGTTACGAGCACACTCTCCGAGCTGCAGAGGAAGTGGCGAAGGGACCAACAAGAAGCCACAAATCGGGTTGCGAGAGAAATTCCGCCGCCGAGGAACTCTCCGGCTGTGTAGACTAGGTCCACCGCCGGGGACCAGTTGAGTAGTACGTGACGTAGCACCCTCGACACCCTACCGGGTAGCTCGAAAGTAGGATAGATCCACCGCCGGGATTTGGACCGAGTAGAACGCGTCGCACAGCTAGCAGTGGGTCGTTGGGGCGCTGGTGAACCGGAAGCTATGCTCCACCCGGAATCGCCCGATAGATCTCAGCACCTACCGGATGGCCCGTTGAGTAGGCTAGATCCACCGCCGGGGACTAGATCGAGTAGATCGGGACGACGCGAAGAGCTAAATGGCTCACGGAAACGAACATCGGTATCAGGAGAAATCTACCGCTCAGTTTCAGGAGAACCTCCCTTGCCGGAGAATTATTCATCGGAGTAAGCTAGATCCATTGTTGGGGACTAGACCGAGTAGTTCGCGAGCAAGTGGGGGCGGGAGCTGAATGGCTCATCGGGAAAGTAGAGCGAAATGGAGCGAAAGGGAGACAAAGGGCTCAAGAAATTATGGTCTTAAAACCAAAGAAGAATCGGTTTCGGGAGAACTTCCTTCGCCAGGTAACTCTTCGTCGGCGTAATCTAGATTCACCGCCGTGGACTAGACTGAGTAGACCGTGACTTAACACCACCAGTCGCGGGTCGTCGAGGCACCAGCGAACCGGACGCCCTGCTCCACCGGAATCGCCGAACTGACCTCGACACCTGGCTGGTTGGCTCGGTTTCGGGAGAACTTCGCTCGCTGGGGAATTCTCCCTCGGAATAGGCTAAGTCCACCGTCGGGGACTAGACCGAGTAGTTCGCGAACAAGTCGGGAGCTCAGCGAGTGAATATGGCTGAATTGTACGAGAAGGGAGTTGCAGTGCTACTAACTGGCACAAGGGAGCCGAGTCGTGGTGCTGAATGGCATATGGAAGCCCAAGGGCTCGATGAATTAGACAATCTGAAGTTTGCCGCCCAGTAAATCTCAACTTACAGCCAGCTTTCCGACTGCCATGCAGAACTTGCCAGTCTGTGTGGATGGTGGAGAACTGGTGGTGCGTCGAGCAGTAGGGCTGTAACCCTACTGAAGGAACAAACTACTAAATAGTTGAATTAGAGTTAGTGCTATGCACATAAAAACCCTTCCCTGAAGTAGTGTCGTAAAGTATTCGATCAGAAACACATAACAAGAATATTTCAAAACTATATCTACCGTTGTTACTTGTTATAATTTTCTGTTATTTTAACTACTAACGAGACCAAATTTATAACACAATATGTTACGAAAATTGCATTCTGTTACAATCTTGTTATTTCATTCTGATCGGGTAGTGCCGGGGAGGAATCTGATTCTGGCCAAGAGCAGTGTTTTTAGCGGGCCGGGAGATGGCAAGCTCAAACCCGTTCCCTGAGACGTTAGAAATTTTTGTACATTTTTTCCTGCCCTTTGAAAAATAATATGCGCACACAGACATTTTGCGATCTCGACGAAGTGAATCGAATGGCATAAGAGAATCGGTCCTGCCAGCCTCGGTTCAAAGATCGAAATTCAGACCGATTGCTTAACCTTTCTATATGAGAAAGACAAAAATAGGTTGATGCGTCCATTTTCGCCATGTTTCTATTATCACCCTACCCATTTGAAGCCGTTGGTTAGAGCTGTATCTGCCATCTTTGTTCAACGCATTGAGTCAAATGGTAGCGTAACAATAGGGGCACTCGATTCGAGTTTTCGTTGCGCTCAAACACAAGAATTTCACTGTTTTCAACTCATTTGTGTCATTATATTGGTTCTTAACAACGAAGCAAAGCTGTTGATGTCAATTTTCATGCATTCCATTGATTGTAGACCGAGAAATTAACGAAAAAAATGTTTTGGTTATTGACCAGGAATTTGTTCTAGTTACTCCTCTGTGCTCCGTGAAGATTAGCAGAAAAAACAATAATGATTGTATTCAAGGATGCTGTGATTTATCCAAGTACAGTGAAGACTCAATTTTATCATAACCCGGTTTTATCAGCCCCCGATATTATCAGATTTTTGACCCGATGTTATCAACCTCAAATTGATAGTTGCTAGTTTGATGGGCTCTAGCAGACGAACCAAGTTGAATTAGAGTAAATCCGTAATCGAAAAAAAATGTAAATGAAATGCAAAGCGCTATAATATCAATATGAAAAACAACGTATTATACGATGCATAGTATTCATGGTGTATTTTAATAGTATGATTCTGGGATGATTCATATTTATTTGCATTGTGACAGACTGGACCTGTGTCGAAGTACAAGCTTTTGCAGTATGAAACAACACAGTCGAAACTAGGATCGATGCATCCATACCCGTAAAGAATAAAAAGTTTCGATGTTGACACATTAATGATTTTGATCCCTATTTGACAGCGATAAAATGAAAGATGGTTTTTAATTATCTTAATTAGGCGCATAACGGGCTACTGCATTTATTACTACTCCACAACCTGACTATTACAGCACCGACTCTATCTGTCAATAATGCACGAAAGCTTACCTTTTAACCGTAGATGCTTCACGGTTTCCTCTTCATGTTCCTGCTCACTGAGGAACAGTTCAGTCTTTCGTTGGTTTTCCGGCCGCTTCTTAACCGCATCCATCGTGACTAGCTCGAAAATATTGTTTGTGCGGTTCAGAATCTACCGAAAAGGAATTAGAACTAGTAAGGCAATAGCATGCTTGCCGCATTGCAAATCAAGAACGATAGTTACGGTTTGGAACTTAAATGCAATCAGCGGTCGTCTCAGCTCAAACCAGTCGGTAATCTTTTTCGACAGTAGATCGGGAAGTATCACCATTAAGGAATTGCCAATACTGCGTACCACCATGTCAGCCCTGAAAAAAAATCAATCGTGGTCAATTACGGTAGCTAATACGATATCCAACTCTAGTAAACTATAACTATGTATACGACTACGCTAATTCAATAAATCACCCCACCCTAAGCAGCAGCATACTCACCCAAAAACAATGCAGAACGGAAAAATCTCAAACAGCACCGAAGCACTGATGGGCAAATGTTTCTCCTCTCGCGTCATGGCCAGCGTTGCCAGCGAAAAGGCTCGATTGTCGAACGTGAGCTGAAAGGTGTAGTGGTTGGTTTCCCCTAGTAAATCCGACTTAATCAAGGAAATTTTCATTTCCTTGTGATAGAAATGCCGTGCCACCTGTTGGCGAGACGATAGAAAGCGGATAAACACCTTGTAGGTACACAAAGGAAGCTAAAACAGCCTACCACCTAGCATGAAAGCATAATCGTAACTATAAAAACTCGCCGCCGCAACGGGGACGGGCAGGCGTTTGCTACGGTGGACCGACAAGCGGCCAGTTTTATCGCCTCTCGGTCTACCACAAAATCTAACGTAAAACGGTTCGGTGCGAAATCATCGAGCTTTACCTCTCTAATTTGGCCCATTGTGTAGTAGACGAACCCCTTGCGTCTGGTGCGATAGTGCAGCGTTAGGCCGTGACGCGTCTCGTTCTCGCAGATGAAGCTGGGCGCACGCATCAGCGGGTAGGAGAACTTGAGATACTCGTGCAAATTATCCAAACCATTCAGGAAGTCACGCATGTGACGGCCCAGCACCGACAGCACCCGGTCGTAGCCGTACTGGCTGACAAAGTTCACGAAGTAGACGCCCATCTGATCCATGAAGTCACGTTCGGATACCCCCAGTATCTGGAATGAAGACAATATGGTGCGAAATACGCTTTAATGAGAAGCTTTCAGTGGAACCGTCTAATTAGATGTTTTATTATGCGTGGGGTTTGAAATAATATGGACGAAAAAGTGTAACACAAAAAAGTATTTACTGAGCCGGAAGATTATGATAATGACAATTAAACTCCTTTTTTCCATCCTTTGCGTGTTGAAACAAAGTAAAAAAAGTGCCCGCACCAATTTGATACTAATTAATTAGTTAAGGATTGTTGTGGTTAATTCAGGGCTATTGTGGAAACAATTTTAATTTTAAATCGCGTGGAGGATTCTTTCATGCACAGTTAACTCGGGTTTTGGTTTCGACGGCCGCACAGAAATTTTATTTAACTACAAACTAAGTTGAGTTGATGTCCACGGTGGCGCAGTCAGGATCAGGTTAAATTCCTACCAAACCATAATAATTTAGAATTAAAGAAAATATTCTGATGTAGATTCTGTGAATTAATATAATTTAATAATTTTCAGTGCATGTATCTACTAAATAATATTTTAACAAGCCAAGCATTTTAAACTTTTTTTTTAAATTTTTTTTAAGCTTTATAGATAGCGTAAACACTCTTAGTTTGGTCAGAATAATAACTTTAAAGGACTGTCTTGTCGTAAAATCACTTCAAGCATTCCTAGAAAATTGATCTATTTGAATCATTCTTATGAAAAAAAATATATTCATCTGGAAAATTCTGTGAAGAAGAATTGTGAATTTTCAAAACGATTGATTAGAATTAGAATTACGATGTACACCGCAAAACATATGCACGAACAGTGGAAGAGTAGATAGGGGGTCCAACATACAACTGCATATTATACCATCCATTTGAGACTAGGTTAGTCAATATTGGTTGTCATCATCGGAAAGGCTTTAGATCTTGAATATACCCGGAACCCGGGACTTCCGGAATTATCGATAGTGGACAATGTATTCCAATAATCTTTGATTCGCCATCAGCAGGGCCGCCGAAGGGGGGGGGGGGTGTTTCCCCCCGGGCCCGTAGTTCTGAAGGGGGCCCGGATTTTTAACAGAAACTAAAATTTTAGCCAACACTTTTCAACAATAAAATTCAATATCTTGTGTGTGATGTAACTAGAATAGCGAAAATTATAATCTACTGCTTGTTTGATATCAAATATATATTTGCACCCAATCAGAAGGACAGACCAAGGCGGACATAGCGTAGTTGGTAAATCGACTGCCATGTACGCAGCTCACATGGGTTCGATTCCCGACCCCGCACATAGGATTGGAGAATTTGTCAAAGAAAACTTTTTAACCTGAATGAAGAAGCGAATGGCGCTAAGGTTAAATATTTTATAATCGAAAAAGGATGCTAGGGTAAAAAATAAATGATTTTATTAGAATTCAAGAGGTTGTCTTCAAATTTCGTCAACATGAAATCGATTTTTTAGATTTATTGCATTTCCTGTCTGCGCAACTGCTGGATTATTATCGAAAGTAATTATTAGAGAGAAAATGAACTTATCAACCTTGACACACCGATTTTTGGAGGCTGGTCGCCCGGAAGAATCAAATGGATTACATCACCATTTGGGTGCAGATTCACTTTACCCCACAGGACCTTCACTTCAATGGATCAACGGACTATATGCTCCTCAGAAAGATTTTCGAAAGACACTGAAGTGTGATTTTACGCCCCGTGTTTGTTTACTGTAGAGCAGAGAAAAGTTCGTTCGGGTTATCTTTCACAGCGGGAGTGGCTGGTGCTTTTTGATTTTTTGTGGATATTCGAGGAAGTGAAGTACTACCCCCACTAAATCAACCAAACTGTTCACATATGCGAAAAAATACACCTCTACCACAACATTACACTACGGTGAATGTGAAAAAATATGATACATATTGTGCTACGAGCTGCATAAGAAATAAAGCAGAGCCTATTTAGCTTTTATGAATCCAACTTCAACCATTATTTGAAATTTGATCCATGTTTTGCTATTATTCCCATTTTTTATTTATACATAGATTTTTTAAAATTTTGTTGAAATTTCATTGATTTTTTTGTCAACACACTGTTTTTGAGCGACTTAGTGGAGTGTTATCTTAAACACTATTCTTTGTGATGTCTTACGTATACTGATACAAACACTGATGAAGGCGACAAGTCGTAGCAGAAATACGTATCTGTGATGTAAAAGGGTGCCAAAATGGCATTTTTCAAAAAATAGTGTTTAATTTTTTTTTCAAGTTGTAGATTTTTTTGTATTTCTGAAATTTTAACATTCTGCCTTTTTTATCTATTTCCATTGTTACCATATTTTTATTTGATCCATCTTTTCTTCATTTTTGCACTTACCACTACCACTTACCTTAATTTATAGTCATTTCTATGTTATTCCATTTTATTTGCATTTTTCGAGGGAATCCCATTTTGTTATTGTGATACCCTCCTTTTTATTTGTTTCTTTTGTCATTCCATCCAACTTTTAAAATTTGTCTATTTGCTCCATTTATTCTTATCATTCCCTTTTTCTATTTCCTTTTTTCTCCATATATTTTTACATTTTTCCTTTTTTTTAAATTAATCCCAAAATGTCTTATTGTCCCATTATTTACCTTGCTCGTATTTTGGTCCATGTTTTTTAGTTTTTAGCTTTCCGTTTTCTGTAGTTTTATTTTTTCTAATTGCTAATTTAATATAATTTTATTTATATTTTGCACATTTTCCTTAATCTTTCATTTTGTTCATTTTTATTGTTTATTTTTCCATTTAACCTATCGTGAAAGTGCTATTTGTGTTAGTCATTTTCTTATGCTTTTTTCCATTCTTTAAATAATCTAATCTATTTTTGTCAATTTTTTGTTGCTGTTTTTCGATTTTGTGTTTTTCTATGGTAAACCATTTGTGGTACTACTTTGTGTTTTCCATTTTGTCCATTTTTGTTCAATCCGTACCTTCCTAAATTCTTTATTTTTTCGTCTTTCCATCCTTCTAATTTTTCAATTTTTCAAAACCTTCAAACTTGCAAACTTTAACTTTATGGTGCATGGGCAAAATACAGTGCTGGGGACCCGTACGTTGGACCCCCTTGGGCCCGTATTTTCTCTCTACGGCCCTGGCCATCAGTTATCTATGCCTGCGAGTCGAAATAATTTGATGTTCATTTCAAGATTTTCAGATTTTTAACCTACCGGTTTATATGAGAAATTCCTATGTGACAGTAATAACCAACCTGTAACTCCGGGATCAAAAGTCAAAACCGAATGAAATTCATTAGCAGTTAATGGCAGTATTACACCTTTCATTAGAACGCATTGACGATTTTGTTAGAAAGCATGTGTGACATTAGTTTAGGAACTTAGTGAAGTCCCCGGGGGTATCAAGAACCGTAATAGGTAACCAATGAGACCAATGCTACTTTGATTGGTCATTGGTGATCTAGACCCGCAAATGCAAGTAATGTTGAACGTATTGGAATACGTATAAAATCATTCGGTCACCATAAGGTTACCAGTTTATATGGGAAATGGCTGGGCGACCGCACTCTTCAACCCATAACTCCGGAATCGGAAGTCCGATCAACTAAAATTTCAATAGCGTCTCATAGGAGTGTTATACCGTCCATTTCATTTTGTGCAAATCGGTTCAGCAATTTCTGAGAACATTGGGTGACTCTATTTTACACACACATCCATGCACACATACATACGCAAACACACAGAGATATTTTGCGATCTCAACGAACTGAATCGAATGGTATACTCGGCCCTCCGGTCCTAGGTTGGAAAATCGATTTTTGGAGTGATTTTTGGAGTGATTGCATGGCCTTTCTTTATTTGAGAAAGGCAAAAACCTTAATGCCAGATTAACTTTCTGTCCGTACTTTCCCCACTGACTATACTAGCTGTGAAGTTTGAGGTACTTGACGCAGTTTTTGCGGTTCTCATTTAAGCTTGAACAGCAACCATTAATTTGGTAAACGTTTGTGGTTCAGGTAATGAAATTGACGACTGTGTGTTTGAATGTATTCCCGTTGATGTTCTTTCTTCAGTAGTTTCCCAGAGGATTTGCCCGTAAAGAGTGAGCTGATTAATGTGCGCCGTTTATGGTTCACTATTTTTGCCACAAGTGCATATGGCCCGCCACATCAGATACTTAGTTACAAATTTCGATAGATTCTTCCGTTGGAAGCGGTCATCTTTAGCAAACTTTTCCATATCCGTGAAATTCTCATCATCAATGACGCAGACGCGGAAATTTATTAGTACATTCCAATCCGGATCATTTCATGACCGCCTGGGTGAATTTTTGAGACACATCAAGTTTATTAGTCCCGCGTCGAAATGTTCGATTTCCGGTTAAAATGACCAATCAACGCTAACTGCGTTTTCTTGCGCGTTATTCCCGATTTTGTCCAGCTCCTGGGTTGTAGTCCACTGTTCTCCATTCGTGAAACCTTAAGAGCACCTTTGAAAGAGTCGAATGATGTCCAATCGTTAGTTTACTCAAGGCTCGCTCAGTATTCCGTTCCGCGAACGGTTTGCAGATTTTATTGCCTATCGACTGGAATCTGACTGACAACTGCACAACTTCACAGATGAAAACAATACACTCTAAAGAGAAACTGGGAACACCGGGTATACCGACTCAATTTTGCTACCGAAATCCTGGTCCTACATAAGAATAAGTACTAATATTTTTGGTACTATCCAAAACTTTGGATACAGTATATGACGACTTTCGCGCTAAATCGTATTCAGAGTTGGCAGTACACTAGACTGGTTCAATTTTTGACTTTTAGCTCCACCAGGCTCTACTGATTCCGTTTATGGCCCTTAGTAATTGTGCAAATTTTGATACCGATCGGTTGTGTCTACGGACCCTCCAAAAATTTCAAAATTTATATGGAAATTAGTATGAAAAATCGGTTAAAATTGAAAATAAATTCATAAAAATCACCTCATTAATCAATTCATGAGAACATATATATTTCAAACAGGGTTGCTATGATTAATAATAAAATCCACTTGTTTTGAAGACTTGCTGCTTCTTTAGTTAATAACTTTTCTCAGCGAATTTTCACAAACTTACAATGTTCCACGAATGTGTTTAGTAGAAGAATACCTTTAGAAATATATAATGTTCTCATGAATGGATTGATGAGCTAATTTTTTAAGAATTTATTTTCAATTTTAACCGATTTTCCATACAAATTTCCATATAAATTTTGAAATTTTTGGAAGGCGCAACCGATCGGTACCAAAATTTGCACAATTACTAAGGGCCATAAAAGGAATCAGTAGAGCCTGGTGGAGCTAAAAGTCAAAAATTGAACCAGTCTACAGCACACTCTCCGATTTTAATGAAACTATCTGTACATGAGAACTTTGTCACAAAAGCTACTTTGCATACTTTCTTTTTCCAAAAATGATCTAGGCTGTCTTTTGAAAAGAGTCAAACTTTTTTACCAATTTTTTCACATGGTTATGTCTAAAAATGACAAATCCTACAAAAAAATGTAAGAGTGATTTTCACAAAATTATTCACATTTTTGAAAAAAATATTGAAAAAAATCTTTATCGATTCCTACACTGAAAAAATCGATTTCAAAAATTTAAAGTCGATTTACAAAATAAAACCATCTTTGATTTGGATGAAATTTTGTTCCAAAATAAGCAATTATGTTCGCTACTTATCGTCAAAGATTCAAGTTGGACACTTTTAACGAAAAAAAGTTCTGTGAAAAAAACTTTTCCTTGTCCAAACTGATTGTTTCTTTCAGTGCATTTTTATCGAAAACTAAACCAATGAAAGTCATAATCATCTCAGAATTCAACAAAGCTCAGTTTGTGAGAAGATATTGTCTAATTTAGCAACTAAGTATGATTTTATTAATCAAGAATCCTATTGAAAATAGTTTATGTCATTAAACAAATATTCCATTATTATTTTTTATTCTCTTGAGCAGTTCTGAGGAAGTATCAGGGAAAGAAACAACCACCACAGCATTATGTATTGAATTTTACATAATTATTTATTTATTTTTATATATAACATTTGTCTTAAAACCATCTTCATGCATGCTATTTTGTATTATTTCCATACAATGAAAATATTTTTGGTTCATCTTCTGAATTAGAATACCTTTTCGCCTTTACTTTGCCTCCAGGAATAGGCACAAAATGGAATTTCTGAGTGCAAGATATTGTTTTGACGTTATTATACAGTTCTTCGAATTCTTCTGACATTTTGTTGTACTGTTGAGTTGATATGTAGCAGAAATATTATTTTGTGATATTTTTATCAATTTGTTCAAGTGCCCAGTTATATAACTCTTCTCCATGGGATGTTGCAAAAAATGCCATTCTACGCTTAATTCATAATTTGACAATCTACACAACTGAACTGTAGTCTTTCAGTACTCCACTCTTCCAGTCTTTTAGTCTTCCAGTCTTCCAGTTTTCCAGTCTTCCAGTCTTCCAGTCTTCTAGTCTTCTAGTCTTCCAGTCTTCCAGTCTTCCAGTCTTCCAGTCTTCCAGTCTTCCGCTCCTCCAGTCTTTTAGTCTTCCAGTCTTCCAGTTTTCCAGTCTCCCAATCTTCCAGTCTTCCAGTCTTCCAGTCTTCTGGTCTTCCAGTCTTCCAGTCTTCCAGCCTTCCAGTCTTCCAGTCTTCCAGTCTTCCTGTCTTCATTCAGGTTTGTTTTAGATACATACCAAATTTGTTACTGATACTTTTTTCATGTACTAGGCAACTAGCTGTTGAGAAATTGGATTCTGAGCTGATTATGATTAGTTTAGTTTTCGATAAAAATACACTGAAAAAAATTTAGGTTTGAACAAGGAAAATTTTTTAACAAATAGTTTTTTTTCCTTGAAAGTGCCCAACTTGAATTTTTGTCGGTAAGTAGGGAACATAATTATCTATCTTGGAACAAAATTTTATCCAAATCAAAAATGGATTTTTTTTTTGTAAATTTTTAAAATCAATTTTTTCGGAGGAAGTGGCAGCACTGCCGAACCGCTCGGACGTGTCTTCCTGTTCGTGCAATATTTTCCAAAGTTTTCCAATAGTATATAATGTTTTTGACGGAAAATCGAAGTCAATCATTCACATAGTCATTTCTTCTATAGAATTACGTGTTAATAGGTGTGAATAGCGTGAAAATAGAGAGATTTTGTGTAGTGATTTTATTGTCACATTCTGATAACTTTGAATGCATGCGCGTGAATCTAGCCGCCAAAAGTACACCCGCTCGCTCAGCGTAGAGCCATCTATAAATGACTAGTTCATGCAACGATTTCACTGATGATGGAGGGGAATACTTGCACTCTAATTAATTGAGAGCAGGTGAAATTGTTTAATATTATTTTTTCAATGTTAGATATTTTATCCAAATAATTTTCGTATAATAAATACGGGCTAAACGAGGTAAGTTATATCAATTTTGCACTGAAATGTTGTCGTATAAGCTCCTCAAAAATAACCTGCCCAACTAACAAAAACTCCTATTCCCGAAACTTCTATGAAAGTAGTATGGGTTCCCTGCACTTTCGCAAGTAGATGTTGAACTAACATTCCTTCCCTTCCTCGACGATTGTAAGGACGTGGCCAGGTGTACACTGTGATGCTTGTTCCACTATGAAGAAAAAGCGTTAATCCCAAATGTTTTTTTCTTGCGACACGATATGGTGGATATCTTGGTAAATATTAGCTGATCATTGTACAGCCACCCACGATTTGTGCAATCGTATATATGCTATTTTTATAATCAATTTTTTCAGTGTAGGAGTCGATGAAGAACTTTTTCAATATTTTTGGTCAAAAATTTGACTAATTTTGTAAAAAATCCTACAACATTTTTATGTAGGATTTGTCATTTTTAGACACAGCCATTTGAAAAAAAATTGGTAAAAAAGTTTGACCCTCTTCAAAAGACAGTTTAGATCATTTTTGGAAAAAACAAAGTATGAAAAGTGGCTTTTTGTGACAAAGTTCTCATGTACAGAAAGTTTCATTAAAATCTGAGAGGGTGCTGCCAAAATTTGTTCGAGTGGCGCGAAATTCGTCACATGTAAAACTGACTCTGACATGACATTATTAAAAGCTCTATAACTTCTCCCAAGGAAGTTGGATTAATTTAAAATGTCCGACAAAGTTGTAGGCAATGAAATTATCTCTCTCATTTTTACTCGCAGTAATGAACAGATGCATGCAGTGTCACCTAGCGCTGAAAATGCAAGCTAGTGGATTTTCTCTATATAAATCGTCGAAAATCCCAAAGAAACTAGGAATCGATAAGAGGTTGGCCGGACCATTTTTTTCTTGTCACTCTAATGTAAATATCTGCAACTACCAATTCAAATATAATGAGCGACTAGAACGCTTTAAGCAAACTCTTGCAGTTGGTGCATCAATCGATGCTATGAAGTAAAAACACAGTTGCCAAACTACGTACAGCCAAGAGTTGTGTAGATGAAAGTAAATACACCTTGCTCTAGCCTAAACGTCTGTTATCTGTGGTAGTGCGAACGCTTAGCAATGATTTTGCATGAGCTTGGTAGCACTATTCCGGATGTACCATGACCAAGAAAGCCTTCCTGGTAGGTCACAACGATGGACTGTTTTCTCTGAATGTAGGTAATTTCAGATTTTTAATTAAACGATTAATTACAATTCAATTGGCTTGTTCCTAGAATTAAAAAGGGGGAAATCAGAACAGCATTTGCCGGCATCACTCTACTGTTCCAATCTGGCATGTGGAAATGAAAATAAATAATCTTGTTGATCAGCTTTCACCACAAACAGTCTTTATGAATTGGTTTCAACAAATGCATTGATACGAAAAATCATGATATTCAAACGTATTGGCGCTGTAATATAAATATTCATTCAGAACCGAGGATCGCCGGATAAATCACTCACTTCTTGCGCCTTCGTCGCCAGCTGGTTGAGCAGGTCCTCGTCGTAGTCATCGTGCACGCTGAATGACGGCGACGCGATTCCGGTCTGTCGGCGGATGTCTTCCCACTTGTCCTCACCGTAGACGCTTTTCACATACTCGGACAGATTTTCCAACAACAATCCGTACATAGCTGCCCCCGCTCCAGTCCGGCAACGATGACGGTAGCGACGGTGGTACAAGCAGACACGTCGTCAGCAGCGTCGCCGTTAATGATTGCTGTGACCTCCACTGCAGGCCACCGCCTCGAGACAGAGACAGGGGCCAGCCGCGAGAGGGTGTGGCACTTACTGCCCTGGGCGATGCAGTTAGTCAATCAGGCCGGTCCCACTGATGCCGATGCGGGATGCACTGTCCGGCTGGAAGAGAAAGGAAAGGCAGGGATTTCAAAATGGGTGCAAAAAATGTCACATTACTTTGATATATTAAACGCTCTGACGTCAATCAAATTATATTTATCACTTGGCACGAGCAGCTCGTTTATATTGCAGTTCCGATTTAACTTCTGAGCGCCTTCGACCGGCTCTGGCCCCCGATGTGGTGTCATATAGAGAAAAAACAATAATGGTCTATTTATTTTAGCGATCGCACTTCCATTCCACTATCGCAAACGGCGCATTTAATCCAAGAAACGTGACCGGTTGCTCTCTAAAATTGAACCTTGTTCGGGGATTGATTCGGAAGTGGGCGGAACCAACAGTCAAAAAAAAACATTACGATATGTTTCGCCGGGCTCCCTAGCAATGACAGTGCTGGCCGGGGACAGCGGGTGGAAGAAGAGAATGGCTCTAAAAATAACCGGAGGGCGGTAATTAATGGAGAAGCAAAATACATTACCCAATTAACTCGTGCTTTATGCAATGTACCATAATTGGATTGGGGCTCAGTTCAGTATCGGTTCTGATGAAAATGTGTCGTACCTTATGTGGAAGTAATCTGTTCAGTGGCAAGGAAACTGTTTTTTTGTTTGATTTGAAAGTAGATCATAGTTCCCGAAATATGTCAGACCGAAGACAAATTTACGACTAATTACAAATTTAATGCTAAATAAGCAAACAAAATTTTAAAATATCAACGAGAAATCTTGAATTTTGATTGTTTTGAGGTTAGATTGAAATGTGATACCAGAGCAAAAAAATGTATTCTTTTAATTAGTTTTTATCCTATCAAAGTTGTTAATATTTTAAATAATTTTGTCAAAAATACCAACGAAACGACCTTAGCAAGAATTGTGATGTTAAAACAAAATTTAAAATAGCTCGAGAACTACATTTCAATTTTTTTTTGTTATTATCATTTTGATTTAAAATGGCGTTTAGAATCATATTCAAAAAAATGTATTTTTGACTGCAAATAGTATGAATTATAAAAAATTTTCAAAAGTAGTTGCTAATACAGTTTTGAATATCAATTAGTATAAAATTTAAAAACATGTATAAAGTTATCGTTAGAAAAAACTTTTTTACCGATAATTTCTCCATCATGAAATTACATTTAAAATGTTTCTTTTTCTTTAGGATTTTGCTGACAAAATATAAAAAATAGAAAAATGGGTTCATTTTGTAATTTAAATTTTTAACACAAATTTTTGTTTTTGTACTAAATGACACAACATTTTTTTAGTGTACATTTTTTTCGTACATAAATATTGATTTCTCAATTTTTTTTTTTTTATTTATTTGTTCGATCTTCGATAGATACCGTACAGATTATTAAAAAATAGAACATACTATCTAAATTAATTAAAAATTCCTAATAGCTAACTTATAACTAGATTTGGTGACATTAAAGTCGAACAGATGTGAAGTTTCGTTGAATTTGTAGCAACATCTATCCACAGGATTGTTTTGACCGTAAACAGTACGATGTCTAGGAATCCACAAAAGAGGACGATTCCTTAGAGCGCGAGGAGGTACAAACACATTAATCCGTGCAAGAATATCTGGGCAGTCAATGTTACTACACATCAAATATAAACATTCTTTGCAAGAATGCGCGGCGTAACTTTAACGTCGGTAACTCATGCATATATCGTTGTAAGGTGGTAGATGGGCAGGGTCGTTCCACGGCAAATTTCTTAGAGCGTATCGCACGAAACATCTTTGTACGCGTTCTAATCGGTTTATTAGGACGTTGTGATGTGGAGCCCACACTTGCACAGCATACTCCAAAATGCTTCGCACCAATCCGCTATATAGAGATTCGCCGTCGTTGCGGTGATGTGATCCGAGAAGCTAAGCTTTCTATCAAAAAGCACTCCAAAGTCACGAATGGAGTCCACTCTTTCGATGACGCCGCCTTGGAGCAAGTACTCATAATGAGATAGAGTGGATGATCGCCTGAAACTTATTATTTTACATTTGTCAACGTTTATCTGCATACCATTCAACAGGTACCATTGTTCAATATTAAGTACATCATCTTGAAGTGCAGCAGAGTCAAGTCCAGAAGCAATGGAACGAAAAATCTTCAAATCGTCGGCGAAGAATAGTTCTTGGAAAGTTTTGCTGTATAAAATACGATAATCTAACAACAAAAAAAATGAAATTAATGCGCGTAGAAACGACTACGCCCTTTTAAAAAAAATTTCCTTGAGCCAAAATAATCTTATCGACTGTGAAAAATGTTTAGTCTTACATACCGATTAAACCTGTAAAGTTTCATAGGAATCTAAGATGGTCGGTCACGATTTTAAATATTTTCGGACGGATCTTCGTGGAATTCCTCACATGCTACGATTGTTTTGATTTTTAGATAATGTATTATTCCAGCATGTTTTTTGACGTGTTTGTTCATAATTCTTGTGTTTGTATTCTAGGCGATGCTATCCCGATCAGTAAGATATAACAAGATTATAACAGAATGCAATTGTCGTAACATACTGTGTTATAAATTTGGTCTCGTTAGTAGTTAAAATAATAGAAAATTATAACAAGTTACAAAGCGAGATATAATTTTGAAATCTTTTTGTTATGTGTTTCTGATCGGGATGTTATAACAATGCAGTTTTATCCTTAAGTGCTTAGATTTCTGGGTCGGTGGCGGTGAGTCTTTGCTGTTTGTCTTTATCCCGTGCATTGTGGTGGGTTTGGTGTCCGTAGATCATGGTTTTCAATTTGTTGGTCGTCATACCTATGTAACATTCTGGACAGTGTTGACATGTAATGGTGTATATTATGTTGTTTTTCTGATCGTTAGGGACTGGATTGTTTAACTTTGTGAATAGATGTCAAACTGTTCTCGTGTCGTGGTGTGTTCGTCGTATGTTTTTGTAATCCTTTCTCAGATGTTTATCGATTTTGTTCGAGAAGTGAGGTATATATGCTATAGATCAGTAGGTAAATGTCAGGGTTGCTTCATTTGCTAGTGGGGTGAGTATGTTTCTGTCATTCCGTTCGTGCATTCGGTTGATTAGTCGGTTTCGTAGGTTTCTTAAAAAATTGTTTAAGCTCAGCTGTTGGTGTATTATTTCTGATTTATTTATTTATTTATTTATTTGGCCTATAGATTGATGGATTAATGAGTGACTTTTTGAATAGAGTTTTGGGCAATATTAAGTTTTTGGTGAAGCGGGTGGAAAGAGTAGAAATCCGAAAATGTGCCACAAGCAAAGTGTTTGATGTATCATTCACTTTTGATAGTTTGGTTGTATTTTCGAATTAGTAGTAAGCCCAAAAAAGGGTATTCTCTTATCTCCTTCAGTTTCATGAGTGAACGGGATGTGCCCGTTGTAACTGTTGTTACTAGCCGGACCAGAGGGGTCACCGTTTACATTGCCCCTAGTCCCTGGTCAAGCCACGGGGGCCGTTTGGGGTGGGCTCCGACGGCCTCTTTTCTTAGCTAGCTCGAGCTTGAGGCACGGAGGATTCAGGGTCGGCTCAATGTCACTCTGTCCCAATAAAAAGAACAAACACGATCTTTTCACTTTGTTCAATGATTTATTGTAACTTACAATTTTGTGTGTGAGTGTAGTTGTGTATAAGACCGGCCAGCGAACGCTGGGATGAAGCGGGAAACGATCGGCTGCTGTTGCGATGGCTACGAGGAAGGAATGCTGCTGCGATGGTCTGCTGTTGGCGTGGCGATGCTACACGTGGGTCGTTGGGTGGCTGGGTCCGATGCGACCAGCGATGCCACTTTCTGGAGGGCGCGTCGATCGGCGATCACTGTTGTTTCTAACGGCTGATCTTCGGCGACAGGCCCGGCAATTCAAGGGCACTCTGGCACCTCGCAGATGGTTTCAGGTATCTGCTGATGATTTGGAAGTCTCGATGGAACCTCGTGGCTGGTTCAGTGTGCTTGTGGATACTTTTGGTATGCTTTTAGCGATGATGGTGCCACTATCGACGACGGGCCGTTCAAGGGACACCACGCTCGGACTATAAGCCACTCCGATGGCTTTAGGAGTTAATATAATGGGCCCTGCAAGCGGATAATATTGACGAGGGAGGGAAATCTTATGGGCTTGCTACTGGTACTGCTTAATTTTCGTTTCATACCTGATTCCTTCTCGGTATTTATTAAATTCACTTTCTAACACTCCTCTATTTGCTCCACTATAACTTTACATTTAAATATTTCCAACTGTCTATCTTCTTAAACTTTTAACTTTGATGTCTGCCTTTCTTGAAGTCTTTAGGAAAAATCGCAGCAACCTTAGACGATGGAGGTGGACTGTTTTCGCTCCCGTCAACCTTTTTCCGAAATTAAATGTGCTAATTTGTAAAGACCAGTAAAATGTCGGCATAGAAAGTTACTCAACGGGATTTGAAGCCATTTTCGGAGATTTTCAAACGACTACCTAACATCGCCAGTTGGCCGCGAGGGATTGCCCAATAGTTTTGCTACGAGTCATTCAGTGTGGCGTATGGATGTCTGCGCTTTCCAGGAAGCATCTCGTTGTCAGCATTGATCATAGGACAAATTTCGGAGAGCTGCTGTTACCAATGGAATCAATGGATTGCCAAATTACTTCGAAAAATCTAAGTAATTTTTGATTAAGTCTCACTATGTTGGCTTGTTGGAAACCCCCTGGTACAGTCATCATGCTTATGCCCATTAGGGTGGGGCATTGTTATATGGAAAAACGTAATCATAGCCACATCAACCGAGCACAGCACTTTTTTGGTTCCTTTTGGGGTCCCAAACAACTGTGCAAAATTTGGGGTCGATTGGTGTTGACTCGGCGTAGCGCATTGCGTTTGAAATTTGTATGGAGATTAGTATGGGAAAACCTAAATTTTTGCATTTTTAATTCTACAGACTACAATTCTTCCTTTAGTATGCAAACAAATAGATAGAAGTGTAGTCCAGGATATGCTGAACAACTTTGCCGAAGGATGTATGGTGTTAGAATGTCTCTAAGCCATGTTATAGCGGTTCAAAGTTCGATACATCGAATTAAATGCCAAAAATCATTTTTATAGCCAACACTGCGGGTGTACCAATGGTATTTCATATAGCATTCCGAAATAACATTATATATTTTAGTTTTACCACATTGATATGTTTGAATGAGTTATTCAAAAGCCTTAGATCAATTTCATGAGCGTAGGTAGTTGAGCAATAGGGCGTAGTGAGGGGTGAGGGGTGAGGGAAGGGGCTTTAATATGTAGAAATTCGAACTAAAATGTTGTCGAGTTGGAATGTTCAGACAAATTATTTCAAAACATTTACACAATATCCTACGCATAATAGTAACGATGAAATAAAACATACTGTATCCCTTTGCCTTGACTTTTATCAATAGAAGTTACGTTACAGACTGAATCAACTGATGTCGAGTTGATATGTCAGAGAATTGCATTGATTATATTTCAGTTAAATAGGCACTATGATTTGATGTTATGCTCATTTCGATGCTGTTCAATCACCTGAAGCAAAAATTGTTGTAGGGATCTGGTGGATTTCATGTTGAAATCCAGAAATTAGCTTCACGCCTCGTTATCGAACAGCATAGAAATTAGCATGCTATTAAATCATAATGCGTATTAAACCGAAATATAATCCTCTGACATATCAACTCGACATCAGTTGATTCAGTCTGCAACGTAACTTCTATTGATAAAAGTCAAGGCAAAGGGATACAGTATGTTTTATTTTATCGTTACTGTTATACGTAGGACATTGTGTAATTGTTTTGAAATAATTCATCCGAACATTCCAACTCGACAACATTTCAGTTCGAATTTCTACATATTAAAGTCTTCCCATCCCCCCTTACCCCTCACTACGCCCTATTGCTCAACTACCTACGCTCATGAAATTGATCTAAGGCTTTTGAATAACTCATTCAAACATATCAATGTGGTAAAACTAAAATATATAATGTTATTTCGGAATGGTATATGAAATACCATTGGTACACCCGCAGTGTTGGCAATAAAAATGATTTTTGGCATTTAATTCGATGTATCGAACTTTGAACAGCTATAACATGGCTTAGAGACATTCTAACACCATACATCCTTCGGCAAAGTTGTTCAGCATATCCTGGACTACACTTCTATCTATTTGTTTGCATACTAAAGGAAGAATTGAAGTCTGTAGAATTAAAAATGCAAAAATGTAGGTTTTCCCATACTAATCTCCATACAAATTTCAAACGCAATGCGCTACGCCGGGTCAACACCAATCAACCCCAAATTTTGCACAGTTGTTTGGGACCCCAAAAGGAACCAAAAAAGTGCTGTGCTGAAAAAACGATCATTTTGCCCCACCCTAATGCCCATGAGTAAAGCCATGTCAAGTGATCCTCGAATTTTTCGCAAAATCACCGATCTTCATGAGGTATATTTTATTGTATAGGGATTATGGTGATTAGCTTTTGGTATAAATATTTCGTTACAATTCCTTTTTTTCTTTAAGATATTAACCCTTAAACTTTGTTGCATGATTAAATTGAAAATTTTATATCTCAAAAACTACTAAAGATAATTCAATAAATTTTTGCACACTTATGGAATGATACTTGCACTATATTATAAAAATGGTTTTACTTTATAATTGTGTGAATAACGGTACTTTGCATCTATTTAAAATTTTCAATTGTATTTTTTCTTGTGTTCTTCACGCTACAAATTTTCAAAACGTATATCAAATTATGCGGCAATCTTTCATCTTTCATAATCTGTATTTATAATTTTTCATTTTTGTTTCTATCGAGAGTTATGGAGGATTTTGTAATAGTGCGCTCTTTCAACGCACGGCCCACCTTGATGCAGCCCGCGAGAACGTTCATATTGGCAACGTCGCTCGTCGCTACGTCAGAATGTGCATCGCGTGGAAAGTGCGCATCGCATGTCTAAAAGAAATCACATCTCTCTATTAGCGCAAAAGGGCAAACTTTTCTATGCGGATTATCGAAGGTGATTTTTTCCGGATATTTTGAGATGCGTTAATTTTTTTAGACCGAAGTGCACAACAAAAATTATAGTTGTGTAATATATTTTTTATTTTTATAATTTAACGTTACTAACAATTAACATCTTTAAAAACACTTTTGTTAGTCAAAATACATCTACGTTATATTCAAATTCATTTTTAGTCTGCAACATTAATATATGAAAATGGAAAATCTTTTGTCAACAGCATTTTGTTTCACTTTTTTTTTCACCGAGTGATATTACCTTTAAACAACGATGTGTTTTGTGAAAAAAGTTTACATAAAATCTGTTGTTCAATCGCATCGATGTTGGGGTTTTTTTTATCAATATTGCTTCTGTTAATTCTGTTAATTGGTGGTTCTCTAAGTTCTGGTAAGATATTATTTACTTTATCGAATTTCAATTAATCATCTACGATCTTTATTTCAAAATCATCGTTACAGTTTTCCGCATGTACCTGTTGAGTCATTGAATATTCCAGTTCCATTACTTTGGCAAACACTATAAGAAGGAAAATTAAACGTGTAAATTTTCCTATATTTTAAACGCGTTATAGAGGAACCCATTACTATAGACATGGGATGTAAAATTGAAAATTTAACGAAAGTTTTGTTTTGTTCATGTCCATATTTATTTTCGTTGTATTTTTTGCGCCCATTACGACATATGCTACACATGTGTTGACCAATATAATTTTAAATTTATCACTCCACATGGATGCCACAAAAACAAGATACGACGAACATACTGATGAAATTTTTTAACGGAATACATCATTCGTCTGATCGACCCATATTTATAACATAAAACAATCGAATGTTTTTTTGAGCAAATATTGTCTATCTTCAGATAATATAGCATTTCGTCGAGTTGTCTCTATATGGGAAACACTCAAGTGCGATCGAAACAAAAACAAACGTCAAAACGTTTTCTCACTCGCACTGATGCAAATCAAATGAGCGCGTAATTTAACGCACGACCTAATGGCGCATGGCTGAAAAGTCGCAATGTGGATTTAAGAAAAGATTCGCAATATACCGTGCTACCTCTCAGACGAACCAACTGAAAAAAACCTGTTTTAATCCACCTAGCGGTGCAATTGTGCCTTTCTCATTTCTCTAAACTATGGCACGGAGGCTTTTTATGTTCAACATAATTGTGGAAATGTCCATTACATTCTTAGTACACTTTGCACTTATACACAATGGCATGCCAGCTACGAACTTGATGAGCTACGTGTTGACGGTGAAACACTTGAAATAAAAAAATATAATACTCCATTAGCCTAATCAGCATTAGATCAATGTTATCTGCTTGCTAACTCATTTTGTCATGCGGGGGTGGGTATGTAAGAAGGGCGAAAGTCCCATTAACGAACAACTCCCCAGCTTAAATTGGTATGCTTTGTGATATAGTGGTGGTTTAAAGATGATGGGGTTGAAAGGGAGGGGTATGAGGGCTGGTTGGGGTGGTGGTCTGAGGGGTGATTTAAGGAGATTTTTAAAGGAGGGAAGTGAACAGTAGAGGGGGGGGGGTGTAACCCCTCTCCGTAAACAATCAACTACGCCCCTGTTAAAATCCAGAAACCTTATGAGAGTCGAAAAAATTTTTGGCCGGGATTAGGTTGACGTTTTTCAGTGATTGCATAACCTTTCTATATGAGAAAGGCAAAAATGTGCCAAAATCCAAAAAAGTGAATCGTCGTCAAATTTTTTTTCGAGTTTGCATAAAATCTCGACGTTTCATGCACCTTGAACACATTTAACATCAAAAATAAAAATTCTATTTTTAATTTTTCCTATAGTTTATATGAGAAATTTCTGTGTGGCCGCACTCTGAAACCTGTAATTCCGGAACCAGAATTCCGATCGATCCAAAATTCAATAGCAGCCGATGGGAAGGTTGCACCTTTCATTTGAGACTAAGTTTGGGCAAATAGGTCCAGCCATCTCTGAGAAAAATGAGTGACATTATTTGACACATACGCACATACATACACACACACACACACATACATAGATACACACACACATACAGACTTTTTCCGATCTCGACGAACTGAGTCGAATGGGAGATGACACTCGGCCCTCCGGGCCGGGATTAGATTGACATTTTTCAGAGTGATTGCATAACCTTTCTTTATGAGAAAGGCAAAAATGTGCCAAAATCCAAAAAAGTGAATCGTCGTCAAACTTTTTTTCGAGTTTGCATCAAATCTCGACGTTTCATGCACCTTGAACACATTTAACATCAAAAATAAAAATTCTATTTTTAATTTTTCCTATAGTTTATATGAGAAATTTCTGTGTGGCCGCACTCTGAAACCCGTAATTCCGGAACCAGAATTCCGATCGATCCAAAATTCAATAGCAGCCGATGGAAAGGTTGCACCTTTCATTTGAGACTAAGTTTGGGCAAATCGGTCCAGCCATCTCTGAGAAAAATGAGTGACATTATTTGACACATACGCACATACATACACACACATACAGACACACACATACACACACATACATACATACATACACACATACAGACTTTTTCCGATCTCGACGAACTGAGTCGAATGGGATATGACACTCGGCCCTCCGGGCCGGGATTAGGTTGACGTTTTTCAGAGTGATTGCATAACCTTTCTATATGAGAAAGACAAAAATGTGCCAAAATCCAAAAAAGTGAATCGTCGTCAAATTTTTTTTCGAGTTTGCATCAAATCTCGACGTTTCATGCACCTTGAACACATTTAACATCAAAAATAAAAATTCTATTTTTAATTTTTCCTATAGTTTATATGAGAAATTTCTGTGTGGCCGCACTCTGAAACCCGTAATTCCGGAACCAGAATTCCGATCGATCCAAAATTCAATAGCAGCCGATGGGAAGGTTGCACCTTTCATTTGAGACTAAGTTTGGGTCCAGCCATCTCTGAGAAAAATGAGTGACATTATTTGACACATACGCACATACATACACACACACATACACACATACACACACATACACACACACATACATACATACACACACACACATACAGACTTTTTCCGATCTCGACGAACTGAGTCGAATGGGATATGACACTCGGCCCTCCGGGCCGGGATTAGGTTGACGTTTTTCAGAGTGATTGCATAACCTTTCTATATGAGAAAGGCAAAACGTGGTGAAGTATGTCAATTTACGAAAAATATGTCAACGCAGGTTAAAACATGCCCACTGCTCAACTTTGCTCATCGGATGGCAACATCCGAGCGCGCTTGTCCGAGGTATTGAGTGACAGAAAATTAAATAACTCCTGAACAATATAATAACGCTAAAGAGCATGCAAATTACTCAGAAAACATTCACTTTCAATTATCCACAAAGAAAAGCTTGTCTTTTTGCTTTAATCTCAGAGATGCCAATTTTGAACATGAGATACGCTCCTTCAAAGCGATGCGCATTAGGACGATGCGACGTGCGGCGTTGCCAATATGTACGTTCTCGCGGGTTGCATCAAAGTGGACCGTGCGTTGAAAGAGCGCACTGTTACAAAATCCTCTATAACTCTCGATAGAAACAAAAATGAAAAATTATAAATACAGATTATTAAAGGTGAAAGATTGCCGCATAATTTAATATACGTTTTGAAAATATATAGCGTGAAGAACACAAGAAAAAATACAATTGAAAATTTTAAATAGATGCAAAGTACCGTTATTCACACAATTATAAAGTAAAAATATTTTTATAAGATAGTGCAAGTATCATTCCATAAGTGTGCAAAAATTTATTGAATTATCTTTAGTAGTTTTTGAGATATAAAATTTTCAATTTAATCATGCAAGAAAGTTTAAGGGTTAATATCTTAAAGAAAAAAAGGAATTGAAACGAAATATTTATACCAAAAGCTAATCACCATAATCCCTATACAATAAAATATACCTCATGAAGATCGGTGATTTTGCGAAAAATTCGAGGATCACTTGACATGGCTTTACTCCCATGCTCGTAGGATTAGATTGATTACAACAAGATAAAGATGTATTATCTTTATAGAATAAAAAAATATTCGAAATAATTCGGTACAGGCTCTGATAGAACCTTTTTTATGCATATAAAAAAATGATATTTTAACGGTTGATATGTAGTGATTTAGAAATTAGTTTCCAACTAGCTTATGACGTACTCAATTGGACCCAAGCCGACTCAAAAGTCGGATGAAACAAATATTTATTATTTTGAGTTACGAACAAGACGACATATTTGAGCACATAACCTATAACAAGTTCAACTTGAACATTCAAACAAATCGTAGACGAGTAATAAACGCTGAGACCCAAAGCGGCACCTGAAAAAGTTTAATCTATGTTGTGTGAATTTTCCAATTTATTTTTCAAATCACGAAAACATCTTGAACAGCAATTTACATTTCTAGTGGTAAGCACTGTTCAGCATAAATCCAAAACACCAAATGAGCGGGAACATTTTCGGGGAATCGCACATGTCAACAATAAACCACGTGCCAAGCGAACCGACAAAGCAACATCCACCCATTTAAATTTTGATGGGAATCCACCGCGCTGCAAACGATCGAGCACTTCGCTTCATTCATTAAAGTTGCCGGGCGTTTTTTTTGTCCGCGAGCCAATCATATGTTGTTCGCGATTTGTCACGTATCAGCTTTACAGCCAAATCTCACCAATACCGCATTCCACTTTTTTTGGTACAAGTCGAGCGATTATTTAAGACGGTTGACTGAGCTACGACAACAACCCATCATAGATTGGAATTGCTTTTCCCAAAGGAGTCCGATAATGTGCGCTCGTAAACGATCGAAATTGAATTTGCGTTGTACCCATAGATGGGAAAACGCCCGCCGCGGCTGTCGGCCTACGCGTTTCGTGATTACATATCAATACGTATGTGTGTTTGTGTGTTCGATGGCGAACTTTTGTTTCGCGTATACCACGGTAGCTCCCAGGAAGCATTATTATCCCTCCCAGGTGGATGGTTGAGCATCATTAGAGGAAGGTTATTTATGTTCAAAGTCATCCCCATATATCTCATCGGTAAACAATTGATACTAGGAATCAGTAGAAGATGAATAGACTAGTCTGAATGACATGTAGCTCGCTCGCAATAAATTCTAATCAACAATCGCTTTCGTTTGAGAAATCAGCCCTTTTGCGTTGTATTCTTACTTCTACACATGTCGCATATGAATATAAATCACGTTATGAAACACAGTTCACAGTTGAAGTTCAACCAAACTTTATGTCATGACCAGGGTGGCCAGCCCTACGAATTTTTGTCCTTTCTACGGATCTACGGATTAACTCACGGAATTTTCGTAACTTCTTCAGAATTCTACGGAAGTTTAGTGAAAACACGCATTCAATTTTTTTTTCAATTGAATTTTTATCATCTACGCCCAATATTTGTTGCTATTCTTTGTACTTAATATTGGTTCACTTTTCATGGCATTCCTTAACTCTGACGTCAAACTGACAATCGCGCATTCCAACTAATCGAACCGAAATCGGTTGATGCATTAAAGCAGGAATCAACGAAATTACCGAATAATATTTGAATTGAAGTTTTTTTCCGAGTATCATTTGGAGTACAGACTAACGCGAATTTCTAGAATGCATGATGTAAAGTTTCTCTCACTGGCAAATGTGTCATGCTGTGGCGACCCATTTTGATCCAATATTATCTCCTGATTGCAAACGTAAATAATTTCATGATTGCTAAGAAAATACATTAAATATAATTGGATCCTATCTTAATTGAATTTCTTAACGTTGCTATGACCGATTAAACCAAACCGAACCAAAATTACACAAACCACGCTAGGCACTCGTCAAGGATATATGCCAACACTATAACCAGACGGTACACCTTACGCGGAAGATGCCCAGTTAAACGCGTCACTACAAAAAAGCGCCCAGTACGCTCAAATCAAAAGCCAGCTCCATCCACGAGGAAGTCAATGCCAGTGATGGAGAGTTTATGATCATACATATACGTACAAGAGGCAAGAAAGAACAACTGATCACGAGCACCAAGACAGCTATAACGATGATAACTTTGACGTGAATACATTCATGTTCTATACAATTTCATTATGCAGCAACATACTCTTGATCGTTTTTAAATTTTGGAATTTTCAATTAAAGATGATTGTTCGGTTAAGTAAACTTTTTGCAGTTTGCTGCCTATCCTTTTAGATAATGCTGATTTTTTGGTTAAATAGGTATGCAAAAAACCTAGCTGCCTATACGATATGACGAAAAGCCAGAGGAGACCCTAGAGACTCCATTGCATCCTAAAAAGTGACAGTGTATTGCAGATCGATCATCGATGAACTCGTGCAAAATAAAATTTTGTGATCGCAAATCTAAATAAAGTGTATTTTGTAGTGTGTTAATGAATGCGACTTCGAAAGAGTTGAGCATGTTCGAAGAAGCTGTTAAGATATCTTTATTGAGTTATCCATACAAATTAAAGTCGAATCTTCATTCCTGAATCAGCTGTTTGACACTCTGGAATGTTTAGTGCTAGTAAATGTGAATAACTGGAAATTCACTAGTGCTGTGTTTTCTGTTATAGTTACATGGCTCTCAATTTTAATATTTGCTCTTTAGGTGATAAACGCTGGATCCCGAAATCACAGCTTGCGAACTCAGCATATGATTGTGGACTAGTGTCATGCATAAACAATGGTCTTGGAACAGACATAATCAAACTTGTTTTTTAAAGCATCTGCCGTATCCAACAAAGAGTCAATAATTAAGATTATACAAGCAGCAGAGCGTTGGTCAGCGGGACTAGTAACAGTGATTGTTGTTCATAAACTAGAATAACCAGCTTTCGACCACAATTCGTATTGGCCGATTGAAATGCTATTCTACTATTATTGAAATACTATTCTACTACGCCTAGGCGCAGCCACATGGATTTTCCACAAAGCCCCTTTAAAATCCTTCCTTGCAATTTTTACTTAACTGGCATTGATGAGTATACAGCCCACTCATGAATACCAATACACATGGCTAATGATGACGTGGTTTCTGTCATAGAGCTCACTACAGCTACACTCACATTACCAACTACCAACGAATACAGTACCGTTGTTTTCGTATTGCTCGATATCATTCCAACTATGGAATATCTCTTTTCGTCTGCTCATCCAACCCGAGATTATGAGTTCATTGCTGACTATGGCAAATTTGTTGGATTGGCGAGCTTCAGTCGAAAATCAAATTTAAAAGAATGTACTTCGGGCACGCGCATAAAATATTAATTCTTTTAACGTATGTTTCTCTAGTATTCAGGTTCCCCGTTTTTCGTAGAATACACGTACATGAAGGGGATATTCGTGTAATTCGGGATCATATATGTTCGTGGGAGATCCTAAACATTTTTGCAAGTACATACAAATACATTGACTGCGAGAAAATGTTCGTCGCGGATCAGGTTTCGAAAAGTCCATTAGCTTCGATATCTTTATTAATTTATCCGTTTTCTATAGGATCAACGACCCTGATTCCGTTTATGTTGCAGAATTAGCTGGTGCGATGGCGGTTACAGTCCATTATTCCTAAAGTATATTCGAAAGCATTGTCCAGCCTCATGTCTAATCAATAAACCCACTATTCACATCTGTTTCATATTGGACACACGGATAGTAAACTAGGCGTGTGTGGAAAAGGTTACCAAGACATCGAGCACGTTATTTGGGCGTATTCAGAATGTCGTGGTGCCTGGTCCATGTCAGAAGAGAGAAATTCCACAAAGATCCTTCCAAAAATCTATAAAATCGTAACCAACAAAGTTTATATAACATGTTTTTACTGAAGAAAAAAAATATCCCGGAATTTGTTACGTAATAAGGAGGGGGGAGGTATAGAGAAATTTGTGACATTTTGTTACATGGGGGAGAAGGAGTCAATTTTGGGCAATTTTTGCGTTACGTAATTTATGAATGGTCCCCAAGTGCATTTTTTTAAAAGGGTGTTCCTGCATGCAGCATTTTCAAAAAAAAAACTATCTAAGAACGAGTTGTCAATCGTGCTCGATTGAGTTTAAAAAGTCAAGTATTTATTTGAAGATTTTGCATCTTCAGGTTGCACGATTGTGATGAACGCCAAATTCTCGATTGAACGAAATGCACTAACTGATAACAGCAAAAAGCGGACAACCTTCGTATTTTAACTCTATATTGAGGCCATAAAGCTTACAACTTATTAACAGATGTCTCTGATGGCATAAAAAAATTATATTTAAATTTATCATAAGCATTTTTAGATCAAGAGATTTACCACCAGTTTTACTCTGCTCCTGAAGTTGGCTTGTGTTTTCCGTATGAATGAAATTTAACAACAACAATGTATCTTTAAAACGGTTTTTATATGCAGAAAATAAAATCCGGCCCAGAAACACGGACTCATTCTAATTCGGCAATATCTGCACACTGACATAGCCAAAATATGCTCGTACGATAAATGCTCCAGTGAATAGTTCACTCTTCAGGAAACGTTAGCTCGTATCCATTTATTGCACACGTTATATCACAACTGAAATGTGATAAATAAACGTAAAATTAAATGATGTGCGATTCCAAATCGAAAAATGAATAACAAGATCATTTGTATCATTTGAAGCTAAAAGAATGAGAATGGTGAAAGTACTTCAATTTCCGTTTCACCCTATTGATTCTTATTAAAATAAGGTTAAAAGGGATTCACGGCAAAATCGCCCGACCCCGGTTTACTGAATTCAAATCCACTACAAACTTTTCGCCCTTTCCATGAAAACCAACCAAACAGACCAACACAAGTGAAGATGTCTTCGAAATAAACTGTTTTCGCATCGTTTAGCTTATTTTTCAATCGATTTGCTCTTCGAGCTAGTTTAATGAACCGCTGATGCCCCTAACGACTCCGCTTGGTTTCTCTATGAAGATTACTGCGGATTATCGCCTAAATGACAGCCGAATCTTTTCCAAAGTATTTAAACAATTTACTAAACTACCAATGGAAATTAAACGGTGAATCATCCGACAGAAGATAATTCGATTTAAGTTCGTCTACTTCCCACCTGACAGCGACAATGGCAATTACGACGGGCTAATTTATTTACTTGCAGTAATGAAATATTCCACGATTCTCGATAAGCACGCACCGGTTTCCCATTAACAGGTAAGCTGTCACAGACCATCTTCCGGGCCTGTTCTGTCTTCCGAAAAGTAATACCTCTGATTGAACTGAACAGAATAGTAAAACTTTCAGCTACGTGGGATTATTTTTGACATGGCGCTATGAAGACGCCGGAAAAATCACTACGGAATACACCTGGTCCAGTTTTCTTGAAGCAATCTGATATAAGTTGTTGAAGAAAAATTGGCATCAGAGATAGCTACAATCCCTATATTTTACACGCCGCTGCTTGCTGTTTTACTTCGGGTTGTAGCTAATGTTTTAGTGGTGCGTGTCTGGAGTGGTCCGTGTGAAGGAGTATAATTCGAAAATGTAAAGGATATGATTCGTAAAATGATATCATATCCACATTCTATTTGAAATGATAAAATGATAATTAGAACAATCTAGCAACACTAGGTTTAACTTTTTTGTAACCATTATTAAAACATTGCCTGTTAAGTAACAGAGAGAATACCATGAACCAAACCTAGTTTGACGAGCCAAGTATGTAAATTCAAGACACCACCAATGTGGTTTAGGCACAACCAAAAGCAAAACAATCCAACGACAATGTTTCCCCCAAATTCGCCAAGCACATACAACCTTGGCAAACACGCCGTGACGTCCGCAGTGAACGTGACAAATCCCGATAAAACGTGACGGATCCTTCTCCATTCACAAGTCCACGCGGAGCAGCATGAGACTCATGGTTCAGTTTCGGTGGAATCACATATCAATACATATACCTATGTGTAGAATTACTATACTGAGTCGAAAAGGTGGATCACCCCGGATGAGTGGGATGCGGGATAAACATGTTTTGGTTTAGTTGTACATACATACTTATTTAGGTATACCAATAGCTGGGCCAGAGAGATAACAAGTATATCCTACTACGACGCACGCACGCAAGTTGATAGCACCCATCAACATCAATGTCCAAGTCAGTAGATACCCTCTTGTGATTGTCTAACTGTTTAGGAAACTGGGATTTAACCATATCTATATTGCCGGTGTCTAGGGTAATGAGTCTATTTCAACACCATTAGGGAGAGGGTCACACTCTTTTTTGAACAACTTTTAAATGAAACATTTTTATTCATAACCTAATAATAATAATAATGTGTCAGTGTACTGCTTCTTCAACATCTATATAATGGTTACTTAGCAGATATGTCTTTATTTTCAGCATAAATGAAAATAAATATTCTATTCTGTGCATCCGTTCTTACCTCAACGATGCCATTATAATTATCGGCTTCTAGGTCCTTCCATCTCGTCTAAAGGCAATCTGGTTGAAACGCATTTACGCCATTTTATAAGTAACAAACCCCCTTAATTGAAAAATTGTCTCAAAAACTCAACGTAGGGGTTAGTTATTTTTTACGTAAAATGTGTATGCAAAGTTTGAAATAAATCGATTAAGTAGTTTTTGAATGATAGTTAACACCGCAAATTGTATTTTTCCAGTGATATTCTACAAAAAGTTTCGTCGCCGAGTCGCTTGTCATTTTTTTTTTGCTTGAAAAAATTACAGAATGTTATTGAAATGATGCAGTATAATATATACAAAAGATTGCACAAGTAAGCATGATGCAGTATAAATACGCTTCACCCAAACTTCTAAAAAAAAGAATCTCAAAACATTTTTTTTTACACTGAAACCCTTATATTCCCTTATACCAACTGTTTCAAAGTAATCAATTAATAACTATTTGAATAACTATTTCTACAAAAATGGTTGATTTCCTACGAAAGCACATGAGATAAGCCAATGCTATCATATAGAAGTCGATAGTCGATCATTTTGATACATGAACGTCCCGAACTTGCCAGGATAACTTTTAAAGAACTTTAAACAGTTATATTGAAGGTTGGTTTGTGGTTTGTGGTCATTGTTGATCAAGCAATAACGTTGAAGGTATTGAAGATAGACGTCTTCGACAAAGTTATTGGCTTGTTGTTCTACAGCTTTGCCGAAGACATCATTTTAGTACATTATATTGTACGAAAGTTGGCAAACCTCACTTCTGGGCAAGCTAATCAATAAAATTACAACAGATGTGTACATGTGTTACATCTATACCAAAGTATTTGATTTATTTTATGAAGAAAGGCATAAAATATATTCCCCTTTCTACCAGTTTTGCCGTAGTTTAAAACTACCTATTACAACGCCGATTTTGTACATTTTAAACGATCAGCAAGATTTTTAATTCCCAATCAAACTGTTTTACTAGTTGGTAATTAAGAGGACTTCTATAAACATCAGTTCATATTTGGACAATCTACCATTGTATACTTCGAATGGAAACTTCGCTCGCAGCCTTTTGCTTTTCCTCACTTCAGTAAATATTTTGAAAACAAAATACAGAATTTAAAATCTACATCTTCCAGTATTTGCAGCTGGCTCCTATTGCTCATCAGAACTGATATAAATTGCAATCGATTGATGTAAGAAATTCTATTGGTCACAACGCATTGAATTCAAAGGTATTTGTTGGATAAATTAAATTTCTGTATTTCTACGAATTATTGGAATTTATTAAGACCACTTAACGTTTTGTACTACCATAAAGTGTAGCCGATATCATTTGCAAGTGATTTTTGTATTAAAATGGTTATATAGGTCATCGAAATGAACACAAAATTTTTCAGCGAAATTTCTGTATTTTTCTTTAGGTGTTAATTTTTTGTAACGAATAAGGTGTTAGCGGGTCATATTGACCCCGATTTCGAACTCAGTTTTAAGACACATTTTCAACCAAATCTATATGAATTGGTACTTAAATTGTTTGTTGGAGTGTAAATTTTCAGTTTCCGGTAAATATCACCGTTTTTTCACCTGATTGGTCAGTAGGAATCGGTGCCGAATGGAGTCATGTTTGGCCAATTCCGGCGGTATACTATTGTACCCTCGGAATCCAAGATCGATCGTAGCATGTACAAATTTAATGTATACATTCTCATTTTTGTTTTGTTTGTGTTTATTATTAGTATTCTGTCAATAAACCTGTGATTTATGATGACAGTTCTGCATACATCTATGGATGCCAAACATGACTCCATTCGGCACCGATTCCCACTGACCAACTAGGTGAAAAATGGTAATATTTACCAGAAACTGAAAATTGAAACTCTAGCAAACAATTTAAGTACCAGTTTATACAGATTTGGTTGAAAATGTGTGTGTAAATGAGTTCGAAAGCGGGGTCAATATGACCCGCTAACACCTTATTCGTAGCTTTTTTGTTCAGCCCTTCAGGAATGACCGAAAATTTTGAACTCTATTGAAAATCGTTGCTCTCCATGAAAGAGGAAAAGTCAAGAAATTCTAAACTGCTAGGTGCAAAACTTAAAAAGTTATCGCATTTTGAAAGTTTATTTGGGGTCATATTGACCCCAACACCTAAAGAAGGTTAAAGAATACAAAATTGTGTTCTGCTAAAAGTTGTAGATGGTATGAATTGTAGTCCATTTGCGTATAAATTATGTTTCACTTCGCATTGAATTCAAAGTTATTTGCTAAATAATCGAATTTTTTGTACTTTTACGAAATTTGGATTTTTTTAGAAAATATCGCTTCTTCCAGAAATTTCAGAAATAAAGTAAAAATGATAGAGGCGTAATGTAGATCCTAAACTATAAACACTGTTCAAATATTCGAGTTAATGTTGCCCTCTAATCGGACTATGGATAATGGAGTTATTTTTTAATTACGACTAATCGTCTACGGATAATCGAGACCGTAGTCAAAAATGTCTTGTATTATATTCCATTTGCGTCGATTCTAACTAGGTATCTAGATTATGGACGTCAACGTGTGAATCATTCTACTTTTTCATTCTGATCAAAACAAATGTAAACATCACACATAAAAGATTCTCATCAGCTGTTATGGCCCAAACGCAATGGCAACGGAAGCGGAACGGCAACGGAAAGCGGCTGTCATTCATAATTTTTAATCAAGAGGGTGACGTGACGTCATATTTTCGTAGCCAACATAAGAACTTTACTTGTAACAAAATGAAGGAAATTAATTTTAAATACGAACGAGGAGCACTTTTGTTTACATCAAATCAGTTAAAGTGTTCATTGTTTTCTTTTGTTTACTGCTACTATTGTTTGTTGATGACATTTTAAGCGATTTTGACGTTATCAAACTGACCCCCATCAATCGGTGGAAAAACGATGTTGCCTATTGTCAAACTCTGTATGTAGAGATAGGGATGCCAGTTACCTGTTTTTAATGCATGCAAGTTAATGTGGTTGTTCCAGCCCGGCGACAACTTCCCATATATTGAATTTATAAACAAATTAAAAAAAAAAACGTGTCCCATACATTACATTCTAGATCTGTAAAATATACACAATGTAAACATTTCTATCACTAAATTTATTTCGCTGTTCAAATTAGAAACTGTCTTCATTCCACCATACCTAAACAAAAACATAGATTCCACTGTGGATCTAAAAAATCTAAATAAAATAAATCGATTCTCGGAAAAACAAGAAGATGACTTTCGAGCCACTTCCGCCTATATTGCAATTTCCGGAAATTTTCGGGGCGAATCAGCATCTTCGCAGACATGAAATATTCCCGTAGAAGCCGTTCCGTTAGGTTATCAGCTGGGGCAGAGTAAAATTCGAGAAAAATTCTGAAGGGATCCGTACCAAAACCAGCGCAATATCTTCCGGACCGAATTACTGCAAAAGTCGAACAAAAATCTGGCTGGAGTCGAACAAAATTGTACATTCCTGGCAGTATTCTTGCTGAAACCGAACATTACCGGTTTGCTGCAAGAATTCTGGTAAAAGCACAGAATTTCTATTCAAAACTGTTATGACCCGTTAATCGTCCGAACCCATTCGACAGATATGGTGTGAGAATGAGAGAGAAAACAAATACTCTGAAAAGTCAGAGATCGAATAAAGCTTCTGGCAGTGTCAGTTCAAGTTTCACGACTCTACAGAACAGTCCACTATTTAGTTTTCCGAACGTTTCCCTGTGAATTTAATAAAAACTAATTTTGCTACTTTGCTAAATGTGTAGAAAATCCTACATATCTCGACAAACATATGATTACGGCTTAAAAGCCAACTATCAAAATTCACTTTGAATGGAAATTTCTGACAAACCGTAACTTCCAAATTACAGATGTTGGCAGTAGATTAAAGAGATAAGTTTTCCTTATCGTTAACTGCTATGTACTGTATTCGGCCAGTAACGGTTTATAAGATTTATGTAACTTTGCTGACGGTTTCCAGTTAGGGATAAATTTATTCTCTAATAATAGTTCTATTTATCCACATTTTGGAATACGCTTTTTCTAAATGTTGTTCTAGCCGCACGGCGTTCATAACACACGAAACGAAACCCACTTTTCTGTTGAAACTTATTCGATTCGTTGTTCGTGGTACTCATATGGAGAAGGTATACTAGCGCCACCATCACTTCAGTGGTACATATATGAAACAAGCACTATCTGTCAAGTTGTCCCCGGGTTGGGTTGTCCCCAATGATGATGGAATTGCAATGTTGTTATAAAAACCGTGTTTTTAAAAAAAAAAAAAAGCTCAAAAAGAGCAACAATCGACAATGCCGTAAGCAGTGATTCAATTCGAATCTCTTCAAGGCTTAATGATGGAGTACGATCTTGCGGAAGAGGAACTCGCAAATCAAACCCATAACACTAGTTTACAAGAAAAATGAAGCTTCAAGAAAAAGTATTTTTAGACTAATTTTGGCTCGCTGAACACGAAAACATTTTTTTGTTCAAAGAAGCGATTTTGTGATTTTATCAAAAAAAAAACTCGTTTTTGAGCACTTTTTGTAGTTTTTAGTCAATATTTCGTCAAAATCATCCAATTAATATAGTCAATATGCAGGTTGAAAGGTGCCGAGATGCCCTTTCCAAAAACATATAATATGTGTCGATCATATGTAAAATTTGTTTACGTTAATTTTAAGCCTAATATCACTAACATCGGATGAAAATGTTGATGCTATGGCACATTGAGCGAAATGGAAATTTTATGATTTTATCAGTCCCTGCCCTGGTGCGGCGGTTTAGAGGGTGTAGCACTTGTCTAATAAACCAGTCATCAAATATTCGAGTCCCTATCGGGACTCAGTGGGATTGTAGCACTAGCCACGTTATGTTCTGTGAACTGAGAATCGGCTGCGAAGCCTGTTGAAGCAGAAGGCGAAAATTCCTTTAATTTATTAAATATGTACTCACCACAGACAAAACAAAACTTTTCCAATGAATATTTCCACATTTTAAAAAGAGCGCTTAGTTGTACAATGAAATATCCAAAACCATTCAAATGCCGCAGGATAGATGGATGCAAGCTCGAGAAGACAGTAACCAACACAAACAATAACTATCAAGTATTGAAGATTATTTCAGCCAAAAATATGATTGCACGAAAAATAAAAAGTTACAGTTTTCACTCAATGCTTCATACCAAAAGGGCGAACATTAGACTTTTTTTTACTTTGGTCGATGTTAATCATAATAAATGTACATTTGATCTACACATGTTATACATTTTCAGAAAGGGCATACCAATACCTTTCGAACTGTTTCGATCGGATCCTATGTGAACGAGGTATTGACAAATAACTAAAATAGTGCCCAAAACACCTTTTTCGAAGAAATCTTGAAAATGCTTCTTTAAAAAAAGTGGACTTTGTTTTCGTATTCAGCGATCCAAAATTAACTTAGAAAACAACTTTCTTTTTAGCTTATCACGAATACCTTAAAATTGTTAACATCTGTCACATAAGATTATGAAAATATGAAAAAATCATTTTTCTGTAATAAAAAACAGAGCGAAACCAAAAATGAGGAATCAAAAGAAAAACTTTTTTTTTAAACACGAACTTCTTTGAAAGAGAAATTGAAATAATTCCACACCAGCACTGAAACATTTCACTTTCTACACAGAACTATATTTCACCCATTTTGTACGTCTGCTCTAAACAAGATCGATCATAGCCAAAGAATACTTAACCAAATGTGTAATTTCATCGTTATTGCAGTAAGTCCAGATTCAGTTTAAATAGTTAGTCAAAGTTTATGTGTAGCTCGTTAAATTTATTGTGTATTATTTGTAGCGTTTGTGCCAGAAGCAAAATCCCCATATATTGACCATCCACTTACATATCAGTGATATTAACGAGGAACGATAATCAGTTTTTGTAAGTTCTTGTAATATGTTACTGTAATTGTTAAATGTAAAATTCGTCTACTCTGTTACTCCGCAATATAGTCTCCCCTGAAGAAGGTGCAAACAAGGCGTCGAAACGTTGGGATTTAAAAGCAAACAAATCGTTTTAATTCACTAAGGACTGTAAAAAAGCCGTTCAAATTTCTAGATAACAATAATCCAGTCGAAAGTCCACAAAATTACAGAGAAATTGAGTATTATTTTCGTGTTCAGCTACCCAAAATTAATCTAGAAAACACATTTTCTCGCAACTTCATTTTTCATGTAAACTAGTGTAATCTTATTTAAGACCAAAAGAAAAATGTGAAAAACAGAAAAATTTTCACTCGGTGCTTAATAACATCACCAATTTATATCGAATTTTCGTGATCTTAGGCTTAAAATTTACGTGAAAAGTTTGTCTGTCACATAAGATTTTAAAAGATTTTTTTTTGCCGATTTTTTTTATGAAAAATCAACTAAAAATGAGTAATTTTTCCAAACATTACTTTTTTTGACTTTGGTTGCTCGTAACCCTAAATTATTGATATTTAGTCCAAACATGTTATACATTTTTGGAATGAGCACATCAATACCTTTCGAATGGTGAGTTGTGTTAATCGGAAGATTTGTTGCTGAAATATTGACCAATAACTGCAAAAAGTGCTCAAAAACACGTTTTTAAAAATAATCTCAAAAACGGTTCTTTGAAAAAGAAAATGAATAAATGAATATGATTTTCGTGTTCAGCGACCCAAAATTGACTTAGAAAACATCTTTTTTCTTAACTTCATGCAATCACCCCAAAATTTGTAAACTTATAATGGGAGATTGATTAACAGTGTTAAAAATACCCGGCAACTTATACGAAATCCTCAAAATAATTCCGAAAAACGATTCGGAAAGATATGGCATGTCGTCATGTAGCTGAAGAAATGAAAATGACTGGTAAGTAATTTAATATTTTCTTTTTGGGTAATATACTAACTAGCCTTTATGGATGACACAGCAGAGCATACGGTCCTGCAAGCAGTGGAAATCAGCACATATCTTTCGGATTATACCTCGTAGATATGGTTATAATGCTACCGCTACATGTAGCTCGCGATTTGGAGGTGGAGTTCACCAACAGAGTAAATTATCTGTTGGATCTGTACGCTGACCACAAATTCATTCGAGTAATAAAAATAAATGGATACAAAAACGACATGAATAAAATCAAAGATTGGTTAAAAACCATATTTTAGATTACAATTCGAGAGAACTGAAAAGATTTCAATGTCGTAGGAAATGAGTATATCAAAATCATTGTCATATTTTAGAACCTACTGAACCATTCTCATTCCTGAATCCTTCAAGGATGCTTAAGAAATCTTCTGAATCCTTTGAGACACCAAAACTGCATATTAAAAGACGAAGTAGAAACTGAAGATATTTAATAAAAAAACAGCGACATAAATATGGATTTCTCTTCAAAATAAACAATAATTTATTACACATATAATGCTTTTGCTAATAGCATAATTATCCAACTCTTCCGATGACACCAATATGCATAGTTTACCCCTCTCATTTGCAGCAACAAAGTTCAACTCGTCGAATGTAATATTCAACATTGTTCTAAAGTTGTATTGAGCTACAGTAAGGATTTGTAATAATTGAATTGAATGACGCTTGTAAAAATGGGCAGTTAAATAATGAAATTCAAGATATTAGCTCAAACTAGTCGATACTAATGGTCCCACGAATGCTAGTATTTAGGATGGAATGTTATGACGAATACGGTATTATCATGCATTTAAAATTCGTGGAATGATGAGAACCGAATAAACTAGGTTTCAGTATTCCTCCGGAATTAAAAAGACATCGTTTACATACATTCATCACACCCTCCAATATCTTCGATCCGAACGTATATACAAATATTTCGTATACCAATTTGGAAACCCCTTCCCGTACTGTTTAACTTATCCACACTATTACCCGAAGTCACATTCCCTGGGGCATAGTTTATTGTTGTGGCAATCGTAGATATGGGTAAAGGCTTGCTTTTACACCAACGCGGATCGCAACAATTTGGAATTTCCTGCTCCAAAAAGTGACTATGTGTTCCAGGCAACACCGAACTCGATGATTTTTTTGCTGGGTACAAATATATTTGATAATTCATAATCGTTATCATCTTGTACTGATGGTAAATTCAAGTCCTTCAAAACTAGAAGCTAGTGAGTCGTTTTGAATATTTTTCGATTATGGGACGCCAACAAAATTCACTTTTCAGCCGTTTTTTACCCATACATGTTTCAATTCCCGACTGACAATGACGACTTAGTCCAAGAAATTTAAGGTTGAATTTAACCAAAAGCTGAATCTTGACCGAAAATTTTACCTCCCGACGAGGCGTACATTAGCCTCAGCTATCGTATTTGAAGAAATCAATCAGACGCAAGATGACTTTCATGACGTCAGTCGATTTGTTGAAGACGATGATGGCGGTCGTTCAAATGGATGGCCAAAAACCATCAAAACATCACGACAAACCTTTTGCCTAGTAGATTGACCCATTCACCATGAACTCATCCATTGTCAGGTTCAATCATTTTTTCCAACGGGATAGACAACGCCCACGGATTGCGTTCTTGAAATATGGGTACGTCCAAAGCGAGCAAATCAAGCAAAATCATGGCGAAAAATCGACAGAACTATAGCTATAGGTTAAAGACGCCATCTCTATCTTTTTTCTTATTATTCATCTGTAAGAGACTTTTCCACGGCTCATGTACGTACACGGAACATGAAACAAATACTACATCACCAGCTGGTGGAAAATAATAAACAAAGATGGCAAAAGCAAATAGGATTGTTTTCATCCAAGCAGGGATGCATGAAGCACAGCACGAGAGCCTAACACGAGCTGAGCGGTCGCTTTGAACGAACCAAAAGCAATAAGCACTGACACCGCTCGTGCTAGGTAACTTTCGTGCTCGAGCTGTAGGATTCCAAGAGCTAGCACAACGAGTTAGCACGATAAGCTAGCACCATGAGCCAGCTCGGTAAGCTTGCACGAGCAAGCTCGGTGAGCTAGCTCAGTGAGCTAGCACGAGTTAACTCAATGAGCTGGCACGGTAAGCTTGTCCGATGAGCTAGAAAGGTGCAGCAGTGCGATAGGTTGCTGAAAAAACAATGCAGGCATCATTACTCACACTAACGCGTTGTATTTTTATTCTGCTTCGCTATAGCTGAGTTATAGCTCCGTGCAGCGTGCTAGCTATCACCGTGCTAGCGAGGGCTCTCGTTCATCGGTGCTCGTGCTACTTGCTAACTCTAGCTCATCGGAAACCAGCGCAAGCACTAGCTCAATGAATTTAACGCCGGAACATTATGAGTCAGTGCACAGCAATAGGACACGGAGCAGCACCGTTCTTGTGCATGCCTGCATCCAAGTTAGTGTTCGTGAAACCGGCCCACAAGAACTCAAGTGTCATTCCAATCGAGCACGAGACCTGCCAAAAGCACTCAATCCGAAGAAAATCGCTTCGCATCCTTCTGCAACAAAGGCCGTTGGCAAGTCTCGTGCTCGATTGGAATGACACTGACAGATCAATGGTAAACAAACTGTAATCTTTATTACAGACACTTTATACACAGACTTGCGGAGACAAAAACAGGAAAACTAGCTACCATGGATGTAAACTACACGCTACCAGAAAATAACCTACAGCATAAGTTCTTTTAACTTAAATTTAGGTACTTTTGAGCTGTGCGTCGCTTTCGCACTTATTAGTGTTGTCAAAAAAAAAACGAGAGATTCCACTCAGTCGAGGTCTTCCGTGCAGTAAGGTACTTATAAGTTGTTTGAGGTATACTCAAAATTAGGTAAATTCAACTTAAATTTAAGTAAATTAAACTCAAGATTGAGTTATTATTTTTGCCGTAGTTAAATGGAAACTACCTTCAACACGATTTACCTAATTTTACCTTCCTGCACGATACCACGAGATTGAGTCAAAAGTACTGAATTTTAAGTAGTTTTTCGGTGGCGTGTAGCATCATAAAGAACGCATCAGCTTTGTATGGGTTTCCTCCTCTACTTCCTCTCACAAAACTGCACTTTTTGACAGTTCGTTTGGCTGCAATTTTTAACACTTCGCTAGTCTGTGTATAAAGCGTCTGTAGTCTGTAGTCTTTATGTTGACATGATTTCTTTTCTCATCTTCCATCTTGCACAACGGCATCAAGTCGAAACTTTCACCATTGAATAACGTGTGTTTTTATTTTTATGACAAATCGCTGTCAGAACATTCCAAATCCGACCACGAAATGCACTGGTACAGAATAATGTGACCGAATTCTAAGCGAATGTTTGAGCAAGAGTTTTTAGTTGCTATTGCCCAGTTTACATTAGTGCTGGTTGTCATCTGCTGGTGCCAGCATGCTGGCTACCAGCACGCTACCAGCATAATGTAAACGCTTGCCAGCAGCTGGCACCAGCAGATGGCATGCGTTTACATTATGCTGGTAGCATGCTGGTTGCCAGCATGCTGGCATCAGCAGATGGCAACCAGCACTAATGTCAACGCTACATATGCATTGCGAGGAGAGACTAAAAAGGACATTCGAGGTAACATAAAAGATGCTTCCCAAAATCGTCGAAATTAAGGGCATATCCTTTAAAATAACGTCGGTTTGTTATCATACTTCAAAAAGTGTCCTGTTCAACATACGGATCAATTCAACTCTATGGATCTATGCGGACACTTCGAAACTGGTCGTTATGGTAGTACTCATTCTTAAGGGGACAATTCTAGTCAGAGTCCCCGTGATTTTTTGGATATTTTCTTCTGACGACGACACGTGATTATTCTTTGCGTTGAGTAAATACAAAATGGCGGATGTAAAACTGATCTCCTAAAATTCTTCCGGCAATCGTAAGTTATCGTTCGAACACAAGGCAGCCGTGTGCCAGTATTGGTCTCACAATTGTTGTTGGACTCAAACCCAAATATATCCACTGACTGTATTTGGATTTGAGTTCCGAAGGTTTGCCAAAAGACCGTCTGCGTTGACCGAAGACAATGTAAGCTCTCTTCATAATGAAATCGATGTGAGCTGATTGATTTAGTTTTGAGTAAGGATTTACTTAATGTTTAATTTCAAAGTCAACGAACTAAAACGAGCGAGCTACGTTTGTAATTATTTATTGCGTGAAAAGCCCATTAATTTTTATTAGGATTAACTGATAGTTCAACATCAAATCAATATCAAATCAAAAATTGTATTGATGCAAATACCCACGGGAGCACAAGCTCATGAAGTTTCCTCAACAAGCCATCGGCAATAAGGTTCCTAAGAGTGGTGACATCACACTTTGAGTACATTGGCAGACACTCAACTTCCTTGTCTCCACTTGTCTTAACGATGAGAATAAATGTCGGTTGCTAAGCATTGCATGTATCCAGTTCGTAATATGTAAGCATTGCGTGTATTCAGTTTGTGATTTATATGTGACCTGGTGCTGTTTCCAAAATTGACTTAAAAGACACAACAACATAATGTAACAGAGAGGTTGCATTGCATACAACCGGTGTTCGCCAAAGCTAACATCCCGAATACGGTTGTCGATTAAACTGATTTAAGAAGGAAGGAAGTCAGACTGAATTATTTAAAGCTCTTTCTAGAACTTCGATGCAAATACCAGCCGATGGAAAGGTTGTATCTTTAATTTGGCAATTTTGTACAAATCGCTCCAAACATGACCATGAAAAATGAGACATTTTTGACACCTACATACATACATGACCTTTCTGTATGAGAATACAGACAATAGTTTTATGCTGGATTTTTAGGTACTCTGCTGGAAGTCTTCCTTCTTATATAACTACAATGATATAAAAATCTCTACCCCGTTAGATTCGATTCCAATGTTTCTTGGAGGCAATCTACTAGCACAGCATGTGTTCCACCCTTCAAGTCAATCGCTAGCAGCATCGATTGAACAGTGCAATGCGAAATGTTTTTTATGGTTTGTCTTATTGGTACACTCCTTTCATTTCACTTCTCTCCATTACGGCCCCAAGTCAACGAGACTTGGATAACGACGAGGGAGCATAACGGACTAATACGCCCTACAATAGAGCATCCTTGTTAGCTAATGACTACACATGTAGTTCTCGAGCTATCTATATTGCTTCTACGACATCTATTTTTCATTTTCTCACGTAACGGCAGCAGCTATAAAGTAGTGTTGATATTTGATCCGTCTAATAAAGCTTAACGGAAAATCTCTTCGTTATTGATATCACCATCCTCCGATGGAATGTGTATCCCCTAGTCCACAGTGGGTGATGCTACCGAGCGACCGACGTTGTGAAGTATTCCCGTGAAAGGGTTGAAAACGGATCATCGTATGGGAGGTCAAGTTGGCAGTGCTTGGAAGGAGAATGAGATTAATCGGTTCACACAAGTTATATTTAATATTTTCGACGGTTTCGGTAGAATGGATAACATCAAATGTATAGTTTTCTTCCATGCGTTGCGATTATGCAACAAGAAATTTGCTTTATTGGAGATACCATCTTGAAGAATGCAACAGGTACATATAGGGGAGGGCAGTTATTTTTGCGATGTTGAAATTTTTTCCATTCCCAGTCAAAAAATGAATCAAGGCATCGAATAAAAAAGGAAAAAAATTGAGCGAAATTGGACCATTTCAATACGTGCCACAATGGTAACAAATTCAGAAATTTGAGCATTTCTATAAAACAATATTTAGCAATACTTTTTTTTTTTTGAAGGATCCGAAAAGTTTCTATTTCAACGCTTTCGTAGTGTACTAAACCTTCACCAAATTTTAAAATTTTTCGATTACCTTGAAATAAGTTATTAATTTTCATATAAAACTTATGGAAAAGTTCATGTATTCCCCATATAAAACTTCGGTCGTTTTGGAGCACATGTTAAAATGGGTGCACTGTACCCTAGAGCAATATTGTATTGGACCGCACAGGAATGCTTTCCAGAGTTATGCGAAAGCAGAAAGTCTGTATTACATTTGTGAATGCATATCAAATTTGTGCTCCGATAAAATCCAACCCAACCAGAGTCTGGATAAATTTGAAATTTAAGCGACCTATACCCAGTTCAACCATTTCGTTCTTTTTACCATCTTCAATATTTGGCTCGATTCACTGCATTCTGCTCACATCACATATATAAACATGATGTACAACAGTGGTCAACGTAGATTGAAGGTTGTTCCGTGCGTCGTCGTCCCAAAATGTGACGTGCCCTGTCAATATCAGTCTCGGGCCGGTTTTGCGACAGTGGCATTTTGCGTAGAAATATCACCACCGTTCACTTATGTCTCGTTATGGAGTACATAATTCGAAATAGCTGCTGGATACCACGAAGGACCTTTGTGAATGTGAATGAACAGCAATAATTTGATTTCCTTTCTTCGCCATGCCAGCATAGCTACTCGAACCATGACGTTCTTGATTTTCACTTCTGTTCTTGGAAGTAGCAAAAGTTTTATTAACGTACCAGAATCAAACGAATCCCGTATTGTGGAACGTGAATCTGATCCTTCTGGGAATTGTAGAAATAAAAAGAATCGAGCTTTAAGCCAGTGATTTTCAACCGGGGATAAATTCACCCCTAGGGGTGAATTATGCCGTATGAATTTCTCAACTTGTGACCCTAATATGTCCATCGAATTATTGTGTCTATATATAAAAACAATAATTCCATGGAAGTATTAGGATAACAAGTTAAAATTTACCCCACATAATTCATCCATAATAGTGTTCTCCCCTGGAACTGAATTTACCCCCGGTTGATAAGCACTGCTTTAAGGTTACAGACTACCTTCCGGCAGTTCGAAGGTTACGTGTAAAATGAATCAGTATGCAGACGGTAGAGGTGTTTTATAGAACACAAAACTTCTCTCTTTTGTCCCCTAGAGCTTTGCTTTATTTGTGTCGGTTTTAAGTTGTTAGTTAATCTGCCGTGCCCCTAAACATCAACTAACCAACTAACATTCCAACCGAAAACTTTTTCATCAATGAATCACCCGTCTCAAACGAGATAAAATCATTTCATTAGGATCAAACTTTCCCACGATCCTTCCAAAACCATAAAACAGCACAACAATCCAGCAAAATGAGGTCATCAATTTAAATGCCAAGACAGTGGGGACGGCATCTCGTTAACAGACTCGAGAAGAAACCTCATTATTCTGGAAACTTTTTCAAAAGTTTTCTCACCCCTGTCCATCGCACATCAGCACCGGCATTTTGTCAATAAGCACGCACACACAAAGACAAACATATGAAACGGAATCGCGTCGGTATATTCCACTCCAGCTCCCCAACCAACTCGCGCTGCTGGAAAATGATTTTTCAAATCTATCAGCGAAGATAGGGCGCTAGGCACACCAGACCAGCCAGACTGCTGAGCTCACAAGCGGAAAGCCTGTTTCCGTGAAACAGCCTACGCCACAAATTTCAAAATGACACGCTAGCGAAAATTCCGAAAACAAACAAAAACAACTGCTCACCCTAAAACCGCACCGGTGCGGATGAGGAATTTCGCCTCGCGGTATTTTTGCTGTCACTAGGTATTAAGACGTTAACCGGATACAGGTGTCACATACTCAATAGGTATTGGTTTTGCGATTAGCGGAAAGAAAAGAAAAATTGGATAAAGTTTAAAATCTGCTATTTTCCTCAATTCCCTGTTGGTTGGGCAATTGCCCGTACAACCATTTTATCAGTACGCCAGTTAAAAAGTTGGAATACGGAGTGATTGTATAACCATTATATACGAGAAAGGTCAAAATCAATAAAAAATTGATGGTTCATAGGTTATAATTTTACTGGAACTTTCAAACTCTAGGAAAACTCCAGAAGAGAGGACAAATTGACGTCTCACATTATCAGAAGAATTGAAAGCGTAGCGAAAAATGATAATCCTTTCATTTGCTCTTAACCATTCAGAGCACCCATCCGTTCAATTTAGTCAACTACTGCAAACTTCACCATAGGTTCCAGCTGAAACGACACTATAAATCCACCATCAATCATCTTCCCTTCCGTTCACAAAGTTTATAATTCATTGGCACTCCGAAGTCGAAACTTTGTGTCACCGCATTTTAGCCCGGAAGCGGTTCGATGATGGTGGGAGATGACATACGTACAGAATTATTGGAATAGTGCATTTGTAAATACCCTGTGATCGCGCCAGCGATTAGTCCCTACGTTGTGGCGATGAAGTCGGGAGAATGCCATCAGGAGTTCCTAATAAAACAACGAATGAAACAGTCTACCGCCCATAGCGAATATCGGTCTTCAATTGAGCAATTTTATTCTAAGACGCTTTACACTTAATTCTATTGAGTTCTACAAGATGACGACACGAATGAACTTATGATGAATGAAGTTCACGTTTGACAATTCTCGGTGGTTTGTTTACTTTGTCAGTTGCGTGAGTTCGAGTGCAACGGGTGCTCATCTGTCACACTCGATCTCACGTAACTCCTATGTAAACAAACCACCGAGAATTGTCAAACGAAGTTCATCCGGCTCATTTTGTGGGGTTATGTCGGTTGGTGTAACACGTAATATATGATAATTGCTTCGTCTATTAAGATGTTTGACGTTTACAATACGCACACTGAGATCTCGCATTTTTATACCACCCTCCACTCAGGCCCAGAAGCGATTTGTTTGCCACCCAATTCGCAGTGTAGGATATTTGTTTGCCTCCCAATTTAAACATCAAAACGGCACAATACAAACCTAGCTGGATAAGTCTATAGGGTAAACAGGTCTAATACGCCCCCCTTAAGCAAAAATAGCTATATTTCACCATTCGACACTATGATCTTCTCACTGACTACTCTAATATATTGTTATATTAGTTAGAAATTAGTACCCGTTTCATTTTTTATTAAAAGCATCCTGAAACGAGTACTATTAAACATTTTTCAAAGATGCCTAAATTCCAGTTTTTTCTTTCACCTAGGGCAATATGCCCCCGGCGAAAGTGTAATATGCCCCACAACAAGAGGACGGTATGCCCCACAGCAATCGGTGAGTATGCCCCACAACAATGGGTGGGGCGTTTTGGCCGATGATGAGCTGTAGAGAATACATGAATAATTCTACACACACACACATAGTTTTAAGCCAAGGTAAAAACTAAGATAGTAACTATAATATTCTAGTAAGCTACTTGAAATAGTTCTATCGAATCCGACTGTTTCTAATTGGTTGTAATGCTATTGGAAAAAGTGGAAGCTTACATAAAAGTAGCTCTTTTGAAACTTTTGTGTATATTGTTGTTTTGCAACATATTAAAAATACGAAACTAACTTAGTACGTTGATTTCTTGAAACGATACTGTTATCAGTCATTTTTACTTTTTAGATAATTCAGGAATCCTGGGAATCGAAAAGGGGCATTTGGCCCCGGTGGGGCGTATTATACCCTTTTACCCTACATTATACATGCACACAAATTTGAGCGTCGGTTGTAGATAATGCGACAGACTACAAATGAAATTGTGGGCTGGGGAGCGTACAAGAACAACGTTGCGCCGCAACACCCTGAAAAAATTATGCTTCATAATTTAAATTATACACTGGAACCTCAATTTACGAACCCAACCGCGGGGTCGTAAATTGAATTAGTTAGTGAAAAAGTTCGCTTTAATTCCCATCGTCACGCTAGTGTCACAATATTTTATGAACATAACGTAACAATGTGAGTATTTTTGGTTTGCTGAACAGATGTTCGAAATTAATATTTGGAACCGATTTCAAATCCAAGATTGCGACTCCCGGTAGAGCAATATTCACGCTAATCTATTTTTGGAATGGGACTGACGAGCAGGTGTTGGAAACGGGTATTTGGCACCATTTTGAAAACCAATTAAATATAACACATATAGTGCCCGGTTGAGCAAAATTCTCTAAAACAGTAACAATAAGTGTATTTTTGAAATTGGCTTAACGAGTAGATGATGGAAATCGACGAGTGACGTCATTTTGAAAGCCAACGTAGCGCCTACGCCTACTGTTCCTCTCAAATAAAAACGCAAGAATTCTACTGCAATGGATGTATGAATATATTAAAAACAATTTGCATGACGGTATAGGATGACCTTTATGAATATGGATTTGGAAAATAGTTTAAATGCCATAATTACAATGAATATGTACCACGACCATAATAAATGTAGTGAATATTACGATTTTTGTGTAGCAACCATAACCACTGTAACGTGAGCGGATGGCAAAGGACCTGTACTATCGTTGAAGGTTGAAGGAATGGTAACTTCTATTACACTATTACAACCATTTGAGTAACTGAACTATTATGAAGCAATGTTGTTAATACATATTTAAGTACAATCCAATTAATATAAACCTTTTCCTCTTATAGACCCCTAGTGACATCCACTCCATCATCCAGCATTCCACTCGTACGCTGCCCTAGTACCATATCTCATTCTCCATGCAATAATGTACCATTTAATTTAATATATGTATAGCATGGTTATGTATTTGTTAATACAAGTCTACAATTTCATAACAGTTTTTGCAACCGACCGAGACGGTTGTGCCTCCAGGTGGAAGGATTTGTTCTCGAGAGAGTGACGGAGTGCGAGACGCTGTATGCGTTATTGTGGGAGAGAGAGAGAGACCAGTTTGTTAAGTGTGAGTCGACAGTTGATACGTCGGAGGCGTGGTCAACGGCATCCTCGACAAGTGGTGTTTTGACAGCAAACCGCGGGTAGACGAATTTGCCTACCGCGGTGGCAGAGATCGACAGTGATCGTGCCTGTACCCACAGAAAAAAATATAGTGTATTGGTGTCGTCGGGCAATTCTAATCGACGAGAGGGAAGCGTCACAGGTAGACCCATTTGCTCTATTTGTCTACCGCAGAAGTGGTACGACGAATAAGGAAAACAAGTGGCACTGAAAAGTGCCGCATCGACAGTGGGATTTTCGCAGCAAGCCACAGGTAGCCACATTTGTCTACCGAGGTGGTGGAAACGGAGAGAGCGCGCTTGTGGTGGTGATACCGACGAGCAGCTTAATCGGAGAGAGTTTTGAAGTGTTGCAGGTAGGACTATTTCTCTACTGAAGAAGCAACGCGACGAAGTAGAACAGCAGGTGTCACATTGTCAAACAACGGGCACCGAGTTTACAACGTAACACATGAGGTGTGTTCTACAGGTATAACAGGTATATTTTTCATTCCTTCTTGTGATAGTTTTTCTTGCTAGGTGAAATGGATGAAGAGATGGGAGAACGAGTAACAGACCCTCCCCCTAAGCCTTATGCTGAAAATGTAAATCCGACTAGAATTAAAATTTACCCAGAGTCGTCAACGGGACCATGGATTGTATTTATTAGGCGTAAAGTAAAGGCGCTAAATATTATTCAAATTTCTAAAGATTTGACTTCGCGATTCTCGGATGTAAAAGAGATCGTCAAAGTCAATAAAGATAAAATACGCATTGTCGTTGGTAGTTTCAAACAAGCCAATGCAATTGCTTCTTGCGAGCTTTTTACGCGTGAGTATAGAGCGTATATTCCTTCAAAGGAAATTGAAATTGATGGGGTCATCACAGAATCGAGTTTGACTGTTGATGACTTAGTTAAGCATGGGGTTGGTCGTTTCAAAGACACCATACTTAAAGACGTAAAAATACTTGAATGCAAGCAATTGCATTCAGTATCACACGAAGGAGATAAAAAAGTTTATCGACTGTCTGACTCATTTCGAGTGACTCGCTGCCCAACTATGTCATTATCGATAAGATTCGTCTCCCTGTTCGCCTTTTTATCCCTCGTGTAATGAATTGCCTTAATTGCAAACAGCTTGGCCACAAAGCCACTTACTGTTCCAATAAGGCACGGTGTGGCAAATGTGGGGGTTCTCATCAAGAGGATACATGTAATGAAAATTCAGAAAAATGTTTAATGTGCGGAGAAAACTCACATGAGGTCCCTGCATGCCCCATTTATAAATTGCGTGAGGATAAAATTAAACGATCCTTGAAGGAGAGGTCTAAGCGCTCCTATGCAGAAATGTTGAAAAATGCTACCCCTAAACCCATCTTCTTAGAAAACACTTACACATCTCTATTTTCGGAACAGTCTGACTCTGACGGAGCGTGCGAAGGTACATCATTTGTTTTACCCGGAAATTCCAGAAAAAGAAAACAGTCTTCTTTTCCCAAGCTGCCAAGCAAGGGCCTTAAAATTTCTCCACCAATAGATAAACTGCGCCCAAAACCGAAAAATTCCGATTCAAAACCGAAATCAATTCCGCCCGGTTTTGGGAACGTACAATCCAAACAGAACACCATTACTGGTAATAATAAAATTTCGACTTCCTCTGAGCCTCAGCCAGGGGTAGGATTATTGAAATTTTCTGAAATTGTTGATTGGATTTTTAAAGCATTCAATATTTCGGAACCACTAAAGAGTATACTTTCAGCTTTCCTCCCAACAATTAGAACATTTTTAGAGCAGCTGATTGCTCAATGGCCCATCCTTGCAGCGATTGTATCTTTCAATGGGTAATTCACCTCCTCCAATGAAAGATTCCATCACTGTTTTACAGTGGAATTGCAGAAGTATCATACCTAAAATTGATTCCTTAAAAATTTTACTGCATAATTTAAAATGCGATGCTTTTGCTCTATGTGAAACATGGCTTACCTCAAACATTAATTTCAACTTAAATGATTTCAACATTATTCGCCTAGACCGAGACACCCCGTATGGAGGAGTGCTTCTAGGAATTAAAAAGTGCTATTCTTTCTATAGAATTAACATCCCCTTGTTTGCGGGCATTGAGGCTGTAGCTGTCCAAACGAACATTAAAGGCAAAGACATGTCTATCGCTTCTATATATATACCTCCCAAAGTTCAAATTGGACAACGTCAAATTTTTGAGGTAGTGGAATCCATGGCTGCTCCGCGTCTGATACTGGGAGACTTCAACTCGCACGGAGTATTGTGGGGTTCCCTCTACAATGATAATCGATCCTCTTTGATATACAATGTTTGTGACGAATTTAATATGACAGTTTTAAATACTGGCGAAACAACACGCATCCCCAGACCTCCTGCACGTCCAAGTGCATTAGATCTATCTCTGTGCTCGACATCACTTCGGTTAGACTGCACGTGGAAGGTTGTACCTGATCCTCACGGTAGCGATCATTTGCCAATCGTTGTTTCAATTAACAGTGAATTAGGCCTTACGAATTCAATCAATGTTCCTTATGACTTAACACGAAATATTGATTGGAAAACATACGAAACATTAATTTCCACTTCTCTTGCTTCGACAGAAGAGCTACCCCCTACCGAAGAATATGAATTCTTAGCGGGTTTAATTATTGAAGCAGCAGAACAAGCCCAAACGAAATGCAATCCTGGAATGACAATAAATAGACGGCCCCCTAATCCTTGGTGGGACAAAGAGTGCTCTGATGCATATGAAGCTAAACAAGTTGCCTACAAAGAAATTATGAAACAGAAAGGGGGTATACGTGAGAACTTTGAAAATTATTTCATTTTGCAAAACAAATTTGACAGTATACGTCGTGCCAAAAAATCTAGTTATTGGAGACACTTCGTTAATGGCTTGTCAAGAGAAACATCAATGAGTACTCTTTGGAACACAGCCAGAAGAATGAGGAATCGAAACGTGACTAATGAAAGCGAAGATTTTTCGAATCGTTGGATATTTAATTTTGCCAAGAAAATTTGTCCCGATTCTGCTCCTGCGCAGAAAATCACTCGCGATGCTCCCACAAGTAACGATTTCATAGATTCGCCTTTGACAATGATGGAATTCTCAATTGCACTCCTCTCATGCAACAATAATGCTCCGGGACTAGACAGAATTAAATTCAACTTGGTGAAGAATCTGCCTGACCTAGCAAAAAGACGCTTGTTGAATTTATTCAATAAGCTTCTTGAGCAGAACATTGTCCCGCACGACTGGAGACAAGTGAGAGTTATCGCTATTCCAAAACCGGGAAAACCAGCCTCCGATCATAACTCGTATCGACCGATTGCAATGTTATCCTGCATCAGGAAATTGTTGGAAAAAATTATCCTACGACGTCTCGACAATTGGGTTGAGGCGAACGGCTTGCTATCAGATACCCAGTTTGGTTTTCGGAGGGGAAAGGGAACGAATGATTGTCTGGCGCTACTTTCGTCAGAAATCCAACTAGCTTATGCAAAAAAAGAACAAATGGCGTCTGTGTTCTTAGACATAAAAGGAGCATTCGACTCTGTTTCCATTGATGTTCTCTCAGAGAAACTACATCAATGTGGTCTTTCACCAATATTAAATAATTATTTATACAACTTATTGTCAGAAAAGCACATGCATTTTTCATATGGCGATTTGGCAACATTCAGAATAAGTTACATGGGCCTCCCACAAGGTTCTTGTTTAAGCCCCCTTCTCTACAATTTTTACGTGAATGATATTGATAATTGTATTGTCAGCCCATGCACTCTAAGACAACTTGCAGATGATGGCGTGGTTTCTGTTACAGGACCAAAAGCCTTAAATTTACAACAACCACTGCAAGATAGTTTGGATAATTTATCAAGTTGGGCTTTGAAGTTAGGCATCGATTTCTCTACGGAGAAAACAGAGTTGGTTGTTTTTTCAAGGAAGCGTGATCCAGCTCAGCTTCAGCTTCAGTTGGTTGGTAGAACGATAGCCCAAGTCCTGACTTTTAAATACCTTGGAATTTGGTTCGATTCTAAAGGCACATGGGGAGGCCACATTAGGTATCTAATAACGAAATGCCAACAAAGGATAAATTTTCTGCGAACAATAACTGGATCATGGTGGGGTTCTCATCCAAGTGACATGATAAGATTGTATCAAACAACAATACTTTCAGTAATGGAATATGGGTGCATCTGTTTCCGTTCAGCTGCGAACACTCACATTATTAAACTGGAACGGATACAGTATCGCTGTTTACGAATTGCCTTAGGTTGCATGCAGTCGACCCATACGATGAGTCTTGAAGTACTAGCGGGAGTTCTTCCTTTAAAAGACCGATTCTGGGATCTTTCTTCTCGTTTACTTATTCGATGTGAGGTTATGAACCCACTGGTAATTGAAAATTTTGAAAGACTTGTCGAGCTTCAACCCCAAACCAGATTCATGACAGTGTATTTCAATCACATGTCACAAGAAATAACGCCTGCTAGGTATGTTCCCACATACGTCAATATACTAGATATTCCTGAATCCACTTTATTCTTCGACACGTCCATGCAAGCAGAGATTCGTGGAATTCCGGATCATCTACGCTCGCGGGAGATCCCTAAAATATTCACAAGTAAATATCAACACATAGACTGCCTTAAAATGTTTTACACTGATGGGTCACGAATCAGTGAGGCCACTGGTTTCGGTATTTTCAACAATAATTTTTCAATTTCTCTCAAACTTGCAGAACCCGCCTCTGTTTATATAGCGGAACTAGCAGCAGTTCACTATAGTTTGCAAATAATTAATACTTTACCCCCGAACCATTACTTTATCCTCACTGATAGTCTCAGCACAATTGCAGCTCTACGCTCAAAGAGGATTGATAATCACGATCCATTCTTTTTGGGGAAGATACGAGAATCTCTGAGTAACCTGACAAGAAAATGTTATAAATTTACCCTAGTGTGGCTCCCCGCCCATTGCTCTATTGCGGGCAATGAGAAAGCTGATAATTTAGCCAAGATTGGTGCACTAGATGGTGAAATATATGAAAGACCCATCGCTTACAATGAATTTTATAGCGCTTCTCGACAGAGGACACTTGCTAGTTGGCAAACATCTTGGGACAATGGAGATATGGGACGATGGCTACACTCAATTACCCCTAAAGTATCAACGAAGGCATGGTTCAAAGGATTGGATGTAAGTCGGGACTTCATCCGTGTGATGTCTAGGCTCATGTCCAATCATTATACTTTAGATGCGCATCTCCGTCGTATTGGGCTCGCTGAGGGTAATCATTGTGCTTGTGGAGAAGGTTACCATGACATTGAGCATGTTGTTTGGTCCTGCACTGAATATCGTGAAGCCAGATCACAATTAGTAGATTCTTTACAAGTCCGAGGAAGACCAATCCATGTTCCTGTTAGAGACATCCTGGCGTATCGCGATCCTCTATACATGGAACTTATCTATCATTTTCTAAAAACAGCGTCTGTCAAAATTTAATTAAATTCATCTCCTCATACTCTCATCCAAGGCTAATCATTCACCAATTAAAGGAACCTAGAATATTTAGTTTTTAAATTTAGACAATAACAGAAAAAAAAGTAAATAAATACACCCGAAAATACTAGATCAGTATGAAATACAACAATGTAAGGAAAAAAGCAAACAATAAAGTGATTTCAGTGTTAGTTTTAGACAAAGTACTAGTATAGTTAAAATTAGTCTTAAGGATTTTTGTAACGTGCTATGTAAAAAAAGAAACTGGCGTAAAAAGCTATTGCAAATGCCGTGTCAAATAAACGTATGAAAAAAAAAAAAAGTCTACAATTTCGGTAATCAAGCAATAATTATACTGCACAAAATGGTTGTATTGAATATAATAAAAAATGTAAGGAAATGAGATATCATCGTTAAAGTTGATAAAATTAATATAAGGAATATTGCGGACATTTTAAATCTAAGGAATGCAAATGGTACAAATATATAAATGGCAATTAAATAATCAATAATATAATAACTACAATCCTTGAAATATTCGACCATAATGTGATAATGTAATATATACTCGCAATATATTATTATGAATAAACTAAAAATAATGGGTATAAAATAATGACAATTATCTAGGATCAAATAAATATATTAGAATATGGATGTCGGTAGGTCCTAAAATACATTATTGACGTTGCACTGTAGTGTTGGAAGTTTTTTTTGAGCGAACGAAAGTCGTAATAGTGTAGAGTAACTGTCCCAATAAATTTGTGTCTGAAGTTCCATGCATCAGAGTCCTATTAATACTGATTCACCATTCTGTTATATTTCCTACGGAATATATATTAGGATTTGCGAGTCCTTTTATGAGTTTTATGAGGAATACAATATAAGGTGACCGAAACAAACAACCGTTATATAGCACTGTAACGCATTCTGCAAACACCAAGTATTACAACGCAATATATAATGAATGCAATAGTTATATCACAAAGAACAGACATATAAGTTAAAACACTTTCCTAACTAACTTTCCCGAAAAACCTGTGTAAACATTTAAATGAAAATACGTTGAAAACCACCATCGCATACAGGTACGCATGCGTGAATCACCATTGTATCCAAGTTTGCACACAAGTCCCGTATAGCGATTGTTGGCCGACCGAAGCGCCGACCAGTGGCAAATTGCTACTTGCTGTTGTCATTTCAAAGCGACAGTTTTATTTCTTACACAAGTTGAAAACTTTACTTGTATGTCAGTTCTCAGTGGTTATATGAGCCCAAACATGAGACTCGAACAAAAATATAACGTAATGGCCCATGTTCAAACGCCATTAACTCTCAAAAAACAAAATGCTTAAAATCTTTGTGTTCAACGAAAAAGTTGCCTGGGGGTATACTTTAAGGTAAAATATTAAAGCTATGTGTTTTTCAACTAATTTATGGTGGAATGTTCACTGAACGTAACAATCCGCGTTTTGGTCCCTATGCGTAAGACATTGTGAAGCGAATTGTCAAAATTCACTCCAAGTGGAAACCATACAACTATCACATCAGAGGATGAAAGAAAACTACTATTCTGGTAACTGTAACAGCTCTTTTCGGCGAGCAATGGTTTCTCCGGAAATCTCTTCAAGCTCCCCGAATAGAAATGCACATCCAATTTCATTGTAAACCCGATTTTTACATGGAAAAGGGGGGTCGTTAATGGATGTAACAATGAAAAAATTGATCTTTTCCCATACATTCTGAAATCAAAAACATCGATTTACATTGTTGTTCCGTTGTTGATTTAGGAGGCATGAAGGACTGCATCATAAGTACATTGATGTTACAAGAAAAGTTGTTGTTAACAAATAAAACTGTTGTAAATTCAACGGCACTACGATCAATTTCGATATTGCTTTCTGTTCAGGTCGATACAATCTCCAATTACGCGCGATATACGGAATCTTCTTTTCGGCATGGTATGGTCTTGTCATGAGTTAAAATATTAATTATCTTCTAGATAAATCATTCAGCTCACACCTTTGTGGGGGTATAAGGTGGGACCATCATCATCATTAAAGTAATGTTAGAAAAAGCTGAAATAAAATGAATAACAGAAGTGGGAACGGAACAACTACAACCCAATACGATATGAGAGAAAGAAATAACCCCAAACACCGTGATATAGTTCAATATTCAATTGTCCTCACTTCCAATAATAATTCTAAAAATCTTGAAAAATGCTCCGCTTTTTGACGCACGTTCAATATGTATAGCTAACCATCACGCATACTTGCACCTGGCAAGGCAGGATACGCTAAGTACGACGATTGTGGCCCCACTAAGCTATATGAATAAATGATGAATTTAAAGTCAGTCTACCCAGCACAATTTCAAAATTCAAATCAAAGTTGATTGCACGATTCCAAGCCAAAGATGAAACGAAAATCATAAAATGTTCTAAAAGGATTTAAAGCTTAAAGTTGTGCAATCAAAATATTAAATTGCTTGATAAATTAAAGAAAGATGGCGTTTGGAAATTTTCAAATGATTCGTTATGATAATTATGGTTAAGAAATTAAAATTAAAAAATTAAAATTGGGAATCGGAAATTAGCGGGAACCAATCAGGAACGAGCTTCAGTCAGATGATTTGAAATCGGTTTTTTCGTGTGTGTATGCTATCTTACATCCATCAGAAATGAAAATGATGGCTTCTGCTAGCAGCACGTTTCAACACAAACTGATTCATCCACCAGTCGTGTACAGCTCACAAATATTTCTCGGTATTGTACAGCCATCCATTCGCGCCAAGCAACCAAATACGAATGTTGATAGAAACAAATCTGCAGCGGACCTATATTTAAAACTTTTCATCATTTAGGTGTTCGGTTGGTGCACCATATTGACGGCGCTGGCCGAGATGAGCTGAAAATTTTCACCATTTTCGGCAGTTTTTGAAGTATTTTTTTAAAACACAGTATTTTCGGTATTAATGCAGGTTATACATGCTCCAAATTTTAATACTACATTGCCGAACATATTTTTGATAAAATTGCCTTAAACCTCCAATCATTCTATCAAGTATGATGGAAGTTATAAACGTTCAAAATCTGACGCAACTGCCACAGCCGATATTTTGAAACGTTAGAAGTATTCTACTTCAAAAACCAAGTTAACGTGTTCGATCGCGTGGGCGTTTGTATGTCGCCTATGCTAGCGTGTATTTAACTTCGCGTGTATACATTTGATTTAATAATCGTGTGTCCATTCGCGTATATAATACCGGATACAGACAAAATACTGTTCTATTAGATTGCTGCTCATACCAAATGCCTCAAACATTCAACAAGTTTCCGATTGAATTTGAAAACCGCAACATTTAATCCAATTTATTCCTCGAATTGATCTATGATACATGTATGCATACAAATCATATGTGCAAAATATAGGGTGGCTCCACAAAAAGTATAAGCTACGTAGATGCCGTACGAAGTAATATGGCTGGAATTTCTCTAAGTTTGCCATTTGATAACAATCGATTGATAACAAGTTTAGCAAGCAATCCCATAACAGTCTTATTGACGAAAGCATCCAACAAGGATTATGGTTTCTGTTATGTGTGCCGTTATCGATTGCCAAATATATACACGAAGCATCCTCTAGTCAAGAGGTAGACAAGTACCTATAGCAGCGATTGTTGCTAACAGAAATCCCGAACAAAGCGCAACGGAAGCCATAGAATGTTTCATTCCGATGCATCCGTCGTAGAAGGAAAGCTTATAGTCTGTTTAAACGTAGCAATTGTTTCCCCTTACTGGGACATCCTTCGGTTTTGTACGATTGGGAAAAGTTTATGGGGATGAAAATGTATGACGGCAAATCAAGAAAAACATGTGACAGGGGACCGATTCTCCATGCGATGCTATAGGGAGTATGAGACAGATGTTTCGAATCAATTTTCATGTGGAGAGAAAACCAATTTTATACCGTAATATGCTAGGCTCAATAGTTCAGAAGAGGTTCGTGCAGTCATCGGTACAGGAAGCACGTAGCAACCTCTGAGCTTTGTTATTATGCATTCTACCTATGAATTCGGACTAATGGAAATTTTATAGCTGTGTTTCAAAGAAAAATTGGTAGTAGATAGCCTCTAAATCTCCCCCTAAATTGAATTTTTTTCGCAAGGCTGCAGAAATACATCATCTTGGCTGATTTGACACTTTTAATTCAAATTCAAAGTGTTTTTCAAATGCCAGGCATTCCATTATACTAGTAGGTTCGAAGAGTAAATACCGAGATCATGCGAACAAAACTGTAGTTCAAGTGAAACAATCTGCGCTGTTGAATAAACGGAAGTAATTTATCATCAAGCTATCCTCCATACAAGAGTCCAGAAGAGCCACCGAAAAAAATAAAAATGCAGCAATAATAGCTTTCAGCCAACCATGCGCCCACCATTTTCCATGAAACCACAAACCACTCACGCGGAGGTCGTAAATTTATCTCCTCCCGCCGCGACAGCAACACACAGTGAAATGGGAGGTGAAAACACGCATACTATTTAGGGTTAAAGCATCCATATTGGCTTAGTTTCGTTTGGAACAAAAACGTTTTCACTGGTCGGAGAATCTGTTTGATGAAAATATTGAATCACTCCTAATTAACTATTAGAATTCGTTTAATCTACAAATGTCGGTCTGGTCGATTTTCCCAGAGTTAATAATGTCAAAGCGCGGGAAAAAATCTAACTTTCCGATGCAATGGGGCAGCACCCTTGTCAATATTTAACAAAACGACGATATGCCACTGTTCAGTTTATACCGGAAACACACGTACAATTTCATGAATAAATTATAATTGTCACCCGAGGGTGTAGCACGATCCGACCCACCATCAACTATACAGCCTGAAAATGTTGTCGTTCATCCGTCCTAGCCAGACTAAAAACCCACAAACCAACGGTAACATTTGCATACTGCTGGAATAATCTCCCGATGTGTTTTTGAGCATGTCTCGCCAGGATTGGTGATGCGGAAATGATCGCGCGATGAATAGATAGTACCTACAATAATACCCGAAAGCGGTGTGACCTAATTTGGTGTTATGGTCGCACGCATTTTGGTTGTTTCTTTTTTGATTAGATACGCGTGTTTGGTCTTTATTTATTTCTTCTTCTTTTAATCGTGGCAACTCTTATTAAATTACAAATGCTCCCAACTGAGATCGTTGCGATGGTAACCCGAAATAGAGCAGACCGTTGAAATCACACTAGAATCAAATTAGGAAACTTGAATCACAACAAACAGCTATCTTAAAACGAAGATATAGTGTAAGTATAAATGTTCACTAATACTTTATCAGACATTTGCCTGGCTGACAAACATAATTTCAGTTGATCAAATACCATTCCCCATACGAAAAACTTCCTGGCGTACATCATTTGCCTAAATTATGCCCATAAACAACGATGCTAAAACGCTTTTCGGATGTGTTCATAAATTATCCATTACGATATTGTAAGTAGCGTCCGGTCGGTCAGAGCAGTCCCTGTCACGACGCCCTTCGATAACTCCGATAACGATTACCAGTAAATCAGCAAGGCACTTTCATTGACTATACACATACAGTCACCCGCCAAGTGGCCAACGAGCGCGAGACAGGACATTCTATTCTAGCTTTTAGCGAACCAGACAACTAAGAAAAGTTTTCCTGAAAACGACACTAGTGTTGACTCACGTCATCAGACTGACACCCGGCCCCCATTGTAGTACGAGCTGTAGGCAACGTTGAAGATGATACATGTCTAGCGTAAGGAGCAAAATATCCTGCTGCTAGGTATAGGGAGGCTACGAAGTAGATGGATGGGTTGTGACCTATCATGTTGTATTCGTTGTTCTTTTCACTAGTAAGAATTTCATTCACTTGAATTTGTCAGGACAAGTGGGCCACCTCTTAGATTCAGTTCGTTTATATAGAGTTTGCCATTTGAAGATATTTTAAAACTAGTTGAAGCTATTAATATTGGGGGTAACAATTTTGACGTTATTTATAGTTTTTTTGACACTCAATGTAACATTTTTTTAGAGATTATAACAGAAAACTTGGATATAGATTGATAAACAATGAGGTGATACGTCTGGGCTGGGTCCATCGCCGTATCCCACAGCACTGCATTTTAACGGTACTGTTGAGGCCGAATATCCAACAAATTTTCCAAAAAAACCGGCGAGTCGTCCCATTACCAGTAATAGAACGGCAATACTTACAGATTACTTCCATAATAATTCTATTGCGAATCCAACATTTTTTTAACCATAACGATCGACCTCATACACTTTTCTTCCTATATTTGTGAACCAAGTCAAATTAGAGTAAATCCTTTTTTGAGCACTTTGGGTGAAGCGAATTAACCAAAACTATTGTGTAGTATAAAGCATTATTTCAATAACATTCTGTAATTTTTTCATGTAAAAATATCGCCCAGACCGACTCGGTGATAAAGCTAGGTATTTTCACATAGAATTTGTATGCAAAATTTGAAATAAATCTGATAAGTAGTTTTTGAATAGCAGTTAACACCGCAAATCGTGTTTTTTCCAGAGACGATCTACAAAAAGCTTCATCGCCGACTGGCTTGTCGATATTTTTGCACAAAAAATTACAGAATGTCATTGAAAGGATGTATTATAATATACCAAAGATTTGCTCAATTCGCTCCACCCAAAGCTCTAAAAAAATTTCCCCAAAAAAGTAATTTTTTCCTTGCTGAACCCCTTACCACTGCCCCCTCCATCCAAGAGGTTACACCACTGTAGAGCACGAAAAATAGAGATATTTCGAACTTTTTTTCACACAATGAAGGGATAAACTGAGATCCTTTAAAATAGAATTTATAATAAATTTCACGAAGATCTTTAAGTGACCGATCGTCTTACATTCCCATGAAACGTTAAACATTTCACCGGCATTAAAGACTAAACATTTTTCACAGTCATTAAGATTATGTTGACGCAAGAGCAATTTCTTATAAGAGCATGAAAGTTTCTACATGTTTCATTTTCAAAAAAACATTCGATCACCGTATTTTATACAACAAAACTATCGGAGAACGAGTTCCAGGAAATGAAAATTAGATATTCTAAAAAATGTCTCATTTTTTCAGAAAAACAAAAATTTATGTTAAAAATTTTAATTGCAAAAAACCCAATTTTAAATTTTTTTATGCTTTGTCAGCAATAACTTAAAAAGAGAAGAAACATTTTAAATATGATTGTATGATGGAGAACTTATTGGTAAAAAAGTTTTTCTAACGATAGCTTTATACATGTTTTGAAATTTCATACAAGCTAACATACAAAACTGTAATTTTATTACAGAATATGATTCATTCTAAGTATAATTTTAAATCAAAATGCATTTAACAAAAATCTTCCAAAATGCGATAGTTGTCGCGATATTTGGAATTCAGCTCCAACAAAAACAATCAATTCGTGTAATTAGGCCCTTTTGAAAAGTTATTCGCGTTTTCCCATCATAAAATGTCAACAATCTAATATGCTTTGTTTTAAAGACGTAGAAGATACTTTTTCATGGAGAAACTTTCAATTAAAAAGTTTTCCTAACAACAACTTTTAACATATTTTTATTATTCAATCTATTTGCAGTCAAAAATACAATTTTCTTATTGAATATAATTCTAAACGCCATTTCAAATAAAAATGCTCATAACAAAAAATTTCAGCAGATATTTTAAATTTGGTTTCAACAATACAATTATTTTGTTTTATTACGATCTTTTCATAAGTCACTCGCATTTCTTCATCAACAACAATAGGTTTTTCAAAAGTATAAAATTTTCTGTAACTTTCTCTTTGAAATTTTCTGTAACTTTCTTATTGACATGAATGCGAACTTGAAAACCATTTGAAAGCTACTACTAAAAATGATTCTACTATATGGTTTAATCATCAGACCCCAATGGAAAAGTTATAGAAAATTTTAGGGTCTTTTAAAAAACCTATTGTTGTTGTTGATGGAGAAACGTAAATTACTTTTAAAAAGGGCCTATTTACACGAATTGATTGGTTTTGTTGGAGTAAAATTCCAAATATCTCAACAACTATCGCATTTTGGAAGATTTTTGTTAAATACATTTTGATTTGAAATGAAATTTGAATTAAATTACGCAATATAATTACAGTTTTGTGTGCCAATTAGTATGAAATTTAAAAACTTGTACAAAGTCATCGCAAGAAAAACTTTTTTGTCTGTAAGTTTTCCATAATACAATTACATACAAAATGTTTCTTTTCTCTTTATGTGTTCATTGACAAATTAAAAAAATGGATTTCTTCGCAATAAAATTTTTTTAAATAATTTTGACTTTTGTCAAAAAGACACCAATTTTTTTTCAGTGTTTTTATTTTTCGTGCATAAGTATTCATTTCCTGTAAGTTGTTCTCAGGTAGTTTTGTTCTTTGAATTACAGTTTTCTAACAAAAAGCTTTTGAAAGTGATGCACGCAGAAACGTCTACGCCCTTTTGAAAAATTGCTCTTGTATCAAAATATTGCAATTACCAGACAAAATCATGGAGATTCATAAACCGACCACAACTACAAAGTTTCGTTTGAATCGGCGATGGTCATATCTTGCGGTCGACCGATTTCTCATGGACTCCCTTAAATACTAACTGTGATGCACAAAAACAATGATTTCAAGTAATTTCATTAAAAGATGGCAGCTGTGCAACATTTTCCCGCCGGCGAGTTCTTATGAAAAAGGTTTACAGCCAGAATTCTACCTCCCATAATATTTGACATAGAGTCAAAAAACAAAAATTTTTCCCGATATTTTGATTTATAGCAAAAACGTACGTAGGATTTAAAAAAAATGCGAATGAAAAATTAAAATTCTAGGTACGTCGCAGGAGAAATTAATTTTGAGTATACTGTTAAAATTACAGGACGATCAATAATCATTTATTTGAGTTACATTTCCGGCCAGCTCGAAAACAGTGTTTTAGAGAAGAACACGGTTCAAATTTTCACTATGAGTCGATTTAAGAAGTTTTTGCACTACGTAATTTATCAAATTTATACCCCAAAGATGCAAAATACGACATAATAATTTTTTTGTCTATTTTTCGCAGAAAAGCTTCGGTAAGGAAATAGCGACTAAAGAGGAATAGTTTTTTAAAAAGGAAAAAGATATCCTAATTCTCCCAAAGCCCCCATTTTATCAGCCTAAAAAACATGAAGAGGCTGATAAAAACGGGTTGCTTTATGTTTTATGTTTTATGTTTTATGTTTTATGTTTTATGTTTTATGTTTTATGTTTTATGTTTTATGTTTTATGTTTTATGTTTTATGTTTTATGTTTTATGTTTTATGTTTTATGTTTTATGTTTTATGTTTTATGTTTTATGTTTTATGTTTTATGTTTTATGTTTTATGTTTTATGTTTTATGTTTTATGTTTTATGTTTTATGTTTTATGTTTTATGTTTTATGTTTTATGTTTTATGTTTTATGTTTTATGTTTTATGTTTTATGTTTTATGTTTTATGTTTTATGTTTTATGTTTTATGTTTTATGTTTTATGTTTTATGTTTTATGTTTTATGTTTTATGTTTTATGTTTTATGTTTTATGTTTTATGTTTTATGTTTTATGTTTTATGTTTTATGTTTTATGTTTTATGTTTTATGTTTTATGTTTTATGTTTTATGTTTTATGTTTTATGTTTTATGTTTTATGTTTTATGTTTTATGTTTTATGTTTTATGTTTTATGTTTTATGTTTTATGTTTTATGTTTTATGTTTTATGTTTTATGTTTTATGTTTTATGTTTTATGTTTTATGTTTTATGTTTTATGTTTTATGTTTTATGTTTTATGTTTTATGTTTTATGTTTTATGTTTTATGTTTTATGTTTTATGTTTTATGTTTTATGTTTTATGTTTTATGTTTTATGTTTTATGTTTTATGTTTTATGTTTTATGTTTTATGTTTTATGTTTTATGTTTTATGTTTTATGTTTTATGTTTTATGTTTTATGTTTTATGTTTTATGTTTTATGTTTTATGTTTTATGTTTTATGTTTTATGTTTTATGTTTTATGTTTTATGTTTTATGTTTTATGTTTTATGTTTTATGTTTTATGTTTTATGTTTTATGTTTTATGTTTTATGTTTTATGTTTTATGTTTTATGTTTTATGTTTTATGTTTTATGTTTTATGTTTTATGTTTTATGTTTTATGTTTTATGTTTTATGTTTTATGTTTTATGTTTTATGTTTTATGTTTTATGTTTTATGTTTTATGTTTTATGTTTTATGTTTTATGTTTTATGTTTTATGTTTTATGTTTTATGTTTTATGTTTTATGTTTTATGTTTTATGTTTTATGTTTTATGTTTTATGTTTTATGTTTTATGTTTTATGTTTTATGTTTTATGTTTTATGTTTTATGTTTTATGTTTTATGTTTTATGTTTTATGTTTTATGTTTTATGTTTTATGTTTTATGTTTTATGTTTTATGTTTTATGTTTTATGTTTTATGTTTTATGTTTTATGTTTTATGTTTTATGTTTTATGTTTTATGTTTTATGTTTTATGTTTTATGTTTTATGTTTTATGTTTTATGTTTTATGTTTTATGTTTTATGTTTTATGTTTTATGTTTTATGTTTTATGTTTTATGTTTTATGTTTTATGTTTTATGTTTTATGTTTTATGTTTTATGTTTTATGTTTTATGTTTTATGTTTTATGTTTTATGTTTTATGTTTTATGTTTTATGTTTTATGTTTTATGTTTTATGTTTTATGTTTTATGTTTTATGTTTTATGTTTTATGTTTTATGTTTTATGTTTTATGTTTTATGTTTTATGTTTTATGTTTTATGTTTTATGTTTTATGTTTTATGTTTTATGTTTTATGTTTTATGTTTTATGTTTTATGTTTTATGTTTTATGTTTTATGTTTTATGTTTTATGTTTTATGTTTTATGTTTTATGTTTTATGTTTTATGTTTTATGTTTTATGTTTTATGTTTTATGTTTTATGTTTTATGTTTTATGTTTTATGTTTTATGTTTTATGTTTTATGTTTTATGTTTTATGTTTTATGTTTTATGTTTTATGTTTTATGTTTTATGTTTTATGTTTTATGTTTTATGTTTTATGTTTTATGTTTTATGTTTTATGTTTTATGTTTTATGTTTTATGTTTTATGTTTTATGTTTTATGTTTTATGTTTTATGTTTTATGTTTTATGTTTTATGTTTTATGTTTTATGTTTTATGTTTTATGTTTTATGTTTTATGTTTTATGTTTTATGTTTTATGTTTTATGTTTTATGTTTTATGTTTTATGTTTTATGTTTTATGTTTTATGTTTTATGTTTTATGTTTTATGTTTTATGTTTTATGTTTTATGTTTTATGTTTTATGTTTTATGTTTTATGTTTTATGTTTTATGTTTTATGTTTTATGTTTTATGTTTTATGTTTTATGTTTTATGTTTTATGTTTTATGTTTTATGTTTTATGTTTTATGTTTTATGTTTTATGTTTTATGTTTTATGTTTTATGTTTTATGTTTTATGTTTTATGTTTTATGTTTTATGTTTTATGTTTTATGTTTTATGTTTTATGTTTTATGTTTTATGTTTTATGTTTTATGTTTTATGTTTTATGTTTTATGTTTTATGTTTTATGTTTTATGTTTTATGTTTTATGTTTTATGTTTTATGTTTTATGTTTTATGTTTTATGTTTTATGTTTTATGTTTTATGTTTTATGTTTTATGTTTTATGTTTTATGTTTTATGTTTTATGTTTTATGTTTTATGTTTTATGTTTTATGTTTTATGTTTTATGTTTTATGTTTTATGTTTTATGTTTTATGTTTTATGTTTTATGTTTTATGTTTTATGTTTTATGTTTTATGTTTTATGTTTTATGTTTTATGTTTTATGTTTTATGTTTTATGTTTTATGTTTTATGTTTTATGTTTTATGTTTTATGTTTTATGTTTTATGTTTTATGTTTTATGTTTTATGTTTTATGTTTTATGTTTTATGTTTTATGTTTTATGTTTTATGTTTTATGTTTTATGTTTTATGTTTTATGTTTTATGTTTTATGTTTTATGTTTTATGTTTTATGTTTTATGTTTTATGTTTTATGTTTTATGTTTTATGTTTTATGTTTTATGTTTTATGTTTTATGTTTTATGTTTTATGTTTTATGTTTTATGTTTTATGTTTTATGTTTTATGTTTTATGTTTTATGTTTTATGTTTTATGTTTTATGTTTTATGTTTTATGTTTTATGTTTTATGTTTTATGTTTTATGTTTTATGTTTTATGTTTTATGTTTTATGTTTTATGTTTTATGTTTTATGTTTTATGTTTTATGTTTTATGTTTTATGTTTTATGTTTTATGTTTTATGTTTTATGTTTTATGTTTTATGTTTTATGTTTTATGTTTTATGTTTTATGTTTTATGTTTTATGTTTTATGTTTTATGTTTTATGTTTTATGTTTTATGTTTTATGTTTTATGTTTTATGTTTTATGTTTTATGTTTTATGTTTTATGTTTTATGTTTTATGTTTTATGTTTTATGTTTTATGTTTTATGTTTTATGTTTTATGTTTTATGTTTTATGTTTTATGTTTTATGTTTTATGTTTTATGTTTTATGTTTTATGTTTTATGTTTTATGTTTTATGTTTTATGTTTTATGTTTTATGTTTTATGTTTTATGTTTTATGTTTTATGTTTTATGTTTTATGTTTTATGTTTTATGTTTTATGTTTTATGTTTTATGTTTTATGTTTTATGTTTTATGTTTTATGTTTTATGTTTTATGTTTTATGTTTTATGTTTTATGTTTTATGTTTTATGTTTTATGTTTTATGTTTTATGTTTTATGTTTTATGTTTTATGTTTTATGTTTTATGTTTTATGTTTTATGTTTTATGTTTTATGTTTTATGTTTTATGTTTTATGTTTTATGTTTTATGTTTTATGTTTTATGTTTTATGTTTTATGTTTTATGTTTTATGTTTTATGTTTTATGTTTTATGTTTTATGTTTTATGTTTTATGTTTTATGTTTTATGTTTTATGTTTTATGTTTTATGTTTTATGTTTTATGTTTTATGTTTTATGTTTTATGTTTTATGTTTTATGTTTTATGTTTTATGTTTTATGTTTTATGTTTTATGTTTTATGTTTTATGTTTTATGTTTTATGTTTTATGTTTTATGTTTTATGTTTTATGTTTTATGTTTTATGTTTTATGTTTTATGTTTTATGTTTTATGTTTTATGTTTTATGTTTTATGTTTTATGTTTTATGTTTTATGTTTTATGTTTTATGTTTTATGTTTTATGTTTTATGTTTTATGTTTTATGTTTTATGTTTTATGTTTTATGTTTTATGTTTTATGTTTTATGTTTTATGTTTTATGTTTTATGTTTTATGTTTTATGTTTTATGTTTTATGTTTTATGTTTTATGTTTTATGTTTTATGTTTTATGTTTTATGTTTTATGTTTTATGTTTTATGTTTTATGTTTTATGTTTTATGTTTTATGTTTTATGTTTTATGTTTTATGTTTTATGTTTTATGTTTTATGTTTTATGTTTTATGTTTTATGTTTTATGTTTTATGTTTTATGTTTTATGTTTTATGTTTTATGTTTTATGTTTTATGTTTTATGTTTTATGTTTTATGTTTTATGTTTTATGTTTTATGTTTTATGTTTTATGTTTTATGTTTTATGTTTTATGTTTTATGTTTTATGTTTTATGTTTTATGTTTTATGTTTTATGTTTTATGTTTTATGTTTTATGTTTTATGTTTTATGTTTTATGTTTTATGTTTTATGTTTTATGTTTTATGTTTTATGTTTTATGTTTTATGTTTTATGTTTTATGTTTTATGTTTTATGTTTTATGTTTTATGTTTTATGTTTTATGTTTTATGTTTTATGTTTTATGTTTTATGTTTTATGTTTTATGTTTTATGTTTTATGTTTTATGTTTTATGTTTTATGTTTTATGTTTTATGTTTTATGTTTTATGTTTTATGTTTTATGTTTTATGTTTTATGTTTTATGTTTTATGTTTTATGTTTTATGTTTTATGTTTTATGTTTTATGTTTTATGTTTTATGTTTTATGTTTTATGTTTTATGTTTTATGTTTTATGTTTTATGTTTTATGTTTTATGTTTTATGTTTTATGTTTTATGTTTTATGTTTTATGTTTTATGTTTTATGTTTTATGTTTTATGTTTTATGTTTTATGTTTTATGTTTTATGTTTTATGTTTTATGTTTTATGTTTTATGTTTTATGTTTTATGTTTTATGTTTTATGTTTTATGTTTTATGTTTTATGTTTTATGTTTTATGTTTTATGTTTTATGTTTTATGTTTTATGTTTTATGTTTTATGTTTTATGTTTTATGTTTTATGTTTTATGTTTTATGTTTTATGTTTTATGTTTTATGTTTTATGTTTTATGTTTTATGTTTTATGTTTTATGTTTTATGTTTTATGTTTTATGTTTTATGTTTTATGTTTTATGTTTTATGTTTTATGTTTTATGTTTTATGTTTTATGTTTTATGTTTTATGTTTTATGTTTTATGTTTTATGTTTTATGTTTTATGTTTTATGTTTTATGTTTTATGTTTTATGTTTTATGTTTTATGTTTTATGTTTTATGTTTTATGTTTTATGTTTTATGTTTTATGTTTTATGTTTTATGTTTTATGTTTTATGTTTTATGTTTTATGTTTTATGTTTTATGTTTTATGTTTTATGTTTTATGTTTTATGTTTTATGTTTTATGTTTTATGTTTTATGTTTTATGTTTTATGTTTTATGTTTTATGTTTTATGTTTTATGTTTTATGTTTTATGTTTTATGTTTTATGTTTTATGTTTTATGTTTTATGTTTTATGTTTTATGTTTTATGTTTTATGTTTTATGTTTTATGTTTTATGTTTTATGTTTTATGTTTTATGTTTTATGTTTTATGTTTTATGTTTTATGTTTTATGTTTTATGTTTTATGTTTTATGTTTTATGTTTTATGTTTTATGTTTTATGTTTTATGTTTTATGTTTTATGTTTTATGTTTTATGTTTTATGTTTTATGTTTTATGTTTTATGTTTTATGTTTTATGTTTTATGTTTTATGTTTTATGTTTTATGTTTTATGTTTTATGTTTTATGTTTTATGTTTTATGTTTTATGTTTTATGTTTTATGTTTTATGTTTTATGTTTTATGTTTTATGTTTTATGTTTTATGTTTTATGTTTTATGTTTTATGTTTTATGTTTTATGTTTTATGTTTTATGTTTTATGTTTTATGTTTTATGTTTTATGTTTTATGTTTTATGTTTTATGTTTTATGTTTTATGTTTTATGTTTTATGTTTTATGTTTTATGTTTTATGTTTTATGTTTTATGTTTTATGTTTTATGTTTTATGTTTTATGTTTTATGTTTTATGTTTTATGTTTTATGTTTTATGTTTTATGTTTTATGTTTTATGTTTTATGTTTTATGTTTTATGTTTTATGTTTTATGTTTTATGTTTTATGTTTTATGTTTTATGTTTTATGTTTTATGTTTTATGTTTTATGTTTTATGTTTTATGTTTTATGTTTTATGTTTTATGTTTTATGTTTTATGTTTTATGTTTTATGTTTTATGTTTTATGTTTTATGTTTTATGTTTTATGTTTTATGTTTTATGTTTTATGTTTTATGTTTTATGTTTTATGTTTTATGTTTTATGTTTTATGTTTTATGTTTTATGTTTTATGTTTTATGTTTTATGTTTTATGTTTTATGTTTTATGTTTTATGTTTTATGTTTTATGTTTTATGTTTTATGTTTTATGTTTTATGTTTTATGTTTTATGTTTTATGTTTTATGTTTTATGTTTTATGTTTTATGTTTTATGTTTTATGTTTTATGTTTTATGTTTTATGTTTTATGTTTTATGTTTTATGTTTTATGTTTTATGTTTTATGTTTTATGTTTTATGTTTTATGTTTTATGTTTTATGTTTTATGTTTTATGTTTTATGTTTTATGTTTTATGTTTTATGTTTTATGTTTTATGTTTTATGTTTTATGTTTTATGTTTTATGTTTTATGTTTTATGTTTTATGTTTTATGTTTTATGTTTTATGTTTTATGTTTTATGTTTTATGTTTTATGTTTTATGTTTTATGTTTTATGTTTTATGTTTTATGTTTTATGTTTTATGTTTTATGTTTTATGTTTTATGTTTTATGTTTTATGTTTTATGTTTTATGTTTTATGTTTTATGTTTTATGTTTTATGTTTTATGTTTTATGTTTTATGTTTTATGTTTTATGTTTTATGTTTTATGTTTTATGTTTTATGTTTTATGTTTTATGTTTTATGTTTTATGTTTTATGTTTTATGTTTTATGTTTTATGTTTTATGTTTTATGTTTTATGTTTTATGTTTTATGTTTTATGTTTTATGTTTTATGTTTTATGTTTTATGTTTTATGTTTTATGTTTTATGTTTTATGTTTTATGTTTTATGTTTTATGTTTTATGTTTTATGTTTTATGTTTTATGTTTTATGTTTTATGTTTTATGTTTTATGTTTTATGTTTTATGTTTTATGTTTTATGTTTTATGTTTTATGTTTTATGTTTTATGTTTTATGTTTTATGTTTTATGTTTTATGTTTTATGTTTTATGTTTTATGTTTTATGTTTTATGTTTTATGTTTTATGTTTTATGTTTTATGTTTTATGTTTTATGTTTTATGTTTTATGTTTTATGTTTTATGTTTTATGTTTTATGTTTTATGTTTTATGTTTTATGTTTTATGTTTTATGTTTTATGTTTTATGTTTTATGTTTTATGTTTTATGTTTTATGTTTTATGTTTTATGTTTTATGTTTTATGTTTTATGTTTTATGTTTTATGTTTTATGTTTTATGTTTTATGTTTTATGTTTTATGTTTTATGTTTTATGTTTTATGTTTTATGTTTTATGTTTTATGTTTTATGTTTTATGTTTTATGTTTTATGTTTTATGTTTTATGTTTTATGTTTTATGTTTTATGTTTTATGTTTTATGTTTTATGTTTTATGTTTTATGTTTTATGTTTTATGTTTTATGTTTTATGTTTTATGTTTTATGTTTTATGTTTTATGTTTTATGTTTTATGTTTTATGTTTTATGTTTTATGTTTTATGTTTTATGTTTTATGTTTTATGTTTTATGTTTTATGTTTTATGTTTTATGTTTTATGTTTTATGTTTTATGTTTTATGTTTTATGTTTTATGTTTTATGTTTTATGTTTTATGTTTTATGTTTTATGTTTTATGTTTTATGTTTTATGTTTTATGTTTTATGTTTTATGTTTTATGTTTTATGTTTTATGTTTTATGTTTTATGTTTTATGTTTTATGTTTTATGTTTTATGTTTTATGTTTTATGTTTTATGTTTTATGTTTTATGTTTTATGTTTTATGTTTTATGTTTTATGTTTTATGTTTTATGTTTTATGTTTTATGTTTTATGTTTTATGTTTTATGTTTTATGTTTTATGTTTTATGTTTTATGTTTTATGTTTTATGTTTTATGTTTTATGTTTTATGTTTTATGTTTTATGTTTTATGTTTTATGTTTTATGTTTTATGTTTTATGTTTTATGTTTTATGTTTTATGTTTTATGTTTTATGTTTTATGTTTTATGTTTTATGTTTTATGTTTTATGTTTTATGTTTTATGTTTTATGTTTTATGTTTTATGTTTTATGTTTTATGTTTTATGTTTTATGTTTTATGTTTTATGTTTTATGTTTTATGTTTTATGTTTTATGTTTTATGTTTTATGTTTTATGTTTTATGTTTTATGTTTTATGTTTTATGTTTTATGTTTTATGTTTTATGTTTTATGTTTTATGTTTTATGTTTTATGTTTTATGTTTTATGTTTTATGTTTTATGTTTTATGTTTTATGTTTTATGTTTTATGTTTTATGTTTTATGTTTTATGTTTTATGTTTTATGTTTTATGTTTTATGTTTTATGTTTTATGTTTTATGTTTTATGTTTTATGTTTTATGTTTTATGTTTTATGTTTTTTTTATGAACGAATAATCCTACATACGAACAGAGCCGAGGTTGACATACACTGAAAAAGTGTTTGGTTGTGTGATAGACATACATGAACAGCAACCGAAATTCGTCATTTCACCTTTTACTACCTTTGCAAGAATATGAGTTTAATACCGCAATGCTCAATTGCGTGGTCTGGTACCGAAAAGCAATATAATCTTACCCAAAAGTAATGAAAACATAGCCGTCGACAAGCTATTTTTGTTTCAATACTGGTGCTTAGGAACGATGCAAAATATTGATGCAAATTTATTGGCATTCTGCTGATTGAAGGCCGAGTAATTGATGGAAAAGTGCAGATCTTTTCCTATTAGAGTCAAAATAGGACCATTACCATTTAACTGAAAAGGAATTTATAACTAACTAAAAGTTTCACTTCCGACGAAAGAATATATGATGAATATTTTTGGTAGTGCTTCCTTTCAGCAAGGGCCATACTACCCATGATCGTATATTTGTCCCGTTTTCTATAGGATTTCTTATCTTTATGGGACTGATTTGCGATCATGGGCAGCATACAAAAGTGAAGATAATTCTTTGAATGAACATTGTATAGGAACCGCACACGGATATGAAATGGACACCACCCCCACTGACAACCCCAAACAAAGAAGGTAGCTTTGGGATAAACACTCAATCCCCGACCGACTGAAGGTGAAACATGTTCATCAGTAAGCTGACATAAATTGAGATAGGCACCTTTGATAGATGTTCGAAAAGTTTGAGCCTTCATAGACAGTTCAACAGATTAGGTAGCAGCAGCACAGGATGATGTTGTCAGTAGCAACTTTTCCGAAATTTGAGTGTTGTTTATAAGCCATCCTTATTGTTATCCTTGTTTACTCCTTCGCCACAGGTACCAACAGTAGCCGATCAATGTCGAAATAATCAATGCTTTCTCGATAATTTGGCAGCTTACAACCGTAAAAGAGCATCAGATTTATTCTGCCTCCTTCCTCCTTCATCATTGCATTGCTTGCGTTGTCAGTGGCCGCGAAAATTGAAACCTGTCAACCTGTCTAGCCAAAATTGAGTAACGTGGGTCCTGCGTAATAGATTTTGATACTATACGTACTCTATTTGATTTAGCGAACCAGTAATCATTCATTCACATAGCGCAGTAATTTTTTTCGATACAGAGAGTGTTAGTCTACTCAGTCAATTTCCCTACAATAGTGCACCAGTATTTTCCTAAACTTTCTTTGCGAAATATTGAAAATTGGGCAAGTGACAGTAAATCTCCGGAGGCACCTAAAAACGCAGTGTGCATCATAATTGAGAATTTACTGAACCAATCATTCTTCAACCCTTTTCGGCTAAATAATATTCGCTCAAATGATTCATTCCGCATATCGATGCTGTTGGCAAATTAGCATAATACAAAATAGCGATCAGGACGTCTCAAAACTACATCTTGCCAAGAAAGTCATCGGGCTAATCTCAAACACATGTGTTATGGATGCAAGTTTAAAAACAACGTGGAAAAGTTAGGAGCAATAAAAAAATTATCTGTCGTAGAATTTGGGTATGGGGAATTTCTCACTTTCGTAAACGGAAAACTTTTACGTGGTGCGATAAAGTGAAGGGTTCTCTGGGGAAAACCAAATTAATTTGAAGTGCATGCAGTATTTTTCGTTCCAGGTCTCACACATTAAATTCAAGCAAAAATATTTCTGAGAGAGATACAGAATTCTAAGGAAATTTACTAGGTTATAGCACCATAAATTTATTATTTTTGCTGGTTGAACATAGCATTATAAAATCCATTTGAATTCGAATAGAGCATTAAGCGACTGACAATTTTGTAACCTCATGAACATCAACAATTAAGTTCAACATCGTGAAGGTCATTACACGTTTACCTAAACAAAAATTAATTCCGAGTAAAACGAGTTGGTAAATAGCATCCAAGGTCCATCATGTACTTAGAATACTATTTGCTCACGACAACCATTGACATTGTGTTTGCAGAAGGGACATTATCTTGAGTGAAGGAATGAAAATGAAAAGGCTAATTTGAAGTATAACTTGGTCATTGTCGCTTATCGTACCATTTTTACCATTACTGCTTGTACAGTAAACGTCTTCTAAAACATCAGAACAAACATTGCGTGCGACGTACAGGAAAGAATGTTAAACGAAGAAAGTCAAATTGTTATGTTATGTATTTCCGATATTCCCAACATCCGAATTGATGACAGTATCAATAGAATTTCATAGTATGCGGGTAATAAAATTGAGCCGAGTGAAAAACAAGAGGGACGATTTTATACCCCCGTTTATCAAACAGTTCATTTACTGTCATTTAACCAGGATTTGTGTCGAGGATATAAACTCGAAGTAGAAATATTGATTGCAATCAAAGAGAAAGGGTGCGTAAATGGTGTACTACTAGCGGCCGTTACTAAAGCTATTACATTGTTGATTCATTGACAGATTCAATTCGAATAAGCTTGCCTGGATGGCAGTGACGTTTCAAAATCGCTTTAAACAAATGAAAATAAAAAATAACAGTCAACAAAACATTAATTTCAACGGAAATGATAAGCCTCTTTTGTATTTTCCACGGCAAAATTTACATTTTCGTTTCTAAGCTCATTGAAGTCCAATTACGGTATCGACCTAAATTATCTATGGCCATTACTCAACTGATGTACAAACGAATTTCATTAGGGGAGAGTGGCCACACTGGATCTCTTTTTTTGTTTTAGCATATAACTTTGTAATGAAAAATAAAGATAGGTACATCCATGGCGGTGCTAGAAGCTGGTCAATTTTTACCTTCTAATTCTTAATACAATTCTCCTAGAATAATTACAATAGTCCAATTACGTGGAAAACGTAGCCAAAAATAGTCTAAATTGATAAGTTTTATCAGTTTTCAATAATATTGCACCATAACGAAGATATATGAAAAAATCATTTTCCGTCGTCAAAGTAAACAGTCCCTGGCAGCACTGCTCCATTCTCTTCTAGAGCTGATCCTTGTAACTGTTAATACTCAAATTAAAGGTAGTAATCACATTAATGAGCCTTACTTGTTTTTGTGAGCAATTCTCGCATCAATCAAAAGTTATAGCTGTTTAAAAACGTTGTTGTCCACAAACAACATGGGCATGAATAGGTTAAGCAGATTATTACACGGCTAAAATAAAGTTTATAATACCCATCTCTTACAAAACTTGGGAAAACTCATTTTATGGATGAACATCACATTCTCATTGATAGGTATTATCTGTATAGGTTAGAAACTGATCCTAGTTATGTATACTGGACTGAATTTTAAATGAATGAAAAAGTACTCCGTTTTGAGTACGTTTAGAGAGAAGAGCTTCTTGTGTTTTAGGAAAATCTAGTTTCTATCTTAAATAACGAGAAAAACTATCACACTTTTGATAATTTAATCGTTATGTTCTTTTTTCAATCGCTTTATATAAATTTTTGATCAATTTAATCTTACAACCAATTGCATTCATCAAGTCGCTTATCGGATTCCGGACAATGCCCAGGGCCGTCGAGAGCGGCGGCGGGCCCCAAGGCTAGTGTTACTGACGGGCCCTTCTCAACTTACTTATTTGAATCTTGATTAGAGGACTTGTATATATTCACTCATATATCAAACTATGTTGCTGTTGCTAAAATTGCTATGGTTACGAGTTTTTCAATAAGCGGGTTCCCGGGTACTCTTTTGCCCTGTTAAAAATGTACACAATGGTTAACAACCTTATTAGAGGTATGGAGATAATCCGTGTATTCGCACCACGTTTGTGTCATCGCCTTTATATATACAGAGGTACTGACTTCATGTTGCCACATTCAATGATATATTTAATTTTGCGCAATAAACGCTTCTACTTGATTATTAGTTTGAAAAATAATCAGTACACTATGTCCAACTATGAAATTGTAAGGTATAGACATTGATCATCTTTACCTCCATTTGCAAATTTGATATTTTTCACTTCTCCAACAGGTGATTTTAAGGGACACCTCGAAAAGTAAACAGGAATACAGTTTGACCACAGTACGGCCATTTTCCGCTTTGATCGTCATTCATTTTTATTCACGTTCGACACAGTAGGTTGAAGTAGGGGAGACCGCGGCTAGTTGGCGGGGTTTTTAGTTTTCAATTTTTATCGCCGATTTTTTTAAAGTGTTTGATGCATTGTCTCCATTTTTAGAGACAAAAATATGTGACGCGGAAAACCCGCTAACTTACCCCGGCCCCGGGGTAAGTTGGCGGTATGTGAGTATACGCCAAAAACTAAGCAATCAAATGGAGATTCAATTACTTCAAGGGACCTTTTGGAACGTGCTTAATGTCTTTTCGAGAAAACTGTATATTAACCGACATTTGCTATTATATTTCAGTTTCAATACCCCGGAATTTTGACTTTGACGCGTACTCCCTATACAAAAGAAAATGTTCGAAATTTTTTATGCAATTGGCCGGAATAAATGTCTCCTACATTGGCGAGATACACAAGAAAGAGATTTTCTTACTTTGGAGTGAATTCCAGAAATAAAAATATTTCATGATTTTTTTGCACTATAAATAGTACCGCCAACTTACCCCACGTGCAGCACCGCCAACTTACCTCAACCGCATATTTTATTAAAAATTATTTAAAAAATTACTTTTGTTTGTGGATAGATGTAATATCTATACGGATGCTCTTTTCACGCGCTATCGAAAAATATAATCATTCGGGAAAAAAATTTAAAATCACTCTAAATAACGCAAAGCATTTAAAATTTAGAACATTTACTTGGTATGCCCACAACTTCCACCAAACAAATTGTTTTGCAACAAAAACACATTGGATAACGGGTTTCACCTAACTTGAGGTACACAAGAAGAGCCAGCGCTATATGTCTAATTGAAACAGAGAAAAAGGGATTCCGCCAACTTACCCCAACCGCCAACTAGCCCCGGGCTCCCCTACGATATTTTGCTTCTGTGGTTTAGACAAAATGATACACGGGTAGATTTATCTGTTGGTAGCGGTGGAGCAGTTTTCAGCTTTTGTTGTTAGCAAGAATAAGGTAGCAAATTCAGCTCGTAATTCTCGTTTAACCCTACAACGGTTTCGTGACTTTTTCTATACGTAAACGGTTTTGTGGGGTACATTCGTACCCCAGAACTAAAACCGTCCTAATATGCCTAGTTTTTATTGAATTTATAATTAAATTAGATAGTTTTATTCAAAAATAAGCCAATCAAAGCAGTCTTTTCAAAAATAATCGTGCTTTGCAAATTTTTTATGCAATATTTCATTTTTATACAACTTGTCCTAAAAATACGTCAACATCCCATTTTAACCTTAATATTGCTATAACTTCGGAAGCTTCTAACCGATTTTTACTATCTATACGGCGTTGTAAATATTATTAAATTGCCTTTTGAACAAATAGTAAATAATTCAAAAACCGACCAAAAAGTGCATTTATTCCGATGCTTGTTTGAACACCAAATACAAATACAATACAAATAGTAAATATACAGCAATATGCAGTAACGAAGTTAAAATAGGCGATGAAGGAACAGGCCAGTGCATTGTACGTTCCAGAACTTGGGCTACAGAAGATGAGGAATTGAGTGGTGCGTAGTACATATTATATACAAATCATATTTTGACATCAAAACCAAAAAAATACGATTACGATCCAAGCGCCTTTTCTAATTACTTTGCTATAGTAGCATTATTAAATCAAATAACAGATTTAATTGTTCAGCAGTGTTGAAGCCTATACAATTTCACGCAAGTTACTATGTATCGATATTTTGCTTACAAAAAAGATAAATTAAATTTTCCGAATTATATACACATGACAAAACACTAACGTAAACGGTTTTGTGGGGTACATTTGTACCCCAGACAAACTTTAAGCAGGCACTGTTAGGTTAGTTAAGTGAAACAAATAGGTTGCACCTGCTTTAATGGAAGTTTAATAATCAAATTGATTTATGATAAAGTTTGCTTGCAGTTAAAATAAACCGTAACGGAATAACAGAGATTGCAAATAGCTCTGGGGTACATATGTACCCCACAAAACCGTTGTAGGATTAAAAATATAGAACAACCGAGAAAATTTTCTAATCATAGCTTTTATGAAGGTTTTTTTTGGAAAGGAATGTGACGTTTTAATTAGAGCTTCCATCCCGGGAATTTATTTCCCGGGAATCCCGGGATTTTTGGATTTCCCGGGATTCCCGATTCCCGGGAAAATGTGATTTCTCATTCCCGAGATTCGGGAATCCCGGGAAAAAAGATTTTTAATTTATTTCAAAAGGCTTAGGTTCTGCGAGACAAATTCTGTAGGACATATTTTTATCGGCGAACATTTGGAGTGAACAGTGAATACAGATTGCGTTTTTCAACCGATTTGCAGATCTTTGGACTATATATCTTTAGGCTCGCTGATAGGTTTTCATGATTTTTTAGGTATATAGTCCAAGCTTTACTCAAAATACTACTAAAAAGGTTGATATTTTCATGCAAAAATGGATTAATTTGCCGGCCGTTGCACCGAAGCATTTCCTTACAGTAGCGTTAGTGATGCGCACGATATCTCTGCAACCGATGAGCCGATTGATCAGATTTTTCAACAGTTCTTTTAATAGTTTATTTTAATAGTTAGATCTTGAATGAAAGATCTTAAATGAATGCTCAAATTAGTAATTGATTAGTAATTGAAATGGCGGTAATTTTTTAAAAAATCGATGAGTGTTTGTTTCAAAACTTAGGATGGTTTGTAGTGATATCATGCCTAACGCAAACGCTATTTAAAATAAAGAAGGTTTCTAGAACGTCTGCAGAAATATTTGATCGGTTCATCGAATGCATATTTCGTCTAATTTGTTATACCGTAACTTTAATATCTGCAAATTTTTGGATTTATGAAAAGAAACACATAACGCTGCAGCTGTTCAATATCATGCGCATCCAACCTATTTGAATGTCGCATTCAAGGATGCAGGCAGGATTTTTGAAGGGATAAGATCAAGCAATCCAGATACTCGCCCGTAACAGGAAATTGATCGTAGACTTCATCCATCGCTGCACAGTTCGTCCATTATCTGCTTGATTTTGATTCACGCTTAATTCGGAATGATGCTGATCTTACTGCGACAGAAATGGATTCCAGATATCCCATTTTCTCATTTGATCGGAAATAACTGCACAATACCCTGAATCAGCTTAATCTTTTCATTCAAGATTACCAAAGAAGGTGCTTTGCATTAAATTGATCCATAGTATCAGAACAACGAATTCTAATTTTGGACAGTAACTCCAGCAGCTGCGTTAGTATATCGTCCCAATCGTATCCGTGATTACCAAAATTTAGGTTATACATATTATCCAAGAAAAATCAAAAGAAGTTTATTTTGGGTAAACTTATTGAAGTGTTATCAAATGATTGAATGATGTTTAGGAAACCAAATCGCCTTTTTCTGACCACTGCTTTTAGGACAGATATACATGCAATCAAACGGGTTTGAAAACGTTTCTATTTATTCTTTTTTTTTTCTTAAGAAAATCATTCACCTTTTTATTTTCCTTCTGTATTCCCGGGATCCCGGGATTTCCCGGGAAATTTATTATTTATTTCCCGAATCCCGGGAAGCTAAAAACCGTCGGGAAATGGAAGCTCTAGTTTTAATGTAGAAGTCGGTTTGAATACGCTGTTGGAATATGCAGTAATAGACAAAAAATGACACAGAACGCAGTAATAAGGAATTAAACGCAAATAAAACAACTGCGAGTACAGCGGGCAAACGACTGCAAGTACTGCTGACTGAATTGAACTGATTTGATTTCCTTATTTGGCACATAGCAATTGGCTTCTTATGGATATCACAAACAGCTCTAGCGACGCCCAAAATTAGTGTTCCATCTTAACACAAAGCATTTTTGGCGAAAAATTATTTTAACGTGCTATAAAAATACAAATATACAAATAAAAATTTATTTCAATTACCGGTTAATTAAGGTCAGTCTACCTTCTCATCCCTCCCGGAGTCCAAGCTAAAATCGTTCCGCCATAGCTCCCAGGCAAAAACTAGCCCCACTGTGGATAAATTGTGTTGCTATTGTTTTTTTTGTTTTGGAAATGTTCTTTGAGACCAGCTATTCGAGAAGTGAAACAATTACTAAAAGTGAAGAATGTGGCAGGAGCTAATATCCTACAATTGCACCATATCAAACATTAACTACAGTCATTCGTTACGCAAAACAACTTACAATACGCCAACGAATGCGGCAACGTTAACTAAAGCATCCCCGTATATATAGACAACGGATCTAGACAGGTGCGCTTACACGATTTTTCTCTGCCCACTCCTGACATGGCGATAAAAAAAAGTTTATATCAAGGTACGGAGAAATGGATTTAATAACTTTGAGGAACATTTTCCAGGGTGATTCTAATCCTTTTCCTGTGGTGAGAATGCTTGTGAACAAACTAATTCCTTTTTACAAAACCATTTTATGCATATTAACCGAACATGGAACATCTCATCAGACAGCACCGGTTATGCACCCAGGGCAGATTCCTATGCGCAAATTCTCCAAAAAAACACTGCACCACCTAAAACATTGTATAGAATACTCCCAGTGTCTCCAAACCAACAACCGGTACCACCAGTAAAGAAACGAACGCAGAAGAGGACGGATACGTCCGTGTGCTTGCATTCCTGTTTGGCGCTGTTCTCTTCGAAAATACAATGAATTGGCTTCTGAACGTTTTGTAGAGTATTCTGTCAATTCAAACAACAAACTCGGTTTTGTTGACCTAGTACATAAAGTAGACAACTCCTCTAAGAACGTTTGTTTTAACAAATGTTAAATATATCGTCGGTTGTCACGGTAAAGATGGACACGTCTATCGATACCAGGACACATGTTAGTGAACTCGGGTGATTCGTAGTTATACTGCCTAAGCTCGACCCTCATTAACAGAAGACAAAGATTAAGCCCGTGCAATATTAAGCCTGTTCTAATGACCCTGCCACTTCTAGTTTTCCGATCTGTTTACTTCTCATCCTTGCTCTCACTTGAGTACTATGGCTCTAATTTTCAAAACTTTCCCTACCCAGTAATCTCTAGCTAATTGAATGTCGTTAAAATGTAAAAAAGAAAATGTGACTAACATAGTCGAAATAAAAAAGGAAAAAAGTTAAATATAAAATAAAGCTCTGGTATCCACAATAGGAGCTCGAATTCTCAAGTTATTAAATTAAAATGTCTTTCAAATTTTTCTCCGCTTTCATCATATGACAATTTAATAGGGTGAATAATTACAAAGAAATTACAATTCTTATTTTTCTTGCTCTTCTATGAATACCAGACGTTTTCACCCATCTTCCGGATAAAAATTCGGGCCCCCAAACGCGACCCGGGCCCCAGGGCAATTGCCCCGGCTGACCCCCCCTCTCATCGGGCCTGACAATGCCCTAAACGTCACCACCACCACCGACCACGGCTGGCCCTCGCTCCAGAAACCGTCGCATTTAAAACTTCCACACTGGATTAGCCAAATGATTCCTCAACTCTAATTCAAGCAGTCCCAGAAGTTGGTGCAGTTACGAAACTTTAAAACCCGTATGAGTTTGCCATCTACCGTGCAGGAGCGTTTAAAATCGTTGTATAAAATTTAGAAAGATTGGATAATTATAGCATTAAGTAACAGATTTGGCTAAAAATACAGCGAAGTTTGGGATTTTTTGGTAGGATACTGAAATCCATTCATTGTTTTGATTGTGAAATGTTTTTATTATTTCGAAATACACTGAAACCTCCATTTACGAGCTCTTTTTTTACGTAATATTCGATTTACGTAACTTTTTTACGAACAAACTCTTTTTGGAAAGTTTGAGTTCGTACATTGCACCATGAAGTTATATACTTATGTATTCTTAGTTAATTGTTACTAATATAAGTTGGGTATTTTCGGAATGGGGTTGACGAATGCATGACGGAAATCGATGTCTTAAGCCGTTTTGGAATCCAAGGTGGCGACTTCCGGTGTAGATAAATCCTCTATAACCTCAACAATATGGGTGTTGAGCTATTTTGGAATCCAAGATAGCGACTTCCGGTTTAGATAAATTCTCTATAACCTCAACAATATGGGTCTTGAGCCATTTTGGTATCCAAGATGGCGACTTCCGGTTTAGATAAATCCTCTTTAACCTCAACAATATGGGTATTTTCGGAATGGAGTTGACGAGTGCATGACTGAAATGGATGTCTTGAGCCATTTTCGAATCCAAGATGGCGACATACGGTTTAGATAAATTTTCTCTAACCTCAACAATATGGGTATTTTCGGAATGGGGTTGACGAGTGCATGACGGAATTCGATGTCTTGAACTATTTTGGAATCCAATTTTCTATAACCTCAACAATATGGGTATTTTCGGGATAGGGTAGATGAGTGTATGACGGAAATAGAACCCATATTTTTCGTTATCAAGAATAATGCTCAACCGGAAATCGTCATATTGAACTTGGAGAAGTTCCAATTGTCCATTTTCAGTATCTACTTGTCAATCCCGTCCCAAAAATACCCATATTGTTAGGATTATCGAGAATATTGCTCAACCGGAAGTCGCCATCCTGGATTTCGGAAAAGTTCCAATTGTCCATTTTCAGTATCTACTTGTCAAGCCTGTTCCAAAAATACGCCGAATTGACGCTAGCTCCAAAAACGAAAACACGAGTTATGTTACGAAAACAGGACCAAGAACTGAAGCCATATATTTTATAATTATGCTCAATATCCCTTTGGAACGACGCCCGCATAACGCTTGCATTAGTAGAGATATTCATTTTTGTTTTATGAATTTTAGTCACGGCTTCCGCCATGGTATTACTCAATCGATTTTCTGTGTACGAACTAGTTCACAACTTTATGAGCAAAATTCATAGAAACGAAAGGTTGACTCCTGATTTTAATCATAGATTTAGTACTATACGAACTGAACTGATTCATGATTCATTACATCTTGATCATGATCTCATTTCATGATGAATTATTTCACAAAATCAAAACAGAGCGGAAATTTTCTCGTAAACTATTTCACGAAACTCGAAATTTTATTCATAAATCTTTTCGACCCTCGTAAACTAATTCAAGATTCGGAAAATATTAGTCACGACCATCTGGTTCTGTGAACTATGTCACGCACACTATTTGGGGTTCTCAGTGCAGTTTTCGTTTTCTGCCCGGACATCACAATCAACCTTATCAAACGAATAACGATGGTCGAGGTCTTAATAGTTTTTTATATCTACTCGTACCTATTACTGGTCGCTAGCTGGGTGTTTCATAAAAAAGTGCGTGGAATAAAAGTGATTCTACGAATATTACTACAAATTTTGTTAAAGAGTGCACGTAAAAATTTCATTACCATGTTGCATGAAATTGTAAATGATTAGGGATATCTTCAGAGTATCACAAGCACGTGGGTAGATACTAGATAGATCGTAAGTCATGTACTAGGAATCATGAACCAGTTCACGAATACATTAATAATATTTTATGATTTCGTGAACGTGAAAAAGTTCACAAAATCATAAAATATTATTAATGGTTCATGATTCCTAGTACATGATACCCAGTATAATAGTCAACTTCTTCGTTTTCGTGAAAAAGAAAACGAATAAGTTGACTATTATACTGGGTATCATGAACCAGTTCACGAATACACGAATATTATTCCATGATTTCGTAAACTATTTCACGAGTACGCATATTGAATCGTAACTAATATATTAGGAATCATGGACCAGTTCACGAATACATGAATCAAATTTCATGACTTCGTAAACTATTTCACGAGCACGGATATTGAATCGTGACTAATGTGTTAGGAATCATGAATCAGTTCACGAATACATTAATACTATTTTATGATTTCTTGAACTATTTCACGAAAACAAATGGTAAGTTGTGACTATTATACTACGTATCATAACCTATTACATTAATATTTCATGATTTCGTGAACTATTTCATGAGCTTGGATCGTGACTTATATATTAGGGATCATGAATTAGTTCACGAGGATTGAATGGATTCATGGATAAAATTCTGAATTTCGTGAGATAGTTCACGAAAAAATAGCCAGAATATTTTGATTTTGTGAACTAATGTTCCTACATCTATGAAAAAAATCATCAGTTAATCTTTGATTTTATAATGTTCATAAAGTTGCGAACCAGTTCGCGTACTGAGAATCGAATAACTTGGCGGAAACCGTGACTGAAGTTCACAAAACAAAAACAAATATTTCCACTAATGAAAGCGTTATGCGGGCGTTACTGAAAGGAAATTAAACATAATTATAAAAGCCATGATTTTTGTTCATGGTCCTGTTTTCGTAACGTAAAAACGTGATTCCAGAATTTATGGCACTTTATTCACGATTTTGGGAACAATTTTTTTCCGTGCAGTGTATTCCCAAAGTATGCACAAGAATCATAACAAAAACTTCGTATGTAACGTCATGTATATTCAGGGCGAACTAGATATTTATAAATACAAATAGTTTCATGGATACGAGGTTTGTTGTTCATAATTTCACGAACTTTTTCACGGGTTTCGTAAATTAATCATTTAACGAAATACTGATGTTTTTTCATGACTTTGCGAACGGATCTTTTCCGTGTAGCGATAAATGTCACTATGAGTATAATACGGGTTGATTGCCACAACATTTCTTTACCTTTAGCTGTCACACGTTCACCTAAGGGATTTCTGTATGTTTCTTGATCGTCATCATCATTTTTGAAACGCAATAGCATCGGACGTAAAAATTTTGGTTCAGATACGTTAATTATTGCTTCCCAAATTCAAAATTTTTCTTAGATATGGTGATAACTTGTTTTAGTATTTGCGAAATAGTCAGGTACTCGAGTACTCCACAGTGTCTCTGGTAGAACAATATTTAGACAAAAAACTACAAGGGACAGCCCTATGGAGTTGTACAAATTGCAGGCGTAGGACTGCAATACGTGAAATATTTAATTTCTTATTACATTTGGATTAATAATTAATCAAACATGTTGCTTTCTACAGTTCACTTCATGAATCAAACCGTCTTGCTCATCAGGTCATTTTATTTACAATGGGCGATCGAATCCGATTAAAGAAAGCAGATAGAAAACTGCGATGGAAAACCGAACTAATATCTGGAACTGCTTTAAAATTTTAAAAGGTTTTCTATTGTGAGCGGTAAACAACCAGACCGATGCTTAAAAATCATGTTTTAGACAATACAGTCACAGTTCTTGTATAGGACAAGCTTTATAGTTTTATTTTGCCGTTATTGTAATTTTCCTAAAGTACACATAAATGTAGCGAATGCAGTGGTCTTAATCATATATCGAAGCAAAACATATACAAGAATCGAAAATAGTTTTATGGATGAACTTAGATGCATTTTTGTAGCGATTTTTTAACTAACATTGCATCCATTCATAAATAGGCTTTGTAGTTGCTATGTATTGGTAGAATCAAAGAGGGATAGGTTAAATGAAAATGAATCTCGTGGAATCAATAAATTGATGAAACGTAAATAATAAACCTTCGTTGCACTTTCTTCTATCTATTCGCGTGAATTTCTTGCTAAGAAAGTTTTCGTCTCCTTAGCCTGTCACGGAGATAACAACACAAAGAAAAAACGAAAGCTTTCGCTTCGCGCAACGAAAGCTCAGATTTCTATCATACACGCAACACTTGGATATACCTACACATTCGCCTCAAACAATAAACCCAAGCGAACGGTGTACCGTGCTTGAATCAAAAAGCTGTGCCAGTACATCGTATCCGTACACGAATAGAAGATACGCACCAAGCAAAATGAGTTAACGCAGGTGATGATGGGTGGAGCGAAAGAGACAAATAGATTCACGATGCTAGCCTCTGCTATACTGGCTGTGGGAGCATGCAGCGCAGTGCTCTTCTCTGCCTACCGTCTAAGAGGCTACTGAGCTTACCCAACCAAATCTGCTCTTTAAATAGTCGATTATGACGTCATTCATAGAAGCGTTGCGCGTTAGGTACATAAATCTGTCGTGCCAGACTAGAGAAGCGCAGCCTTCTGTGTGCAAATGCGTGGTATTTTGACTATGTTGAACATTATTTAAATTTTAATGTCATGATATCAAAAATCTTTGGGTTTATCTATTGGAATCTATTCTTAGAAATATTTCTGAGCGATATGCGCAACAAAAATGAAAATTTACCGTAAGATGGCTGAATTATAAGCGTTCAAAATTGAACCACTTTTCGTTACATACCATTTTTGTTGAATTTGCAAAGTGCACCCCCATATCGAAAACAAAGACGTAATCCTACGTCAAAAATCAGTATCGCAGAAATATTCAATAATTGAATGCTTAGATATTCCTCTTTCATCTGAGACTAAATTTGAAATGTTCTATCGGGGGGTCTAGAACAATAATTTTTGTTTTCAACATTTTGATGATTATTTTTTGAGATTGCGTTTCAATGAAAAGCTCTCAGAAGATATATCACTTTCAGGGGGATGAACCTTCAGACATACAGTATCAGAAGGAGGGCCCCGTTACGTTAATGAATACCTTCGAAGACACCAATGTCTGACATTTAGCGAATTTCGCGCTGATTCAAATTTAAAATTTGAATAATATTTTTACTCGGGATGGGGTAATTTCGGGAGAGATGCCGCGTCAGGAGAGATGCCGCACTCTCTATATCTTGTATATGGGATCACTTTTGTACGGTAATATGATATTGTGAGATTGTCTTTAGAATAATTACAACACTGTAGATGTAAAATAATGTACGTCCAGTTGCATCACGGAGTGCCTCAAATTTTTCAGTATCGCATCAAAATTTCGTTTTTTTTAAATTGTTCGATTTTTTTTTTGGTAAATTTTGTATCGGTTGATTAGCTGGGACCTTTTAGAAGGCATTCTAATCATAAGTAGAGTCATCCATAATTTCAGAGTAAAATGTCGTCGTGCGGCATCTCTCCCCTACTATTGAGATAGAAGCCGCATCAAAATTTCGGGTTAGATGCCGCATATGACGGCGAAAGACCCATAGCAAAAAAGTACGTTTTTCAAATCGGAATGTCGTTAAATGAACGTTTGCGTTAGGTATAGGTTCATAGCTTTTTCATGACAAAAACCATTTCACAGTATTTTAGAAACTTGTCACTAATGATAATAATGATTTCTTCGATTATTGAATGGTTTACTTGGATGCAGGATCGATTTTTAGAAATGTGCGGCAACTCTCTCCAATTTATACTATTTTTTTGTCTCTAGCAGAACAATATTACCACAAACACAAAATCAAAATCACTGATGTACTCACTATCTGGAAACTTGCTTCTATTTTAAACGTGACAATTTCCGTTTTTCCCTAAGGGTTTAGAACTTTTTTAATATGGAAAAATAAATATCTATATTTATATACATATGGACACTTCATTATTCGTTTATATGTTAATATATGAAACTAGCTTTTTCTCGAAAATTGATTATTTATCATTATTTGGTATCAGCAAAATGATTCCTTAATTAATGATATATTTGTGTTTTTTGAATTCAATTAGTTATGTGTATGTATTGTTCAATACTTAAATTTAGAGCATTTTTTACAAACGTGCATCCCTTTGATCGAGAAATCGTTTTGATGTGCACCGATTTCACTGATTACAGTGTTTGTTAGTACATATATTATAAGTACTTTGGCCCAATATCTGCTTCCAAATTACAAATATCTGCTTCCTACTACAATGGTAAGTGAGATGAAACTATCTTCTGAAATTGGCTGAAATTTTAAATACTTTCTTTTTGGATTTGCGATCCATTCTCTAAAATATTATTATATTTTGCCCTTAAATGCAACTATATAGAAAACGTTACAATTTTTCGCATCTATCAAGTTGTGAAAACATTTAATTTTGATTTTTATTATTATTTTTTTAATTTATTTATTTAAAATATTTGAGTTTTTGGGTCAACCTATTATAATAACTTTTTAGAATTTCCTCAAATCCGCAAAACAATACTCTTTTGTTTATATTTTATGATAATAGAATTTTTTTGCTCGGGATTTTTTTCCGACCCATTTCTTGCTCAAAATTATATCATTTATGGATTCCTCAGAATATTTTACCTTTATTTGATGTGTTTGGATCCTTTGTTTCGTTGACTACTCAAATCTAAACACTTGAAAAAATGCGCTTGAAAATTTCAACTTTACCATATTTGCTATAGTAGAATTGCTACTTTGAACCAGTAAACAATCCTTAAAAACACCCTGCTACTTCCAAACATTTTCTCGTCCCCTCCAAATGAGATAGCATGAAATGATTTCACGGAAAATATAATTTTCTGCTAAAATGTGGACCACTGCTCCTATGTGTTTTTAAAGGGAGAGTCTGTCGATCGTGTTTAAACTCGCAATTTTCAAGGAAACTAAAAACTAAAACAAATCAAATTGAACTAAACTTGTCCGAAGAATCCATAGAACAATGATAAAATTTTGAATGTAACATTAGTTACAAAAAAAAACCCCGAGCAAAAATATATTCCGAAGAAAAATAAATTGAAGGAAACGATTTGTTTTGCGAATTTCTAGACCCCATAATACCAACGCGAAGCTGGCTAAATTTTTTCTTCGAAGCATTTCATTAACGTTGCAAGTTCGTTCCTCTGACAGTGTGTGCTCGCTGATTTAACCTCCTAAAAGGGAGATGTCTGTTTTGAGATACTCATTGAAAAATTACCTAAAAAGGTGATCCTCAAAATGTTGAAAAAAAATGTTTGAGCCCCCCGATAGAACATTTTAAGGTTATGCTCAGATGAAAGAGGAGCATCTAAACTTTCGATTAGTGAGTGTTTTGGCGATACTGATTTTTTGTCAAAATATTTTCTACCAGACACCGTGACCCCCTAGAAACGAGTTTCCTCACTCTCCCCTATATACTTCCATCGTCTAGTCGTAGCAACGCACCCCAGCAGCAATTCCCATTTTGCACAAAGCGTAAAATTTCTCCAATCGTCCGAGGGTGAGGGTGCTACACAACATTATGATAAAGGAACAGACCAAACCCCAATGGACACGTTTGGATTGTGGATTGTAAAATTGAGTGGCCCCCCAGAACTGGTGCGAGAAACAGCGTAATATTATTATCCCCGGCAGTCTCCGGGGAGAATAAACTTTGCCAATGGGATGGCAGACTCCGATGAACGTTCGGTTCGAGTCGTTCCCGCTGACGCTGGCGTCACAGACTTTGTACAGATACCGGCCAGCAGAACCATTGCAACGGCATTGGCTGCCACCGTCGCGGGTCGGAATGATGCCTCCTGCGGATAAAAAGCTCCCAAACAGCTAAAGTGTAAAAAGAAACTCTGCGCCATCGTGGGAATGGTTATTGTCGTCGTTTGTTGTTCGTGTAACGTCATAAGTAAACATAAAAGTATTTGAGATACTGCCCGAGAGGGCTGGATTCTGCTCGTTTACATGGGATGCGATTTTTTTTATTCTACATAATTCGATACATTGGGTACATTCGTCCTGATGATAATCCCTGGGGGATGGCAGTCAAATGTTTAGGTTTAAACATTACAGCGATTCGTGTCATGATTTTCAGGATGTCTGCTTCAAACCTCATTTGAGCACTGTTTGTAGGTTGATAAACTTCAACAATACTTAGTACAATGAGGTACAAACACCATTAAACAAATATACACGGTATAAGCTTGTCTGCCTCAGGAGTCAGAATTATAACGTTCTACGTCATTCGGTTGGAAAATATTTCTGTTTCAGTTTCAAGTTTCTGTTATGTAAAAAGCGGTGAGGCTGGTGAGCGTACAGAGTTTGGATTTTATCAAATTTATATCATATTCGAATTCGACAGTCTTTTATCAATTGCGATCAACACCCTTTGAACACTTGACGGGTAAAGTTTCTGTGATGATTGTTTTTTTGTTTAGTTTATCAAATCCGAACCAAGGTGAGCTGCGAGCTTCGACCCCTTTCTGTGAGTATGCCTTGAGCTTGTTTTTTTAAACCAAACCCACAACTTCTTCCCCGTTCTTTTTAAAGAGTGAGTCGTGACAAAACCTTTAATGCGAGAATTCGCAAAAAATGGCTGTCTGGCTGGATGGAGCGACAACTTGAAGAATACATAGTTTGTTATACTGACGGTTTTTTGTTAGAGGGCCGAGCCGGTGCTGGTGTATATTATCGTCAAATGAGATTAAACCAATCTCATTCGCTTAATAGATACTATACCGTATTCCAAGCGATTCTGTGTGGCGTATAATCGAAACTTGAACAGTGAATTTTCGGCAAAAGAATCTATTTTTGCTCTGACAGTTCGTCGCTGTTGTGCTATCTTATGACAAGCGCCATTTAGCACTTTTCGAGAAAAATGATTTTTAAAGTTTGTGATTGAATTTATAAATGCTAGGAGCTTTTCGGAGAATGCAATGGATGCTTCTATCTTTTCTGTAGTAATCTCTCGATTTATACGAAGACCGGGTGGCTATATTGACAGTTTTTGCTTACAATGTAAACCAAAGTCGCTCACATACGTGATTGAAGATAAAATACGTATGACGTGTCACAAATGTGCACAGAAGATTTCATATAACTGATTCGTAGAATTATGCAGTATAGATCACTATGCCCAATGTTATACTTTTCCATACGGTAGCAGCAATATCAGGTTACAAAATGATGCTATTGGAAAATAAAGTTTTCACAATGTTCCTCTCTTCCCTATATATATATATATATATATATATATATATATATATATATATATATATATATATATATATATATATATATATATATATATATATATATATATATATATATATATATATATATATATATATATATATATATATATATATATATATATATATATATATATATATATATATATATATATATATATATATATATATATATATATATATATATATATATATATATATATATATATATATATATATATATATATATATATATATATATATATATATATATATATATATATATATATATATATATATATATATATATATATATATATATATATATATATATATATATATATCAAACAATGTTGTTGTTGACAGGCGACAAGACGAACAAAATATTCTTCTTGCATAATCCATCATTTCATTTCGGCACACTTTCCAAAACTAGTGGAAATCTTGTTCAATAATCTGCTGAGTTTCGATTATCAAATTTCGATGTGTACATATGAACCTGCCCAGAGGCCCTGTGGTATCCGGCCAAGAATTGAGCCACTGGGTTCCTGCTCCCATGTCGTAGGATGCGACTGAAAGTAGGATAGCCTAAGTTAGGGTCGCCGAGGACTTGATGACTGGAGGGTCTAACATATGCCAGTCGTGCGGAGCATTTCGGGTTTTGCCCTTACTGTGTTCAGCGAATCTCTGACACAGTGGACCATTATTTTTTTCGCAAATCGTGGGAATCAAATGATTGTGTCCCATTTAAACCTGACATGGCTCGCTATAAGCGTTAACATCCCAACTCACTTGGTGTCCTCTGGTTGTTGATTTATGTTGGAAATGAAATGTACAGTTCTCTAATCAACAATAATTAGAATAGCACAAATCAATCTTCAACATAAACGTACAGCAACTAAGAAGGTATCTCGACTCATGCAGGAAGGTAAAGCTTCCATAGCAATGGTCTAAGAACAGTATTTCCATAAAGGAAACTTCTATTTTGGATAGTTACTTAACACTGCCTTCGTTGCTTACAACAAGACAGGCAAGACCACGTGAAATGCCTCATGCTTGCATTCTTGCAAATGAGGCTATTGACGCGTGTCTCATATCGGAGCTAACAACTCGTAATATCTGTGTTGTTACAGTTACACTGAATGTTGGTAACATAGACAAAAACATATATATTGTTCAGCATATCTACCGCATCACGAGTCATCTCCTTCTGATGATTTTAAAAGTGGTGTATCATATTGTAGCAGAAATGGGCTTCCTCTCATTATCGGCCGTGATGCGAATGCTCATCACATCATTTGGGGCAGCTCAGACATCAATCTAAGAGGCTCTGAACTGATGGAGTACATAACTCCTGTGCAAATACCTATCGCCTAGCTACCTCGGACTGCTGTTACGACATTATCGCATTGACAGAAACATGGCTAAATGTGCAGACCCTTTCCAGCCAGGTGATTTGCTCTGACTACGAGGTTCTCAGATGTGACCGGAGTCCTCTCAACAGCCACAAATCCTCCGGAGGCGGTGTTTTGCTCGCTGTGCGTCGTGGATTAAAAGTTCAACATATAACAAATGATGCTTGGAGCAGCATCGAACAAGTATGGGCAGCGATAAAATTGGGAAATCGAACATTATATATATGTGTGGTTTATTTCCCTCCCGATAAAATTCGCGACTCTGCACTAGTTGATTCTCATTCTGAATCATTGACTTCTGTTGTTGCGATGGCGCAACCCACTGACGAAATCATGATCCTCGGCGATTTCAACCTTTCTACAATAAAGTGGCGTTCCATTCATAACGGATTTCTACAACCCGACCCAGACGAATCAGTTTTTCATCCTGGCAGCATTACTCTTCTGGATGGCTATAGCACGGCTACACTTCTGCAGATTAACAGCACAACGAACGAGAACGACCGGATTTTAGATCTATGCTTCGTTAATGCCAGAGATCAATCGCCGCATATTTCCACCGCCCTCGCCCCGCTAGTAAAGTATGTTCGCCACCATCCGCCTCTTCATCTTACACTCCAGGACGTACCGCCTATGAAGTTTTCGAGCCACGCGCCCACCGTGTGTTACAATTATAAGCGGGCCGACTATAGCAGCATTTTGAATATTTTACAAAGTATTAACTGGGATTCTGTGCTAAGTAAGGATGATGTGAACTCCGCCGCTGAAACGTTCTGCCATATAATGAGCTACCTTATCGATCGTCATGTCCCAAAGTGTAATCAACGAAGTGATCAATCCCCCTGGCAGACAGCCGAGCTACGTCAGCTAAAAACTGCGAAAAGAGCAGCATTACGAAAGTTTACCAAACGCCGTACCTTGTCACTGAGAGCTTATTATGTAAGGCTCAATAACGATTTTAAAAAACTGAACAGTTTTTGTTTTTCAAACTATCAACGAAAAATGCAACGTAAGCTTAAGTCGGATCCTAAATCGTTTTGGAGATACGTCAATGACCAGCGGAAAGAAACCGGCTTGCCTTCTGCAATGTTTTTGAATGGCGAAGCTGGTCATGATTCACAAGCCATATGCAAATTGTTCGCCTCTAAATTTGCGAGTGTGTTCGTCAGTGAGACATTGTCCTCGCAGCAGATTGACGTTGCAGCTAGCGGCGTGGCCCAACTCGAACGGTCAGTGAACGAGATTCGTGTAGAGCACTCGGATATTGTATCAGCAGCATCCAAGCTTAAAGCATCGTCATCTCCCGGGCCAGATGGTGTCCCTGCTGTGTTTTTGAAAAAGTGTATATCTGGTTTGGTGGAACCACTCTGTCAACTATTCAAAATGTCACTGACAACCGCGATTTTTCCTCAATTGTGGAAAGCAGCTTTCATCTTTCCTGTCCACAAAAAAGGTGATAAGAGGAACATTGACAATTATAGAGGAATTTCTGCGCTCTGTGCCATTTCCAAGCTCTTTGAGTTAGTCGTGGTGGAGTCAGTGTTTTTTCACTGTAAGGAATATATTTCTAAAGACCAACATGGATTCATGCCGAATCGATCGACGTCGACGAATCTACTATCTCTAACCTCTTTTGTGTCCGTAGGGTTCGATGCGAGTCAACAAACTGATGTTATATATACTGACTTATCTGCAGCTTTTGACAAAATCAATCACGATATCGCAATCGCTAAATTGGAAAAACTTGGCTTCAGTGGATCACTCCTGCGATGGTTCCAATCCTATCTCGTTGGCCGTCAACTCAGTGTGAACATAGGTGATGCATACTCCAAACTATTCTCCGCAACGTCTGGAATTCCGCAAGGAAGTCATCTCGGACCTTTGATATTCACTCTCTATTTCAACGATGTAAACTATCAGCTGAAAGGGCCACGGTTGTCGTATGCAGATGACCTGAAAATTTTCAACAGAATTAAGAGCCGAACGGACGCACTTTATTTGCAGCAGCAATTTGACACTTTCAGCAGATGGTGTGAAAACAACCGAATGAATCTGAATCCGGCGAAATGTTCTGTGATATCGTTCTCCAGAAAAAAGGATCCCATTGAGTTTGAATATAACTTGTCTGGAGCTCTTGTTTCCCGGGTGAGCTGCGTTAAGGATCTTGGAGTGCTGTTAGATTCGAAACTTACATTTAAGAATCACATTTCGTATGTTGTTGGTAAAGCATCGCGAAGCCTGGGCTTCATCTTCCGTACGGCTAAATCCTTCACAGACATTTATTGTCTCAAAAGCCTCTACTGCTCTTTAGTGCGCTCCACGCTGGAGTATTGTTCGTCAGTCTGGAACCCGAATTACATGAACAGCAGCGATCGAATTGAAGGCGTTCAACGAAAATTTATACGGTATGCTCTTCGACGCCTGCCTTGGCGCGATCCTTTTCGTCTACCAAGCTACGAGAGTCGGTGTCAACTCATCCAGCTCGATACTCTTCAGCGCCGTAGAGAAACTGCAAGAGCCTTATTCATCTCTGATCTTCTGTCAGGACGCATCGATTCTCCAGATTTATTAGAGCGAGTCAACATCCAAGCAAGGTCCAGAACGTTACGCGGAAACGTTCTTCTGAGAGTGCCGTTTCGACGAACTATTCAAACAGCTAATGCCGCTATCACGGGACTACAACGCCTCTTCAATCGTGTGTCGCACCTGTTCGACTTTCATTTGTCTCGGATAACTTTAAGAAAGCGATTCCTGCAGTTTTTTAAATGTAATTAATTTAAGTTTCCATCATTGGGGCCGAGTGCGGCCTGTTGATGCGTGCGATAAATAAATAAACTAGTACAAATCTCCATATACTGAATGTGGGAAACCGACCAACTTTTACGAGGTCTGGGAGGGGGGAGGTGTTAGACATAACGCTTTGCTCTGATACAATTTTTCATGAGCTGGGAAATTGACAGGTTCCAAATGAAACTGAACCGTCTCTATCCGATCATAAATATATATTTTCAATGTGGTAACATATCGTAATCCTAAATCTACAAACTGGGACCATTTTTTGGAAAACTTGGTGACTAAATTTCATTGATATTTTCCAACAATTAGTCAACTAGACGACCTAGATGACGTCGTGGGTACGACAAACTCATTCATAGTAGCATCCTACGAAGAAGCTTGTCCACTTCGTACTGTTAAAACGACTAGAGGAACCCCTTGGTGGTGGGCTGAGCTTGAAAGAATGAAGAAGGATATGAGAAGAGCTTGGAATCGGCGTCAGCGTGATGACTTCAGGGATTTCAGGTCAGCTCGTAGTGCATATAACAAATGTCTTAGATCTGAAGAGCGGACTGGCTGGCAAAACCTATGCACTAATGTCTCTAGTCTGAACGAGGTTAGCAGGTTAATAAAATTTCTTTCAAAATCGAAAGATTTTCTGATGAACTTTTTGAAAACAAGAGATGGTGTTCATGTGATGGACGAAAAAGATGTTCTTAATTGTCTTTTCGACGCACACTTTTCAGGATATTTTCAAACATTTCTTGAAAAGATTATGCTTTCCAGTCTTGCTACCGAGTGTATCCCGAAAGCATGACAAGAAAAAACTGTTAGATTTATTCTTAAAGGGGGCGCTCAAGCAATGAAGTAGCCAAGATTTTTATGCCTATCAGTTTCAGTTCTTTTCTTCGAAAAGCTTTGGAACGGATAATGGATCATCACATCAGAAACTTTAATGTAGTTGATACAGATATGCATGTTGCACAAAACGCAACATGCATATCTGTATGGGAAATCCACGATCACTCTGCTTCACGATGCTTTTTACAACATTGAGAAAGCCTTCTCACTCAAGCAATCTGGTTTGGCTGTATTCCTAGAGATTGAGATTGCTTTTGACAATGTGTCCTTCCAGTTTATTTTGGAAACGACGCGTGGTTATGCGGTGTCTGCATATATCTCGGGTTGGGTAAACGCAATGCTTAGTAACCGCACACTTTACTCGTCAGTGAGACAAGCTGAGATACAGAAGTTGAGTATGTGTGGTTGTCCTCAGGGTGGCGTTCCGTAACCTTTGTCATGGAATTTGGTTGCCGACGGCTTGTTGAAGAAACTCAATGAGCTTGGATGTCCAACCTATGGGTTTGCTGACGATTACCAAATATCAATTACTTGACCTTGCATCGGAACAATCTTTGACTTAATGTAACAAGCATTAAGAACTGTTGAACAGTGGTGTCGACAAGTTAAATTTTCAATTAATCCAAACAAAACTTCAATGGTTCTTTTCACGAAGAAGCAAATAACCGGGGTTAGTCCCTTTCAGTTCTTTGATTCTGAGCTACTGTTCGCAGATCAAGTGAAATCCGTTTGAGTTATATTTGATTCAAAACTGAATCGGTCTGCTCACATTGAGTTCAGAGTCAAGTAAGCGTACATGGTCTTCTGGCAGTGCGGATGAACTTTTGGAAAGACCTGGAGTCTTAAACCTAAATACATCTTTTGTATTTATACGACAATTGTACGTCCAATTCTGTCATATGGATGCCTTGTGTAATGACAGAGGGGAGAGGTGATGACGGTCCAGTTAAAGCTAAATCATCTGCGCAGAATGGCGTTGACTGGTGCTTTCACCACAACTCCGACTGCTGCACTTGAGTCCCTTCTAAATGTCAAACCATTACACAACCACATTAAACAAGAAGCACTGCAGGGTTACTAGGCTTTGGAACATCATTTTGATCTTGCTACCAGTCATACACGATTGTGATCATAAATGGTGGCATGGGGTGAAGATGTTCTTGCTCGCAGTGATATTACACTCACATGTAGTTTTCCTTACAGGACATTCTATGTGATGATTCCCTCTCGAGAGGAGTGGTTGTTTGGCTATATGGAAAGACAACAACAAACGCAAGTGGCCGGTTTCACTGACAGCTCTCTGATGGAGGGACGTGCTGGTGCTGGTGTCACTGTTGTGAAATGAGATTGGAGCAATCTCTCTCACTAGGTAGATATTATACTGTATTTCAAGCAGAAGTCTTCCGAAATATATGCCAATCAGCCCTTCAACAGAGCTTGTCCGCCAAAGTTATAAACTTCTGCTCCGAGCGTCAGGCTGCAATCAAGGCCCTTAGCTCGGACAATCGCGCGGTTAGTGAACACATGCCGTACCCAATTTGTAGACCTAAACATTGTCTACCTTGTTTGTATGTCCGGATATTTCGGTATTACTGGAAATGAATGGGCTGACGAAATTGCTATTGCAGGTGGAGCTATTGACTTTGTTGGCCCTGATCCCGCCCAGCTAATTTCGACAAGTTGAATAAGAAAAAAAATCCGATCCTGGTCTTCGTCCGAACACCGCAATTATTAGAGAAATCTCCAAATGTGTCGCCAAACAAAGGCGTTTCTAGAATAACCGCGTCGTGTGATTTCGCAAATTCTACTACACAGCGGCATACAAACCAGGGATTTAATTGGCCACTGCAAACTGAATTAAAACGTTGAGTGAATAGTCTCAGTACTAAGTAATATTCATGTGATCTTTGTGAATCTGACAACGGAACTTCACATCATCTGATATGCAATATTAGATAACTTATAACGGGAAATACAATTTCGTTAGACTCGTTTTAGATTTACCGTCCACGGTGTGGAACAGTTACATCAGGCGAAAGTGAAGCTCGAGAAAGTGACCTACATACAGCTGCACCACGTGAGAAACTGTGTATTGGTAACGTTTAGAGGTTTAGCTCAGGACAGCAGCACGGCGAATATGGTAACGTTAAAACCAAGATTTATTTTTATATGGACGTCAATAAATTGAAAAATGCCTACAGTCAATCAAATCTACTCAGCCAAAAGTGAAGATGAATCCCAGTCCCATTTGGAGTGTGTGCTTCATATTTGAACAAAATCGAACAAGTCTAACTACTACTAATGAAAATATGAAAGATTATTTAACTGCTTACAATTTTGCAGAAGACTGCAAATCAATGACTTTGTTAGAAGAATTTATTAAACTCTTAACGAGGTGATGTCTGAGTCAGTTATGCATGGGTGGCGTATGGTGGTGAATCAGTAGTCGTTTCCCGCGAATTTTATTTAGTTTGTGTGAAAAACTTGGTGGGTTTTGCAAAATACTGTACATTTAGAGCTCTTCATTACACTGGGTTAGGAGTCATAACATATCCTTGAGTTTTGGTTCTCTGTACATTCATTTAGGTATGGAGCATCTGGATATGTTATTGCATTGCTGCAGGGCAGTCATATCAAATGATCGACTATAATCATTAGCTAGGTTCCTGTCTTGGGAGCAAAACTTTTCCTACCTTATTTTTTTCTAGAAATTGTTGGCTTGTGATTGTGAAGATTATTGAACAAGATTTCCACTAGTTTTGGAAAGTATGCCGAAATGAAATGATGGATTATGCAAGAAGAATATTTTGTTCGTCTTGTCGCCTGTCAACAACAACATTGTTTGATATATATATATATATATATATATATATATATATATATATATATATATATATATATATATATATATATATATATATATATATATATATATATATATATATATATATATATATATATATATATATATATATATATATATATATATATATATATATATATATATATATATATATATATATATATATATATATATATATATATATATATATATATATATATATATATATATATATATATATATATATATATATATATATATATATATATATATATATATATATATATATATATATATATATATATATATATATATATATATATATATATATATATATATATATATATATATATATATATATATATATATATATATATATATATATATATATATATATATATATATATCAAACAATGTTGTTGTTGACAGGCGACAAGACGAACAAAATATTCTTCTTGCATAATCCATCATTTCATTTCGGCATACTTTCCAAAACTAGTGGAAATCTTGTTCAATAATCTTCACAATCACAAGCCAACAATTTCTAGAAAAAAATAAGGTAGGAAAAGTTTTGCTCCCAAGACAGGAACCTAGCTAATGATTATAGTCGATCATTTGATATGACTGCCCTGCAGCAAAGCAATAACATATCCAGATGCTCCATACCTAAATGAATGTACAGAGAACCAAAACTCAAGGATATGTTATGACTCCTAACCCAGTGTAATGAAGAGCTCTAAATATACAGTATTTTGCAAAACCCACCAAGTTTTTCACACAAACTAAATAAAATTCGCGGGAAACGACTACTGATTCACCACCATACGCCACCCATGCATAACTGACTCAGACATCACCTCGTTAAGAGTTTAATAAATTCTTCTAACAAAGTCATTGATTTGCAGTCTTCTGCAAAATTGTAAGCAGTTAAATAATCTTTCATATTTTCATTAGTAGTAGTTAGACTTGTTCGATTTTGTTCAAATATGAAGCACACACTCCAAATGGGACTGGGATTCATCTTCACTTTTGGCTGAGTAGATTTGATTGACTGTAGGCATTTTTCAATTTATTGACGTCCATATAAAAATAAATCTTGGTTTTAACGTTACCATATTCGCCGTGCTGCTGTCCTGAGCTAAACCTCTAAACGTTACCAATACACAGTTTCTCACGTGGTGCAGCTGTATGTAGGTCACTTTCTCGAGCTTCACTTTCGCCTGATGTAACTGTTCCACACCGTGGACGGTAAATCTAAAACGAGTCTAACGAAATTGTATTTCCCGTTATAAGTTATCTAATATTGCATATCAGATGATGTGAAGTTCCGTTGTCAGATTCACAAAGATCACATGAATATTACTTAGTACTGAGACTATTCACTCAACGTTTTAATTCAGTTTGCAGTGGCCAATTAAATCCCTGGTTTGTATGCCGCTGTGTAGTAGAATTTGCGAAATCACACGACGCGGTTATTCTAGAAACGCCTTTGTTTGGCGACACATTTGGAGATTTCTCTAATAATTGCGGTGTTCGGACGAAGACCAGGATCGGATTTTTTTTCTTATTCAACTTGTCGAAATTAGCTGGGCGGGATCAGGGCCAACAAAGTCAATAGCTCCACCTGCAATAGCAATTTCGTCAGCCCATTCATTTCCAGTAATACCGAAATATCCGGACATACAAACAAGGTAGACAATGTTTAGGTCTACAAATTGGGTACGGCATGTGTTCACTAACCGCGCGATTGTCCGAGCTAAGGGCCTTGATTGCAGCCTGACGCTCGGAGCAGAAGTTTATAACTTTGGCGGACAAGCTCTGTTGAAGGGCTGATTGGCATATATTTCGGAAGACTTCTGCTTGAAATACAGTATAATATCTACCTAGTGAGAGAGATTGCTCCAATCTCATTTCACAACAGTGACACCAGCACCAGCACGTCCCTCCATCAGAGAGCTGTCAGTGAAACCGGCCACTTGCGTTTGTTGTTGTCTTTCCATATAGCCAAACAACCACTCCTCTCGAGAGGGAATCATCACATAGAATGTCCTGTAAGGAAAACTACATGTGAGTGTAATATCACTGCGAGCAAGAACATCTTCACCCCATGCCACCATTTATGATCACAATCGTGTATGACTGGTAGCAAGATCAAAATGATGTTCCAAAGCCTAGTAACCCTGCAGTGCTTCTTGTTTAATGTGGTTGTGTAATGGTTTGACATTTAGAAGGGACTCAAGTGCAGCAGTCGGAGTTGTGGTGAAAGCACCAGTCAACGCCATTCTGCGCAGATGATTTAGCTTTAACTGGACCGTCATCACCTCTCCCCTCTGTCATTACACAAGGCATCCATATGACAGAATTGGACGTACAATTGTCGTATAAATACAAAAGATGTATTTAGGTTTAAGACTCCAGGTCTTTCCAAAAGTTCATCCGCACTGCCAGAAGACCATGTACGCTTACTTGACTCTGAACTCAATGTGAGCAGACCGATTCAGTTTTGAATCAAATATAACTCAAACGGATTTCACTTGATCTGCGAACAGTAGCTCAGAATCAAAGAACTGAAAGGGACTAACCCCGGTTATTTGCTTCTTCGTGAAAAGAACCATTGAAGTTTTGTTTGGATTAATTGAAAATTTAACTTGTCGACACCACTGTTCAACAGTTCTTAATGCTTGTTACATTAAGTCAAAGATTGTTCCGATGCAAGGTCAAGTAATTGATATTTGGTAATCGTCAGCAAACCCATAGGTTGGACATCCAAGCTCATTGAGTTTCTTCAACAAGCCGTCGGCAACCAAATTCCATGACAAAGGTTACGGAACGCCACCCTGAGGACAACCACACATACTCAACTTCTGTATCTCAGCTTGTCTCACTGACGAGTAAAGTGTGCGGTTACTAAGCATTGCGTTTACCCAACCCGAGATATATGCAGACACCGCATAACCACGCGTCGTTTCCAAAATAAACTGGAAGGACACATTGTCAAAAGCAATCTCAATCTCTAGGAATACAGCCAAACCAGATTGCTTGAGTGAGAAGGCTTTCTCAATGTTGTAAAAAGCATCGTGAAGCAGAGTGATCGTGGATTTCCCATACAGATATGCATGTTGCGTTTTGTGCAACATGCATATCTGTATCAACTACATTAAAGTTTCTGATGTGATGATCCATTATCCGTTCCAAAGCTTTTCGAAGAAAAGAACTGAAACTGATAGGCATAAAAATCTTGGCTACTTCATTGCTTGAGCGCCCCCTTTAAGAATAAATCTAACAGTTTTTTCTTGTCATGCTTTCGGGATACACTCGGTAGCAAGACTGGAAAGCATAATCTTTTCAAGAAATGTTTGAAAATATCCTGAAAAGTGTGCGTCGAAAAGACAATTAAGAACATCTTTTTCGTCCATCACATGAACACCATCTCTTGTTTTCAAAAAGTTCATCAGAAAATCTTTCGATTTTGAAAGAAATTTTATTAACCTGCTAACCTCGTTCAGACTAGAGACATTAGTGCATAGGTTTTGCCAGCCAGTCCGCTCTTCAGATCTAAGACATTTGTTATATGCACTACGAGCTGACCTGAAAGCCCTGAAGTCATCACGCTGACGCCGATTCCAAGCTCTTCTCATATCCTTCTTCATTCTTTCAAGCTCAGCCCACCACCAAGGGGTTCCTCTAGTCGTTTTAACAGTACGAAGTGGACAAGCTTCTTCGTAGGATGCTACTAAGAATGAGTTTGTCGTATCCACGACGTCATCTAGGTCGTCTAGTTGACTAATTGTTGGAAAATATCAATGAAATTTAGTCACCAAGTTTTCCAAAAAATGGTCCCAGTTTGTAGATTTAGGATTACGATATGTTACCACATTGAAAATATATATTTATGATCGGATAGAGACGGTTCAGTTTCATTTGGAACCTGTCAATTTCCCAGCTCATGAAAAATTGTATCAGAGCAAAGCGTTATGTCTAACACCTCCCCCCTCCCAGACCTCGTAAAAGTTGGTCGGTTTCCCACATTCAGTATATGGAGATTTGTACTAGTTATGTACTCCATCAGTTCAGAGCCTCTTAGATTGATGTCTGAGCTGCCCCAAATGATGTGATGAGCATTCGCATCACGGCCGATAATGAGAGGAAGCCCATTTCTGCTACAATATGATACACCACTTTTAAAATCATCAGAAGGAGATGACTCGTGATGCGGTAGATATGCTGAACAATATATATGTTTTTGTCTATGTTACCAACATTCAGTGTAACTGTAACAACACAGATATTACGAGTTGTTAGCTCCGATATGAGACACGCGTCAATAGCCTCATTTGCAAGAATGCAAGCATGAGGCATTTCACGTGGTCTTGCCTGTCTTGTTGTAAGCAACGAAGGCAGTGTTAAGTAACTATCCAAAATAGAAGTTTCCTTTATGGAAATACGGTTCTTAGACCATTGCTATGGAAGCTTTACCTTCCTGCATGAGTCGAGATACCTTCTTAGTTGCTGTACGTTTATGTTGAAGATTGATTTGTGCTATTCTAATTATTGTTGATTAGAGAACTGTACATTTCATTTCCAACATAAATTGCACAACAACCAGAGGACACCAAGTGAGTTGGGATGTTAACGCTTATAGCGAGCCATGTCAGGTTTAAATGGGACACAATCATTTGATTCCCACGATTTGCGAAAAAAATAATGGTCCACTGTGTCAGAGATTCGCTGAACACAGTAAGGGCAAAACCCGAAATGCTCCGCACGACTGGCATATGTTAGACCCTCCAGTCATCAAGTCCTCGGCGACCCTAACTTAGGCTATCCTACTTTCAGTCGCATCCTACGACATGGGAGCAGGAACCCAGTGGCTCAATTCTTGGCCGGATACCACAGGGCCTCTGGGCAGGTTCATATGTACACATCGAAATTTGATAATCGAAACTCAGCAGGTTAGTTAACCGGTTGAAACAACCACTACCGACACTACACGGCTTGTCCAGTCTGTTCGGAGAGAGAGGCTAACATTGAAGGACAACTTCCTTAGGTGACCGAACAGCCGACAAAAGAGAAGTAAGTGCGATGTATTTCCTTTCATGTGTCGGAAGCCAGAAATGCTGAAATTATTGAGCTCATTCATATTTGTAGTTGCTAGTTATTTAAGGTGGCATCAATGATAGATTTAACAAATTTTATGTAAATTAAAAGATAGTAGTAATCAGTGTTAAGTGATTTTCTTTCGATTTGTGGATTTCGAGATTTCCGATAAACGAACGAAAAATCGGTCAAAATTGTTAAATTTTAAATAAATTACTTTGAAAAGGTTATTTAACCTCATTAACTGAAACATGTGAGAGCATCACTCAATGAGAAATTTTCTCACCTATCCAATGGAGCTGAAAGATTTGAAATACAAAGTATACTTTTTGAATTAGAGGTATCTTAAAAGTAAATCAGTTTTCAGTTTTTTAACACAAGTTTTTAACACAGTTGAGATTTGATGCTATGTGTAGAACGATTTTTTTTCTCCAAATATGATAGTCAATCACTCCTCGAGAGGTTCTTAATCATGAACCAAACACCCTGTATTTTAAACTGATCACCAAAAATAATTCCTGGTCGGGGCCCTGATTTGCCAGGCCAGGGCCAGCCTTGAAAATACTTTCATTTAAATAAAATATATCGTAAAATTGTGTTAGCATGGTGCCATCGAACTGATAATAGTGGCAAGACACCAGATCAAGAAAATAGAAGTTGAACTGTTTCTGCGCATCTACAAATCGCCTGCTAAATCAGAAGCTTTAGTGCAAATTTCGTCATTCTTTTCGTTCGAGCATTCTAACAATATTTTTTATACTCATTTCGATTTAGCGTCTCCAACACTTTACAAACGTGTAGTTGAGAATACCTTGCATTTTCTAGCTCCGTCAAGAATTATCGTATTCGGTTAGCATATAAATACTTTGAACTCATGAATATCAGCTATTGTAACGAGAGTAAATTGTAACTTGTAAATAAATAATAAAAATCAAATGCAACATCAGTAATCCATCGACGTACTACAGCCTCTACTGTGACGAAGAACATGTTTTTAGGATTTTAGTTTCTATTAGCTGGCAATTGGAATTGTTTTCATTGGGGACCTCTAAAACTTTCATCAGATCAAAATTAAAGATTTATGCAATAATTTTAAAGCCCCTCCCGAAACAAAATCCTGGCTGAGATGTTCGTGTCTAGACTCTATGTGACAGCATCAAAATAAGAGCGACAGTTTTTCAACAAAAACTCTATTTGCCCAAATATCTGCTAGTCGAAATCAAAAAATCAATTGCTGTTTTGGTTGAATTGGGTCATTAAATGAGAAAAAAAATCTTTTTTTATTACATTCATCGATAAAGCTGATTTTTGTGATTACAACAGTGTTTCTTTCCAACTCAGGAAACGTGAAAATAAAATTTAAATTTAAAATAAAGAAATATGTTGACAGTCTTGATTCAAAAGGGTTAGTGTATTGCTAGTAGCTATAAATAGACGACATTTTAAAAAAGCCTGATTTATATTAAAACTCCAAATCCGCCTACATACGTCGTAGACGCACTTTCACGGTATGATGTGCAGATGTAAAATTGCGCATTAAAATGTTAACGCCAGTCTCATGATCATACATGCGAAAGACTCCGTCACGCCACTAGCAGAAATTGAATCGATTTTCCCTACTTTCACCTTTTCCCCATTGTTCGGAATGCCATGGCACCACGCCGCACGGCGGACCGGAAGAGAATGTTGTCTCCCGGAGACAGTCCGTCCCACTGTGCTGTCCGTGCGTAGAGTCACTACCAGTCAACGGTGCAGGATACGATACAAGCTGTGCCGAAAACATGAAAACAAGACGGAAAGTGTGACCCGTTCCGGAAGGCGAGTGGATTTACGAGTGCGGAGATTGTAGCAATTAGGTTGACAAGGCATTAGCAGTGTGCCTTTTCTTCCGGTCGATAGAAGGAAAACGTCTTCTGTTCACCACCGACGGTAATCGGAAAAGCCCGCTGTTCAACAAGTTGTGATATAATGTGTGGGAAGGGAAGCAAACTGAATGAAAATTGGGTGTGCTTCCGGAATCAATATCACCAAACAAATGACACCCTGTAGTGTGACCAATCGATTTCAATGATGTGATCCGAGGGTGAAGGGTACGTATTTTCCTATTCAACATGCGAGATTAGAATGATGGCTATCGACGGACCCCCGAAAGGATTCGGTCCAAGTGAATAGAGAGGACCTCTTGAAACTAACCAGTTATTATCAAGCACCTGTTGGAAGAAGGATAAGAAGGCCTTTCTCGCTTTTATCACAAATACACCTTAGCTCATATCGCTACAAATGAGATGTGAGTCAACTAATCGATCACAAAAGTAGACGATGCTTGTATTGCCACCTACAGCGAGGGTTGATGCTCATGTTGGTACATATAGAATTCTGTTGGCTCAATCGTCTAACCTCCAACACACATCCTGATAATACTGCAATACTGCTACAATCACACATATCGATATGATTAACGATGCTGTAACCGAAGAGCTACTTCATAACACCCATAACTCCAAGCCTCTCTTCGTCGGTTGCCGGTGCAGACGAATTGATGTACTGCTGGGATTGAAAGTTGATGCTCAATTGATATTAATTAATTAGCTCACCCATGGCAATATCCATCATATCGTTCGACGGGATTGAACTGGGTCAAAGCCGCGTCCGGTGGCTCGCACGTAGAGCTGCTTTAGGACGGAAAATAAATCAAAATATCACCACACCAGCAAAAATGATTCCTACTTTGTTGAAGTTTTAGTCGAACGAAATAGCATAGTTAAGTCAGAGTCTGTGAAATTTGATTCTGCTCTAGCCGAGTCAGTCGACTCACTAAAACAAATAAATCAGTCGAACTATCCTTTTCAATCCGCCCCCTACATAGCAACAATTTCCATTTGCAAACTACTATGGCACTATTGACTTGGAAGAGCAATAAATCGCTCAAAGGGTATTTGCTCGAAAGGAACGAAAACAAGATATTTCACTATCGAATCATTTGCCTAACCAAACAGCAGCGAACTTCTGAACGATTTAGTCCAGTCCTTTATAGTAGCGATCGATTTTAGATACGTACCAAAAATAAAATTCTATAATTGGAAAAAGGTATTCAGAATATGCTCTTCATTTCAGAAGTCCTAGATCAAATAGTAAGTTACTCTATTATTTGCGAATGATGTATTTATTAGCACGAAAACGAATCAAAAGCGAGTATCGAAAAACAGAACACAGAACCATCATTCATTTCGCAGAAGACGTGAATGATAGGAATAAATAGCAAGGAACGGTTATTCCTACATATATCTAATACAACTATCGAATGAAACGTGATGAGTGTATCTTCTATTACAAATGCGGCCTCGTGTGGTGAAAAGACGGCTGACCCATACTGTTCCATCCTTCGTGACTGTCGGCTCACGAGACGACGCTGCTCAAAAGACGTTGTGTACGTAAGCTACATGGCAACTCTGAAAAAAGATTACCAAAGTACGGATAGTTTTGTGAATAAACTGCTAAGAAATACGCACTCACTGCATTCTAAATCAATCAGCTGACATCAACATCTTTAGTTACAAACTAGAACTACACGCAATTGTCCATTGAGTGTACAACGAGTTTACCTAGTACTTTGAAACCAACACCCAGCACTACCAACAAAGAATAAAACAACGAGAAAACGATTTTACAAACCCAAATGTCTCCATCCTTCACAAAGTTGTTTGGGTTCAATTGTTCCAATTGTACCGAAAGAAAAAAAAACAAATATTCAGGAAATTATTTTTAAAAAGTTAAAAATGTTTTAGGAAACAACAGAGAAGCAGTTTTTCGTGTTTTTGGGAAGGGAATGACAATCCCTAGCCTTTTGAATATTTAGGTATATAAGTACATATTTGGTTGTGATTTTAACCAGAAATGATATCTTAGTAATTTTTAACTATTGAAATTATTCTACCTTTTCAGACATGATGTGACGTTCTCGTCAATATGAATATTTATTAGGAAATTAAGTTTTGTGTGATGTTTTCAAAACCTAAAGTACTAAAGTTCAAATCATATGTTCAGTACAAAATGTGTACAATCCTTCATTGAACCGTGCCAATTTTTTCAATTTTCACATTTTGGCAAAATGTAAATTTTAGCTAACGTCACTCAAACAAAATCAGCGAATACATTTTTTTATTTCTATGAAATTCTGATGGACCTATACAAATCATCAGCGCCAAGTGGAGTGTGCCATGTATTTTAACAATTCAATGATATTAGTTATGGAATTTACGTTTCGGCTTCGTCTCATCAGAATCCGTCACTAACTTAATGATAGAATTATGCTAGCGCCAGATTCATGCCCTTTAGGAGAACAAGATCCGAAATAAAAAATACACCAGTCTGGAGACGCTGAAGAAAGCCATTGTCTGTGAGTGGGCCAAAATATCGGCAAGTCACATTCGGGCAACTTGCGATTCGTATTTCAGCCTTCGCAAGGCCATAGTTCTAAAAATCTCTAGAACAAAGCATTCACGAAAAATTACATAAAACGATAATATAAGAAAACTGATTTTTAAAGTGCCCTTAAGGTGAAGCAATGCCTAAAATAACAACAAAGGTTCGGTTATGCTCGGATATGTTCGGGCTACGTTCAGCATCTGTGCGCGGCTATAACGTACTATACCGATAGGAGATGGCACGCACACAAGCGTATCGTTCAGCAACCAGCTGACTGATTTTTGTACCACGTGTTTGATTTGTTTTGAAAAATAAAAAGGTACAAATTTTCCAATCGAATCGAAATTCCGTGAAGAGAATCTATTCATCTGCATGTACTAACATGCCTACATACAGTGATACAATTTCTAAGCAATCTGAGATAAGACATTTAAGTTACAAACGATTTTGTCTTGCGCGCCAATGCAATGTGTGATTTCGACGATGAATTACAAAGAAGAAGCAGAAACGGCGGCAGCCATTTCAACTGCCACCTTGTGACTCTGTTCAGCATGTCCATAAATACCGATAAACTCATAACACACACCATTAGAGATAGCCATATAGTTTATTCAGCAGAGTGGCTTTAATTTGATTGTTTTACAACTTTGTAGAATGTTACGTAACCTCATGATGTTATTCATAGATATATGAACATCAGTTCTCAAATACAAATTCAGGATATTTTTTCGTGAACTATTTCACGAAACTCGGAAATTTATCCACGAATCCTTTCAATCCTCGTGAGCTAATTCATAATTCCTGATAAATTTACCACGATCCACCATCCGTGCTCCTGAAATTGTTCAGAAAATCATGAAATATAATTCATGGATTCATAAGCAAATTCATTATTTCTAATATAATAGTAACGACTGACCATTCGTGCTCGTGAAATTGTTCACGAAATCGTTAAATACTCATGTATTCGTGAACTGTTTTATAGATCCTCGTCATCCTACAATAGTCACAACTTACCATTCGTGCTCGTAAAATAGTCCACAAAATCATCAATATTATTCATATATTCGTGAGCTGATAAATGAATCCTAATATAATAGTCACGATCCAATATCCGTGCTCGTGTAATAGTTCACAAACTCATGAAGTATTATTCATGGATTCGTGAACTGATTTATGATCCTAGTACATGATTTACGATCTATTTTTCATGCTTGTGATATTTAGAAGATATCCCTAATCATTTTCAATTTCATGCAACATGGTAATGAAGTTTTCACGTGAGTTATTCCAAAAAATGGAGTATTATTTGTGGAATCATGTTTCTTCCATGTTCCATGAAAATGTTCATCCGCTAGAGACCGGAAATAGGTACGAGCAGTAGACATAAGAAAACTGTTCGGACCTCGAACATCGTTATTTATTTTTTTTTAATTCATTTCGTTTATTTGACAGGCACAAATGGGTTAGCTTGGCGGTGCCAAATTCTTTTGTTTTTACATTTTGGATATCTTAAAACTAGAAGGTTACAATGTTGAAATATTTTTTTTACAAAAGAAAAGAAAGTTTACAGCTATCTTAAGACTAGAAATAAGATTCAATTGATATACAAGAGGGGGAGTAATAGTATTTTACGAAATATTTTACAGTTATCTTAAAACTAAGAATATAGTTTAGTACACAAAAGGGGGAACAAATATTTATGAGAAATTTCACAGATATCTTAAAACTAGGGATACAATTCTATTTACAAGATGGAGGACAAGAGTTTCAATAAAGAGTAAAAATTATAGCTATCTTAAAACTAGGAATACAGAATACAAATTTGATTTTGATAACGAAAACTTATGCTTGGTCAAGATATTCAGAGGGTGGCTTATTTCCACATCAGTGTAGCAGCAGTTGTATCAAGGACAGGGGAAAGAAGGCGTATGGTGACAGGGAAAGAAGAGCAAAACTTGCAACTTTCGCTCGAAGGGGGGGGGGGGGGGGGGGGATCAGCGAAACAAATTTGCGCCTCAGCCTAGTAAGTCGTCGAGTACCGGATTGGCGGATGGTATTCTTCGGACCCGCGGGGAATCCTTCAAAAGTCATCGGACCTCGAGTCGCTCTCGCTTCAGTTTCCTTCTATGCAAGCGTAGTGGTAAGGGCGACGGCGGTTACATAGTGGCACTCTGGAGCTGATCGGTTCCACAAGGCAGGAGAAACTTCTAAAAACGAGAAATAAAAGAGAGGGGCTAAATTGGGATATTTATCGTTTTTATGAAAGTATAAATAAGGGACTTATAGGCAGGGCAGGAAATATTCGAACCGAACCTATGTTCGAATACTTTCAAAGCGCGAAGCTTTGCGTTACTGGTTCGTATTCACAAGCTTCGCATCACAATCGCTTACCATCGTAATTGCGGACATTTGGGCGATACTTTTGCATGCTCTTCGGCGAGGACAAAGGAAGCTTCTTGTTTATTTCATTGATGTTCGGAAAGATATGTAAAAGCTTTTGCGTAGCTTTCGACGAACACGAGCTAAGCTCTTGGTTCGTGTGATCGATATTTTTGAAACAATTACACGGAGCTTCGAAGCGATGTTCGCGAACACAAAAGAAAGACTACCTCGAAGTATTTCAGAATCGCGAACACCGAAGGATTATTTTAATTTAGCATCGCGAGGGCCATCGCTAACATGTTCGCCGGACGATATTAGTTTTCTTTATTCAAATACCTACCTACTAGTTATGCAAAAAAAAGTATATTCTAGACAGAGGCCTTGTATTAAGGGTGGAATAGGTGAAAAATAATTGTGACAATGTGTAGCTTATGGATGCTGGGGTTAACTGAAAAGTGACGTAACAAGTTTATTTAAGATACCCTACTGATATATTACCAGTAGGGATAAAATCAAGATTTCGTGACAGGGCGGGGATAAATTTTCAAATGAAATAAATTAGGGCTAGAAAATGAAGTTAAACACAATGTACACAACGTATTGAGTGGCTCGCTTATCCTAGTCATGTTCCTATGTCAGTTTCTTGAGGATCCAGTTATGTCAGTTTCTTGAGGATAAAGATATCGATATCCATTCAAAGGAAAAAATCGATTATCAGTTAAATAAATAACGTCATGATGTGTATGATGAATCCTAGAAATAAATAGGGAATGTCAATAAACTCGACCATTCCCGATTCATATTTGGCAGTTCTGGTCGTTTTGTAAATCTTGTTTTCGACTAACAGTAAAACCATTTTGATTCAGAAGTATGTTTTAGAAGGGCGCATGTTTTTTAGTGCACTTATTTAAAAAAACGCTTTGAATCCATCTACCAGTGTGATGAGACATTTTTATAACTATTTTCGAATATTATATCGGTTGAGAACTTTTAGAACATGATATTTCGAGAAATTTTGAAAGTGAAATTAAATCAGTTGTAAAGTTATAGAAAATAGCCTTTTAAAATGAACGGATAATCGAATTATTACTAATACTTTATGAATACATTATCTAAGTTCTTCATTCAATGCAATATGTATGCAAAAAGTTAAAAACTGGATTTCCCTTGAGAACTGGGCCAAAAAATCGAAAAAAATGTGATGTAGATCCGAGAACTAGAACAGAAATTGTAACCCTTGGACCTCTGAAGTGCATGCGTACAAAATGCTATAGTCTAATGTTTGTTTTCATTCATTTCATTTAATAATTTTCAGTTGAGCAATTCTGTCGCAAACTGCATTGTGGAGCGAGGGTCATAACTTCCTAAATTTAAGTGTTCCTATTAATTTAGTACACTCTCTTTAACATAAACTACTCTAACGAATGAACGAATGGGAGTAGGTTCGATAAATTTTGAAAGAAGCCGTTAAATCAACCACTTAAGGGATTACACCACCGCAAAATTAAAAAAAATCGAAATTGATCTTGATTGATTTTATTATTCCATATCAACATTTGAATAGGGCTAATAAGATTTGTGAACAAACTTTTGTTTTGCTGATTTCTCTTAATTTGTTATCATTTCAACACAGAAAACATTTGAAATCGATTCTACCAAGGGCAAAGATGTTGATTCATGTGTATTTTTCATAAAATTCAACTCTGTAGCGGAAAAATTAGCGAAATAAGTTTGTTTACAAAAGTCTCATTAGCCCTTTTGAAGAATTACTATTGTATTGATCTTAAATATGGGTCTTCAAAATAATATATCAAAATATGGAATGCGACAAAAAGCGAATAATAATGGAAAGACAGTATTCGAAAAAGTTCGAGTTTAGAACGACTTTCATTCTACTTGGAGTTATTTATTTCGCTTCTCATTTTCCGAGATTTCCCTTACATAAAGCATTTCGGTTATAACTGATTCAAAAAAAAAATACGGGGGGCCCTAAAGATTTCTTTCTTTTATTTTTTATTAGTAAAAGTCAAATAAGGGAAGATTACATCATGGAGAAGATAAACCAAATTTTGTCCTTTTCAGAATTGTTTTTGGATTTCCAACAAAAAAAAATCACTAGAACATTGTTTGTAAGTTCTTTGCGTTTCTCCATCAGTAATTAGTTAACAAATACAATACAAACAAGTTGGAATATCATTCTCATTATTTATCACAAAACACATGTACAGGAGTCAGGAAATAAATTTCATAAAAGTGGAACATGTAATAAGTTTGACACTTCATTTATTAAGTGAACAGATTCTGTCGAAAATGTTTGAAAATAAATATTTTGTCTCTTGTGATTAGGTAATCAACCAATAAACATATAAAACAATATTATAAAAATCATTTGGAAGCTTTCCTCTTGGTTTGGTACAGATGCCAAGAAATTATAATTCAATTAATGACAATAATAATGGATTCAAGTATGTAGGTATTTGTTAATAAATTCATTTGGTAAAATTAAAAATAACGTTTAACACCCAAATCATCGCATATTATTGAGTGAATATGACTAGCTGATTTAGGAATGTTGCGCAAGAACGTTAGAAACCGCAACAAGTTGAAAACAAAGGCCAACGGACTACGCCTAACTACCCCTCAGTGGATGCAAATAACTGAAGCTCGCCGTCTAACTGAACTCGGACGTCAGCAGTGAGATTCCATCCGAAAATTGTTCTTTTTAGGAAGAATTTGTTTTAGATAGGGAGATTATTAAGAGAGGGGTAATGGTTTTAGCGTTAAAAAACACTATTTGCGATTTTTTTAGAAATTTGGGCGAAGCGAATTGATCAAAACTTTTGTACATTATAATGTATCATTTCATCCAAAAGAGTCATTTCACCAAAAAACATTTTTTCACGCTGAAACCCTTACCCCCTTAAACATACTTTATACATCTTCACCTAAACTCCTTGGCAGGGAAAATATACTCCGATTGAAGTAGAAAAGACGAGTTTGCAATCAAAGTAGCTAGTAAACATAATTGTATTCCGAAAAAAAGAATTTGAATTTCACTACCACTACGCTCATTCAAACTCGTGGCTCATAAATTGGTAAGGTATGCGACGCACCTAATCCCTAAATCCTAAATTATAATCTTAAAATAATCCATTTTATTTATACTAAAAATAAGATTTACAGTTTATGATTTTAAGACAGATAGTCACGTAGCGAACATGTTCGCGGTGGCCTCATGATGCTGATGCTTGAAGCGATATAAAACTTCGATGTTCGCGATTCTCAAATAAACGAGGCATTCGCTTTATATGTGTTCACCGAATATCGCTTCGAAACTCTGTGGAAATGTTCCAAAAACGCAAAAACCACGAGCCAAGAGCTTACCTCGTGTTCGACGATATGTGCTTCTAAGGTTAATGTGAACTTTTTCGAACATTGTAAAGAGCGAACTAGATGCGAAGCTCGCTTCGTCCGAGCAGAGATAAGTTTTACCCCTAAATGTTCGCAGCGATTGTGTCAAACTCATCGATTGCATGTGGTATGCTTGAGAAGGTGCTTCGTGAAGCTTCGAACAGCAATCAATTCATTTTTCGAAATTTTCCTGCCCTGCTTATAGGGGAAATCACGAGTTGCCAGCATATCTCGGACTGGTACATTGGGTGGTCTACCTCGAGCCCGGAGGGAATCCTTTAACTGAGACCTGGCGTCCAAATACCCGGCGCATACCCAGACAACGTGCTCGATGTCGTGATAGCCCTCGTCACAAGCGCACAGACCACTTTCCTCAAGCCCAATACGCCGCAAATGCGCATCCAAGGTGTAGTGATTGGACATAAGTCGGGACATTATACGAATAAAATCCCGACCCACATCCATCCCCCTGAACCAAGGCTTCGTTGATACCTTTGGGATAATCGAATCGTCCAAGTTCCCCATTACCCCACGAGGTTTGCCAACTGTTGAGCGTCCTCTGACGACAAATACTAAAAAAGTCGGCCTTTTCATTGCCCGGGATAGAACAATGAGAGGGAACCCAAACAAAGGAAATGTGATAAGATTTTTCAGATAACGTACACAAGGACTCCCGTATCTTCCCCAAAAAATACGGGAATTACTTTTTAGGCTTCACCGCACGAAGAGCCTCGATAGCTCTGAGGCTGTCCGAAACGATGAAGTAGTGATCTGTGGGCAGAGTGTCAATGATCCCAAGGGTGTACTGAATTGCAGCTAACTCTGCGACGTAAACTGAAGCGGGATCATTGAGCTTAAATGAAGCGGTGATAGTATTGTTGAAGATACCGAAGCCAGTGGACCCATCGAGATTTTATCCGTCAGTGTAAAACATTTTGTCACAGTCGACTTCTCGGAATTTATTATAAAATATATTGGGGATCATCTGCGGGCGTATATGGTCCGGGATTCCACGAATCTCTTCCTTCATGGATGTGTCGAAGAATACAGTAGAATCAGAAGTATCTAGGAAACGAACACGGTTGGGAATATATGAAGAAGGATTAATGCTCTGTGCCATGTAGTCGAAGTACAGGGACATAAATCGGGTTTGAGAATTAAGCTCGACGAGCCTCTCGAAATTTTGAATAACCAACGGGTTCAGAATGTCGCATCGGATGAGCAATCGATATGAGAGCTCCCAAAATCGTTTTTTTTTTAGTGGAAGAACGCCCGCCAGCACTTCGAGACTCATCGTATGGGTCGAGTGCATGCAATCCAAGGCAATGCGCAAGCAGCGATACTGGATTCTCTCCAGTTTGATGAAGCGTATGTTCGCAGCGGAGCGGAAACAGAAACACCCGTACTCCATCACCGACAATATCGTTGTTTGGTACAACCTGATCAGGTCTGCTGGGTGTGCACCCCACCATATTCTAGTTATTGTCCGGAGAAAACTGATCCTTTGTTGGCATTTCTGTTTCAGATACCTAATGTGACATCCCCAGGTACCTTTAGAGTCGAACCAGACCCCGAGATATTTAAATATGAAGACCTGATTGATCGTTTCACCCATTAATAAAAGCTGGAGTTGCGCCGGCTCGCGCTTCCTAGAAAAAACAACCAACTTAGTTTTCTCCGTGGAGAACTCGATACCCAGTTGAAGAGCCCAAGCATACAAATTGTCCAAGGTATCTTGTAATGGTCTTTGCAAGTCGGCAGCTTTGGGCCCTGTAACAGAGACCACCCCGTCGTCTGCAAGTTGCCTTAGCGTGCATGAATTAGCAAGACAATCGTCAATGTCATTCACGTAAAAATTGTAGAGTAGGGGACTTAGACATGAGCCCTGGGGAAGACCCATGTAGCTAAATCGCGATGTTGTTAAATCGCCATGCGAAAAGTGCATGTGCTTTTCAGACAAAAGGTTTAGCAAAAAGTTATTTAAAATTGGTGAAAGACCATGCTGGTGCAGCTTCTCTGACAGAATATTGATAGAAACTGAATCAAACGCCCCCTTAATATCCAAGAAGACTGATGCCATCTGCTCTTTGTTAGCATAGGCCATTTGGATTTCTGTAGAAAGCAACGCAAGGCAATCGTTCGTCTCTTTGTCTTTGCGAAAGCCAAATTGTGTATCTGACAGTAAGCCATTTGCTTCAACCCAATTGTCGAGGCGAAACAAGATCATTTTCTCGAACAACTTCCTAATACAGGACAGCATTGCAATCGGTCGATACAAGTTGTGGTCGGAGGCTGGTTTTCCTGGTTTTTGAATGGCGATGATCTTCACTTGCCTCCAGTCATGAGAGACAATGGTACCCTCAAGAAACTTGTTAAATAAGTTCAGCAAGAGCCTTTTTGCAGTGTCAGGCAGATTCTTCAGCAAGTTGAATTTGATTCTGTCTAACCCTGGGGCGTTATTGTTACATGACCAAAGAGCAAGTGAGAACTCCACCATCGAAAACGGTGTTTCGTTCGCGGTATCGTGAGGAGACGCGGCGCGGTACGTTTTCTGTACCGGGACAGAGTCCGGACAGATCTTCTTGGCGAAAGCGAATATCCAACGGTTTGAATATTCCACGTTCTCGTTGATTGTTATTTATTTGATAAGGTTCAGTGTGATGTCCGAACAGAAAACAAGAACTGCGCTGAGCACCACAAATCGTGTTAGTGGTATAGTTCACAAGATATTGCGAATCACACTTCTACGATCCAGTTTATGTTGTCACGTTACTCCCAGAAAAAAAAAACTGATAGCAACCAAAAAATTACAGATCGCGATAAGACGATAAGAATATAAATTACGAATACCATAATAAAACTGCTGATAACATGAACAAATTTCATATTATTCCACGTATCAATTTCGAAAGTAAGCTCAGGAATAAAATATAACAATAACAGAAATTGCAAAAATCATGACCGATATCCTTAAATCATGAATATAAATCACACAACTTGTGACAAAAATATCAAAACTCGTAACTAAGATCCTGAAATCATGAACAAAAATAAACAAAAATCTCTACTCGTGACTAAAATATCACGAAAACGTGAGTAGAAATTATGAAAATCATGACAAAGTACCTGAAATCGTGAACATAAATCACATTTCTCGTGATTAAAATATCAAAAATCTTGACTAAGATGCTGAAACCATGAATATGAATCACTCTACTTATGACCAAAACATCACGAGAACGTGAATAGAAACAAAGAAAATCGCGACTAAGATCCTTAAATCAGGAACATAAACTTCGCTAGTCTGACAGAAAAATCCGATATCTACTATCTGCTGTGTATTCCCAAATTATAAACAAGAATCATAACAAAAACTAAACATGTCCAGGGAACAACAACGCAACGGTAATCGAATCAAACATTCGAATTTAATGCAGTTTATATGCGGGGCGAATTAGTTTTTTGGAAACACAAATAGTTACAGGAAAACGAGTTTTATTATTCATAATGTCAGTAACTTGGTCATTGTTTTCGTAAATCTTTCAGTTCACGAAATCGTGATTATTTTTATGAATTTATGAACGGAATTTTTCCGTGAACATATCAAAAACTAATGGTTTAGGCGCAAAAAAAGGTTTGTCTTCCTAAATACAGCTTTGGGGCCATAGTGCAAACATGTTTCGGAAACGTTTGATAATTCATCAAATAGTATTGAAGTTCACTCACCTGAAAGCCGATTATGCTTCGATGTAGCTCGTGTGGTTCAGATTGTACCTTTGGGAGACTCTAAACATTATCGATCCAGCGGACGTTGAAGAAAATTGGTCTTCAAAATTGGTTTCTGAAATACAAAAATGAAAATTTTCGGTTATTGTTTACGATGCATCTATTGAACCAGTTCAGTTTTACTAATTATTTATTGAGTAGTTTTAGAATCGCGATTAAAAGAAATATAACAGCTACACTTTATTTATTCTGAAGCATCGCCTCTAGTGGTCGGATTTGAAGTATTTTCCCAGCTATTTGTTTTGTAATATATACGTGCTTCAGTGGTGAAAGTTTCGTCTCGATGCGAGCAATAGCATAGCATAGCATAGCATAGCACGAACACCTGCACAAATCATAGATCGAGTTGCAGAATTGAGAATATCCGTTGTCATATCAGACTTCGCCACGATCTACAATGACGTAGACCCGCTCAACTGCACACACCTGGCCACGTCCTTACAAGCGTTTTTATTTTATAATAGTCCTATCATCTACTTAAAGAAAACGCTCGGAACCGAAACAGTTTTCATAGATGACGGAGATATCAAAAGGTGAAAAAAAAATTTTTCGCAAATTTTAGTATAAAATAGAAAGAAAAAAACAAACAAAGTAAATAGGATGGATCTCACCAACAAATTAGGACACTGCAGCCTGTACACCGGCCTGGGCACCATGTCGCAATCTCCAACCGCCTTCCGGACAATTCGCTAGAGAAACGACAGCCTGCAACTGCATTGGACATTGACGTGCACAATTTTATTGTTCTTTATCTCCGCCTCTGACAGTCAAACGGAAGGAAAGCGCAGCTGCGATCCAGTATGGTTACGGAACAGTTGGGGGGGAGGTCAACACTTGTCGCTGTTAACGAGCAGCATGAGCATTATGTTATTTATTTCTTCATTGTTCATGTTATTGCTCTATTTTCAGGACATATATTATTATGTCCACTAAATGTTTTGTTTATTATACACATATTCATTCCACGCGAAGTGATCAAAAAAGATGCAAATTGCCAAAACCCTTGATTTTCTTTTGATTATATCTCCGGTTCTATTTACAATAGAATCCATCCGAAAAATGGTTTTTGAAGAAAATTGTTCAAGGAGCCTAGTAAAAATATTAACTTTTCGCGGCAGTGACGCCAACTATGCGATTTTTTCAGTTAAATATTAAAAGTTATATTTTCTTTTATTTCAAATATTTTAAATTTGATGATTCTAATGCCATCGTGTTCCTCACATATTTTTACATGAAAAAAAAACACATATAATCTCAATATAATTTGAGGGCATCCTGAGATGCACTGTTTTGAAGGGAAGAACTCGAATTTTCTCATATAATTTTTTTTATTATTATTGGCCAAAATTGAGAAGATCTTCAAACGGTCATAAAAATTGACCCTGATCTGTTAAAAGGAAACCAAAAACGTAGTGTTTCATCATTTCTCGTGTACTTCACGATGTTGTGCGCTTGCGATTTTATTTGGGAAATAGCGTTTTTTATTGCTTCAAAATATCGCTGATTTGCCATTTTGCTGAAAAAATCGTATAGTTGGTAGCACTACCGCCAAAAACTAATTTTTTTCTAAACTCCTTGAACAATTTTCTTCAAAACCGGTTTGGCTCTAGAGTAAATAGAAACGGAGATATGATCAAAAGAAAATCAAGGGTTTTGACAATTTGTCAAAACGGGGGAGGGGGGGGGCGCTGCTCCCATGGCCCGAGGGGTGATTCAATAGACACAAAAATTTGTGTTTTTATATATTGGCCCTAGATGAACAATTCCTCCAAATTTGGTTCAAATCCGTGAAGGTCGATTACACGTGCCTTGATCACTGTGCATAGAAATAGAATACATGGGAATTGAGAGGGACCATCAAGCCATCTGATTGAAACGATTTGGACAGGAAGAGTGGAGTAGCCAGGTTCTTGTTGCTAACATTTCGTGAACATTGCGCGGAATTTTCTCCCCACCTATTGAGGCTACTTTTTATAACAATGGCTTGCATTGGGGTTGGCTTATATAGTCTTGTTATTGGAAGCAAAATCTTCTGTAGTACATGTAAGCGAAGTCATTTTCCGACCACGCAATTCCTTCATACATAGCATGCTGAGTATGGTCAAAGAGTAATGCTTGAACACGTCATGCTTGTCGTGTAAAGATTGCTCAGTGCTATTGAGAGTGTTCCCGTTACAAAGGTGGTAGTACCACCGCCACCACTACATCTACTGACCACCCCGTTTCAAATGACACCCATACTTAATATGGTTTTCACTGTTTTGAAGTAACCGGAAGCCACCATATTGGTTTTCGAAAATGGCGACAAAAATCACTTTTCGCTGTTTTGCAGTAACAGAAAACCGCAAACTTGGTTTTCAAAACTGCATAAATAATCAATTTCGGACTTCTTCTCACCAATCCCTTTCAAATGACACCTATATTGATGGTAGTTTTCACTGTTTTTTGGAAACGGGCAGCCGTAATCTTGGTTTTCAAAATGGCGTCAATCATCAATTTCCGTCTCCTGCTGACACACCCCTTTCAAATGACACCCATATTGATGACGGTTTTCACTGTTTCTTTGGAACAGGAACCCGCCATTTTGGTTTTTCAATTGGCGTCAAAAACCAATTTCCGGCTTTTGCTGATCGCTAGCGCTTTACAATGACGCCATTATTGGTGGTGGTTTGCACTGCATTGTGATAACCGGAAGCTGCCCTCTTGGTTTTGGAAATGGCGTCAAAAATCAATTTCTGTCTTCTATTTCGAATGACACCAAAATTTTATGATGCTTTTCACTGTTTTGTGGTAACCGAAAATCGCCATCTTGGTTTTCAAAATAGCGTCACATGTCCATCCGTACGGAACCGGTGCCGGAATGGCCATAGCTTGAGGGAGCTGTAGAACCGTATGATTGGAAGAACTTCGCATTTCGTATAAAGCTATGAACCCAAATAGCTGGAATGATAGTAAAATATATACATTTTCTTAGGTTCTCCCGGATGAGTACTCAGGTGGCCAAGATTGGTCCAATTCATGTCTATTGTGAAGGATCAATGGGAAATAGTCATATGTAGCAAATTTCAAAACACAATAACTTAAATTTATAGGGTGTTTCTTCAAATCTCGTCCGTCACCCCACTGGGATGCTAGATATACCCCACGGGAATTCGGATTAATTCCGGAACCGGTCTACGAATTTTAACGCTACTCGGTACATAGAAACTGGACTAAATTCCAGATCTTTTCAAGCCGGTTCCATCTAATTGACGAAATGAGAGCAACATTAAAACAAAATTTTCAGAAAAATTTTAACCTGGTACTGTAAAGGTTAATCGAAACATTGGATAGTTATTACTAAAATTTGCACGACATTGAACGTAAGAACCAATGTTGGAGAGACTTGACCAAGATTTTATGGGGGGACTTGACCAAGCGGCAATAAGCTGAAGAAATTCCTGATATTTATTATGCAATGGTATCTACTATTAATGTTAATCACGCCACACAAAAAAACTCACCTGAAATATCAGTCTATTTTTTTAGTATTAGTAATCAAAGTTAACTGTAATATGGATAATTTCGTAACGTGTGAACATACAATGTAAGCAGTACAGATAATCCTTCAAAAGAAATACATTACAAAAAATCGAAATTTAAGAAACGCAACTCTTTTATATTTTTTACTGCTACCAGGACCTCGATAATGTGGAAAAAAAAGGATTACAGTATGTTTTATGTCTTTGTCCTGATTTTTCAATATTCTCTTGGTCATGTCTTCCCGCAGTGGGGAGACTTGGCCAAAAAAACGTTGACAGAAAAACTTGTATAACTTTTGCAAAAATAAATTAAAAATTCTGCAAAAAATCATAAACGCGCACAATACCTTTGCACATCATATCTCAATGAGTTTTGATGGATTGAAAACTTGTTAAGAGAGTTATGCAGGTTTAGCAGAAAACCTGGTCAAGTCTCCCCTTGTACCCCTATAACTTTTGAAAAAGTAATTTAAAAATTCTGCGAAAAATCATGAATACGCGCAATGCTGCTGCACATTACGTTTTAATGAGATTAATGAATGAAAACTTTTACAGAGATTTAAGTTGGTTTAAGTGAAAACCTATTCAAGTCTCCCAATGTCCCCCTATATTACGAATATTTTAAAAATTCTGAACTTCTGAACAACTAATGAACAGTTTGAGAAAATATAAAAATTCTTCTTTCAGAAATTGTAGCCAAAATCAATTACATTCGAGTGGTGTATAAAGATGTATAGGTCATCCTTTCAATTCGAAGTTATTAGCCAAATAAATAAAATTTCTGGAGTTCTACGTATTTTTGTCTATTTCTTGAGGATATATACGTATTTGTTCTTTCAGAAATTGTAGCCGAAATCAATTACAATCGATTGGTACGTAAAAAGGTATTGGTCGTCCCTTTCAATTCGACGATATTTGCCAACTAAATGAAATTTCTGTACTTCTACATATTTTTGTATTTTTGCAGCCATCATCAATTACAATCGATTAGTATATAAAAAGCATAGGTCATTTTTGTAAATCTAATGCTAGTAACATTTTTTTAAAATCTGAACTTCTTCGTATTTACTGATTTTTTTCCTATTACGCCTATTACACGGTGCTACAGTGATTTTGTACTTATCAAGTAACCTAGTATAGGTTGTAGATTTTGTCAAATGCAACACAAGACAATGTTTGAAAAAGATTGTATACCCTCAAAATCTTAATTTATGGCTAAATAAAACTATTTTTCGGGACTTTCGGCATTAAAAAAATTCTACGCGGTCATTTTTCAACCGATTTTTTGAATGCTCTTAAAAAGAAGAAGAGATGAACTTTCCAACAGTATGCTATGTTATGTTCTTTTGTCAAAGATACTTTGCGGTGACCTAAAACAATATTAAAGCAACCATAATTTTGCGATTTTTCCATGAAAATTGCTCAACATTCTTCTAAAGAAGCTATTTATTTCTATTTATCATCAAAATCGGTTGAAAAATGGCTGAGTTATTAATTTTTTTCCAAATTAGAAACTTGCTCACATGAACTCTTAAGGGGTTATTGAGGTATTGCCTCGCACTATAAGATGCTATAATTATATCCGTTCTTTTTCCAATTTCAAACTAAAAGTTCACATGCTATAAATTAAGATTTTGGGGGTATATTAAATTGATCAATCGTGGTTTTAGGTTGTATTTGACGAGATCTACAACCTTTAACAGACCACTTTTAAAGTACATTAATTTTTGCCTTTCTCCTATAGAAAGGCTATGCAATCACTCTGAAAACCGACTTTTTAATCGAGGCCCGGAAGAAAGAGTCTCGAATACCATTCGACTCAGTTTATCGAGTTAGGCAAATGTCTGTGTGTGTGCGTATGTGTGTGCGTGCGTGTGTCTGTATGTGACCTAAAATAAGCACATCGGTTACTCAGGAATGGCTGAACCGCTTTTTTTCACATCTAGTCTCAAATAAACGGTACAACGTTCCCATAGGCTGCTATTGAATTTCATTTTATTCCGAGTTCCGGTTCCGGAGTTACAGGTTGAAGAGTGGGGTCACGCATGAAATTCCCATATAAATCGAAATCAGCATGGTAAAAGATGCAAAACTTCATAAAATTGTGTTCGAAAATGTTTGGATTTATAGTTTCAGCTCACTGATGCCCAATCAAATCCACGTTGACCACATTGGACAACTTCGGCGGAACCGGAAGCTTCGGGAAAGTGGTTATGTTGAATTCACATCTGCCTCTCAGAAATGTCTGACTCGATTTTCACAAAATAAGTCTCAAAAGAAAACTAGAATATTCCTATTGAATGCCATTAAAATTTCCTTTGAATCGGAGTTCTGGTTCCTGTGTTACGGGTTGAAGTTACGGGTTGAAGTATGAAGCGAAATTTCCATATAAACCGGTAATCAATATATGTATAAATGATGCAAAAATAATTAAAATAAGTTACAAATTGGTTGAAATTGTTGTTCGACACTCTTATACCATTCGACT